>NC_138111.1:32079720-32697220 GCF_964146895.1 Miniopterus schreibersii
CAGCTATTATATTGTATGTGGATAATCACTGCTTGACTGACTGAAGTTTTCATGCCCTAACCAGCTGTTCTGGCATTTTGTAGACACAGCCTGAATAATTCCTTCTACATTCTATTAGTCCTAAATTAAAGTGACAATGTGTTTGTGTTTAGTAACATTTTCTGAAGTTGATAACTTTGTAAACAATTAGATGGTTGGCCCAGCTTCTTAAGACAGACATTTCCCAAAACGATTGATTGCTCTGGGAAAAAAAACAACAAACTATAAAAACAACAACAACCCAGCAGTTTCCTCATTTTCAAAGGGCAGAAGTAACTGGCTACCTCTTCTTTTATTTGTTTCCAGGACCCGCTTTTCAATATATCACGTAAGTGGTACATAAATTTATTCTAAGTGGCTTACCTCCATTTAGGTGCCTATCAAGAGAAATGGAAATGTCTATTCCAAAGTTATCAAAAATTTCATGATAGCAATTTTTTTTATTTAATTAAAAAAGAGCGAGAGAGAAAGAAAGAATATCAAATCATGTCCCAGGCAGGTGGAAGGACACCGCAGGCAGGACTGTGTTTTCCAATGGCATCCAGCGAGATAATGAGTCCATGTCTATGGAAATTGATTCATTAATATTTCATCGAGGCGGCTTCTGAGCAATTCAAGAACCAGCTCCCAGGAATTCAATCAGTAAATGCAATGAATTGTTGAGCTTAAAATACCGGGGGGGCAAAAATATACATATATTTGGCATGTGTGCATATTTATACATACTGATGTGACACATATATGCACATGAATACAGGCATACATATTAAAACACAGCACACGGAAGAGACTGTCACTTCTAGGCTTAAACCCAGACTCACCTGCCCACACGTTCTTCCTTAGGCAGGCTTTCCAAATAGAACAGAAGCCACTCTGTGGAATATCATTCTCCTGCTCAGGACCTGACTTGGAAAACAAGTTAACGAAAATGTTAGCCACGACTTGTTCGCTGGTAATTCACAGATCTATCAATAGAGTCCCTTCAATCAATTAACAGCACGTAAAGATGGCTCCCAAGGCCCCACGCTGGGTCTGGAAGAAGAGGGGAGCACATGTTTTCTGGAGGAAGGGCTGCTGGTTTGGGGCAGAGCAGGCAAGTTGCCAGGTGATACACTCATCGACAAGGGCCAGTTGGGGAGATAGATTCAAATGATCAGGTTGGCTAAGTAATTGGTCTTTGGGTGTCCCTAAACACCAACCTATAAATAATTTTATTTTCATTTTGGATCAATGTCTTCTAGCCCTTGTCTAACTAACCTGTATTGATGTCTTTTTAATTAAACCGTGTGTGATACGCTCGCTCGGCAGTGGGGCATACTGCGTGTGCATGCTAGGAATTCCAGATAAGGTAATTATGCTATTTGTCACTGTCGTGATTAATGCGTGACAGCTGTTATGACAGCTGTGCCACTGTTTTGTCACAATACTATGTTCATCCATAACAAAATTAGCTGTCGCACTCCAAGGTGCACACTCGCTGCTATTCCTTTCTGAAGTCAACAATGAGAAAATCGAGAGGGAATATTACATGAACTCCGTGACAAACAAGAAAAACGACATCTTTATTTTTTTCCCTTTAAATGATGATATAACCTGCCTGCGCTGGAAATGCAGATAGCTCACCTCTAGCAAACAAGCTGTCACAAGGAGCCAATCCGCCACTAATCTAGCTAACAAGGTCTCAGTGTGTGAGGGGTTTGCTTCCTAATGTGAATCTGCCTTGTCAGGCAAGCCTTTAGATGTTGCCCAAATTAGCATTGGCTGGAACTGTTACTGCCTGTCAAGGGGGAAGCTGCAAAGGCAGTTAGACTGGGAGTGGGAGACGGACGCACCCTCTCCTTTGGGGGTCAGGGAAGGGAGGCAAAACGGGCGGCTCTTCCTCCACCTCCCTCAAGACAGCACCCCTCCTCCTCTAAGCAGCACCCATGCCTGGGGAGGACGCTCTCAGGAGCTGGCTCCAAATAGAGATGCGCATTGTCGGATGAAGGCACTCATTAATGTTAACCAATATTGTTTCTTACAAAGCCCTGAAACTGGACTATAAAGCCATAGAAGACACTGATGGGAAGAGATGGATGGCTATAATCATAGCATCTTTATTCTATAGTTTTGGGTAAAGTGGTTACTGCATATGTTCCATAATTTTTTTTTTAAAAAAAGCCCACGTAGATGTCTGTTTTTGATTAAAAAAAAACCACTGTGACATCAGAGACCCTGAATGTCATAGAAAAAAAAAAAAAAGTCATGTCAGACATGCATATCCAAGTGAACATGATATTTTCTCTCTTACAAATTAAAAGGAGAACAGCTATTATTATTTAGCAACAAATGATTTGTTTGATCTACTGACAATATATTTAAATATGCCGGTAATTAAACCAGCAAATATATTGTGCACTTTTAATAAGGATACTGTTTAATCAGGCCCATCTGCACTGTCTCTCCCAGCCCTCTTCTCCATAAACAATCCTGGAACAGAAAACTGAATTATTTCGAACAATTATAATGATTACAAAGGAACTGTTCCCACCTGCTGCCAACTCTTGGTAGCCATCAGTCAGTGAAGGATTTAATTAGAATATTTATCAACAATGACCGAAGCTCCTTTTGATTTGTCCCTGATATCTCCATGCAGGAAAAGTAAACTCTGCAAATTCAAACAATTAAGAGGTGCTGAAAAATCTGGGGCCTGCTGAAAAGATTTCAAATCAGGACAACTAGGCTTTATTCAATTGTTCTAATTGCTTTTCTCTGTGATAGGTATGTGAGCCCTTGATGATTTCTTTCACTTTGGATGAGTGTCTCCTTTCTACCTCAAAGGAGACCAAGACCGTTTGTTGCCATATATTATTACCAAGCATACAGTGCTTAACTACTAGATCACACGGGGTTTGGGATGAAGGCGTGATAGCTGTTTCCATGTGATGAATGTTCATGTATTTAGACAGAGTATCTTTGTTAACTGTTTCCATTCATCCTAAGAACTGCCTGTTGAAAAGTGCCCAGGTTCACGGTCCACCTCCAATGCTATCTCTTTCTTGAAGCCTTTGCTCAAATTTTGTCCCCATGTGTCCCTGCCCTTTCTTTTCTCTCAACTCCCACTGCACTTACTGCTTGTTTGTTTGTTTGTTTAATTTGGGATAATGGTTATATGTGTGCTTTTCTTTTCCATGGGCTCCCAAAAGAGTAAGAAACACTTTTTCTGAATCTTTTAATTAATTCCTCACTGTAATACTATCTTGCACACAGTAGGCTCCTTTGTTCACATTTATGAAGGAAATCAATTAATGCATAATTGAGCTTTGAAAGAGTGTTTGTATATTGTAGCACTTGTATTCAAGTAATACTTAGGAATTTAGGAGCTATTTAATGTGTGTAACTTTTTATAAGTGAACATGAAATATTTAAACAACAAAAACTCCCAAGTGATACCAATCAGACCACTTTTAGTATCAACTGCTACACCCAAGAAGGGTGCCAGATAGTGGGACACCTGTAATAACCATACTAAAAAGAATCCTAATTAAAGGAGGTCTTCCAACCACAGAGAACTGATTCCTGTCTAAAGCCTGGAAGGTCTATAAAACATCTCTCTGTACAGCTAAAAAAGAATCCATGGACATTCACATCCATGGACATTCACAGGTAGTAGCAAACAGAACACAATTTTTGCAGGCGTTTTGTGGGAGGCAATTTTTGCAGAAGGCAATTACACTGGAGGATAATTGCACTTCCAGAGTTCCACAGGTCTGTGAAATTAGCAATTAAGTGCAGAAATAACTGTAGCAATAGAAATGTAGTAGATGGGTTGTGTGGAGCAATGGCAAGCCGAAACTTAGAACTCTGCAATTAGGAGATAAGCTCTAGTACCAGGAACCTAAAACACCAGGATGAGATGGGCTTATAGAGGTACCAAAATGGTGCATAATTAGCAATAGATAGGAAGGAGGGGATCCAACTCCAATCTGTCGGACTCTACGCAGACTTTGCTCTGGTTAGGAAGAATCAATAAGTATCAGAACCCACTAGAGCTTTACTTCAATTTAGTTTTTCATTTTGTTTGTTTGCTTTTGGTTAGCTATTTAGTAACCTATGCATTTTGTCTCATTGTGCGGGCTTTTTTCTTCAGAGGAATAATTCAACCATTATTACTTAAATGTATAACTTAACTGACTATAATAGGGAAACACCAAATCAGCGACCTGAATTGATCATTTCTGGGACCTTGATAGGTTGATATCGTGTTAGCTGCTGAACCATGTGTTTTGTCTCACATATACCAGCCCTTACACTTGTGGCCTGGAATTCATCTGGTGAGTTCCTCACTGATCCCAGGTCAGAGAGAATTTTTGAATGTATCTGTCTTCTTAGGTTCCATTTCTAATCTACGGACAATATGCATGATCAGCTCATCTAATTACATACTTGAAAACTTTGCTAACTCAAACAAAACTCACATGCCACTCATTTATTCTCAACAACATAAAAAGGATGGTTAACAAATCACTATCCAAGAGCCTTTCTATAAAGCTTTTTAAAACCAGATGGAGGCTCCGTGACCGCATAGAATCAGTTGAAGCTGTGAGACAAAGACTAAAACGGTTAAGAGGTTAAAAGGACTAAAATAATTGAGCAGGTGACCTTATTGCCTGGCTTGAGACGTGTTCCTGTTCCATCCATCAAATAATAAAACAGTTCTCTAAAACCGAATGTAACAAACTGAACTTTTAAACACTTCTAATAAATCCTCTAGTTCTAGGGACCTTATTTCCACTGATAATGGGTGTTCTTACCTGAGCAATAGTATGTTCAGTCCACCACCTAGCCCAGTGGTTCTCAGACTTGCCTGCACATTGGAATCATCTAGGGAGCTTTAAAACTACTGCTGGCCCACCTCCAGACACAGGATACTTATTGAACTGGTCTGGGATAGAGCCTGGGCACTGGTGTTTCTAGAAGCTCCACGGGGGATCCTCACATACAGCTACAGTTAAAAACCATGGCTAAAGCTGAATGCCTCTTTACCGTTTATGTGCACACAAATCATTTAAGATTTTGTTAAACTGAAGATTTTGATTCAGTGAATCTGGATTAGGCCTCAGACTCTGCATTTCCAACAAGCTTCTAGGAGATGCTGATGCTCCTGGCCCACAGGCCCGAGTTGAAGGGCAGGGACCTGCATGGTTTTCACTTCCACTCATCTATGTCTACTCTAGTGGCCATATCTGAGATGCATGGTGATGATGAAGTGAAAAGATTTATGTTTATGGTCACGGCCCAACGTTCTTTTCAAATTATACCCCAACTAAATCTGAGTACCCACAGTTACAGACACAGTTAAATTAGGACAGTAAGGAGGAAGAAAATACCTTAAAATGAAGATTCATAGATATGTACTTCTACTCCCCTCATCAAAATGGTTTGCTTTCAGTATGTCTTTATTTCTTTTTTAGAATTCAGTTAGAAACACAAATCCTTTCCCCAGACATATGCAGGACATTTTGACACACGTAGTGTTATTTTATTTGATTCCAAGCATGTCAATGTTTTTAGTATTATGTGACAGTTTTGTTGTATTATAAAGCAGAAAACCCAATGATATATTGGTAGGGATTCTTGGGACAATCCCATCTGGGGAGGCTGGTTCTCACAAATAAATAATACCTTGAAAAACATATTTAAATAATACCTTGAAATAAGATATTCTTCCTTTGATCACCAGATTTCTCTAAAACATTTGAGCTCTGTATGCCTGAAATAGAAAGCCGGCAGTGCAATTCAACTTCCAAACATGCCCAAAGGTAAGTTTTGGCATGGCCCTGTTGAAATTCCAGAATTAAGTGAATTTTGAAGAGATGAGATTATAATCAATGTAAGGTTTCTGATTTTTTCTTTCCCTGTAGAAGAAGGATGGGGAAGCACATGAAAAATGTACTCATCTAGTCACCACTTCCTAGAAGAATTAAAAAAAAGAAGTATCTTCCACATTTTCACACCACCCCATACTAGAATTATCCTTCCTCTACAGCCCCACGGGCCAAATCTAGATCACTGTCTGCTTTTGTACAGCCCACAAGCTAAGAATGGCTTTTATATTTTTTAATGGTGGGAAACAATCGAAAGAACAATAACACTTCATAAAGTTGTATAAAATTCAAATTTCAGTGTCCATAAACTTTTATGGGAACATAGCCATGCTCATTTGTTTATGTGTTATCCTAGTCTGTTTTGTGCTACAACAGCACAGTTGAGTATTTGAGACAGAGATTGTATGGCCCCCCAAAGTCTAAAATATTTGGTATTAGGCCCTTTACAGAACAAGTTTGCAGACCTCTGGATTAGAGGTATACAGCACTCACTTTCCGTCATTCTTACTTGAAGTTGGAAACGCACTATGTTTTGCAGATTATGTTGGGTTCTCAAGTTCTGACCCTCTATCCCTCCATGTGCGTATGTGTGCAAACACGTGCGTAAAAACACACATATACTTATTTTGCCTCCTTTTAGTCTGCCTTCTCATGTCTGCCCTGACAAGCAGGAAATCTGAATAGCATCTGCTTCCGAACCAATTCTGTTCCATTTTCCTGGCCACAAGAGCAGAGTTCTTGAGGAAGGGAGCTGAAGCTTGAAAGCAGAGAGAATCACCTTTGCCGAACGCATGCTGTCTGCTCTGGCCCAGCTCCTAGAAGCTGGGGTCTCTAACATATGCTACAACTTTTCTCCCAGGCTTTGTGTGTGGAGAGCATTCCAAAGGAACAGACCTTTCTCTTATTGCAGTTTTCTATGAAGAAACCTGTGGCCAGGAAACAGAAAACTTAAAGTCTCTGAGCACATATGAGAGGTAGCTGGGGTAAACTAAGCCTACACTATGCATTTTCTTTTCTTTTCTTTTTTCTAATTTAAGTAACAAGGAGTCAGAGTTTTAGCTTTGATGAAGAACAAGAATTTCTAGGTTTCTTTTCCCTAGGATATGGCATGGTAAAGAGAATTCTCTCTGGACACGTATAAAGGGGAAGGGGAGGGAAAGCAGAAATGAAAGAAATGCCTCAAGCTTTCATGTTATTTGTATGAGTTTGTAGATGGAGCTGTACTGATGACATAAATATGTTAATGGCTCTGAATTTCAGAAGGGACATTTATTTCTTTTGCCAAGATGTTCTAGAACTATGATTGAGTGACTCTGTAGACAAAGACGTACAGATTCCAAGACTCTGGCACCTTCAGCAGCAGCATGAAGTAATTGGTAGAAAAAGAGAGCGAGAAAACCCAAACTCCAACCCTCAGTTACAAATTCTATTGCCATGGACACGACCCTCAAACTTCTTGAGTGTCAGTCCCTAAATTTTGAAAGAAAAATAATGCTTTCCAACTTGCCCCAAGGGGCTACACTGGGATTTGAATTTGATAATATATGTTAAATGCATTTTGTTGATTGTAAAGAACTGATCCCTTTTAAGATAGGTACTCTTTTATCACCTCTTATCTTGTGTCTAGAGCCTTATCTCTCTACTAATTAATGTTTCCTTTTAATGCCTACAGAAACTGAACTTTTAAATCCAATCTCTATGTTGTAGCAGAAAATTTATTTCTAGGTGTCTACAAAAAATGTAAGTGAATGTAAAAGATAAACCCATACTCGACCTTCTTAGGCAGCTGCTTTTTCCTAATGGGCCCCCTTTCCAAGGTGAGGTGGCTGGGCATGACTGAACAAATGACTGCTCAGGCCAACAGGCTTCCAGACACAACAGTGGCAAATGCCTTCTGGAAACAAAACACAGCTTATGGTTCCACAAACTCTGAAGTTTTAAAAGTGGCCCCCATAGTCTCATTTTGCCACAGTTTCCAAATGAATCGACATTAGAGAGACATCAAACAAAAGTAATAATATGCATTCAGCAATACAAGCCTAACATAGTATCCTATCTGCCACAAAGTATTATTTATGGCCACAAACTACAGTTATTATTTCCTTTGGTAACAGTGGAGTTTGTTTCATTTTTGTTGTTGCTGTTGTTTACATCCAGATGTAGATCACTATTAGGGAAAATAATATCCTGAAATAACGCAACATCACATGGGGAGGAACCATGTGGATCCATTTGTGTTATAATATTATGCTCTTTATCTAGGTAAGTACAGATGCCATCACCATCTGTCATACAAGAAAATAGTCTTCCAGAGGTTCAATGGCACTTTCAAAATTACATGGTGGGTTTGTGCAAATCTGATCCTCTAATTCTAGAATGCTCACATAAGCTTGGAATCTGTTCCCTGAGTGATTAGTGGAAATATTCATTCAAATATTTACAAGACACATACCAATCACCTACTATGTGCTGGGCCCTGCTTGTTGCTGGGGACTCACTGGGGAGAGAGTCAAGGTCTCTTTCATCTAGTAAATGTGGACCTTCCACCAGCAGACAATACTATCTTGGACCCTCCTTCTGGTCAAAGGTACCCTGGAAAATCTGGACTCAAGCGTGGACTTCACTCGGGTCTCTGCACCGTCTCTCCTGATCATGCCCCACACTTGGCAATGGTCCCTAGAGCCCCTTGAATAAAAGAAAAGAGGGAAACTAAATTCATCATGCTCTAAAGAATAATGGTTGTGTTCTAAATGACTTGTTTTACATTAAACCCGCATATTTTTAACACCTGGAAAATATATCCTAGCGCTAAAACAAATTCTAGATTCTGTCAGAAATGTTTAATGCAAAAGGCCTTAATGCCCAATAATGGAGAAATAAAAAATAAAACATGCTATATTCTCTAAGGAAACCGCCAGACAGGCATTAAAGTTTGTTTTTTTAAAGTTTGTAATAACATAAAAATGCTTGAGGAGTGGTAACTTGCTTCACCAGCCTAGAGGTATAAACAATAGCCATGTCCTTTTTATTATTCTAATTAGCCCCTTACAAACCCATGTGCCTATATTGGCAGGCAGCTTTACATCCCATGTCACCCCTAATCACCATTATGGAGGCCAGAGGATTTCCATCCCTCTTCTCAACGAGAGGGACAGCAGGACCCGGAGGAAGCAGTGCTGGCTCTGTCACACGTGGGATGACTAAGCTGGGGGAGGGCTCCACCGCGGCAGTAAGGTCTGTGTGCATTCAGATGCCCAGTGCCAAGCTGGCCAAGCCTGGCACCCTATGACGGCTCAGTACAGAATCTGCCAAAGCCAGACCTGTCTTAGGACCTTGTTTAAACCTTGTTGAAACTCAAATTTACTTTTTCTCACCATGAGTTCATTCTTGTCATGAAGCCTCAGCCAGGGGCACTGTTGTTTCCTCCAAATTTGTTTAATGACAAATCTTAAGGAGAAGGAGCTTGGGGCTGGTCTCTTCACTCTCATAAGACTCCTAGACTTTGGATGAAAAGCTGGTTCACAACGTTCACAAAAGTTGGAGGGACAAAGAGGGGGAGACTTTGCTAAAACCAGAATACTCTGGTCTGCATTTCAAGCAGGGACAAAAACACTAGAACAGGCTGTACAAGCATTTACATAACGAAGGTAAGCCAGTTGATAATTTTTTTCTCATAATAAGATTTTTTCTTAAAGTGACTGACTGGCTCAGTCTCTAGAAAAAGAGTTTGTACTATATTTTAAAATTCTCTCCCACCAATCCCTTTGTTATATTGATAATTTAAAAAATATATTTCAAAATAATGGGTTAAAGAAAAACCTGAACACCCATTATAACGGGGAGAGTGGAATCTCGCAGGGGCCTACACAGAATTTGCCCTCCCCTTATAACCTTACTTCACAAATAGCTGTCCAGGAGAAAGTAAAAGAAAGAAGAGATAAATACATCCTGCTCACCGCGAGCAATGGTGAGGCACAGATGTGCTCACAGTGTCAGGGATGAGAGAATCAGTCTGCCCATAGAAGCCGCATCTGCAGACTGTGGCCATGGTACCAAAGTGACAAAACTCAGACATAAGATTGCTTTAGGGGCAGCATCCTGAGAGGCTTGGGGCAAAGGGTCGCGCAGGGGGCAGGAAACCAGAGTGGAAGGAGAGGCAGCCCAGCAGGGTCACAGAAGCCAAAAGGCAAGAGAGAGCCTGGTAGTTCTCAGCCATGGAACTCGCCTGCTGAATAAACCCCAGATATATGCCCAGATATATGTGTTATGGTGAAATACACATTACATAACACAATCAACACTGTAAAAATATATAAAGTAGGAAGGAAATACATCAAAATAGTATTGTTGTTCTCTTGTCTTGATGGTTCTCAATTCTCAATGGTTCCCAATTCCCATTTCCTCCTATTATTTTTATTGTTATTTTGCAAAATTTTAAAAATAATTATGCTTTGCTTTTTAACTTTTTAAAATTAATTTCTTTAGCTAAGTACTTGAATTTCTTAATGATCAGTTTTTCCTGAACTAGCTAACATAATAAACAATGCAATGTTCCTTTATTTTTTTTTTATGATTATGCATTTCTTTTTCATTATTTTTGAGTCACACGAAAAAGCTATATATAATAAGGTTTGAATTTGCCTGTGGCTTAGTAGTTTGGTAAACTTATACTTGGCATAAGCATTAGTCAAACAGCACATGAATTGTTTGTATAATGGAAAAAGAAATATCCTTAACATTATTAATTGAAATGTCTCATGCAGTTTGCAACTTAGAGCTAGATCCCAGGATCTGGGACATGCAGCTCAAAAATACATTGCCCTGCTTGTTATTTGATATCCAAACTATGGCTAGGTCATCAGGTAGCTGCCAAAATGACAAGGAAGTTAAGATTGTTGAAAAGCTGAAATTAAAATATTAATCAAAGTTGAATAATAGAAGGTAGGCCATAACAATATGGCCAAAATATTTCTTTTGGCATTAATAAATAATTTTACATTGTAGAATTACACATAAAGAATCCATGTCAAGCCTTGGCCAGTGTTGATCAATGGTTAGAGCATTGATTCCTGGTCAAAGGCACGTACTTGGGTTGCAGGTTCAATCTCCAGTCACGGTCAGGGCTCATGCTAGGGGCAACCAATCAATGTGTGTCTTTCACACTGATGTCTTTCTCTCTCCCTTTTCCTTCCCTCCCTTTCACGCTCTCTAAAAAAGCAATGGAAAAAGTATCCTCAGGTGAGAATTAAAACAAAAGAATCCATGTCAAGTGGTAAAAATTCTAAGAACAAAACAAAACTCCAATGAGATCACTGCTAATGATACAGTAAATGTAACCTTTGCAGAATCTTTTTATATACATTGCCTCACTTACTACACTATGATATATATAGTATCACATGATAAAGCTGATATCTTTTTTCAAATGCATTTATCCAGTTAGTCAGTAACTTGGGTCCTCTGTTTCTAAGTTCAGAACTTTTCCCACTTAAAAAATCTGTATATACAAATACAAAAGCATAAAGACCTACACTAGCCTATTAGAGATTCTAAAGAAAGTATATTATCTCTATGAAAGTTTTTATGCACACAGTTCATAACCATTTATATGCAAGTAGTTTGAGAGGCGATTCCAGGAAACCACAGTAGGGGAAGGAGAGCAAGAAAGGGAAGGAGGGAGGAGGAGGAGAGAAAAGAGAAGAGAAATGAAGGGAAGAGAAGAGAGATAAGTAAAAGATGTGTTATTAAGCCAGCTACCACTTGAGCATAATCTCCCCGGAAAGCTTTAGGAGACCACATAGAACGTACTTCAGAATTACCTCAACTGGAGGGCAAGAAAGCTGGCCATTAATCCAACAACATCCCTTCTGTCGTTGACTTGGGGCTTATTCCAGGAGCACTCAGAACTTCTGGCTGGTCTGTCAGACAGGACAACCTGTCACTAGAAAAAAGACCCTCTGGCTGGTGCTTCCCATAACAGTCTTCACCATGTAGAGAGAATGCCAAGGAGATATGACCCGAACATTGACATCACCTGCTACAGCACCCAGTTTGGGCAGATTTACTGGGTGAGCACCTATTCACCAGTTACCTCCAGTCATATTCCATATGAGTCTATGAATTATTACTACCCCAATTTTTCAGATGATAAAAGTTAGGCACAAAGAAGTTAAGTGACTTGTCCCAGATCATACAGCTGGGATTTGAACTCAAACACTCTGGTTCCAGAGTCCACACCCTTAGCTACCTTAATATGGCCATGGCAGGTCAGCCCATATGAAGAACAGTCAAGTTTTGGAAAAGCTTCCCGTTGGGGCTCTGAAAGAAGGGATGGTGGCTCCTTCCCCATTAAACCTCACCGACTCCAAAGAGAACAAGCCCTGGTGTCTGTTGACATTGTCACCAAGGTCAACCAAAACACACAGTCAATATCAGAAAATGAAAACCTTCAGAAGAGTCTTTTCGCAACTGTCTACCCCCCAGACACTATTCACACAAACCTCTAGATTTCCTAGAATTCCTATTCAGAATCTAGATAACCCAGCAGTCATTTTGAGACACCATAATTTTCACTAACAGTTGCAATTCTCTGAGCCTGTAAGCCTGTCTCTCCGTAACGCTGTAATAGCCTAGGGACCGAATAAGTGACCAGGGACCACAGGCAAAGACACAATTTAGCTCTCTTTCAACTGTGTAACTGACATGGACACAGCACTAGGCAGGTGGTAAATTAGCTACTTGGAGAGGCCCTTTCATTCTTTCAAGCCACTGATGCATTCAAACCTCTACGAGCATCTTTCAGGCCATGTTGTAAATGCTTCCGAGACTCAACTTTAGCGCAATTTTAGGCAAATTACTAAGTCTAGTTAACCTAATTAGAAGTATAGCATCCTAGGCTTCTTTAAAACTGTAAGCCTGAGCACTCATCTAAGTTTTCTAAACAAAATTTGGAATTGATTCTAATAGGGTTAGACACTAAGCACTCTCTGCCAATTCTTTCCAATTAAACAGGGGATAGGAACAGATGAGAAATCAATCAAAATAAAATGAAACACCTTTGATCACCTTGGGTGGGATTTGAGAATGGGCCCATTTCTTTGTTGCCTTGTATTATCCTGTGGCATCATCAAATTGTTCCTGAGACACACTAGAAAAGCAAAAGGGGCTCAGAACTCTTTAGTGAAATAGCAGGGAATGGGGGGCATTATTACATTGAATTCTTCTCCATTTCAAGAATGTTATGGACATAACTAAGTTCCCAACAATTGTAACCAATATATAAGTATGGACATACAAAAAAACAAAAACAAACACCAAACCCTGGAAGACACATCAGATGTTTCCTTTCCGCTTCATTACATTTTGAATTCAGTAAATCTCTTTCTCTTGCACCTTTCTTAGAAATCCTGGAAACTTCGTCCGCATTTCCCACGTGAGTGGGTAGAGAAACAACATGAGGCCAAGTCTGGAGGCTTCATGCATTCCTTCTTCATTATTTTTAGGTGTTACCCGGGCAATGTGTCTTCAATGCCTGGCACAGGGAAGGCTCTCAATACACATTTTTCCCCCAGGCATAGCGGGATACAGCCTAAAAGTATAAAACTCATGGTGGGGCATGCCTGACTATTCCAGTTCCAACTCAGCTGCCACAGTTCCCCAGCCATCGTGACTGTGGGTGAATGGCTTAACCATCTCCCAGAATAACACCTCATCACGTTACTGTGAGGATTCAGTGGGTGCAATGCCAGCTCTTAGTGCTCCTGAGAAACAAAAGCGTGTTTCTTTAAAATTCTGTATGCGGTGACATTATGTTGATAGCTTGAAATCGGCCATAGCGATGGACGAAAGCTACAAATCAGGGCCTCTTTTTCTTTTCCCCAGAACCTGATTTACTAGGCCATTACTGAAAATTAGATAACATGCAAAATGTTTGAGTGTCCAGCTCTTTTCCCTTTCCTGTCTTGCAGAGTTTGCAAAGGCAGCTTTGCTTACATATGTAGGAAACTCTAGTCCTGATTTCACTTCCAGTCAGTCATTGCTAAGGCTTTGCCCTTGCCATTGCTTTGGACAACCACACAAGGCTCTTTGTTAGGATGACCTTGAGGAGGGTTTAAATACTAAGGGGGATTCTCTCTAGTATTTTGAGGAATGGTGCTGTGAACTCATCTTGGAAACATCGTGAAAGCAGAGTAATGTGTGCAGCATGCAAGTTTTTGAATTGCCGGGGTTCTGCTGAGGACCTGGCACCTTCAGTTTTGCCTAAAGTGACATCACCAAGAAAAGTTTTCCCTAAAGGAAAGGAACTCTCACTCAGGAAATCACTCGGACCTGCTGTGACAGTTGGGAAAAGCGATATACTCCTAATAGACAAAAAATTGTTTGTCAGTGCAATTTAACATATCCCACTACACAAAATCTGAAATCTGTGACACAGAGCTACCATAGATTCCATAGAGTGGATTCCAGAAGGTGCTGCACTTGGAAGCCTGCAGAAGGCTATCTTTCTAATAACGTGCAGGAAATGTGGCAGGAATAGTGGATATAAAGGCTTCTGGAGCTCTCTCTCCTGGTGACTAAGGGGAGATTTCTTCATGAAATTCTATGGGATACCAGTCCCCCTCTGGGCACACAAGGTCATGAATGGAAACTAGAATCCTTCTATATATAAAATGTTGGCAATATTCTCATGATCGAGTTCTCTTATATACTCCAAAACGTACGAGAGTTAGCACACGGGTGAAATTGCATGACCGATGCACCTTGGGGTCTTTCTGGTAAGCAGGAACACAGGCTCCTGTATTAGGAGGAATAACAGTTGTCCAAAGACTGGGCCCCATGTGTTAATTCTGCCATTCACATGGGACCTTGGGATTGTTCCTTGATTTCTCTAAAAATCAAACTTTTCATCTTTACAGCAGGCATCCATACAGGATCAATATAAAGGCCAAACACTGAGACTCTGTAAAATGTCATTACTGCTCAGACATTCTTGGTCACATCCTCCCCAAAAGAAAAGCCATTTAATGCAAACCTCTAATGTGGCATTAATATGAAGCCAAACCACACATCTCAGAAATCATTCTGGAATTTCAAACCAGGGAGCAAAGAAAAAAAGCAAAATTCCTAGTAATTAAGAGCTGGGCTTTGGAACAGGTAAAACTGAATGCTATTCCAACTTCCAACATATGCTAGCTATGTGACCTTAGGCGATTTATTTACCTCTCTAAACCTCTTTTGTACTCTTTCCAATGATTATGAAAGGGCCAAGCTCATTATGTTGTTGTGTTAAATGAGAGAATGCATATAAAAGTGATTAGTCTGTAGTTATTTCTCAATAAATGTTATAGTGTTTGTACTGTTGATGTTGCTATTGTTATTTGCATTTTGAAACTACGTAGGCAGAAAAATGTCTCTAATTCTGCGGATAAGAATCCCTAGAGTAAATTAAAAGATGAAGAGTCACAGATTCTTAAACTCCTGAAATTTAAATTAATGGCCTGAGGTGGTAGCTAGATTTGGATCCTAAAAGTAAAGCAAACCAGCCTCATTTTTCTCCAGGCTCTTCCTCTTAAATTTTCTTCCATT
The DNA here is from genome assembly GCF_964146895.1 of Miniopterus schreibersii. Classification (NCBI taxonomy): domain Eukaryota; kingdom Metazoa; phylum Chordata; class Mammalia; order Chiroptera; family Miniopteridae; genus Miniopterus; species Miniopterus schreibersii. Next base: position 32,095,212 of record NC_138111.1, read on the forward strand.
TAAACTGTAAGAAATGCTAGTAGGAAGACAACTGTATTTGTGTCCAAGTTCTTCTCCTGGAAAAGAGAGGCCCTGAAAGGTGAGATTCTACCCACTTTACTTCTCTGAGACTTAGTTTCATGGACTTTGAAATAGGGAGTTGGAAAGATAAGCAACCAAGGCTAAGGTTAGGAGTGGTTTTACCAACTACAGCCGCAGAGCAGCGAAAAAAGAGAAAGGAAATTTTAAGTCCAGGCAAAGGTAGACCAGGGAAGAAAGGGACATTCTACAATGTTAAGTCCAGGAAAGAAGACAGGACCCTGGAAACAAAGTGGATGCCAAAGGTAAAGAGAGCTTACATGTTGCTGTGACAGGCAGGATAGGAGTTCAGGGAGTCAAGCCTGAAGCTATGATAACACTGTTATTAAAGATAACTATGCCTTAGTGAGAAAACTGTTAGAAATAGTTCATTATCTTGTTTTGAGTTTGGCAATAAGGAATATTAGAGAATTGTGGGCTTAAATTTTCTTTTTCTTCCCTAAGTGGGGAAAAATAGGTTATCATTTAAGAAAATAAAATATGTTTGTGTATGTAGGATTTTGCACTAGGCCAATTTCTGAAAGTTCCAGTATATTACTCATTGACATGGCATTCAAGCTTTTCTATGTCCAAGATTCTCCCAGGTAAAACTAAATAGAAGGTACATAAGTCATCCAGGACTCTAGAAAACAAGGAGACCACAGAGTAGAAAGGCGGTTGCCAAGGGCTGGGAGGTTGATAAAAGGATACAAATTTTTAGCTATAAGAAGAATAGGTGTGAAGATTTAATGTAAAGCGTGGTGACTATAGTTGATAGCACTGCCTTGAATTATTGAAATTTGCTATGTAAATAGAGCTTAAATGTTCTCATCAAAATAAAAATATAAAAATATGTGAGGTGATAGATGTGTTAATTAATGTAAAAACTAATAAGCAGAAACCTCATTTAAAATGAAGTTTGGAGGTCAGAAAAGGGAGCTCTCCTGCCCTGAGTTGAAAGTTGATCCATGGAGCCCAAGAGGAAGAACTCTGTAACAGCTCTCCCAACTCTTCTCTGAAAGTTTCCTCTCCTTTGTTTCTCAGCACTCGTGCCTGGTTTGCCATTAGACAACATGTTGCAAATGGAAATTTTTTGTTGCTCCCAAATAAACCCAATTTTGCTGGAGAAGTATCTGGCTGTCTATTTGTTTAAGGTCAACATTAACTAGAAGGGGGAGAATCCTTTCATAATATATATATGTATATCAAATAAAAAAAGAAGTCATCACAATTTTCAATGTACCAAAAAGCACTCCAAGGCCTGAAAGAATCAGTGTACTTTAGCACACAATGCCTAACAAACTGGAAGAGCTAGTTATTATTGTTTTTAATCTAAAAAAACCCCAAAACAAACCCCAAAACAAACAAACCAGAAAGCTTTAAAGCTGTTAACAAAACAAAACAAAATCATCTTAATCCAGACTTCTTTCTCCAAGACCAAAATTCAAAACCAAAACCAAAACAAACCCCCACTTTGTTATCAGAAGAAAAATCAGCAAGTATTTCCAATGCATGGGGCAGGAAGGAAATATTCGTAAGAGTCTGAAACAACCTTGTCTTGTTCGTTGTAAAGCACAGTGCTTATTAAGAAAATGGGTCAAGAGCAACCTGCATCTGGAAGACAGCACTCTTAAGGCTAAAATGTGTGATAAGATCATTTTTCTCTTGCAATTTTCCAATATTTCCTGGATTTACCCAGGCTCTCCATGATAAGGTTATAGCTTTCTTTGGGGTATTTCAATATTTCCATTCATGGTCTCATAAAATCAGCCATGCCTTAAAAGGCAAGGGCAGGACACATTAGAAACTATTACATAACCTTTTTTAAAATGTTAAGTATAATGATTTATTCTTAATTAAACAAAATTCCATCCATGTTTTGGTGAAATGTCAACTATTTTGCCAATTACAATTTTTTGTTGTATGAACAAATAATGAAATTTGTTCTATGGATTCCTTTTAACTATAATGTTGCTGAAATCTAGGTAGGAGGCTAAAAGGTAATTTAGACTAATAAAATATTTGAACTGTAAAAGAGATTTTAGAGATCATCTTTCCAACTTTCTATTTCAAAGTGCATAAAATAGGTCTGAGAGAAGTAAAGTGAGTTACCCAAAGCCTCAGAACTGTTAAAATTAAAAACTAATGAGCAAAATAGAAGTGAACCACAGTTAAATGATAACTATTGTCACACACTAATATAGCAACTAATTTTATGAGGACTTACTATGGTCATATTATGTTTCTAAATCACAATTCAATTAAACTATTAAAAAAATTGCAAAAAGATTAGGAAAAACACCAAATTTATATTTATAAGTATACAAAATACTTATAAATAGCACATGTGCAAAAGAAAAAAAAATGAAAAGAAAATACTTTGAACTAAATGAAAATTTTTAAAAAGATGAAAATTTGGAAAGTGTAGCTAAAGCCTATGTTAGAAAAAAAGCTTAAAACCTAGTATCAAAATTACCTTACCAAGAAGTTATAAAAAGGATAATAAATTAAATAACCCCCCAAAAGTAGAAGAAAGACAAGAAGAAATGAATGAAGTAGAAAGTAAACATATAATAGAAAAGATCAAGAAACCAGCAGTTTCATTATTTGAGTAAAATAATAAAATTTATAAACATCTTCTAAAAAGTGAAAGTAAAGAAAGAAAGTAGAAAGGAACCAGTACCAGAAAGGAAAAATTGGGCACCCTTATAGTCCCTACAGAATTAAAAAGGTAATAAGAGGATACTATGAAAATCTAAAATTGAAAATTGATAATTATAACTGATACATGAAAAGAGAAAATATGAATAATTTCATATTTATGCAAGAACTTGAATCAGTAATAAAAATTCCACCTAATACTTTTAAAGAAGTAATACCTATTTTGTACCAATTTTCCAGAGACAAGAAAAAGAGGAAACACTTACCAAGCCAGGATAAACTTAATTATCAAAATTTCATAAGCACAAGAGAAAAAAATAAAATTTCTGTCCACTCTCTCTCTGAACTATAGATACAAAATCCTAATCAAAGTATTATCAAATTGAGTATAGTCACATAAAGGTAGATAATATATTACAATGACTCAAGGTTGTTTAATATATATGAAAAGACAGAACAGATAATTTTTTAAATGGTTACTTAAAATCAGATCTTCAATATGCCCAGTAACTGGCAAGATTGTCTAAAATGGGGTGAAGAGAATAGACTAATAAGAGAAAATTTGTTTTAAAGCTGCTGAAAAAATTCTCTCCCCAATTCCATCATATCCCTATTCTATGCCAACCTACCTTGGCAGAAGATTGAGATTTATTTTTTGCAAAAGATAACATAGAGGGTCTCTGGACTGGGAGAACCAGTGAAGGGCAGGTATGCTTTACTGAAAATGGAAATTTAATACATACATACTCTAGTCTGCTTCCTCCACTCAGCTTCCAAATGTTGGCTGCTGTGCCTTCACCGCTCCCCCAGGCAGGAGATCACAAGAGTCTCCTCTAGAGAGACTTTTCAATCAACGAGAAAAGACAAAACAGGACTGAAATCAGGAGTTCTCCAGCACAACTAAGCCAAATTACCCTATATTCCTACTACTGTCAATTAGTTCCACTCACATGCTCAGAACTTCCAATAAGCTTTATTCCCCTTCTCTTAAATATAAGCAGACATCCAGGACTATTGGATATCCTAGGGAAATAAACAGAAAAAAAAGCAAAGTGGAACAAACAGAGACGATGCAAGGAGAAAAAAATCTCAAAACAAATTATCTTTAATATCCTCAGAGTAATATGAGAGGATAATGCGACCTTGAAACAAGAGTAGGAGATCCCATACAGATCAGTGGCAACGCAAGTCCTTGGGATGGTGGCAAATGGGAATCTGAAAGCGACAGCTGTGCACTAAGTTCGGAGGGCAACCTGTACAGACTAAAGCAGGTCAGAATGTTCTGAGAGCTCACTGCAGAAGATGAACTGTTAGGACGACAGATGTAAACAAAGTATTGAGAAATTTGGGTAACTGGAAGAGTGTTCAGGGTTGGCCTCTTTAAAGTATATAGGAAAGTAAGCAAACAAAACAGGGGCCATCTCCTACCCAGGGGTGGGGGAATGAAACAGGTTGCATGGTTTACTATGACTCGGGTCTGAATGATGTAATAATAATAATAATGTCAGTACTAAATTTACCAAACCCAACCGTAATTTTACCACAGTGGCACCCTAATATGGCAGAGTGGCAATAGGGCCAAACCATGGTTCCTTTCCATACTGGGAAGTCAACAAACGATGCCTGAAATGTAAATGCCGAAAGAACAAGGCAAAGGAGTGGAAAGTGACCACCTCTGGAGCAGGGGAGGGGAGGCTAGGGACTGTTATTGGCCTCGACATACCTGGTAAAAGTAGCTGACCTTTGAAACTAAGTACATGCATATTTGATAAAAATGAAAACTGCCTTTAAATAAGGAATGAGTGGGGAGTTAGCTGAGATATTAAGGGAGGAAAAGCATTACCAATAGAGGGGTGGCATGGGCCGAGGCTGCGAGGTAGCTATTGACAACATAGTGCAGTGGGGGCACTACAAGCAGAAGCATCGTGCTAAAACATCAAGTCTGACTCACTGCGAGGTCGCCAGATCTCTTCTATGTGACTTCCACTTCTTGATCCATCAGGGTGGTGCTGAAGGTGATGAAGTGCCAAGAACATTGATGATGGGGGATGCCAAGAGTGCGCATGGTGCTTCCCTTGCATAGCTTGAACCAAAACTGGACTATTCAACCTGGTAAGTTACAGCTTGTGTTTTGAATGAGGCAAAAGATTTATACACTGCTTATCAGCAGAGTTTCAGAGAATCTGGGAGAACCTTGCTCAGAACTAAGCAAGCCCGAGTGAGCCCCAAGGTAGAAGAATCCTAATATGTGGCCATGCTGGTCTTGCTACAGCCTGGCAGGCAGCCAGCACACAGCATACTCAAGCTGGCAGAGATGGAGAAGGAAAGCTCCCCTAGGGCCTTGGAACTCTTGTACTTTTGCTGGCCACTTGGAAGGAGCCTCCCGGGGTCACAAGGGGACTGAAGTTAAGACAAAGCTGCAGAAGTTAAGAAAAAATAGGAGAGGTGTTTGGGTCCTTTCTTCTGGGTCTTGAACCCATATTGAGGAAGGTAAACAACAACAGTCATTAAAGTAAAAGGGGAAAATTGGTTTCTAAAGTGGGAATTGCAATCAAAAAGTAAAGGATGCAAATTAAATAGTAAGCCCTGGAAAAAACCCAGAACATTATAATAAAGAAAATTTTTAAATGTTTTGTAAGCACTATATGCATTTCAGAGGACAAACATCAAGGAAAAAATGTGTGCACTTACAATAATAGCAGGGGAATTAGAGACAATGGAAAAGGAAATAACGGAGACACTAAACAATTACTTGCAGCTGTCTTAACAAATATGAAAGACTAGAGATTTGTCCCATTTGGGGATTAGATTTCTTTCACTGAATGCATGAGAATTCGGAAGTGGTTAGATAATACTGGTATTGCTGATAAAAATAGAGTATCTTTCAACAAGAAGCATTGGAGGAAAATAAGAAATAAAGAACCAAGGTTTTTAGGAGATTCAGTTTTGAATTTGTGTCATTTTCATAAAAAGCAAGGGGTTTAGATATTGACTATAATACCTGCATGGAATTATCCTCTGCTTTGAGAAAAGTAACAACCCAATAGGCAATTTAATTTTGGTGAAAGAAGAACATTTAGAAAAGATGTAATCAAAAAGGAAATAACATATGCACTGTACCTTTTGATATATGAAATGAACTATTAGATTAGAATCTACTCCCAAGTTCCTCTCTGAAAATGGTAAAAACATACAGGCATAATTGCAAGCAAGCAAAGATAAAGAAGATGCTCCTGGCCCTCCTCCATAGTTCTAAAGGTTCAGTTTGATTTATTTGAAATTTCCTGATTTAATAATCTCTAAGGGATCATTTTACTCACAGTTGAATGCTGGACGTAAAACGAAGCCATTTTGAAAAGCTGCTTTGAACACGCTCTTCCCAGCCTCACCGTCAGCTGCGAGCTCTAAATTTCTTTTCTTTAACAACAGCAATAAAAAATGTAAGCCCAACAAGCTTCCAGCCTTGCTTTCTTCATGAGGATGTGTGTAGGGAGCATGTGTCTCTTTGAAGCTTTGTTTCCAGTCCTTGCATTGATTCACTTTTTGGTTTTAGTCAGATTTCCCTCTTTTTCCCTTTTCCACCCATGTTTAAATGAGAATAGTAACACTGGTTCACCACACAGAAAACTTGGGAGGATAATGGTGTACATTGTATTGACTTCGCCATTTCTGATTTGCAAAGGGAAATATTTTTTTTATAGTGCATTCCTTTTCATTTTTACTTTACGTTTTAGAATCATAGCAACCTGACAAAACTGCCTGTTGTGAGCTAAGTCTTGGAATGCATGGAAATAACCAGTTCTACTATTCTTTCTTTTTAACTACAATTGAGAAGTCCTCATAGCAATGAAATGACAATCTCCATTTTTTAAGAAAGGTCATCTGGTTTGAGATGATGACCCATTTTTACATTTAAAGGTATGATCAGGTTTGCTTGGTTCATCTCATCGCTGTAGGAAATTTGAAGAAGGGATGGAGAGAATTAGAAAACAGTTCCCCCTCTTAGAGCTGGCCAAGCCACTGGGATCAGTCCAAGATAAGGAGAACAGAAAAGAAATTAACATTTTTGGACACTTACTATTTTGTCCATAATACCTTTCTTACTGGTATCATAGTACCTCAGTTAAATAAATCTAGAAAATGACTAGACTACTAGTATATAAAAACTCTGAGAAGTGCTACAGTACAGAAAACTGTTTCATTTCACTTGACACTGTTTTCCACACTTATTTGATTATAGAGAGTACTTCTTTAGACATAACCCTTATTAACATTAGACAGAACACACTTGGGGAAATATTGGTCCATCTCCTTTAACATGCATTATCTCATTTGATCTTAATAACAATTCTAGAGGAAATATCTTATTCCCTTTATTTTAAAAGTGAGAAAATTGAGGTTTCAAATATTTAAGTAACCTTAACCAAGATCATGCTACTCATATGTGGGATCCACACCCACCTTAGTGTCCCCAGCTCCATAGTCCATACCCACAAAAATCCACCAGGCTCAAAAATTAGTCCATACTGGGTTCCCTTATCCCATTTTGATAATTTTAGGTGAAGCTGGAAAAATGAAAATAGGACCAAAACCCAGAATTTGAGACTCAGAAGGCCATAATATGGTCTATAAGACAATTGCATGAGCTCAACTATAACAAAATACAATATTGTAATTCTCTCTGGTTAAAATTATCCTTCTTACAAATCATCTAGAATTTTTGACCTTGGTAAACTTTTGAGGATTTGGCCATATCTAAGAAATTTGGATAAGCCATGTAATTCAGGTAATCCTTGACTCTGTTATCCCTACCCCTACCCCTAATGTGCTCTCAGGCCCCACCAAGAGCTATCTGATATCTCTGTAGTAGAATACAAAGCAAAAAAGGGGGCAGAGAGGGAAGAAAATCTTACCATTAGTCTGAATTTCCTTGCCTGTGTGGGTTTTGGTCAGATAAAACTTCAATTATTTTTTTCTGCATTAATTTCTCTTCCGGTAAAGTGCTTAAAGAATATATTTCCAGTTAAAGCTTTTAGGGTGGACCATTGCTCAAGCCATTTTCAACTTTATTGGAGAAAGCATTTGAAAATATACCATGGGTAGAAATTCAGATATGGCTCCTGGGGAAAAGAAAGATGACTTAATAGGTCTCCCCACCAACCCACCTAACTTCTGTGATTGAATTAATACACAGGATAATGGGCGAGGAGGGATGGAAATGTGAGTTGTAACCACAATTTGAGCTGTGTACCGTTACATCATGGCATCAGTTTTTCCACTCAAACTGGTAAATGGCTATACCCAGAGATACGTGAGCCCTTTCTGATGAGATATAAATCAATCCAAACAGTCATCCAATTCTCTGTTGCAATGAGTTTAAACCGTATCTTCCCCCTCCTTAAGCCTTGGGCTCTCATTTCATTTCTAGCTCACTGTGGACTAAGCTCAGTTTTTAAGGGATTTGATCCAGTTTCCTGGCTCTGAAACTTTAAAAAAAAAAAAAAAAATTAGAACTAAGTCCAAGCTGTCAAATCTTAAGAACTGGTTGAGTGGGGTTTGCGAAAGGATAAGTAGTGTAGGAATATTTCTCACCTAACTGGACCATAGGAGAAGTTAGCTATCACAATATGCCAAAACATGGCTATACTTAAGGGTCTAAAATGTGATGCATTTTTATTGCCCACAAGTATCCGAGAGGGCTGGCCTTTGGGCCTTCCTGTCAGGGTTGTTCTGCTGGTCTCAGCCAACAGAATATTGAACTGTTCATCAGTGCTCTCTGTCCTTAATTACACTTCCATTTCCCCTCACTTTCTCCTAAATTATGTTACTTCCACATATTTTTACTTCCATGGCTTCTTTTTTTCCATGTTGCTCTTTTTGCCTAGCATTCTCTTCTTTCTGATTCACTGTTCTAGCATCCCTCATGTTCCAATGTAATCATACAGCACTCCTCCCTCTGGGCTGCCAAGCTTTAAAAGACCATTTATCTTACTCCCTCATACATCTGTGGTCAGCTATGTGTTGGATAGGCACTCTGCTGATCTTGGTTGGGCTCCCTCGCATGCACAAGAGTTGGCGAGCTGTTAGCTAGTATAGGATGTCTCGGCAGGGATATTTCATCTGTGCTTCATGAAGTCTCATTCTCCTGCACAATAGCCCAGGCCGAGGCAGAGTCCAAGAGAAAACAGAGGCAGACAGGCCTGTTGAGGCCTAGGCTCAGAATTGGTACATCATTACTTTCGTCTACATTCTATTGGCCAGAGCAAGTCACAAGAACAGCCCAGAATCAAGAGATGGGAAAACAGACTTTGTCTCAAAAGACAAGCTTCAGAGGGTCTTGAAGGAGGTGAGGGGGACCTATAAATAACTGGGGATGTCTCTGTAATCAATTTATAGTTCTGGGCATATCCAGAGAGTCATCCCAGCATCCAGAGCAAGGGTAGACTGTGATTGTGCCTGTGTTCAACGTCAGTAGAGCAAAAGGCCAGTGACTTCTCCTCGAATTATGTAAGTTTCCTAAAGGCAGGTAAGATCTCTCTGTCTCTATCTTTCCCTCTCTCTCCTTCCCACCCTACTGTATTCCTGTATTTTCATCACATTATACGATGCCTGGCTCAGATCCTTAATAAATATTTGTGAATGAAAAAATGAATGAGTGAAAGGAAGCATTATATAGGAGCCTCTATTAACAAAGTCAGATAGAGAAAGTGAACCACATTCCACAGAGACTGCGGAAAGCAGTAACAAAGTGATACAAAGCAGCTAAGGGAAATCTACCCTGGAGAAGAAACTTTGCAACTGACGTAAAATGACAGTGGTGACGATGTTTGTGAGGTTTCTGCTTCTGCTGGTTTGTTCATGCTGGGAATATTTAAACCAGCCTTAGCACACAGACAGGGAGGAATAATCCACTGCAGAGACCAAGAGAGCAGGAAACCAGATTAGGCAGCTCATGGTCCTGAAAAGCAGCTGATTCTAGGCAAGAGAGCATGAAGGGATAGGGTAACCCTCCCTGGGGCGAGGCCTGTCAGGAAACATCAGGGTCCCTGCCAGCACGTGGGATTTAGGGACAGACTTGTGACAAACAATCGCGTCCAACTAGGAGGAAGGAAAAGCTAAAATGACAAGAGATGAGCCGCTGGAATCTGAAGACAGCAAAGAGAGAAGCTGACGGCATCTACCAAGGGAGGGCCACGGAGAAACCAGTGGTTAGTGCATCAGGGATTCCCTGGCTGCTCGAGGCCACGCACATATTTGACTCCCTTGTCCTTTGGCAAGCAGCGACGCGTTTTATCCCGTCAGTGAAATCGGCATTGCTGGATGACAGGGCTCACTTTCCGCAGGGTGCATAACAACTTTCCGACGTGTTGTCAGAATGTGTCAGGTCGAGTTACTGTGATTCTGTTTCATGAGGAGGTGACATGCGGCGCCATCGCCGGCGATTCAGACGTCTGCTGTCAATGCCTGCCACTCACCGGTAATCAAACCCACGTCACAGCCAGGCTCTTTGCGTGAGAGTCGGTTCCAAGTTTTACTTTTAATACCTGAGGTTTTGTGTTACTGATATTAAATAAAAACTCTTTGCAATGAATTTTAAATGAGGTGAAAGCTCTCACCAGAGATTTGTTAAAAGCAGATGAACAGCTGTTCTCTTTCCCCTCCTTTTTAGTAGAAGGGCTTTAAATTATATATTAACCAAAAAGGTAAACAGAATAAAATGGGCAATTAAATATTAATGGAAGATGTAGTGGAATTGTCCTGCGCAGCACTTAAAACAGCCTGAATGATTGAGCTGTGAATTGCTCTCCCCAAGGTATTAAAATATTCATCAGTGCTATTTAATAAATGTTCATATTCACAGGCACTCATGTTTACACTACAGCACTTGCAAGAGAGTGCTTACTAAAGAAAACATGCTAATGGAAGGTGAACCTTCCTGTGTAGTGAGTCACCTTATATTATACAGAGTGTGCCTCGAAGGAGACGGGAAAATCTCTCCTCTGACAAACGAGGAGCTGGCATAAGAGGGGAGCATCTTTTGTTAAGAGAATGGCTGGGGAAGGCAATAGAGGCGATGTGGCACCAAGACTATTTTGAGGTTTTTAAAAATTTATCTGGTTTGCATTTTTAAAATGTTTAACCTTTCCTGCCTGAAGCGGAGCTTCATTCCAATGCTATTACTGTAAACTGCCTACCTTATGGGAAGGGATGCAAGAGAGCAAAAAGAGGCTGCAGCGGGAAACCCTTGAACGACCGAAGTAAAAGCCTTCCAGGTGACAGTGGAAACCGACACAGACACACGGCATTTACCGGCAGAGACGGACACCGCCTCTTATCGCCTCCTCTCCTTGACGTTTACTTAGTCATTCTTTCCCAAGAGCTGCGGATACTGTATCACCTCAAGTGGGACGCTTGATTGTCCCCATAAGTTAACCAGGACTGAGGCCAATCAATACCTCGGAATTGGCTGATCTCTAGGGAAGACATCAAGATTTACTAGAGCAGCGGAGCGAAGGGGTGTGGTGCGGCTGCTGGGTTTCTGATGAGTGGGACGCTTAAAAGGAACATGCCCATCCAACTTAGACACCTGTTTCCTGAAAACCACAGTCACCCAAATTCAGCAGCATCATGCACATGCACTGGGTTAGGCTTAAGCGCAAGCTTTCTTTGTGATGGCTCTTCATCATCATTCATGATTAACAACAACAAAAGCTTGACTAACGTTTACTCAGTGAGTAAAGAGGATCTTGGTTCCTAGAGTAACAAAATGGCCATACAGAATATTATAAATTGACATTTTTGGTCTCAACATTTCCCTTTCTTGTCATAGTATCATACTTCCATATCTTTGTCATAGCTTCACAGTGGGTAAAATATACTTCTCACCTCTTGATTAGAGGGTTGGCCATGTAACTTACTTTGGCTAATGAGATGAACATGCCATGAAAAAAAATGCTCAAAATGTTCATGCACAATGAGCTTGCTCTCTTGTGCCCCAGCCTTTTGCCATGAGAAGAAAATGCCCCTAGTAGCTGTTAATCCAAGGAAGATGAGAAACGCTGTGGCACCAAGCCCAACTGAATCTACCTAGATCAAGTGAACTCTAAGTAATCATCAGATGTGTGAACAGAATGCTAATTTTATACACCACTGAGTTTGGAGTTTGTTATACAGCATTATTATGGCATTGCCAGGGTCAGAGAGGATCATCTATAGACAATGGGCAACTACTGATTATTGCTTTTCTGTTTATTAATATATTTTAGACAGGAGGTATTATGTTACTAATACAACATGTAAGTTTAGACATGATACTGTGTTCCCTCATGGAAGGACGCGCCTTTCACCCACATTGAAACACTGGATCCTTCCTTGATTTACTTTCTTCTTTAACATAATGCCTTCAAGAAAGGTCACCAAGCCCCTTTGGTTCAAATATCTAAGTGCATATTCTTCTCTTCACTTGCATTGCAACTGTCTACTTCCAAGCTCTGTTATTCTTATTATTACAGTGGCTACTCAGTTGCCTTCCAATGTCTATAGTCCTATCAGAGTCACGTTCCTAACAGGCCACGGAAAACTTCCTATCTGATTATATCACTCCCCTCTCTAAATTGCTTTAATAAACAAATACCTATTAATGGTTATCCATTGGTTAAAAATACTTCAGAATAATCCTCCATGATCTCAAAAATCTGTCCTTAATTAAACTCCCATCTATAACTCTAGTCATTTCCCCCACTTTCCCCTAAATTATGGTACTTCCATATATTTTTATGTCCACAGCTTTTTTTTGTTTCTTTTTTAGTGTTGCTCTTTTTGCCTAGCATGTTCTTCTTTCTGATTCACTGTTCTAACATCCCTCAGGTTCCAATGTAATCATACATCACTCCTCCCTCTGGACTGCCAGGCTTTAAAAGACTGTTTGTCTTAATCTTTATAAACATTTATTGCCCAATGCATGTCCCCATTATACTAAGTTATTTAAAACTAGGAGGGGGGGGGGGAAAGAATCTAGCACATAATAAGTGCTCAATGAATGACTACATTTAAATATTAAGGCAACACTTTTAAATGAATTCTTTTTGGGTATCATATGATTCCTATTACTGTGATGCCTTAGAATTGAGGAAAATTAGTAGCAATATAATATATGAATAAGGAACTGCTTAGGGATAGAACAGAAATAAAGAGGTTCTTAGGGGGTTAAAATATATAAACAAGCAGTAACTTAGAGATTGATTCTTCTTTTATATTTGTATAAGTAACTTGGGAAAGAGTGATCATAGTAGAATCTTGAAGTTTACAGGTGTAACGTGGGTTTTCCTGGTTGTGGGATTTCAAGGTAATAGAGGAAAATAGGAGAAAAACCTTGAGGGTATCTGAGTAGGTATAAAAATGTCAGGTGAAAAATGGAAACAACTCAAATGTCCATCAGCTGTTGGATGGGTATGAAAAATGGGGTATATCCACACAGTGGAATATTATCCAGCCATAAAAAGAATGAAATACTAATACATGCTACAACATGAATGAACCTTGAAAACATTATTCTAAGTGAAAGAAGTCAGTCACAAAGAGCAATATGTTATATGAGTCCATTTATATAAAATGTCCAAAATAGAGAAATAGAGAGTCAGAAAATAGATTAGTGGTTGCTTAGGGCTGGGGGAGATAGAAATATTGGAAGGTGATAGCAAAAAGATACAAGATTTCTTTTTGGAGGTGATAAAAATGCTCTAAAATTGATTGTGGCAATGGTTGCACAACTCCGTGAATATACTAAAAACCACTGAACTTTTTAAATTAGTGAGTTTATCTCAATAAAGCTGTAACCAAAAAATTATCTTTAAAAAATAATTCAAATTTTATTTTATTTTTCTTTATTGGTTTCAGAGAGAGGAAGGGAGAGGGAGAGAGAGAGACATAGAAACATCAATGATGAGAGAGTCATTGAGAGGCTGCCTCCTGCAGGGCCCTGACTGGGGATCGAGCCCACAACCCAGGCATGTGCCCTGACTGGGAATCGAACTGTGATCCCTGGATCCTAGTCGATGCTCAACAGCTGAGCCACTTGAGCCGGGCAATAATTCAAATTTTATTCATAAGAGAATAGGCTCTGCATTCCATTAAAACCATAATAAAAAAATTCAGATGGCATAATCAGGCATGGGTTGAACCTTAGATGGGTTCTGAAATAAGAAGAGTTGTGAATCTTAGTAAGACTACAGAATAGCAGCCTAGTTAAGACCCTGAAGCAAAATACAAACAGGAAAAGCTTTGACTTCATTAAGTGATTCAAAATAAATTGGAAACAACAGAGGAAACAGTACCTCTGCTAGGAGGAAACCCAGGCTATATTTAACAGTAATACTTTAGTGAGAAAAGTACTAAATTATATTTAAACATTTGTTTAATACTTTCCTCTAAAATCCTTTGTAAATACATTTTTAGAACTAAAATTAGATTTAGCTGCTTAAAAAATTGTTTTATATAAAAGCAAAATAAAATTAAATTTAAAATGTGGATTATTTCTGTTGAGAATTTTCTAAGAATCTTAGCTTGTTAGGCCATGGTTCAACTGCTGCCAAATATATTACAGTTATCAAGAAAGAATATCATGAGTGTAAACTTATAAAGTAACAGCAAACATCAGAGTCATGTGTAAGAATTTTACCTTTGAAACTTGATCTAAAGAGCCCAAAGAGCAATCAACACAGAAGATTTGGTTCTTTCAATTTACTTTTATTTGCTAATTTCCTCCTGAAACATTTGTAGAACATATTGATATTGTGTAAGGAATGTTTTCAATGTTCTATAGATAAAGCAGGTATATGTTGAGTGTGGTAACTAACTGAATATCAACTTAAGTTCTGATAGTTAATGAGGCAAAACTCTCAGGGCCAGTCATTGTACTGGTTAAGTACCAAAATCAAGATGATTACATTCTACAGATGATTCATCAAACTGTAAGAAGAAGCTGAGTCTGTTTGAGTCTCTTTTTCCTGATGAAACAAAGTGGAAAGATAAGGCAAAGGACAAGAGAAAGGATAACAGAGAGAGAGGAGAAAGGCCTCGGGGCCTTCAACCCCTTCCTCCACAGTGTGACTGCCTCTCCCTGCAGGTGCTATTTGTGACCTTGGAAATTCATCCAACACGTGAAGCAGCTAGTCTGTCTTCCATATCTCACCCTGGACCTTTGAACCAACACAGAGATCTAAACAAAAATACCTGCCCCTAATAAAGTAGGTTCTACCAAGCCTAGTCCTACAGAAAAGAGGAATTTATAGCCTTGTTGAAGAGAGAGTGACCTTGTTAGCGCAAGTACAGTAATAAGAACACCATTGAGTGAAAGAATCAGCGTGAGTGCTGTAAAGCATCCAGGAGGAAATTAGCTGTTTTAAACCATGGGACTAACGTGAGTCATTGCTAATAGCTGCTTATTTATCACCAGCATAAAAAGATAATTTGGCTAAGCTAATGAAGTAATTCCAGCTTTTAGCAGAATGCTAGTTATTAATTGAATGCTACTGAAAGAAACCAAGGAGGAAAACTACACGAAGGAGTGAGTGCAACCAGTTTCCATCTTAGGATATTAATATTTTCTTGATGCTGCTGGATAATATTCTAGTGGCATAAATATGGGGATATTAAACTGTTTAAGAAGATTCCCATGGAGATAAAACCTAGATTTAGCACTTCATAAGAACAATGTAAAATGGGTTGGGCAGAAACCCATTGTGTGTATGTGTGTATATGCTTCCCTTCCATCTCATTACAGGTAAGAGACCATCCCCAGCAGTAAAGTATTCATATTGGACCCAGACAGATATGGCATTTAATCCTGGCTAATACTTTCTATGGTGTTACCTTAAATGTACTGTTTAGCTTTCTACTCCTTAATTTCTACCTTCTCTAAAATAAGATAATAATATGTAGTTTAAAACTAAACTGATTTAGCCTGGCCGGGTGTGGCTCAGCGGTTGAGCGTCGACCTGGGATCCAGGAGATCGGGGTTCGATTCCCGGTCAGTTTGTCTGCCCCACTTACCCATCCACCGAACCTCCTGCACTTTCCTCCTTCGCAGTGTTTATCTCTCAGGAGTTGGGCACACACTGGTGATCACAGAGCCTCTGACATCCTATGTTGCTCCAGGCTATGATGATCAGAGCACAGCCCTCCTGCCACCGAACTACCTGTACTGAAGATGTAGCCTGAGCAAAAATAAACCTTTGTGCCGTTAACCCACTAAGGTTTGGGGATTGTTTGTTATGTAGCATAATCTAGACTATCTTGACTGATGCATATTGGTTGACACATTAAATAAAGCAGTTTCTTCATCCCTCACTTTCTAGCCCATCTTCAGATTGAATTTTCATTATAGTACTATACTGTCCTTTGAATTCATCTCATTCACAAATGTATGAGAGGAGGGAGTTTGTTTATGTTGACCTCACTGTATCCCCAGCACAATAATGGGGCTTAAAACTTATTCAAAACTTAATAAGTATTTGTTGAATTATTAAACTTCACAGCATATAAATCCTTTTATTTGAAGTTTTAATATGCACAAGCCAATTTTGTTCTAAACCTAAACCTGGTCTAAAAAAGTGAAATATTTTTTTAAAAAACATTGAAATGAGTTAATGCAGATAATAGAAATATAGAATGCAGACATCTGTAATAATAAACATTTCCCTCTTGTTTATAACTTAGTAATAGAGGCTGTTGGAATTTAAGGGTGATAATTGTTCACACTCATGTCCCATCTAAATTTCAAACCAACAGAGAAACCAACTGAGAAATAAGGACCTAGACTGATGGAAATTAAGATACAATCTTTGTTATTTATACATGTAACCAAATTCTGGCCTCCTAATAATTTTTCCTCACTCTCATCCCCAACCTGAAGTCTGAAATTTCAGAAATCCATTTAAAGAACATGGGTCTACAGTGTAAGACCAGTTTCATCAGAATTGCAGCCTTACATCCATTGATAATTGCATACTTTTAATTTGTATTCTACATGCATGTGTAATTACTTTGTGCCAAGACACTATTGAACTTTCCGCCATAACCAGGAACTCAAAACAATTATCTCCTAAATGTATATTTTGCAATTACCAAAATATGTCTGCTCCAGAATTAATCAGAGATCATTAAAATGTTCGTCATTCTAAGAGGAAAAAAATAGAGAATTTAGTAAACTAGTAAGTAAATAAATATTTTTTGAAACAATCTGGAGGCTAAAAATATCAGAGTACACTGAACTTATGCTCAGTCTTCTACACAGATGGTACACTAGTGAGAAGTTATGAAAGTAACTAAGTTTTGGATGGGAAATCTATTGCCACTGCTGTTAGTTTCTGCTAATGTCTTATCACAGAGCTATTGGGTGCTAGTGAGATTTAGAAAATGTGTATATTTTTAAACAAAAGGCAAGTGCTCCTCTATTCCCAGAGTTGTCTTAGCAAGAGGATCTATCCTCAAATTATACAGCTTGTCTTAGATATGTAGTTATTGTGGAGATTTGTGTTTATTTCCAGTGGTCCAATTTAACAACCAACATTTTAAAGAGAAATCATTATTTTTCAACATCCTGGTATTGATATTCTCTAAGTCATTACATGTTTTACCTGATTATCTCTTTATATTTGTGCGATTCATACAAGAATCCTTACAAACATGGATTTAGGAAGGTATAGACTCAATCATGCTTAATTTAACAACAATTTATGAAAGCTCAATATGTGTCAGTCAGTTCAATACTTAGAGCTTCAACCTTAATAATCTCATCCAAACCACACAGCAACCCTGCCAGGGGAGGAGATTTTATAGAAACAGATATGGAATTGGCCAAAAACTGGATCACATGGTCAGTGGCAGAGCTGATGATATGTATGTCTATGACCTTGAAGTTACCTTTTCACAGCTCTTAAAGATTGGTCTCATAAAGATTTCAACTTTAAAACATAGCAGACTGGGCCCTCTGACCTAAAAACAACAAAAATACTGAAAAAATATGGAAACAAAAAAGGAAGGAAAAGAAGACATTTTAAATTATTGAGTTGGCAAGAAAAATAGGGAAATGTCAAAGGTCAATAATGAAGTAAAATCAGAATCTGGAAAGACAAGAAATCAAAGCAATTTTCATCCTGAGTACATATACTCATTCTTGGGACACTGAGTTTCTGCTTTGACGAATAAGTAGAGTACTAACAGGAGACAAAGTATAAGACCAGCTCAACACGGAAATTCTAATAAGACATATGTTACATAAAATAGTGATCTCAAAGAAATACACCCATGGCATAGCAATGGAGCAGAAATAAATAAGATGCTTAGAAAAAGATGAAAAGTTTTTATTCTCAATCTTGGCACTGGATGAAGTTACCATCTCCTTTGAGAAGTGATAGTCATGAGCCAGCCACATTTTCAGGATAATCCCAAAGACCTTAAACCAATATTTTTATTAAATTTGTTCTGGATTATTGGTAGCTCTTAGCTTCTGGCAGAAGCAAATCCTTTGGATGAACATACCTTCAAGAATATGTCATAGAATTAATACAGAGTTCCATGGAACAGGGGCTGAAAGTCAAAAATTACAACGTTTCCAAAGAAAGAAGGCACAAAAAGAGAAAGCCAAAACAAACAAGACTCCAGAAATGGCAACTGTCAGACTCATAATATAAAAATAAGTATGTCCAAACATTTAAAGAAATAAGAGCAGAATGACATATTAGTAAGAAAAATGTCTGTAAAATGACTAAGTTGGTTTGCTAAAGAAAGAAAGGACTTTTAGAAAAACTACAGAAATGCTACTGAAGAAGAAATAAATGGTGCAGGGACTGGCTCTACTCAGATATCAAGAAGTATAATAAAACTATAAAAATTAAACATATGTTGTTAGAGCAAGATTAATCAAGTAGACCAATGATAAGGAACAGTTATCCCAGGAAAAGAGCCAGTATTGTAAATAACTGGAAAAAGGAGAAACTAGCCATTAAATGTTGCTGAAACAATTGGCTCTCTATGGGGGAAAAAATTATTGGATCCATCCTTCAATAAAAAATAAAAATAAGTTCTAAGTGGAATGAATAATTAAATGTGAAAGATAAAGCAATGAACCTTTTCATAAGACTATGAAGTATATCTTTAGAAACTTAGAGTAATGGTTTTCTTAAACAGAACACAGACTGATCAAACTATAAAGGAAAAGACATAAAATCGGCTACATTAAAATTAGTAACTGCTGCTTGTTCAGATAGTATAAAGAAAATGAATTTATGAGCCACAAACTGGAAAGAAATACTGTAACATAATCAGCTGCTTTACTGTGCTTCACAGTTGCCTTTGGTTCATGGATCCTTTGCTGATATTTAACTTCTAGGAAGAAGACTTCCTTCCCAATGAATATTCTTATTTTTACATTTTAATTGTTCCAACACATCCTGAGAGTCAGAGAAAAAGTTTTCCGACTTGGAAAATTTGTCCGTTCTGACTATTATAGCACTAAAAGACAAAACATGCTTGGCCATAGCATAAAGAGTGACAGCGAGATCTATAGGCAAGATACAAACATATGCATTTCACAAAAGGCATAGGGAAGTTGAAAATAAAAATATAGTGAAAGATACACCAGAAAGGAGGGAGGAAGCAAAGAAAGATGGAAGGGGGTAGTGGAAAGGGAGGAAGGAAGGAAGGAAGGACTAAGCTTAACTCTGGCAACAGGAGACAGAGCCTAGGATCAGCTCGGCGTGGGGAGTTCTGAGAAGACCCCTCTGCACACCCCAGAGAGGCAGTTTCTTTTCCTGGCAGCCTGGCCCTCACAGTGGCAGAAGCTAGATCATCTTTAGTGAAAAAGAGCGCATGCTATGGAACCCACGAAGAGCCTCCACTGCTGACGCCAAGTTTCCTCTACAGGCGATCAGACTGCGCAATAACAAGGTTGCGAAGGAGAGAGGGCCTGGTTGACGTGTCATTTAATTTGCCTGCTGCTGAGAAACTCCTCTTTAGGAATTGTTCTGCAGTGCCATGCACTTGACTCCCATGCCCATGCTTCATCTCATTCCTAGTTGATCCCAGTAGCAGAAGCAGTTCACCTTGCAGTTTTTCCACGCAAGTAGAGCCAGACTTACCACATCCTTCCTGAGTTAATAGCACATCAGCTGGGGCCTCACACTCTAAAATAACTCATTGACTTCCCTCCCACAGAAATAACTAGGATCTTCATTTGGAAACTCTACCCAGTGTCTTTTTTTTTTTTTTTTTTTTAATGTTTCTTTATCTTTATTGTTGAGACCATTACAGATGTCCTCTTTTTAACCCCACTGATCCCCTCCACCCCACATCCATCCCACCCCCAGACCCTCCCCACACCAATGTCCACATCCATAGGCCATGCCTATAAACATAAAAGTTCCCTGATTAATCTCTCCCCACCCTCACCAGCACTTTTAGTTCGTTGATTTGTTGATGGAGCCATTCTGACAGATGTGAGGTGATACCTCATTGTGGTTTTAATTTGCATCTCTCTGATGATTAGCTAAGTTGAGCATTTTTTCATATGTCTCTTAGCCATTTGTATGTCCTCTTTGGAGAAGTGTCTATTTAGGCCCATTGCCCATTTTTTAAGTGGATTGTTCTCCTTTTGTTAAGTTGTATAAGTTCCTTATATATTTTGGATATTAACCCTTTATTGGGTGTGTCATTGGCAAATATGTTCTCCCATACAGTGGGCTCCCTTTTCGTTTTGTTGATGGTTTCCTTTGCTGTGCAGAAGCTTTTTATTTTGATGCAGTCTTATTTGTTTATTTTCTCTTTAGTTTCTTGTGCCCTAGGAGATGTATTAGCAAACATATTGCTATGAGAGATGTCTGAGATTTTACTACCTATGTTTTCCTCTAGGATTTTTATGGTTTCATGACTTACATTTAAGTCTTTTATCCATTTTGAATTTACTTTTGTAAATTCTAGGATCTTCATTTGGAAACTCTAAATACCCAGTGTCTTTAAAAAAAAAAAACTAACAAAATTTAGATATAAAAAAATATGATTAACATTAACCTTTATATTTAGGAAAATGAGTTTTAAATTTGGAAAAAAAAAATCCAAGAGGAGAAATAAGAGTAATTTTCAAGTTGCATTGATAATCTAGAATTGAATTCTCAAGATGCCTGGGTTCCTCCTGTAAATTGTCAACCAATCAGTTCCTGACCTTTGATTGATCACTTCACCTTTCCCGGTCTATTTCTTCATATATTAATTGACCAAACTAGATGATCAGGAAAATTTTAGTTCTACAAAACAAAATGCTGCCTAATTTAAAATGTTGAAGATATTCACTTCTTTCTTGGCATCTGAAATCTGGAAATATCAAAGCTCAATCCTGTTTAGATATTATACTCGATTCCTCAAGAGTCAACTCTGATTTCAAAAAAGAAAGTAATGTTGACACTCAACAATAAGACCTTTGGTTGTATTTTGTCTTTGTGCATATGAAGAGTAAAGGATGAAATTAACTGTAATTTCAACTTTCTCCTCCAAGAGAAAAGAAAGATATTTTACTGACAAAGATAAATTCTGAATGTTTAGAGCCTGCTTTGTGCACTAATAAAAAATCAAATGAAGAAAAGCAATTTGATTAAATTATGTGTGCCTTTTCCTATGCCAATGGAGCTTAACTAAGCAAACAGAAGCAGTGAAGTAAATCAATGTTGGTTTATTAAAGATCAGAATTCAATATCTCAATGGTTGAGGGCTTCATGCACCAGAGTGCTCAGTGTTTCACTTTCCTTCGCTAAGAAAGTAAACACGGCAGCACCAAGGAGAAGCCTGTTCAGAGAATGACACTGACAAGCTTTGTTTCCCAGCAAGGAGGTAACCTTGTAGCTCTATCTAGGCAGATATTTTGTAAATAGAATATAAATTTTATCCTAATATTTCACATATTTCAACTTTTCTTCAAAAATATTTAACATTTTTTTATAACTTCTTAGATATTTGTATTTTTTTACCAGTGAAAGCCCTTCCAACTAAGAAATGAAAGCTGAAATGCCTTTACCTGTTCTCCTATGACTCACCAAATATTTGGTGAAGCAATCAATAATTAATTTCTAATTTTGGTCCATCCTACAATGAAGTCATAAATAATAGCAAATTTGTAACATCACATTAATTTCCATGGCAACAGGCTTACTGCGCAAACAGAGGATTATGACTTCACAAGAGAATCAAACAGAGAAAGAGAGAGTGGGTTGCAAGGAAGAGAGTTCATTTTCAAACTCTCATAATCTAGGCAATTGTACTGGGAATAATACAGACGAAGCCTAGCAAAGAAAATTGCTTTTTATAAAAATATTTTAGGGTTTTTTCAAGTTTTTTTCAAGTTTGCTCCACAATGGAAAAATCTTTCTCTAAATTGCATGGAGTGGGTAACATAAGGCAATTTTAATACATAGCCAATGTGAGACAAGCAATCTGGGGTATAAAGGTTTGAACTAGGACTGACAGCATCAGGAAAGAAACACTCTCCATCCAAAACAACACTGTGTATGGCTGAAGAAGAACAAAGTACAGAATAGCTTTTGATGTGTTTACTATCCAAGCATCTAACATTTATAAAGGAATTGGCCTCTTCAGCTCTCCTTTCCCATTTTTTTCAAACACAATCTATAAAAATTATACTTCCCTTTATGGATTCACTTCAGTTTTGGAAAAGCTGCAATACTCTTATATCTAAATAACATCCTTGGGGATTATTCATATGCAAACTATTTTCAAAGACTTCTCCAACTATTCTTTTTCTCCAGTTGGCATTCTTTCTTGTAACCTCCTTTTCTTTATGAGAGAAAAACCCTGCTCACAGCAAGCCTAGGGCTTTAACAGAACTCTATACCTATGCAATGGTGCCGAGGATGTTTTCTGAGATTAAAAAAAATTAATAGGCCACACCTCAACACACTAGGCCAATGGATTACACGCTATTTTGTTGTTGCTGTTGTTAAATTGTTGTGCTTTGTACCATTTTGTTCAGTTTTCCTTTCCAGTAAAGCGGGGATACCTTGAAGAAAACAGCAAGAAAAACAAACAAATGAACTAAAATTATCTCTCAGTGGTAATCAGGAAGAGGAAGGGTTAAAATAATAATTTAACCGTAGGTCAAAAGATTACAAGCTCTCCCAAGTCTTCTGATATTTACAGTGACATAGGGCCTGAGTGAAGTGTTCTGAAAGGCAGCCTGTTATGAAAGAGTCCAGACTTTATTGCGGGCCAGTATTTTTATGGACTGTCCCACTAAACTCCCATCTTCTTGTGCAGAAGGCCAAAGATGACATATAACTTATGATTAGGGATAACTCAGTGTGAAAACTACTTGTGAGTTGTCAAGAATCAGACCTCATTATCCACAACTAGTTCAATTAAATATTTGAGGCAAGAAAATGATCTGACCAAATCCTGATTAAACATTAGACCAGGTTGAATGGCTTGAGCCTTTTACATGTTTGAAGTCAAGTAGAATACCAGGTTCCTGAAGTGCGTATAATTAGATGGACATTGACTAGTAATGCCAGGATGTGTACTGTATTTTCTTTCCAGAGTCTTGGTGATATTACACTTTGAAAAGAGATGTATGTCATCAAATCTTTCCCCTTCTACCTTCTCACCTGCCTGCAAGATGAACCCAAGTGGACCAATATTGTTGACTTGATAAATTAGGTGCCAATTTCATGACATTCTCTTGAGTCGAGATCAAAGTAGAAATATGATTTTTGTGGTATTTTAATAAACATCAGAACAAGTGAGACTACAATTCTTTCCAGACCCTCTTTAGGCAACCTCTGGAAAGTCTCCCTTTTTTTTTTTTTTTGGTTAATCTTCCTGGCCTTTCCCATATGCTACTCAGGGACTAAAACGATTACATTCTGATGGTCTAGCTCCTTTCTTATCCATGTTCACTTTGCTTATCTTTAGGATTGTGGATTAGAATAACATCTTAGGAGAAAATTCTAACTAGGACCCAGATTAGAAATATATTTATAAATAAACAGCACTTACACTGCATGCATAGTTTCAAGAAACTTGAGTAAAATAAGCAAATACTTAAAGCATAGTAAAGTCAATCCCTTCTACTCAACACTTTGCATGATAAATTCAACTTAACACTATTATCAGTGGACGTAACCATAATAGAAAACATAACTCTAACAACTAACCTTTTTAAGCACTTGTCTATCATGACCAGTTTCTGTGTTATATACTTTTCAATGCATTTTCTCATATAAACTTCAACCTTAAAAATTTGGTATTATGAGTTCTATTTCATAGATGAAGAAATTCCTTCTCAAGAGATTAATAATATCCTCAAGTTCACAGAGTTGGAAAGTAATGATATAGGGATTATTAACTATTCTGTCTGTCATACTTTCTTTGCTTTTCAGTGACATCTGCTTATAGAGTTTCTGCAACACGGTGGTAAACCAGACAATTAAATCTGAAAAAGACAGCCATTCTGTTAGATGGGGTCTAAAAAGATCTGAGACTCTGAGGCTGAGATGTGTGTGTGCGTGTGTACACATAAACATATAGAATAAGATATATCTTATATACATGTATGTATACACAGGGATGGGAAAAAGTGGGCTTACAGTTGTAATACAAATAAATAATACAATAATTAACAATAATACAAGAATAAACTGTGTTTTGCATACTCACAACTATAAACCTACTTTTGCCCATCCCTATATGTATGTATGTATGTATGTGTGTGTGTATTTATATATCAGCCTCATAGTTTCATATATCTGGATAGATAAGCACATCCATACATACATTAGCCAATCAATACTTCCCACCTCAAAGGCAAGGAGGTATGGCTGCCTTTCCCCACCCCCATCTTCCCTCTTGCTTCAGGGGCCTTTTTCTAACTTCTCTTCTTACTCTATTCTGCCCTTATAGTTGCTGAGAGAAGAGAGAAAGAACATACACAGAAAGGCAAGATTTAAGAGTCTGCTGCTCTTCAAACTCTCAGAATGAAAGTCCTTGGAGAGCCCTTGAAATATTTAGATACCTCAATGACTCTTTAAAAAAAAAAAATCAACATCTCAAATTTGAGAGCAACTTTAAGGTCAATGAAATGATTCCAAATGCTTTTACTTGCTAGAGCAAAAAATTTATTTTAAAATGATCAGACTTCCTTTGATAGCTTTTAAAATTATTTTGATCTTTTAAATAATGCCTCCAAATGAATTTATATTTAAAGTTGTGACTTAACTGTTAACATTTGTCATAGCAAGCATATTATGTTTGAGCTAAGCCAAATTTATGACATAGTTTGTTATTTTATGTGCTATATGTACACTTTATAGTTCATAAAAGTCCCTTGAATAATCAATGTATAAGGTATATTAATGCTCCTTTTATGGGACTTGAAACGTTTTACCGCTTGAAATTACTACTTAGATTTATAATGAGACTATCTTCATTTATAACATTTTGCTGATGACACTACTGAGTAATTAAATGTGGTGACCTTGGGAAGGAATATAACCCGAGTTATGATGCTACTCTGTGCTCCTTAGCTAGTTCATTGGTAATAAAGGGTTCATTTTAAGACAATGCGCTATTTAACCCATTTGCTCAGAATTTTTTTTTCTATTCAAATACCAGAAACACCCTGGGTTGCAAAGAGCAATAACTTTAAGTGAGGGTTAAACAAAAAAGATCAAGCCCATATCTGCTTTGTCCACGAACAAAGCCTTTATTGTTAATTTAAAAAAATGCTGGTGGGGACAGGGAGCAATGGGAAGTAGGACAAATAAATACCAGTCTACTGGGAAAGCTCCAACAAATGCTGGAGCACTCAGTTTTCAGGTTGTTAGTGATTTTTCTTCTTTTGATCAGTATCATATTGGACAGAGAAAATACTGGAATGGAAAGGGCTGCTGTTTCCAAGATGTATGAAAGGGGGTAGGCAAATAAAAGCTATGGAAGATCTGTTTTAAGGCTCCTTTTCCATCTGGCTTAGGCCCTCTGGTTGTGTTCCTCATCACAGACACCATCAGCATATCTCTTGCCATCTACGATTTCACCAGAACATAATCATGCCACCATTAGCACTCAACTCGGTAAGGGACACTATGCTAAGTCTGCAATAAATATGTTTTCATTTTCATTTCCGCCAAAATTTTATAATTGGGTATGATTATACCCATTTTACAGATGACCAAATGGAGGCTGAGAGGCAATAAATAATTAGCTTGCAAAGGTCTAGACAGGCAGGTTGTCCTCTACACTATCCTGCTTCCACAGCATCCCCCAGCCCTTGAATGGCACAGGCTGCTTCTTACACCTTCACTATGGGCCACTGTGGGTAGGAGAGGCTGGAGCCCAGGGAGGCTGGTTATATAAGATTGAGAACAATATACATGACTGGGCTGAAAACGGTTAAATCACCAAATCCCAAATTGGTACCTTCAAATTTTTGTGATTAAAAAGTTAGCAATAGCTGTGCAGAGGGGAACCTCTTGGCTAAAACCCAACAGGCAGTTTTACTCGTTTCAGATGAGACCTGGGAGATGTTCATATCCCTCCCAGCACGTGATGGTGTGAGGGTGGGAGGGCGAGAGCAGCGCAGAGAGCACAGCCGGGCCAGGGCACCTAGGAACCAGAGCATATTTTGCAGTCTGTACATTAGAGAATGGCAAGCCTCTTTGTTTGCAGCTTTTCCCAAGGCTTTGCAGTAATGTAGAGGTGCAGGAATAGCAGCCACTATAGAGATAATGATCCGAAATACTGGAAGCATACTAACGTCTCAGCAGGATGGATTTATTATTCCAAATTGTTGCATATTCATACAAATAAACATAATGCAACTCCTACCAGTAATATTGTTAAAGAAGAGTTTTGAGAAGTAAAAATGCTAAGTAAAAAAACTAGCAAGCTACAAAATAGTATGATTTCAATTTTTAATCCCCACTCACAGACACCTGCACATACACAGAAAATGAGTGACATACGACATTGTGTTAAAAGGGCTTTCTCTGGGGCAGAAGGATTATTATTATTTTTTTGTTTGATCAGCTGTATCTTCTTTGTTGTCTAGTGTTTCAACACTTAACATTTAAGTTATTAAATAGAATATTCACCTAAAGACATAGGTAGATTATAATGATTCTGTGCTTAGTATCTAAACTTGAGTAATGACAAACAGATGCGGGATATGGACCGGCACGGAAAAAAACAACAACACAAATAACTTAAGAAAAGAATAAAGAAAGAAGAAAAGTTCCAATAGATCAAAGGGAGAGAGATTTCTCTTAGCATAATCTAGGTATTTTATCAATTCCTTTGAGAGTAGGGATGAATTAAATACCCAGACCACTTTGTAGGTCATTTGTAGCTTCTTGTATGTGTATATTTGCTAAAATCAAATGTTCCATGAACTATATATAATTCACTCCTGTGTGTTCAGTCATTCTCAATTAATGAATTCTACTGCAAGTGAAAAAGCGCTTTTGGTATCATTAACCTGATCAGAGGATGCAAAGGACAATCAGCATCTAGAGCACAGCACCTCAGGCGGGCGGACCTGGTGGGTAGCAGCCCTCCTGAAAGGATGGAGCCTGCCTAAGGCCTGCTTCTCTACAGTGAGTTATACAGCACCGTACACAGTTGTGCCCAGACATCTGAGACGTGAACAAGCCACTATTATTTCTTAGCATGTGATGGCCATTGTGTTAAGTGTTAATGAGAGTACTGTAAGAGTTCATAAGGCTGTTTCAAGCACTTTTTCAACATACACACAAGATACACCTTAAAATTATGGGAAGTGTTTTTGGGCTGCTTTTTTTTTTTTTTCCATTTGTAATGCACGAGATAACACATCCACCTTGGCTTCGTTGGATTATTGTAACCTTGTAAGCATTTGTAGTATTTAATTAGTTCCAAATAACAAAATGTTAACAAGGATTGCAATAGCGCCGCCCACTGCCAGTCCCTACCTGCTGCCTGAAGTTCAAGCAATAGCTGACTTCACCACTCCTCCCGCTTGCTGACAACTGGGGGAGAAATGGCCTCACGGGCTCAGAGTGAGTCATAAGGAAATGCCCGGGGACCATTCCGAGCAGCGAGCTTCAGGTTTCACACAGATGTTATAAAACTAAAACAAAAGTGGTCAGAGTCACCTAGGTCAGGGACTACAGGCGCGCTTGTCCTCCAGCAGAGCATCCACCTCTGCTTTCCCTTCACTGGCACCCAGTCTTCATGCTATTGCTGTTCCAATGAATTTCGGGAAGCAGCTTGTTTCTTCACGTTCTGTGTGTCATTCATTCTGTCTCTACAGTCATATCAGGGCATCCCGCTAATGGCATCAAACCCCTTACCCTAAATTATTGTAATATCTTAATGTATAGTCTTTAAATGACTATTCCTGCCCCCACTGAAAACTGATGAATACATATAGTTATAATGAGAAAAGTATCTACTACCGATTTTACCAAAAATTGTGACAAAGAGGATAGAGGAGGGAAAGAACGTGTGTTGGGGGCAATGGGCGTACAAGAGTTAAATATTCATCTTTCATAGTAGAAAGCCAACCTATAAAATCCAAAACTGAAGAATCAAGAACCACAAGTACAATTGTGTTACTTAGAAACATGGTGGCAGATCCAGGAGAAACATCTAAAAAGAGTGGCAAGTGGTTGTTCTGGAAGCAGGACTTAAGGTAGAGAAGTAGTCAAGGGCAGGGCCTGCTGTTTTTCATTATAAGTCTTACAGCAGTATTAATCTTTACAAATATATCATATACGTTGGCTTATTTTCATTAAAAAAATAAAAATTTAATTTAAAAAATTGCTAAGCCGTTCACCTACTCAAGGGCTAAACAGTCACAGTTAGTTTTACCTTGCCTAAAACACCTATTAAATAAAAACTTACTATAGATATAGTTTTCTGGCTTTGTCTTGTGCTAAAACTAGTTCTTTCTAACAGCATGAAACCTTGAAACTGTCATGCATACTCTAATATTACCCTTGGTTAACCATGTCTGTAATGCCAATAGCACACCCAATCAAACATCTAAAGTTACCAGCTGGCTCCAGAGTTGGTGCCCTGGTTACAAAACACTGGCCAGCTGCAGGAAACATAGAGGGGGAAAAAGTTATGCTTTGGCTACTGAGTACAATCCATGTTCAGTGTTAACGATGCTATGTCAGTCCATAAATTATAATGGCTAATGCTAAAACATTAACACCACCCAAAAGCACACTCGTAAGCGAGCCAGCATGGCAAAATGAGGTCATGGAGAAGCTTAAAGCTATTTTAGGATGTGTCTTGAACACCAGGATAGCTCCTTTGACACCACCTGCTCTCATTTGGAGAACTGTATGTTTAGGTCCCCCAACAGCAACTGGGCTCGATCCCAGTGCTGACTCTACAGTCCAGTTCAGGATAAACGCTGCCCTGTTGTTAGGTGTTGACCTTTAGACGAGACATTTAAATCCCCCTGCCAGCATTCCCCACCTTCTGCTTAATTGGCACAGTGTAAAAGATGCGGCTGAGAGAGCGTTCAACAGTGGTCATAGTTGCTTGCATATTATCATAGTAATAGAAGCATGTGATTT
Source organism: Miniopterus schreibersii (assembly GCF_964146895.1). Taxonomy (NCBI): domain Eukaryota; kingdom Metazoa; phylum Chordata; class Mammalia; order Chiroptera; family Miniopteridae; genus Miniopterus; species Miniopterus schreibersii. The sequence continues at coordinate 32,124,554 of NC_138111.1, forward strand.
ACTTCTTTGAAAACAAAGAGTTGGACAACATAATCCCACATAATAAATCACTCTTGCCATGAGGATCATGGTGGCATCAAAAAAGCAACTTACACTCACATTAGGAATTTACTTATTCCTTCCATAGACATATTCTTACCCCACAATCAAATCAACAACACTTATCTTAGTGTCTGGAATAAATACCTGCTCTATAGGACATTTGCCAGTACCCTCCACAAAACAGGAATTTTTATACAAATTCCTTTCAAAGCCATAATTCCCAAATGTGGGGAGGTTGGTGAAACTTAGCTTTCAAAGCCATCAAAGTAGACCTTAACAATTAACTTGAAAGTCATTTCAAATAATATGTAATTCAAAATATAAATTACTGATATTATCCTTTGGAGTGGAGAGAAATTGGTTGGCAAAAGTCAGAAATTAAAGGCTTTTAACACAATGATTTTCAATAATTCCTTTTTTTCTGTATTTCATGAACGCTTCTGCACTCTAGAAAATGAGTATGTGTTTTATAGAGTTGTAAAGCCTTTATAATGTGTTTATCATGTACTCAGAACTAAACCACTGACTTCGAAATTTTCTATTTTCTCCCAGTACCTAATACTGCTTCCCCTCTCCTGTAGTTCACAGCAAATATTGCCTACAAAAAATTTTGAATACAAACTACAAACATGTAAATATGAAGCTAGAGTTCTCCTTACCACTGATGACATGAACAGTTCCTATGACTATTGAGAAATAGCAGTTCTTTAAATTAAACCAGTATTAATTGTGTACTTTCCTTTTTTTAGGCAATAAGCTAAACAACAGACACAAAAAGGGCAAATAAGATGTGATCCCTAGGTTTTCATGCTCTATCTTCACTGCTCTTTCTTTTTTCTAAAACTATTATTTACAGCCAAGAGAAGCTCAGTAACACACTCAAGTTGCAATCACATATCCTGTTTTCTTTTTGCAGCCCTGAACAGGTTGGCTGGTGAGTGCCAATAATCAATGCATGACAAACATGAAATTAGTAGGTTACCCTAAGGTTACAATCACATATCTGTGAGGTTGGGGGGAATATAACTGTTCTGAAAATGAGGTCATATCATCTACACATCAAGGATACATTGATTTTAAAAGATTTTTTAAAATAAAATGTTTCAAGAAATTTATGTAATCACAGAAATTATCTTGACAAACACCACTGAACTGAATCATTCTGTAGAACTTCTTTCAATAGGTCAGCTAGTGAATCCATGCTTGAACATTGCTAGTGAGAAGGAATTTCCTTCAGGCATATTCCACTCCTCTTATTGATGCCATTTAGAGACACATCAATCAACTTCTTTCATAATATTTTTAAAAGACTTGTTTTAAGTTTACAAAAGATTTCTATATCTTTGATTCAGATAAATTTTAATTTATAGCCTAATTTCCTTACATTTAAGTATATAAACCACATAAAATGTAAATCTTATTTCATCATGTAATGTAAGGTATGCTTTGATATCTTTGTTTTACTTACTAGTTAGCCAAAATTTCCAGCATCATTTTTCATGTAATCTCCACTTACTATGCAGTTTTTAACATACATTAGGGTCCACTTCTAGATTTTTATTTTGATCCATTGATCTATTTTTGACACACTGTTTTAATTGTTGTAGCTTTATCAATAATTTTTTATATTTGCTAGTACAGATGTTGCACATATTATTCTTTCTAGATTAATGTTTCCTCCTTTGTTATAGCTGCTTATATTTCATAACTTCAAAATAATTTTATCAGATACAGCCAAAACCTCATTGCACTATATAATTTATGATTAATCTGGGGTACTATGACAACTTCAAATTCTTGATTCTTCCTGTCTGGGGACAGGGTAGGTCTTGATAATTGTTTAATTCTTCTTTTCAATCTCTCAGTAAATATTTTATTGAATTTTTTTAAAGTAGATATTCCAGATTTTCTTTTAAGCCTGAATTTATGTTGCCATTCTGAATGGCATTTTCCCCTTTATATTTCCTAAATGGTTATTGCTGATCTATAAAAACCATGCAAATTCATGTATATGATTTTCTGAGAAGTCTCCCTTATTGAACTCTGTTTCTATTATTAGTCCTCAGGGTCTTACAGTAAATTCTTTTAAATTTTCTAGATAACTAGTACTTCTACTTAAATATAATTATATTTTCAATACTTTTACAATTTCTTTTCCTATATTATTTCATTGGATAGAAATTCCAAGGCAAAACTAAAAAGTAATATTGATAATGCTTACTTGTATTATCAATATATAGGCACATAATATTTTTCACAGGGCTGTGAAGTCTCCATCATCCCCAGACCAACATGCCCTGGCCCAGACTCAAATCTAAAAATCTAAGAATGGAAACTATTCCATTCGATACACTGTTAGGTACCCAGCGGTGCTCTTAGGGTTTATCAGTATCCTGGAGTGGATCAGAGAAGCATCTTCCCTGGGAGACTGAATCAATTGGAGCATGAGATTTTAAAGCATCAAAATGGCACAAAATTACCTCAAACCATAACTAGATGACTATCAGGAAAGGCACAGGTGACATGATTTTGATTCTCACAAAGTCTGGCTAGATGAGGTCCTCTTGAGACACATGCCATGTATGACCTGGCCAGGTGAGCCAGAGAGATTCAGTTCTTTGGAATGACTCAGAGTAACCCTCATGATAATTCTTTTCTTCTGGTCTACTGGCATCAGCTTTTCCAAGGCATGGATTTACTATGAGGTCATTCAGTGTTGAGGTTTTTGAATGTGAACCTCTAGATCCAAGGGCCCTCTTCCTAAGCTTTGCTTTCCTGGGCTCTCATAATCCAAAATCTAACATCATACCCCTCTGAGCTGTTACCTCAGTCTTTCCCTTGTAAGTTACCTTAAGCTTCTATATATTCATCATTCAAAATTATTTTTTAAAATTTATCTTTATTGTTGAAAGCATTACAGATGTCTCCTTTTTTCTCACATTGACCCTTTCTAACCCGTCCCTGCCCCCACTCCCCACCCAAGGCCTTCACCACACTATTGTCTGTGTCCGTGGGTCTTGTATACATGCATATAAGTTCTTTGGTTAATCTCTTCCCACCCACCCACCCACCCATCCTCTAACCTCTGAGAATTGTCAGTCTGTTCCATGCATCTGTGTCTCTGGATCTATCTATTTTGTTTATCAGTTAATTTTGTTCTTTAGATTCCACGTGAGTGAGATCATGTGAACTTGTTTTTTTCTGACTGGCTCATTTCAACTACCCTCAATATTTTAATGATGAAGAGTGGAAACAAACACAAATTTAATTTTTATTACTATATCCTAGGTACTGTGTAAAGCTATTTACATACCTTATATGATATAATCTTTACCATAATCCCACAAATTCAATTATTTATCTCCATTTTACAGATATGGAAATTGAGACTTATAGAGGTAAAAAAGTGCTTTCAAATACTACTCTATACCTCCTTTGGATTTTTACATTTAGTTCAAATATGGGCTCTGGGTTTAAAAGAGTTTTTATCATAATATATATATATATGTATATATATATATATAACCTCCTTTTATTCCTACTTTACAAAAAAAGTTTTCTTCATACATTGAAGTTAAATTTCTCAAATGCCTTTTTAGCATCAACTGAGATGATCACATAACTTTTCCACTTTCTTTGATCTCATGATATGATGAATTGTTTTAATAAATTTTCTACTTTTAAAATTTCTTTGCATGTCTGCGATAAAGCCAGCGTGCTCCTAGCGCATTAGTATTTTAATATAATGCTGCATTGGGTTGCCATTCTTTATTTTGGGATTTTGAATCTTGATTCTTAAGTGAGCTAACCATTTTTACAATTCATGGAATGAGTTGGGGATCAATCCATCTTTTTCTAAACTTAATAAAATGTTCATAGCATATCATTATTTTAATACAGTCTGTATTCGAGTTGCTATTATTTATTTGGGGGTTTTGAATCTTTATTCTTACAAGAACTGGCTATATTTTGCAATTCACAAAATGAATTGGGGATCAATTCATCTTTTCTAAGCACAATAGCATTTTAAATAATATAAGAATTACTTTTATCCTGAAGGTTTGGAGAAAATCACCCTTTAAAATATTATTAGCCTGGTATCCTCTTCAGAGTTAGGTCTTTAACAATATTATAAATTATTCCATTACTATTCAGATTTTCTATTCCCTCTTGAATCATGTTTAGAAATTCACATTTCCCTAGGAAATTGTCCATTTTATTGTTTTTCAAGTTAATTAGAATAAAAAGTTGTTCATGACATTCATTCATAGTATTCTATCTGCTCCATATCTGATCTTAGAATCATTTTCCCTGTGAATTGTCCCATTGTTGACCTTATGCTCTGTGCCTGACACTGCTCAGATCACTAGGTAATTACTGATAAGCAAACATATATGGTTTCAGGGCCCTTTAGGATCTCACAGTCCGGTAAGGAAGAACAATGGTAAACAAGTAAGCAAACAAATAAGTACTTACAAATTGTAATAAATGGTATGAAGGTATTAAAACACAGTAACAGAAAATAATAGGTGTAGGGCTACAGGACTAAGCAGAGTTCAGAGTTAGTGACATCTGGGAACACCTCACTGTGAGATGACACTTAAATCCAGACCTGGAAGGTTAGGAAGAACCAGCTCTGTGAGAAAATGGAAGAAACAGATCCCAGAATACTCCAAGACAGGACAGAACCTGCTGTGCTTGAGGTACTGAAGGAAGGCTGGGAGGGAGGTGGACAGGGCCTTGGGAAGGTTTTGGAGAGTTGCGCAGGTAGTGAAATATGTGGGTCTTTCATTTGTTGCTGGGAAGTTCCTATAAAGGAGATCAGGTACTGGCAATCCAATCGAAGGAGGAAATTGTGACTAGGTTTGAGAAGTTCTTTATGTACAATGAAAATAATTCGGTCATCCATATCTAAGAACAGGATAACTTGTAACAGGCATTTTGTGGATCACAACAAAGAGTTTAGGTAATTTTTTGATTTAAACTTCTACTTTTTAGAAGTTTTGGTTTACCCCAAAATTGAGCAGAAAGTACAGAAAACTCCCATATAACACCTTTCCTTCCCACCTTCATTCCCTCCCCACTTCACCATCCCACACCACCCCCATCCTGTTTCCCTATTACTAGCATCTTACATTAATGGCTACATTTGCAACGATTGATGAAAGCTAGGGCAATTATGAATAAATTAGGATACGTTGTTATTTACATCCACAGTTTACATTACTGTTCACTCTTGGTATTGTACATTCTATAGTTTTTGAAAAGCATATAATGTCATGTATCAACCATTTCAGTATCATGCAGAATGATTTCACAACCCTAAAAACGCCCTGTGCTCCACCTATCCGTTCCTCCTTCCTTCCTTCCATTTAAGCCCCTGGCAACCACTGATCTTTTTACTGCCTCCAAAGTTTTGCCTTTTCCAGAATGTCATATAGTTGGAATCATACAATATGTAGCCTTTTCTTTGACTTAGCAATAAGCATTTACATTTCCTCCATGTCTTTCCACAGCTTGTAGCTCTTTTCCTTTTATCGCTGAAATAGATTCCAGTGTCTGAATGTACCTCTTCATGGACATCTTGGTTGCTTCCAAGTTTGGGCAACTATGAAAAAAACTGCTATAAACATTCATGTGCAGATTTTTGTGTTGACTAGATAGTATTTTACCTGTGCTGGCAATCCATCAAATAATTTTGAATATGTGTTTATTAAAAAGATGGCCTTCTGTGTGGAGATCAAATAGTGTAGAGGAGGCTCATGTGGAAATGAGAGGCTGGTAAGGAGGCTGCTGCAGTGACCCAGGCAAGAGAGACACAGCTTGGACTGCGGTGGGTTTAGGAGACGAGAGAAGAGAATGCACTGGGTTACATAATATGGAAGGAGAACAATAGTACTGGCTTAAGAGAGGGAAATAAAAAGGCAAAACAATGGGGACAAATTCCTGGCCTGGGAAACCAAGAGATAGCTTGTCAATTATTGAGACAGGGATGGAGAGCTGAGAAACATGTTGAGGGAAAAAGCACAATCAAGAGTTCAGTTTTCAGATATTAAAGGTGAAATATGAGTCAGATCTCCAAGAAGAACACAAAATAGAAAGAAGGATATACAAATGTCAAAGGCAGATTTGGTCAGAGTGTAAGGTTGGAAATCATAGACAAGTGAATGCCACTCAAAGCCATAGGAGAAGAAAGCTAGGGATCGACTGTGGGGAGCCCCAATGTTTGGAGGTCACAAAGGAAAAGGAAACTGCAAAGAAAACACAGGGCTACGTAGGGGGCTAGAAGGAAATCCAGTGTCAGGGCACCGCGAAGAATTTGAGGAAGGAAGATTCAGGCATCAGTTGCAAATTGTGTATATTTAAGTGTTTTTCCCTAGGTTTATATTTATCATGCCAGTTAAAGGCTATCAACATTTTTTTCCTTAAGAATCAGCTCTTGAACTTATTTCCACTGTGTTTTCTTTGTTTGTTTTTTTTATAGCCATTAATTCTCAAATTTATACTCAGTAATTCCTTCTGTTACTGTGTGTGTGTTTTTCTCTCCATGTATTAAATGTTTTAATCTGTGGACTTAATTTTTTTCAATAATTAAATAATTTAAACAAATAATTTACTTCCGGATTATAATTTTTGCCATTTTCCAGAAAACGTTATGTGAACTGCTCTCACCATTATTTTCTAATTAGTGTGTAATTTCATTTTTTACTTACTTGCTAACTGTAACATACTTAAGAGAGTCTCTTAAATGCCTAAATTTCCTTTTGTGTGTTTTATTTATATTCTTTATTGTTGATATTGTTACTATTTACACTTCATTTTTACCAGGGCAGAGTCTTTAAAAATTTATGATTTGGAGAGTTTATTGAAATGTTGCATAACACACAATCAACTTCGTAAAAACATTTAGGCCAAAGAAAATATATTTTATTTATGTTAGTTGTTGAGTTAGATATTTTCCTATTAAATTGATAATATTGTTTTAATATTCATCCTCTATTTCCTTAGCTGTCTTTTTTTCTATTTCATCTGTCAAGAACTAAAAGTAATATGGTAATATTTGTGTTACCATCATGATTATATGAGCATCTTGTATTTCTCATAGTTTTTATTTCCATTTTAAGCTATATGATATTTCTCAAATAAAGTTCATGACATCCATACTTCATTGCAGATTATACCATTTTTCAATGTAAAATAATGAGGCTTCATGGTTATTTGCCTTTCATTTTCACTCGTTTAATCAAATAATGCCTTGAAATCTGCACTAATATTAATTTAATACAAACTGCTTTATTCTCTTGCATTTTCCTGTTAACTTTTTGCAGCTATTACTCTTTTAACTACTCTCTATAATTTTATTTCAGGTAAAGTTTTTGTGTAAAGCACAGAGCTGAATTTTATTGAACCCTGGTTATATTTTAATAGCAATATTTTACCTACTTTATTTTCTTGAATAATAAACAAAAGGTTATTGTTTTGTTTTATGCTATCGGTTGCCTATGCTTTTTCAATATTTCTAAAATATTTTCTTTAATAACTTGTTACCTATCCTTTTTCAAGTCAAAGTTTTTCTAAGCACAGTTGAATATTATCCTCTAATTAGCAATATCCATTGACTCCCTTGTTTGAAATAAGGACATCCATTCCTTTTAGCTTTCTTTCCAGCCATTTATTTTATTTTTTGATCTATTTTTTAATTTATCTTTATTGTTGAAAGCCATTTTGTTTTAGTTTATATACTTGACCCTCTAGGCCAGTTTTTTCACATTTTATATCATCTCTTTCAAAAAGTATTAATATTTATATTCCCATTTGTGACTCTATTTACAAGTAATCTTATTTAATAGTAAGTTTACCTGGTTTTAAATTTAATACTAGTCTTCCTCCCTTTAAGTTGTTTGTTTTCAATTCATCTCTCAGCTGACTGCTCTGTTTGGTTAATTTTCCTCCCAAGAAATATACCTGACCGAGTCACTCTTTCAGCCACTGCTTATCTGGTATTTTTTGTTTGTTTCCCCCATGAATGATGATTTGACTGGTGTGAAATTATTGGATTAGAACCTCTTTCTGATTAAACATATTATTTCATGGTTTTCCATCACTAACACTATTTATGTAAAGGAAAAGGTTGAAACACGTAGGAAAGTTCATTTGTGTTTGGTTTTGTTTGTTTGTTTTGTTTTTAGTTATTTTACTTTTTGAAATAAAAGTTTTTATCATAATTCACAAACCATACAATTCACCAGTGACCAAGTCATTGGTTGTTAGTATGTTGAGTTTTACAGCCATCATCACAATTCTAGAACATTTTTATCACCTCCAGTAGCTGTCATTCCTCATTTCCACCCAAACGCCCATCCACTTTCTATCTCTGTAGATTTGCCTGTTCTAGAGATTTCAAACAAGTGGAATCATACAAGATATGACCTTTTGTGACTGGCTTCTTACACTTAGCACAATGTATTCAAGGTTCATCCAAGTTGTAGCATGTTTCAGTACTTCATTTCTTTTTATTGATAAATAATATTTCACAGTATAGATATACCACATTTTGTTTATCCATTTATTAATTGATGGACATTGGAGTTATTTCTACTTTGTGGCTATTATGCATAATGCTGCTATAAACATCTGTGCACAAGTGTTTGTATGGACATATTTTCATTCCTCTTGGGGAATATATTTAAAAGTAGAATTGTTGGGTCGTATGGTAACTCTGTTCAACCCTTTGAGGAACTGTCAAAACAACTGCACCATTTCAATTTTCCCATCAGCAGTCCTGAGAGTTCCAGTTTCTCTATATCCTCAGCAACACTTGTTATTATGTGACTTTTTTATATAGCCGTCCTAGTGAGTGTGAAGTGATATCTCATTGTGGTTTTTTCTTTTATTGTTTTTATTGGGGTAACCTTGGTTAATAAAACTATATAGCTTAGGTTTCAGGTATACAATTCTATAATTTATCATCTCTATATTGCATTGTGTGTTCATCACCCCAACTCAACTCTCCATCCAACATCATTTATATCCCCTTTGCCCTCTTCTTCCTCTCCTCACCCTCCTTTCTCTCTGGTTGTCTGTGTCTATAAGAGTTTTTGCTTTTTTAAAAATCCTGTTACCTTTTTCACCCAGCACCCCAAGCCCCCTCCCTTCCAACTGCTGTCAATTTGTTCTCTATATCTATAAGTCTGATTCTATTTTGTTAGTTTATTTTCTTCATTAGGTTCTACATATAAGTAAAATCATATGGTACTTGTCTTTCTCTGCCTGGCTTATTTCACTTAGCATAACACTCTCCAGGTTCATCCATACTGTTGCAAAAGGTAAGATTGCTTTCTTTTTTATGGCCAAGTAGTATTCCATTGTGTAAATGTACCGCTGCTTTTTTATCCACTCATCTACTGAGGAGTACCTGGGAAGCTTCCAAATCTTGGCTATTATAGATAATGCTGCAATGAATATAAGGATGAATATATTCTTTCGAATCAGTGTTTCATGTTTCATCAAATAAATTCCCAGAAGTGGAAAAACTTTTTAATTTTTTGAGGTAACTCCATATTGGCTCCACCAACCTGCATTCCCACCAATAGTGCACAAGGGCTCCCTTTTCTCCACATCCTCACCAACATTTGTCCTTTGTTGATTTATTCATTACAGCCATTCTGACATGTGTGAGGTGATATCTCATTGTGATTTTAATTTGCATTTCTTTGAAAATTAGTGGCATTAAGCATCTTTTCATATATGTCTATTGACCATCTGTATATCCTCTTTGGAGAAGTGTTTATTCAGGTCCTTTGCCCATTTTTTAATTGGACTGTTTGTTTTTTTGGTGGTGAGTTATATAAGTTCTTTATAAATTTTAGATAGTAATCCCTTATCAGATACATCTTTGGCAAATATGTTCTCCCACCCAGTGGGTTGGCTTTTCATTTTGTTGTTGGTTTTCTCTACTGTGCAAAACTTTTTATTTTGATATAGTCCCATTTGTTTATTTTCTTTAGTTTCCCTTGCCTGAGGAGATATATCAGAAAAAATATTGCTACAAGAAATGTTCAAGATTTTACTGCCTATGTTTTCTTCTAGGACTTTTATGTTTTTGAGTCTAACATTTAAGCCTTTAATTCATTTTGAGTTCATTTTGTGTATGGTATAAAAAGGAGGTCTAGTTTCATTTTTTGCACTAATTTTCTGAGCAACATTTATTGAAAAGACTGTCTTTATCCCATTTTATGTTCTTGCATCCTTTGTCAAATATTAATTGACCATAAAGATGTGGGTTTATTTCTGTGCTCTCTATTCTGTTCCATTGTTCTGTATGTCTGTTTTTAGGCCAGTGCCATGTTGACTTGATTGCTATGGCCTTGTAGTATAATCTGAGATCAGGTAGCGTGATTCCTCCAACTTTGCTCTTCTTTCTCAAGATTGCTGTGGCTATTCAGGGTCTTTGGTGGTTCCATATACATTTTTGGAATATTTGTCTTAGTTCTGTGAAGTGCACCATTGGTATCTTAATAGGAATTGCATTGAATCTATAGATTACTTTGGGGAGTATGGACATTTTAATGATGTTAATCCTTCCTGTCCATGAACATGGTATATGCTTCCACTTATTTATATCTTCTTCAATTTCTTTCTTTAGTGTCTTATAATTTTCCAAGTACAGGTCTTTTATATCCTTGGTTAGATTTATTCCTAGGTATTTTCTTTTTTATGCAATTTAAATGGAGTTGTTTTCTTAGGAAAATTCTTTATTACTTCTGATTAAATACTTGGAGGATTTGTTTTTATACTTAAAATTTAATCATTTCTTCAGAATCATTTCTATCTGTTTCTCTCATTGAATACACTTTCTGGTTTATAATGAATCCTTTTGATTCAGGTAAAAGCTTTCATTGGCCAGAACCATTTTCATTCATTATAGATATTATATTTTCTGTTACATTTATTCTGATCTCCATATCTATAAACATTTCTACAGATATTTTTACCTTTTAAACCTATTTCTCTGCATTCTACTTGAAATTCTTAAGTTTATTCTCCACACTGCTCTTTTTATTTTCTGCAGATATTAATTCTAGTGTTATACTTCATTTTCTTACCTTTTTAAAATTCATCTTACTTAGCTCCCTATTTAATTTTCCCTACCTTTCTTCTCAATTCTTCATTTCAATATGTCATTCTTTTTCATCTTTAATATTTAATTTTAAATATCTTTAAAGTTTATTGCAAGTACAAAGCAAGTGTCTACAATTATATCTGTAGACAATACTTTTAAATTGTTTTCTCTTTCTTTATATTCAGGATTAATGTTTTACTCCTCTTATGCTGAAAAATCATCTTTTCATAAACATTTATCCCCAGTTTCCAGATAATGTTTATTTTTCTCTGGTCAGTTTAGAGAGTTGGTGATGAGAAGGAGAGATGAGAATAATATTTTACTAAATTTTAGAATCACAAAAAATATAATAAAAACTGAAATAATTATATCTATAAAAGTATGCAAACTTTATGCTAAATTGGGGTATATTTCTATATATTCACTGAGTGAAGAGGTACAGAACTGATTTTTAATGAGAAGCTTAGAATACATGAAGTAAAATCAGTGCAATTTTGTTAAATTTAACATTCTTTGCTTTTCCAAGATTTGAGGATATTGACTTGGTCTTACATATAAAAATCAACATGTTAAATTCACAACACCATTAGGAGATTGAAAGATAGCTTTATTCAAACTATTTTACATATGGATAAAGAGAGGCTCAACTGACCAGTTGCTCAAGACACCGTAAGTCAATAGAGAAGCTGAGGTTAGAATTCACAGAGCCTACCATTTCATACAGTTAAAAACAAAATCAATAAAGGAATTTAGTGATCTGAAAATTAAAACACCATGGTGCTATCTTTAAGAGCTGAAAGGAAAATATTGATTCCTAAGTTTTCATCTTTTTTTGTACTCCTGTCAAATAATGAGATTGTTATTTTTCCTAGCAACAACACATTCAAAAATGGGAAATGTTGAACTGTATTAGTCAAGAAAATTCAATTGAAAATCACACATTAATTCTGTGAATTTGTTCAAAATAATGGGGCTTTTGAGTATTGCCCATCATGTAAAATCATACTGTCCCTAAAGTGTGCCTGCCATGTGCAAGGAAGTCCCTTCAGAGTTCACTAATGAACAAAGCAGTATGTAGTAACAGTCATTCTAGCAATAAGTGGAGTAATTAGAATGTGCTTGGTAATAGCTGACACATAATTATAGCAATCACATCAAAACTGGATGAAAATAAAAGGAAAGAGAATAGAGGTCTGATCTTCATATTAAAAACAAATAAAATAATAAGTTAAATTTCATGCAGGAAGAAACTCTTCTTATTGCAAATGCACAAAGGCAACTCAGACCAGCCCATTCACAGCTATCTGTGGGTGGCTAATCCCTTGACTGTCCTGGGTATGAAATGTTTTGCGTCCTAGCTCTGGGGAGACATAAGTCTTGGGGGACAGGGTTGACTGGTTGCCTTCCTATTTATCAACATAATTTTCTTGCTCTGAAGCACATGGTCTGTCCATGCTAATTCAGAATAAATTACTTCCACAGGTGATCAGCTGGTCTTCATCTCCTTTGAGATGAGAGAAAGAAAGAAGAGCTTTTAAACATGAACATGTGGAATCTAGAGACAAAGAATCATTGACAAGGAGTTGTCTGATCACAGGAATGGGTTACCAAATTAGATTGTGACACTAGAGAAATATTAACTGGACTGAACTGAACTTCATGAGGGTAATGATATATTCAGAAGTGATCTTCATACTATTAGCCAAAAGACAGTTCTAACAATATGCTCCTTAAAGAAGTAGGTGTTTAAAAAAAAAGGAAGGTAGGTATTCTACTGATAATCACTGCATAAAAAATAAGTAATTGCACTAAGAGAGAGAGGAAAAAAAAGACCCAGAGATTTAAAACTTGCAATGCTGAGAAATAATCCTTGTATTTTAACATCTTGCTAATCAAAGAGTTGCTTATAAACCAGCAGCTTTAGCATTCACTGGGAATTATTCAGAAATACAGAAAAGAATCGCAGGTTCCACCCACACCTGTTGAATCAGAATCTGCATTTTTAACAAGATCCCCAAGAGATTCATTTGTGTGACATTAAAGTTTGAGACGTACTGACTTGACAGATTCATAGACCACCAGAGGGAAAAAGATCTTGGAAAAGGTCTTACCTAATTTTGTTTTTCAAATTCAAAAGCTGACTAAAATTGCAGTGACTGAGAGGCAGTAAATGCCAGACAACCAGTTAATGTTAGAGTTACATCTAGATCCTTGACCAGTGCTCTATCCACAGTCCATGCTACCATTCAAGAACTGCCAAATAACCAATAAAATAAAATAAAAAACTGCTCACTTAGTCTGTTTCCTAACTCCTCCGCATTCAATTTTATATTAGTGTTCTAGTGCTAAACTTGACTTTTTTTTTTCAAAAAACAACTTTCTCATACATGAATTCCTGTCAAAGAATAAACCCATTAAAAGAACAGATTTACTGAACTCTCGGGTTATGTATTTAAAAGATCTTCCTTCTCCCAGCAGTACTGATGCAATCAAAAGCACTGTGAGAGATTGCTGGAAATGATTAAACGTGTTTGATTTTAGATTGATAACTCTGGTGGAGAGAGGGTGAGAGGATGCTGGAAAAGGAGGAATACAGAAATACCAGGGAAGGTGGGAGGGGAAAGTAGGCGCGGGGTGGTGACACTGCTGTAGCAGGCCTGTCTGACATCACTAGCTTAACATTTGTATTTCAGTCCATCGCCTGACTAATAACACCATGTAGTGACATAAAGCACCCATTCTGGAGGTAATTGTTATGTGGTGGAATATAAACAAGCCCCATCCTGCAGTATATTTACCACAGTGCATATTTACGAGTTGGGTTTAATTAAAAGTTGGGAACACTAGAGCTATTTTTTAACTAGATGCCTATTATCTAGTGTCAAATGCTTGGTTTTAATCACGCATTTTATATCATCGTGACCTAGATCACTGCCGGTGACATATGAGATAGTGTGTTGTCTTTCCTGAGAAGATGTAGCAGGGCTTGATGGATGTTTTCTCATTCCTAACCTCATTACTACCAGCTTCCCATCCATCTAATAAAATGCTATGATAGAGAGTGGGAAGGTGCTATAAATCATAATATTCCAGCCGCTTCCAGCAGATTCATTAGAAATGCTGACTATATATCTCACAAACAGAAAGTCAACACACAAAGTAGGTTGCTGCTTCTCCTCGGGATCAAGACACCCGGTTCCTTGCCTCTCCCTCTCCCTGTGGAACAAAGGTTCCTTTTAAATGGTAGAAGCTGCCATTTAATGAACGACTGCCTAGCCCTCTGTCCTAACATGATTTATCCAAGATAGAGTTTGATAGACACTAGTTTCAGTCTTGTCACACACAATCTGACCATTATTTCCCTGTTGGAAGAGCTGTCTTGACTTCTAAGTGTCAAGGAAACAGATTCAGTTAAAATAGATTAGGTCTTGGAGTTTTTGTCATTATTGTTTTTCCCTGACAGAAAAAAAAAAAAAAGGTCCCCACCTGGCCAGTGTGGCTCAGTTGGTTGAGCATCATTCCATGTACCAGGAGGTCACCAGTTCATTCCCAGTCAGGGCACATGCCCAGGTTGCGGGCTCGATCCCCAGCCCGGGGCATGTAGGAAGCAGCCAATCAATGACTCTCTCATCACTGATGTTTCTCTCTCTCTCTCGCTCGCTCTCCTTCTCCCTTCCTCTCTCTGAAATCAATAAAGATATATTTTTAAAAATAAAAAAATAAAAATAAAAAAAGGTTAAGATGGGAGCTGTGGAAGAGATAAGTGAGAGGTGTGACATTACCAATCCTTCAGGTAATCATGCATGAAATGCTGGTGATATCCTCGGCTCTTCCCTCTTTCTCAATCACTCATTTGTTCATTTATTCAACAAACACATCATGAGGACCTACTATGGTCTAGGTACTATACTAGATGCTGTTTTACAAGCACAAATCAGACATGGCCTTCTCTCAAGGACCTTGCACATTAAATGCAAAAACAGAATACAATGGCAACATAGAAGAGCAAGTCCTAGTGCAACCTAGACAGGGTGGTGGTGGTCAAGGAAGGCTTCTTGGAGAATATGAAACCTCAGCTCACCAAATAAGAGGGAAAGGAACTATAAAGAGTGAGCAGAACATGTGCAAAATTTTGAACTGTAAAAAGGCTATGATCCAAGTTTAGTGTAGCTGAGACCAAGAGGCACAGGGAGTGGTGAGAGATAAAGTAGTTTAGAAGTAATAGAGGCCAGACTACGAAGGGCCCTGAAGACTTTATAAATAAATCTAAGTGACTCTGCATGCAATAGAAAACTCTTAAACACTTTTAAGCAGACAGTGACATGGCAGGTTTTGAATTTAAAATGATGACTCTCACAACCGTGGAGAATGGATGGTAGGGGAGGGATGGGACAAGAAGTCAGGGGAACTGGCAAGAAGGCAGCAACATGAGCTGTGAGAGTGGACAAAGCAGAAAGCAGGAAGGAGCTGAGAACTGTTTATGAGTTAGAGATGACAGGGCTAGTAATTGATTCGATCCCTCTAACCTAACTGGTCACCAAGTCCATTAGGCTTTTTTTAAAATGATCCTTATTCAGCTATCTTCATTTGTTCCCACACCCATTCTAGGCTCTTTCCAAATAATAAGCCCTTTTCTGTGCCATTCCTGACATTCAGATCCAGGCTGATCTCTCTGGTCTCCAATCCATGTTCTACAACCTAATAAATCCTCATAGGCCTCTTCTCTGTTCTAAAGTCTCCAGTGTCTGCCATGTACTCTGTTCCAGTCTCCAGCGTCTCCCCACGGTCTACAGCTGTCGTCCTAAAACTTCAGTGAATATCTAAATCACTGGGATGCTGGGATGTGAGCCTTATAGAAAATACAGAATCACAGCTCCTATCAAGAAAAAATTTCTGATTTAGGTATGGCATGGTATCCAGAAAGTCTTTCTAACATAAATTCAAGATACTAAGATAGGAAATATACTTTTAGATAAAAAGCATGCTGTACTTTGGATTAGAGCTATGGCGTAGAATTCATGGACCTCTCCAATTTCTATACCTAATACTGTCCCGGGGTCCATGGCAAGTTACTTTTCCCTTTCTGTTGTTCTCTGGCTTGGTTGCTTACTGTAAAAATGACAATGCTGTCATTATTCCTATATCTGTACCTTCAATAGTGTTGTTCTGCCTCTACCCTCTAGTTGTTTGAATTCAGTCAATGTATGAGGGCTCAGTTACCACATCTGTAAAGAGTAGGAGACAGGTTAAATGATATTTAAGTTCCATTACAACCTTACTACTCTACAACTCATTTTAAATCCCACTTCTTCATGAGCCCATCGCTAATCACTCTGGCCTTCATTGACTCCTCTTTTTGAAGTTGGTCAGTCCCTCTTTTTTTTCATACTTAATTACGTGAACTATTTTATAGCTTACTAAAAGCAGTACACAGTTAAGATTAAGAGCACAGACACCAGAGTCAAATAAAATAAATCAGGTCCTGGCTTGATCATATACTACTTGTATGGTATTGGATAGTTGCCTTCTTTCTAAATCTCAGGTTCCTTATCTGTAAAACTGAGATAATAAATGTTTCTGCCTTGTAGAATTGCTGAGATAATCTACTAAAGCAATTAGTGCTTATAATTCATTAAGACATTCTATAAAAGTTAATAAAAACCACTGTGACAACCTTGCCTCTACTTGTAACTCAGTTTTAAGCAATTTGAAGACAGAGATAGAGTCCTCTTTTATATCATTAACCACTTCTCCCACTCCAGAATCTGATACAAGGTAGCACCACCGAGGGAATGTCTGTGGGCAGATACTTAAGGGACTCTAAAATAAAAATAAATTAGTATACTAGAAATTAATCTTAGTACACAAGCTCAGGTATTCCAGAATTATCACACGCCCACATTTTCTTTAAACCATTTAAAATGTGACTTCAGCTTTATCCTATTACACTGAACAAAATTCAGTATCAGCCATGATTACCTGTCCAAGGAGGAAAAGTCCCAGAGTCATGGTTATTACCAGAACATCAGGGAATTCTCACACTGGGTTGAAGCTGAGATGTCCAGTGACACAGCCCATACAATTCTTGTAGGTCACAGGCAGCTTAGCTGCTCCCTTATCTTGTATGGAATGAAGGCAACTGGACTAGGTCTGCAATTCCTGAACTCAGGGTACAGTTCCCAGTGCTTCAGTTGGCCATCACTTCTGAGATTTTGTCATCTCCCCAGGACTCTGCCAAGAATGAGATATGAGCCTTGCTCCAAAAGGACCAAATCATTCTCTTTCCTCATTTCAGCCAAGGGGATTAACTCCCTGCAACAACTTGCATTGAAAGATAATTCCCTCTCTTACTCTCTGGGGCACCAAATAATGACTTTAATGGGGTGCCTATATAATGACTTTAATAAGTGTAGGATTTTTCCCTCAGTTCTACCAAAAAAAAAAAAAATCTCTGAGGCAGGAAATTATTAAGGGTATGACTAAGTGTAAAATGAGGAAGAAAAAATAAATAAGTGAAAAGATAACAAGCACAAATTAATATTTTAATGAAGTATCTTCTCAACAAGTCAAGAGGAACTGATTTGCCCAAACACAGAAGAATCAAAGTATAAAATAAAGGGATGCTGCAATATTGACAGAAGATTCTTTCTTAGGTCAGACAAAACTTTTTCTCTGTAGTTTTGGCATTCAGAAACAGAATGGGCCTTTGGTCAAAGTTAGGATTCACTCTGTCTCCTTTCCAAATTTTAGAAAATTTTCTGATTGTTATGAGAGTATCATCCATTCAGGCAAAGCACAGCTTGCCTCTCGAAAGAACAAAGGCTCAGAGGGCCATAAAAATTGCTCATAAGTCTTCTTAGACATCAAAGGACTCTTACCAACAACATACAGATGACTTAGTGAAAGTAAATCGGGAACATATGGATTAAGATTCTCTTGAAATACACATGGGTTTAGAAACTAGGTGAGGAGGGAACTGCTTAGGGCCAAATGCATTTTGTATTTTCTAAACACATGTGTGTGGCTATCACCACTAACACCCCCACCCACCCTGACGTACACACATACAAATATTTGCTCATTGCATGACCTAGAGACATAGAAATGGTTAAACTCCTAGAGACCACACACTGTGGGAGATTTGTAGCTATTTACCCAAGGTTAGGCTAATTCAACAAGTGATTTTCTAATGTTCTCAGAAAAGGGGAAAAGGAAAGAAAAAGTCAGTTGGTGATTTAAGATAAATAATAACAGACTTTCTATTTTGATTTCTGATTTCAAGAATAAACATATATCTATTTTGTTGGCCTCGGTTGTCTCATCTATAAAATAGATTGATTGATCTCAGAAATGCTCAAAAAGGCCTTTATACCATGACGAGTTTCTTTCATCTGCTACTCCCCCTTGTCCTTCCTTTTCTAATTTATGCATATGCAAATTTTTACAGCAATAATAAGACCTGAAAGATGAGCTTTAAAATATCCCACATGCAAGCCTGGCCCCAGGAAAAATACAAAGTGTATAGAAACGAGTCTTCAGTATCCACCCACTCACTTCTTCTGCACCCCCTTTCTCTTTGGACACACCACCACGAAGCACCTTTACCCTGATGCTCACCCAGATATCCCAAAGCAGCCTGTTAAAGAACTCACACTAAGGTCTGACTTACAGTGTATGATGATCTCTTTCATAAATAGGAAGTAGTGTGGGGCTTTTTTAAAATACTGATTAATCACAATCAGGAAACCTCAAGAGCTGAGTTTAAAATTACAAGACTAGAAATTGGAAAGAGTGAGGTAAGACATTTTATTACATATTTAAATCCTCATTAATAAAGTGAGAGAAAAGTTACAATCGGTATCATCAATATCAGGTAGATTAAATCTCTACTGAAGACTTCTTTCCAAAGCAGTTTTCTCATTCATAATATCCCTGCTATCCTGAACCTACAACAACTCATTATTTGAAAGACTATTTATCTTCTGATAGAAGTAGATATTTATGTGTTAAAACTATTATTCAACTGAGCATTATCTCTATTTCACTATTGTGGCATGGTTATAGTTATTTCACAATCATTGTTTCCAGAGGGATGTGAGGTAGATAATGACTGGGATTTGCATTTGAAATAGAGGTCTAAATTCTCAGTGAGAGCCACCATCAGTCCTTAACGTAGGACTTCGTTTTGAGTAAATAACATAAGTGAACCCAATGCTGACACCAAAACCATGGCCTCTCAAGATGCATGACCTACGATGGCTCTTCCCTTACACCTGAGAAAATCGCTTCTAACATATGGATACCAATTGCTGTGGGTGAAATTTTATGGTATCAATATCCTAACCTACTTGAAATAATCTCCGTCACCTGGACCAGCCAGGCCACGGTGGTTTCTCCTTCTGTGTGCTTCCATGGTACCTGGTACTTCCTCACCATTACATTGAAGATTATACTGTCTGAAGGGGGAGAAATTGTGACTATCTTGTTCTCAGTTTTGAGAGCCTAGACAGTACATGGCATAAATAACTACTTGCCGAATACACACATAAATAAATTAACTTTATTTCAGAACTCTTACCTAAATTAGTACAGAATAACTTTTGCCAATTCTCTACTTAATTTGCCCATATCTGTCCCCCTAGTTTAAAAACATTATAGTTGGCCCCCTGTGGCTTCAAAGGGCATTTTTAAGGCATTTATTTTTCCTCTATATATTTGATTTGAGAGCAGCATTAATTCTATTTCACAAATGAAAAGCCAGAGGCCCCCCAAAAAACAAATCTAATTCCTGAAAAATAAGGGTGAAGATGAGCACTCAGGAAATCCTCGCTTTTAATTTCATTGGTAATTCCTTATAAGTAAGAGCTGTGAAAATGCTCTTCTATGGAACCCAAGAACTTTGTAGATGGGCCTTCATAGACACACAAGCAAAACTTAAAATCTGACAGTGAAAATGCACTTAAAAGAATCATTCAAAGTAAGAAACCATGCAGTATTGAGGTGATTCAGGTGGAGTTTATTAAAACCTGCTCTGTTGGCATTCCAATGCATGTTATGTCAGGGGCACAGAGCTAAATAATAAAACTAGTATCCTTATGTGAAAAATATAATCCAGATAAAAATTCCAGAATGTACACGAAGAATTATTTCGAAGTCCCCATTAACGTATTTCTTTACAAATCAACTGGCCAAGGATAAAGATATTACAGAGCTATTCTTGTTCACTTTTTAATAAGTTCATGGAAGACACAAGATAGGTTTGTTACTTTGTAAAAACACTGCACAAAGACACAACAGGAAATGAACATTTTAAGCATTTAGACCATTTTTTGCTATTGCATCAATATGAAAAATGATGTAACATCTACACTGAAAGTGCAAAAGAAATGGCACAAGCAAAACACAAAGGAGCTAAGGCTTCTACTGAAAAGTTTGCTAAAATATGTTCGAATATGTGTTGTATAGATAGATGAGTTCCAGTGCTGATGTGATGCCAGAGTATTTCAACACAGAGCTGGACAAGCCACACAAATTAGTACGTGCTCCATATTTTCTGCTTTGGGAATTATTTGTAATTATAGTGGCAGAGAGTAGCCTAATTTACTTTCATACTAAACTTTATGAAATACTCTGATTTAAAACAAGAATATATAAAAAAAGAATATTTATTGTCTGAACATTTTCAGTGAGAATGCATGTTTATAGAATAAACCTCTTTAGCTAAATATATTTCAAACCTAATATGATTCCACTACCTTATAGCTTTCATAGGTGGAACAAGTCTAGTTTGCTATGCTAAGGTTACAGTGTCACAGTGCTCACAACTACCAATATACTGTCAATAATGAAACAAACAAAACCTTTGAACTTAAAGTGCCAAGCAAAATAAACATGTACATTTGAGAAATTGACAAGTTGTGAATTTCTGGCAAGGCTGGCACTGAATTATTTTAAGTTTTTTAAATTATAATTTTAAATATCTTTTCATGACATAGGAAAATTATTTCCCTATAAAAAAGTGAATATTTAGGTTTATGATTGTGAACTTCCTCTTAATTGGATGCTTTCCAATGACAATGTGTGAATTTTTATACATTGGCACTGATTTAGACTCACAAAGTGGAAGGCCTGGGACTATGTGCAAAGCCCCAAGTGTAGCTGCTACAAGGACATAGTGTTTACCAAACTTATTTGACCACAGAACTTCTTTTTTTTATTTTATGGAGCATTAAAATAACTCCCATTAGAACTTCATTGTTTGGGAAACACAATCATGCAGTGCTGTAATGAATACCTCAATATAAATAGTGCTTTCATACACATTGTCTGATTTCAGTCAGGACCTGTGAATTATCTCCATTGTACAGATGATGAAAAACTGAGCTCCAGATAGGTTAATGGTTACTTATAGACCCAGAAAGCGAACTCAAGCTTCTGATCTTAAGACCCAAATTCCTGATTACTCAAACTGCTTCTTTCAGAAAATGTATTCTCAACGAATATAGAAAAATTTAGTATCTAGAATAGTTTTTGGCTTTTCATCCATGAAAGCCCTAAAAAAGACCTTTTCTTCTATTAAAATGACCCATACCACATATACTGGTCAATGAAAACTAGCAGATTTTTTAAAATTGTAGACAACTTTGAATTCTCTGATTCCTATAGAGATAGTGAAGCTTTCTGTCACTTTAATGTACTACACTGTCTACAGTATTACTGATAAGTACCTGAGATAGCCTAATAAATTTTAAGCTTTTATGTGCCTTCTGTATTTCACAGTAGGATCACAATTTATAGTGATATGATGTATTATTTTAGAAATTGTCAGCTAGCAAAGTCTAAATATATTTTAAAGATTTGCAGTTACTAACTATGCTGTAGGAAAAACAAAAAGTCTTCAAAAGCACGTAGATCTATAATTTGGGTTTTTTAAAGTTAATATTTATTGAGTATTGACTATGTACCCAGCACTACTCTAAGTAATTTATAGATATTAATTCATAAGTATTCATAACAACCCTCTGAGGTAAGTAACGTATTATCTACCCTATTTGAGAAACAGAGACAGCAAAAAGTTAACTTACACAGCTTTTGAGTTTTAATGACGAGATGTGAACCCATGAAATCTGGCTTTATAGGCTATCCTCATAGACATGACACAGATGCACTCAAACACACCATGTCATACTAAGACTTACCACAGAGTTGCTCCATGTATTAGCACATTAAGAATTATTGAGGTTTTAATTCTAACTTAAACACGGTAAAGAAAACTGTTGCCAAAACTTCTAAACAATCACTGTCAGATAAGAGAGCATTTAAACTTGTACATACATTTTGCATGATTTCTTCCAATAGACATGACCCAAACTATCTCAGGTAGAATTTTAATTTTCTGAGTTCTCTCTGACGTTTCATTCTAAGTGCTTCTTAAATTTTTCATTTACTGAAATAATATCTTCATGTGCATAATTAGAGGTTGCATATGGAAAATGAGGGTGGGGGAGAGCCAGCAAGAGAGAAAAAGAGAGAGAGGATATAGATTCTTAGACTGAAATAGAACATGTTAGGAAAGTAGAAAGTTATTTTCTTGCTAAACTAAAGCAATGGACATTACACTGAACAGAGATACATCTTCATTTGTTTAACAGATGTTCTCCTAAAAGAGTTGTATGTTGATTTAAGGTATGTAAAACCACATATTAACTGACATCACTTTTTTGTTTGTTTTCCCATTGACCAGCCTTCAAAGGTGTTTACTTCCTTTCTGATTGATCAATAAACCTTAAACCTGGAAGTACTGTAGTAAGAACCATCTTTGTAAATCAAAGCAGCTTTTAAAAATAATGATAATGTCTTTAGTGGGACAAAGCAGGAAATAAGCAGAAACTTCTTGATGAAAATCCTGTGACCTATAACACTGCACGTGAGGGACAGGAGGCTGTTAATAGAGATGTTGGGGGTGGGGGACGGGACAAAGTCTGTGAAGAATATGGAAGGAAATACTGATTGAAAGACTCCAGACACCAATGCATGAAAGGTCCATGAATTGAAGACCTCTCAAAACTACATTAAGATCAAGGTAAATATGCCCAACTGCAACAGAAAAGTCAATAAAGAGGAACAATGCACATGCTAGATGGTGAGGTCAGCACCTGTGCAGTGACATCATGTCAATAAATAACTTCAACTTCAGCATCAGCGATCACACTGGCATCCTATCAGCTGCTTATGTCCCATCCTACAATTGCCCATAGGTCTAATGAGTTATGCACCACAATCATCAAAAGCCAGAGAGAGACAGATTGAGATAGTAGCAATTTCTGAGAAGCAGAGATGAAAGAAATAGTTCAATGTTTACATATGTAGTTGATTTTCACTCTGCCTCTTTAATTAAAAAAAAATACCCAAATTGTC
This sequence comes from Miniopterus schreibersii, assembly GCF_964146895.1. Classification (NCBI taxonomy): domain Eukaryota; kingdom Metazoa; phylum Chordata; class Mammalia; order Chiroptera; family Miniopteridae; genus Miniopterus; species Miniopterus schreibersii. The sequence goes on from NC_138111.1 coordinate 32,148,135, forward strand.
ATCTAAATATGTATTTAATAAAAAGTGATTACAAATATGTGTGTATATGTGTGACTTAATGTGAGATTTCAAGCTTAAAAAAATACTCTTTATATGTGCATTTGAATGTCTGTCTTCTTATCATGTGGCCACAGGTGGGTATTGTCTTAGTCATAAGAGAATTTCTAATCCTTCAGCTGGCATCAAGAAGAACTCAGTCATTCTCTGGAAGAAGTTTTTAATTCTTTGCAGTTGCCCAAAGGAAAGCAACTTATACTTACAAATATTCATGAAAATGCTTGTAGCCAAATATTAGCTAACATTGTATTTTTTTAAATCACTGTAATGTTTTAAATTTCAACCAGCCTAAAGTCAAACTGACTAAACATTGAGGTAGACAAGCATCTGAAGGATAAGATATACATATATCATGACTCATTTGGTTGAGGTCTCTGTGTCTGACTTTAGTCATGGAAAGAGAATGAGACAACTCATTTTATCACATTGGTAGACAGGTCTTATATATATATGAAAAAATAAATCATGGTTCCCAAACTTGAGGAGCTTCCACTCCATCTGCAAGAATTAAAACAATTTAGTTGAATTAGTTTGGAAATGATTCAGTATCAAACAGAGGAGACAGAACTTGACCTGGACCTTGAAGCTTGAGTCTAAATAAGTAACTCAGAGGAAAATAACTTATTTATGCTAAGAGAACAGCATAAGGTGGTGGGAATGGGCATGGCAATAAATAAATATGAATTATTATTATCAGTCCATTTTAAAAATAAAAATTAAATTTAGAGTCATATTTGGACCTGTACTTATATAAGATCGAATAAAAGCAAGCTGAAAACAAACAAGGATGAGGTCCTGCATGAGTGCCTCCAAATATGTAATATTCTCAGCTCACTTTCATTAACTGGTACCAATATGCAGCAAGGGAGTTATGCTGGCACAGAAAACAAAAGTCAGGTCTACAATGCCCAGAAAGGACAACTGACTCGTCCCATATCACATGGTAATTCCAAGGCACAGCCAGAAGAAGAATTTGGGTTTCCTAATTCTCGTTCTACAACATCAAAATACCTCCATGATGTAACAATTATTTATACTTATGGACTTTTATTTGACAGTTTCCAAAACATTTTGACATGCATTACCTCATTTCCAGTGATAATCAAAGAATAAGCAGATGCACTAGGCTTCAGAAAAGCAAAAAACAAGAGCAATTGGATTTCAAGTCCACAATAAAGGGACTCAAATTTAAAGAATGTGTTGCTTTAATGCCACAGTTCAAGAACTGGGCAAGTTTAATATATATCAATGCAAATATGTTAGATGCAATCCAGATAGTTGCCATGGTAATCTCCATGTGATGGATGGATGGATAGATTAAATTCTTGTTTTGAGCTTCTGGAAACAAAAATACTACAGAAAGCAAAAACTGCTTGAAATCATATCTCAAAAAAATTATGTTTTTCCTAGTAATACTCAAGACTCATCATGAATTTTCCAATTAAAATTTTTACTTGGTTTTCTTTTTTTATGAATGGGAAATGTAAATCAGAAAATACAGTGGTTAAAAGCCTAGACTCTGGAAACTGGAGTCCTGGCTCCATGCCCTCCTAGCTATGGGCCCTCAGGCAATTTGCAGGACCTACTCAGGCCTCTGTTTCATTTTTTAAATGGGTATATAAAGAAACATACTTCCTAAGGTTTCTGTGAGAAGTGAATGAGTTGATGCATGTAAAGGTCTTACAAAAGTGCTTGGTTCATTGCACATCCTCAATAAATGTTAGTTTTATTACTGTATTCCTCACTATATTTTGTCACTGCTCCATCTGACTTTTAAAAAGATTTTTTAAATTTTTGTTTTGTTTTAATGTTGTAGTTGCAGCAATGGCTTTTTAGATTGGGTCTATAGTTAGGAACGTGGTCATTGGCAAGTAACTAAAGAAAACATGACCTGTGATGGCTTAAAAAAAGAGGATTCTTTTTATGAAATTAGAAAAAAACTGGAGGTAGGTGACTGTTGGCATTGATTCATGGCTTGCTAAGGTCAGGGTCTGCATCTTTGCCTCACTTAGTCTGTACTTAGTGCTGCTTTCGTTCCAGACAGTCAAGGCAGGCAGAAGGTGGAAAAGAGAAGAGTGGCTCCAGCAATACCTGCCCCTTTTATTAGGAAAACAAAAAATTTCCAGAAATGCCCAACAGTCCTCCACCCACGTCTCATTGGGCAGCACTCTGCCACTTGGCCCACCCCACCCCATCCCCAGCCACAAGGAAGGCTGAGGAAGCCAGTGCTTAGCCAGGCACTCTGCCATCCTGCTCAAAATTGCGATTCTGTTGGCAAAGAAGAGGCGGAATGGAGAGTGTTTGCCACAGGTGCGTGGGGGATCTTGCAGCATCTGATGAAAAGAATCCATTAGATAACACTCTCGTGAACGCTTTGAGAATAAAATGAGCTGTGTAATGTCAGGTAGTTTTAGCCGCCAGTTAAAGCACACACTTTGCCTTCTCTTCCTTTCTGAATTTATTCCCTCTGCACTTGGTACTCTCATTCCGCCCATAATCAAAATTTAGGAATCGCCGTATGTGGGTTAATGTGGCCGCATTGCCACGGAAGGCAATCACTGCTAGGCTGCTGTGGTGCCTCTACAGGTGTATGCAAAGGTATCGGGAACAAAAATCTAATATACTTGCGGTGTCCCATTGCTTTGCTCCTGCATCCACACGCACCCCATCCCCGCAGCATAGTCAGGAGTGCAGGTGCTCGGCCCGGCTGCCCCCGACCGCCGCGGCTGGCATTCAGGGGGGCTCCCAGCGCCCGTGATGGAAGAGGCCTCGCCTAATTATGGAGATTTGTCGTTGGTGTTGGAGGTTATGTTTTGTATTATTTACACTATTCTGTCTGGCGGTAATATTTCTGTCTACCAGTGACAATTACATTGCTCTTGACTGGTGCAGATCAGCAGTTTGTAAAAGCTCTGAAAAGCCAGCGTGCAGCACATGTCACTGGCAGACATATTAATGCTGGCGATGGGGAGAGCATGTGATGTAACACGATTAGATGGCGCTAAGATAAAGGACCGTCTTGGAGCCCATGAATAACCAAGAAGCAGCAAGGTGACAACTATCAATTATTTATTGTCCTTGCCTAGTATATTATTAACAGCTCCAGGAAAGCACACAGTCTTCCTTTCCTGCTCTCTCTCCCTCATGTTAATGCCCGGCTCCTGAGCTTATGGGAGGTTACATCCTAAGGGAGGCATTTTACTCTCAGCTACCATTAGACAATACAGAGAAAAAAGTGGAATGACCTCAAGGCAGTTTACATTCAGCTTTTCTGGCTACCAGAAAAGATGCCTCACTCTCCACTGGCGGTTACTCTTATCACCTTCACATGCAGAGCCCCCTCCCATTCTTCTTCCCTCAGGTCCAGTGGGCCCTGATTAAACAACAGTGCATGTACTTCAAGGGGAGAAAGTGATGTTCTGTGATTAAGTTTCATGCATATACCTGTAAATTAGACCCTCATTTCCCAGGTAGGTGGTTACAGGGTTTTATACTCATTTCACTGCTGAGTCAGAAAGAGACTATTTTATATCTTAGTTTATATGAAGCAGAGAAAAGTTTTAAACAGGCACTAGTCAGGCTGTGTTCAGTTGCAAGTAATAGGCAAACTGTCTCAAAATGATTTTAAACAATAAACAAAGTTATTTCGCCTATGCAGACAATCATTAATGTCAAGTATGCCGAGATTTTCCACCTCGGTGTTTGTTCTTCTCAGGGTTCTAAGATCAAATAATACTCTGTTCTTTCTCATTTCTGTCCTGCAAGGAAGCAGAGAGAACCTCTCCTCAACCAAGGAGAAAAAAGGACCTGCCTCCAGCCTGACTGAGCTCACAGGGCTGCTGGGCTCATCTCTAATAGTCCCCGGCGGGAAAGCATATGCTGATCGGCTTAAGGTTGGTTTCCAGGACCAACCCACGGTAAAGGATGTTGAGACTATATTCACTGGTTTAGAATCATCTGAACCCACCCCTGTAGCTAGAGATGACATCAGGGACCCTTGAATGACATAAGCTATTAGGAAGTGGTCACTTTAACAAAACCTGGGTTAAGTGAAGAGAAACTAATCAAGAAACAGCACAGAGTAGGTGAGATAAGTGTTTATGAAGCACTTTAGAGTTCTCCCCAATTGAGTAGATGAATAAAAAAGGAATTTTATTTGCATAAAACATAATGCCTAATCCTAAAAAGTTATTCATTCTAGAGATTTTATTGAAGATACAGACCAAAATTTCTATAGCCATATAATTATTATATATTTATTATGTGCCTTATGTCTAATGTTAAAGCTGCCACCATTGGCACTATGTGAATCTTTTACATAAAAACTGAGCTGTGAGAACTTTGAAAGATCATTTAAATCCTGTCTTCCTTCAAGGAGTTTACAGTCCTGGAAGAATGGAACACAGAAAGCAGAAATTAGTGGCATTTCATATTACTAAAATGAGATGGACAAGCAGGAATTGAGGTCATACTGAAGCCTCCAATGGGGGGCTAAGGAGCTTTGACTCTCTTACCCGATGGCAGGAGGCCATTGAAGCACCGAGAAGCAGCTCAGCCTGTTTGGGACTCTGGGTGGCCCATTCTGACAATTGTGTAGAAGACGGAGAATAAGGGATAATTTTATGGAGGTTTTTAAAGGACACTCACTGAAAAAAATCAAAATGTAATATTTATTGAACAGCCACAAAATCTGAAGCACTGTGCTACTTTCACATAATAATCTTTATTATTTCACATACAGTTTTTATTATAAACCCTTATAACAATTCTGAGAGATAGTTTCAATAGATTTTTAAAAGCAGAAAACTGGATGTGGAGAGATGAATGAAAGGAGGAACACAGCTTTTCCAGGGTGGCAGAGCTAGTAAATAAATACTCAGGCAGTTATGAAAGCTGGATCCAGTCTGGAAGAACAATGACAAAATTGAGACGTGAAATGTGGTGTTCTGGGATTCCTAGTTCAGTTTAATACTCTTCTATACACCATGTACCCTTAAGCATAATAATATTAATAATAACAATGAGGCACAGAGGTCACAAAATATTTTCATATTTGCTTCCTCATTATAACTAACCTAATCATTCATACTCTAGTCAGTCTAGTTTATTTATAGAAAGGATAACATAATAATAACAACACGGAGCACAGGTCATGTGCCAGGATCACTGCTAAGATCCCTACATAAGTATCTCCTGTTGATACCTACATCAACCACGTTAGGTAGGTATTATTCTTTTTTTTAATATGTTTTTGTTGATTTTTTAGAGGGAGGAAGGGAGAGAGAGAGAGAAACATTGATGTGAGAGAGAAACATCGACTGGTTGCCTCCTGCACGTACCCCGACTGGGGACTGAACCCACAATCTGGGCATGTGCCTTGAGCAGGAATTGAACGGGCGACCTTGTGGTATACGGAATGACTCTCAACAGACAGAGCCACACCAGCCAGGGCAGTAGGTATTATTCATATCCCTCTGTTTACAGATAAACATACTCAAGTCAGCATGGTTTAATAATTTATATCAAGGTATTAGTGGCAGAGGTGAAATAAAAATCATGCAAATATGACTTCGAAACTCAGGCCCTTAACAATTTCACTTTGCGACTTCCTGATTCCAGGCATTTTATAAGAACCTGTTCTGGGTCCAACCCACACTAACTTTGATAGTTGTTCTAAAGGACACATAATTTCTAACTCTCCTGCCTGAAAAATATGAATAACGCACGGGAATAATTTTTAAAATAGCATTAAACAGAGTATAATACAGTAATGAACAATGTAGCGTAGATGACATAACTTCAGAAGTTCAAAGACAGAGGAGATCAAAGTGGTCTGATGGACTCAGGGCAAGTTTTGAGGGATGTGAGCTTTGAATGAACTCTTTGAAGAATGATTAAGATTTCTCTAGATAAGTAAAGACAAGGGGCAGGAGGATTGTGTGATGAGAGGAAAGCATTAAGGAAGATCAAGTTTTGTACTGCTGCAAGAATAATTTCCCTAAAAAACTGGTAAGACACATCTAGGAGATGACATAGAATAAATCTAGGTGGCCAGCCTGGCGATGACTTTTTTGATACAATATCAAAAGCATGATCCATAAAAGAAAAAATTGATTGTCTGGACCTCTTAAAATTAAAATCTTCTGCTCTTCAAGGGAGCCTGTTAACCAAATGAAAAGACAAGCCAACAGACTGGGAGAAAATATTGGCAAAACGTGTATCTGATAAAGGACTTGCATCCAAAACATACAAAAAAAATCTCAAAACTCAATAGCCAATTTAAAAAAAATATACAAAAGATTGGAACAGACACATGACTCTTATAAACACTTTACATAGCCTAACAAGTTTAATCCTCACAAAAACACCAACATCAAATCAAAGAAAGCTCCATACCGAACTTTAAAGATGTTAACCATTAAACTTTCAAGATTAATAAAATAGTCATAGGTTGAAGGTCACATTTAAAGTATGCGTGTTCTGCTTTTCTGGTTTGTGTTGACGCTTGAATATTAAATAGTACCTCAGCCTGAAGTTGACATTAGCCCAGCATTGTCTACTAATCTATACACACATAGTTCTAAGCAAATTAGAGTTGCCCAAGACTCAGGCCATGATAGAAATTAGGCTGAATCAAAGATGTTGAAAGTGACATTCAATGAAAAATTTCAGCAAAATATAATGATTATACATTACAAAACTTAATTTTTTTTTTTCTCATAGACTACCATCTGATGCATATTTGTTATGATGGTAGTAAGCATGAGGAAGAGCTGGGGAAATGTTCATAGCCTGGTAACATTATGTTATTATAGCTAGATTTGTCTATCTATTTATTATCTATAAATCTACAGATAGATTTATCTATCTACTTATCAACCTGCATGCATATGTTATTCCATACTATTCCAAATACTATATCATATATTACATATTATATGCTATATTAAATTATTATATTATACTTGCTATATTTACATGTGAAATTACTTATCCTGCATGTGAAATATCTCCAATTGTAACTAAGAACACAGAAAATAACAAAAATCTAGTTATGTAAACACCTATATGCATATATATATCACCTTTTACCAGCTCTCCATTCTTGTTATATAGAATCTAGTGAGATTACTCGGCATTCTCTACTTTCTTCAATTATGCCCTGTTTGAGTTTGTAAGCACCACAAAACTCTTCAAATTGGGATGTCAAGGGAAAGGATTGATTCTCTCATGAATTGACTTGCTATGCTAATCAATAAGATTTAAAACATGCATACATACATACACACAGTCATATACACACACTGGGAAAGGATTAGTTCCCTATCTGTTTCTACTAATATCCCACAACCTGTCTTGGAAATATCTTTTTACTTGTCCTTCATTCCTATGGAAAGGACCATTGTTTCAGGCACTAGCTGGGAATATAGTTTTTCCCATCCTACTTTTTGATTCTCCAAAGACACTTCAAGTTTAACCTCTGAAATTCAGTTACACATGTAAAAGCGCTCTGTTAAAATCCTGTTGCTTTACCATTTAGAGATAGAGAAGAGATTAGTTATCTAACTAAGGGTCAGCAAACGTTTTCTGTAAAGGCCCAGAGAGTAAATATTTTAAGCTTTGTGGGCCATATGGCCTATGTAACAATTGCTCAACTCTGCCACTGTGGCATAAAAGAGCTATAGACAAAATATAAATGAAAGGAAAAAGCAGTGTTTCAATAAAATGTTATGTCTCACCGACCAGAGTCTGCCCACACCTGAAATGATCTAATACTCACTTTCTAAAAGGTGAAAGGCTCCATGGATCTCTGTGTTGGTAATTTGGTCGATTGTTACTCCTTTCTATGAGTCTAGACAACATTCTTCTCTATCTCTGTTCCCTGTGTAGTCCTGGCCCACACTTTTTTTGTTGAGCCATGTGACTTGTCTGACTGATGAGATATCAGCAAACATGAAGCAAGCAGAAGTTAGATAAAGGCTCGTGGTTGGGGCTTACCTCCTCTGCGTGTCCTCCACCAGTATGCGGGAAAGGCTGGGCTAGCCTCCTGGAGGATGAGAGCACACAGGGAGCAGCCCGAGCTGCCCCAGCCGGGGGCCAAGCACAAGGCTGAGCCAAGCCCAACTTCTGGTGGCACAGAGCCAAGCCATCTCAGCTGAGCCCAGCCCTAGTTGCCAACCCACAGAATCATGAGCAAAAAAAAAAAAAAAAGGTTGTTGTTTAAAACCATTATATTTTGGGATAAACTGGTGGACAGCCATAGATAAATAGATGAATGATATAAATGGAAAACACCCAAACACTCACTCTCAATCATAGTTGCTGTGTCTAACCGAAGGAAGACATGAATGAGCTATGTATTTAACTTGTGAATTTGTGGTTTTCTTAATAGTCAGTTTAGATTATTCTAAATTTCTGGAGTGTTGTAATAGCCAATTGGACTATTCTGATATTTCTCTGAATATTCAGAATTGCTATGAGAAATATTTCAGACTCACTGAGTAATTTATAAAAAACCTCCACTTTTCTTGCTAAAAAGGCTGTGATGATGATTCATAGAATAATTACTAGAAATAGCAAGTTTGTAAAGACTCCATGATTGAGGCTCCTACAAACAATTTTCTCTTGGAAAAGTACCAAAATCCAAATACTAAATTAAAAATCCAAATGGAGCTTTATTTAATAAGTTAATCGTCATCCTAAGTATGTATTACTTAGGATGTATAACTTAGGTTAATGTATGAATCATCAGATTAATATACATCAAGTCTGAAGTTTAAGCAAGTCCTGGATTCTAGCTCTTTTGATGTCATTCTTAACACTGTCATGATCTTAATAAGCTCAGTATTGCCATGTATTTCTTAAGAGACAACCAAAAATCCAATTTCATGACTATTGATCACATAATTTTAAAAACTTTCTTAATAATAAGTCTGGGAATATATATAGCCAAGAAAATCATGGAGCACATGTGCTACAGGTAAGAAGTTTCATTAAGAGATTCAGAGGGATAATTAAACTTTTCTCAGCTTGTAAATACAAGCAAAGGCTCTTATATGGAAAACTGATTTTCTATAACTGACTGACAAGGGTCTACAACAACACTAAGCGGCTACCAGTTAGAATTAGTGAAATACAACCATGAATGGATTACAGGTTTTCAAGTAGTGAAGCATTCGGGTTGAAGCATATGCATTTGGGCTGCATTTTGTGACACCACATTTTGATAGATGTGTTGGGTAGGCTATAGGTTACACTACAGTGTGGTTTGCGAAAAACAGAGAATGTCATCATAGGTCTTATGTTCCCATTTTGTCAATTTTTAAGGTTGTTTCCATCTGTAAATCCACGAATTGTGAAATGATATCACAAGTGCTTGTAATAACTGTCTGGTTCACACAAATATGTGTGCAAAGTATAAACATACTCCTTATTGTGATTCTTACATGATGTGTTAGTTGGTCTTTTAAATTTTAGCAATTATTAACTGGACAGAAATTTGCAAACCACTTTTGGGGTTGATTAGGTCCAGTGAACACAGAACTTACATATAGTATTTTGAATATTTTATGGGCCTTCCTTCCCCAGCCCTGACCCAAAGTTGCTTTTCTAGTTAATTAATTCTCTCTGCAAAAGACAAATGAAGTGTTATCAGCCTTCTGACCATTTCAACAGGAGGCAACTGAGTTGGGCATTTACCTCGGATTCCTCAAGGAGGTAATGTCAGAGCCAGGTTTAGCACACAGAGGTCCCCCAGTCCCCGAGCCTGTGTCACTCCACACCCCCAGCCAAAGCCGGGATGGTTTTTGGTGCCAAATTACTCACAGCAGTGCTTTCATTTTTTATTATTTAAAGATTTCAGGGATGTGAGGAATGATTAAATATAAGTTCTAAGAAACAGAAAAGGGTATGGAAAAACTCAGGGGGACTTCAGCAAAAAATGGATGCTGCTGTTATTCAAATTTCTATTCGTATAGAGAAATATACATGCTAAATTTGGGAGTAGTAATACTGCAGAAGTGAAGTACTACTGCTGAATAACAAAAGGAGCGTATGAATTGGGAACCACTGCTACAGGATGATGCATGTTCCCTACTGCTTGCAAATACCCATGCCCTTGTGACGGGGCAACTCACTTACCAGTTTCTGAGCCTATGATTTCATTCTTATCTGCCTTCCTAATTACTTCATGGATTTCAGACTGTGTAAAAATAATCAGTTAGCATCTGTTAGGCAAGGGATTGATTTTGGCCAATCTCACATCCACTTGTAGTCACATTTATAGACCAGAGACTTCCTCCCAGGTCTGTGCTCACACAGAAGCAGAGTGTCTAAGGTATTGAAGAGTTAGAAAATGTAAATCCTTCCCAGAGGTCTTATTTCTTTCATTGTTTGTGATTTTGTGTTTTTACGCCGGTCACTGGAAGTTATTCATCCTGGAAGCATTAGCCTGCCTACGTAAAGCCCTTGGGAAAGCATCAATATTGCCTGGGAGCTTTCAGATAAACTGAATTTGAGATACCACCCAGAGCCTACTGAATCAGCACTTGCATTTGAACCAGAACCCCCGGATTCGTCTGCTTGTTAAAGCTTAAGACTGTCTTAAAGAGTTTCTGGGTCAAGACTACACTGTCTTTCAAAAAAACACACATATCAAACACATTTGGCAAGAGGAGAGCAGTAGGTATTCAGTGAGGTATGTGGAGAATCACAGATCACAGTCCTGGAAAGGAATAGATTTTGCTCTGTTATTAAGAGCAATAATAACTCATCTATAAAATAAAGTGATTTTTTTCAGGGTCCTGAGTCTCACTGCCACTCTAAGAGGCTATAGGGAACAGCTATGGTTTTTCTGTTTCAAGTAACCTTTCCCTTACAACTTCTTTTGATAACAGAACTCCTCTTCCCCTCTTTTCTTTCACTCATTTCATGTGGGAGAAGAGGAGCTGACCTCATCACAAGATAAAGAAAGATAATTGTGACAACGTTGTATTAGCTCCTGAATCCAGCCACTTCTGAAAACTACTCTGTGCTTTATGGTTGTGTATGACAAGAGATTGCTCTTTTTTTTTCTTATCTAGTTTAAACTGAGTTTCTATAAATCACAAATGAAAAATTCTGACAAATACAATAGGCCATCAATTTTGCTTTTCTGATGCCTGCATTCACTGATACCTATGAGTCACGAGGCATTTGAGAAAAAGCTCCAATGTGACAGTGAGATTTAAAAGAGAGAGACTTCTAAAGCTTTTCAAAATATTCAAAGTAATAAAAGAAAATGTTATGTCTATAAAACAATAGCCATATGCTGTATAAAACAGAAAAGCAGAAATACTAGGAGAACAAAAAAAGTAATTAAAAATGTGCTAATCAAAATAAACATGTTAGTGTTATAAGTGTTGGAAGACAAAGTCAAGAAAAATCTCTCCGATAAGAAAATTAAAATATAAAGATAGAAAAATTGGAGAATCTTCAGAAACTGGAGAATTAATTCAGGAGTTTTACCTCCTTGTTAAAAGTAGTTTCAAAAAGAAGGGGCTAAACACTATCAAGTAATATTAAAATTTTCTAAAATCTGAAGGACATGCATTTTAAATCATACGAGTCCATGGAAAGCCCAGAAAAATGAATGAAAAAATGTATCAAAGTACATCATCATGAAATTTCAGGACATCACGGATAAAGAGAAAATCATAAAAGGTTTCATGTAGAAAAGAAAATTGAGACCAGACTCTCATAAAAACTACTAACAACAATAAAATCTAGAAGATGATAAAGTTGTATTTTCAAAATTCTAAGGCAAAATTCTTTTCAGCCCAGAATTCTCTACCTAGCCATATTAACAATAAACATTTTTAGACATGCAAGGAATAATGATAATAATTTCAACACACCTTTTCCTGGAAAGCTCCTGAAGGATATGCTACAGAATATGGGAAAGTTATTTAAATGAAATTCAAGATATAGAGGTTGCAACTTGGGAGGGCAGGAAAAAAGGTCCCAGAATGACAGGTGACTTTTTGACAGAAGGAGAAAGTGAAAGATTAGAATAGAATAAATTTGAGAGATGTCAAAGGAGGGTTTCTGGGGGGAGGGGGTTTGCGGGGGGGGGGGATTTAACCATATATGATTTGGTGTTTTGTTATGCAGAAATATGTTTAGTGTTGCAACAGAACTATTTGACAATTTGGAAAAAATAACAATAGATTCATAGAAAACAAAACAAATAAATATTTGAGAAGCTTTTTAACTACAGAAAAAGTACCTAAAATAAAAGAAGTCACAGTACATCACTTGGCTCTGCAATGTATATTTACAAGGTAATAATATTATAACTACTAACAAAGATTTAACCAAAAAAATGGGATAGAAGATGGTAATGGGACAATGGGAGTGGGAAAAATAGAATAATGAAAAGAAATAAATGCTAAACTATTACATCAAAAAGCTAATATACTATAGCTAACTGTTAATAATTCAGGAAGTAGCAGTGAATTTTAAAATATTTCAAAAGTTAGGCAGCATGGAGGGAGAATAGAGAGAAACTTCTTTTTAGAGCAGCAAGGCAGGAGCAAATATTATCTGAGATTATACATGGGGAGAGGCCTGTTGTTAGCAGTGAGGCCAGTGCACAGGTCCCCAGCAGAATCCTGAAAGCAGCATCCTCTTAGAGGGGAAGCGACCTAGAGATGCTGTGCCAGGAGTAGAAGCTACCCCCATGGTACAAAAGCAAAGAGCCATCAGATTTCAAAGACCCTCCGTAGACTTGAGCAATGAGGATTTCAGAAAGGATGAAACAAAGAGTTGTATATTTGACCAAACTCTAAGGTTTACTCTTAAAACTCTGTGCAGAAATTATAAAAGCCAAACTACCAGGGTGGAGTAGTGTAAGAAATAGTGGAGTTTGTTTAATGGGAAAATCAGAAGAAGCAATAAATAAAAATGTGGCAGTCTTTTGAACATGGGTGAAAGCTGAGAATTCAAAGAAACTGGCAAAAAAGAAAGGGAAAGAATAACAAAGGAACAAAGATTATATTGCTGCTTAAAAATCGTGAAGCAACATTCCAGGTAAGTTAGTATCATGTCTGGAGAATTAATTCCCAAGGCTGTCATTTACTGTGGCCCTGAGCAATTCAATTAACCTTTCACGTCTCAGTTTACAATCTGTAAAATGAAGATAATATCAACTTCACAGTGTTGATGAGAATGCAACTTTAAAATGATCTTAATCATTTTAGGAAATGGTAAATTACCAGGGCAAAAACTCTAATGTAAAAGAGAAATCTCCCCAAGAGAATCCTAAAAACTGAGACAAGTGCAGTGAGGTGAGAGCAGAAAGGAACAGAAGCAGCTCTGGTCTCGCTCAGCCTTCTCTGAGACTATGCCAAGGCCATCACCTGTTCGAACATCCATGGGTGGCCCACTGGATTTGATTCTGGCATTTGCAATGGACAAGAACAATGCCCTTCGACCATCATCTAGACATTTAAAAGGAATTCTCCTCAAGGTTTAAAATTATCTTTAATAATTTAATTTAAGCAAGGGTGAGTATTTACATAACTGAAAAAGCTAGAAACAAAATAGTAGAAATACAGTTTTAGAGACAATAGCAAATTTATGTCCGAGGGGCCTTTAAGTAATTTGTGGCAAAAAGCCTCTTTTTCTCTTTGTGAATTTTATTTTGTTTTGTAACAACTTGATTTTCCTCACTCTGACTTTCATTGCTGTGGCTATAAATTTGAAATTTCTGATGTTCTGCTTTATTAGCCCCTCATTGCATTGTACTAAAGTGGTTTAAAATGGGAGAGTAAGGAACAAATATTTAACACGGCAATTCAGCTAACTATTGACAGCTAATTCCCCATAGTGTAAAGGATGTTAGAAACACGAATTCCTCTGCATTCTGATGGCTATTTTTACCTAGTTTGAATGATAATAGTTATTTTTAAAAGTGTTTTTATTTTTCAGACAGTTATCAGAAAAAAAATTTTAAAGATCATAAATTGAATTAATTTGAGGTAAATTTCCAAAGAGGAAACCAAAAAGCTTCTTTTTATGTTTATTTTCTGCTTTTTTGTTTGTTTTTGTCAATCTTTAAATCATCATTGGAATATTATGCCCTTTCCCTCTCTCAAATCCTTAGACTCTTAGATTTGCTTTATGATTCTACAGCTTCACAGAGCACTGGTAAAATCGGGTAAGCTGAATCTAGAGTATTAGCTAAATTGTCGTTTGGTAAAAAAATAAGTAAAATGATAAGCTGAAAGATACTATATAAGATACTATATGTAACAGTTTGAATGGATATTTAAATTGTATTTGCAGCCACATTTTTTCTTACCTTTGGGGATTTTTTTTTTTTAATTCTAAGAAGAAAAAACAGCCTGACATTATCTAAGAGGCTTTGTTGGCCACAATGAATGGGCTGCATTTAGGGAAAACTGGCATTTGCTGTCTTGAATTTCTCGTGAAATGACAGATTCCTCCCTAGAAATCCCCTTTTAATGCTATCCCTATTTATTTGATCTGCCAAGGGTTTCAAGTTCATTTTCAGTCTGAAATCCTAGACTAATGCTTCCCTTAGTTTTATATTTACAAATGAAATTCAACTAACATAAGTTTTTTTAAAAAAACGATTGAAAAAACTAACAATAAGTGGATCTTACACTACTCAAATTGCATAAAATCTAGGATTTGGAAATGTGTAATAAATGCAATAAAGACAAACATCTAAGGACTTTCTACATATCAAATTTACCATTAAAACCATCGGTTAACATGCGATTTACATAACATTAAATCTGAGTGATATTTCTAATGGACTTTTTTTCTTTTAAAGTGGCTTTTGCAATGCATGAAATATAATCATCCTTTCCCACCAGAAATATAATTGCTTTTTGGTAGAAGGCTTAACATATATTCTTGTCAAATAGGCAGTCGAGTTGGAGACCAGAACTCTGAGTTCTATTTTTGATGCTTCATGTTGCTCCCTCCAAACCTTGCTTATTGAATACCTGATGGTTCTGTTGATTAACTGTTGAGAAAAACCCATCACTCTCTCAGTTAATTCTCAAAAAAAAAAAAAAAAAAGCTAAAAGCAAATATGCTTCCACAGTTTGTAATGTGACAAAGCTTTAACATAATGCAGATCAAAATTTAAACACTTCAAATTAAGCTTTGTGTGATTTCCCACCTGCCTTGCTGTGCTTTCAATAGAAAATTCTAAAACTGTTAGGAACAGCAATTACTTGGAAAGATATTCCCTGGGCAAACTTTCAATCATTTTTCATGCTACACCCCTTGAACAAGGAGATTTCAGAAATGCCATGACTGTCATTAAATCGTTTTTTTAAAAAACCATGATATGCAGTGCCCTCTTACTCTCTCCTGACAACCCACTGACAGGAGGCACCTCAAATGTGCTGGACAGTTAGGGGCACCCTGCCACCCAAAAGAACATTATTAACACGCTATTTCACAGCAGTCAATTATAGTGAGAACTTTTCACAAAAAGACTGGTATCCATATTTTGATCTAGACAGAGATTGGCTAGTGGTTTCAGGCTATGCCAATGGCAGGTTGTGTCTTTAAAGTGTTTTTGTTTTGGTTGTTGTTGAAATATAATTCATATACCATAAAATTCACCCAGTTAAAGTCTAAAATACAGTGGGTTTTATTATTTTTATAAAGTTGTTCAATCATCACTAATATCTAATTCTAGAACATTGTCATCACCCTAAAAAGAAACCACTGTAAGCATTAACAGTCTTGATTCATCCCCCAACCCCTACCCAGTAGCCCCTGGAAAACACTAATCTACTTTCTGTTTCTATGAATGTGTATATTTTGGACATTTCATGTAAAAGAAACCATATAATATGTAGCCTTTTGATTGGTTTCCTTCACTTAGCATAATGTTTTCAAGATTCATCTATGTTGCAGCATGTATCAATATATTTGTTCTCATGGCTAAATAATATTGCATTCTATGGATAAGGCACATTTTATTTATCCATTCTTCAGTTAATGGACAATTGGATCATTTCCATTTTTTACTATTATGAATAATGCTGCTATAAACGTCTGTGTACAAGTTTCTGTATAGACATATATTTTCAACTAGCTAAGGTATATATCTAAAAGTGAAAATTACTGGGTCAAATAGTAACTTTATGTTTAACATTTTCTTGACTTGCCAGACTATTTTACAAAGAAGTGCACCATTTTATATTCTCACCAGCAACATATGAGGGCTTCAGTTAGCCCATATCCTTTGCCAACCAACATCTGTTATTATGTTGAATATCTTCTCATGTGATAATTAGCCATTTGTACATCTTCATTGAAAATACATCTATTCAGTTACTTTGGCCATTTTTCATTGAGTTCTCTTTTTATTGTTGTGTTATAGGAATTCTTGATTTATTCTAGATACAAGTCCCTTATTGGATATACGATTTGTAACTATTTCCTCCCATCCTGTGGCTATCTTTTAACTTTCTAGAAAGTGTCTACTGAGACACAAAACTTAATTTTGATCAAGAGCAATTTATTTATTTATTTTTTTCTTTTGCTACTTGTGTGTTTGGTATCATATCTAAGAAGCCATTACCTATTCCAAAGAGATATTTATGTCTGTTTTCTTCTAAAAGTTTTATAATTTTAGCTCTACATTTAGGACTTTGACCCATTTTAGAGTTAATTTTTGTAAATGATATAAGGTAGAAGTCCAGCTTCAAACTTTGTTGCAATACCATCTGCTGAAAAGAATATTTCTTCATTGAATTGTTGTGGCACAGATGTCAAAAATCAATTGACCATAAATATAAGAGTTAATTTCTGGACTGTCAGTTCTACTCCACTCATCCATATGTCTACCCTTATGCTAGTACTACCTATTCTTAATTATTGTAGCTTTGTAGTGAGTTTTGAAATAAAGAAGTATAAGTCTTCCAACTTTGTACATCTTTTCCATGATTGTGTTAGCTATGCTTAATCCTTTGCATTTTCATATAAAGTTTAACACCTGCTTGTCAACTTCTGCCCCTCCCCCCCAAAAAAGGTAAGGCAGCTAGAATTTTGACAGAGATTGCATTGAATCTACATATAAATTCCAGGGTTATTTCCCTCTTCAAAGAATTAAGTCTTCCAATCCATGAACATGGATCTTTCCATTTACTTAGGTCCCCTTTAATCTCTTAAATTGATGTGTTATAGATTCTTGATGTACAAGTCTCACACTTTTAAAATTAGATTTATTCCTAAGGTGCTACTATAAATGGAATTTACAATATTCCATTTTTGAAATTTTATTTTCAGATTATTCATAGCTAGTATAGAAAAATGCTAATAATTTTTATATTTAATTTTGCATCTTACAACTTCCTTGTACTCATTTTGTCAGCTGCTTTTTCTGCATCTATTGAGATGATTATGTAGCTTTTGTCCTTTATTCTATTATTATGGTATACTATATAAATTGATTTTCATAAATTCAACCAACATTACATTCCTGGGATAAATGCCACTTGATAATGGTATATAACTTTTAAAATATCTTGTTGGATTCAGTGGCTAGTATTTTGCTAAGGATTTTTTGCATCTATATTCATAAAATATATTGATAATAATTTTCTTGACAAGTGTTTTTCTGCTTTTGGTATAAAAACTACCAGTTTCACAGAATGAATAGGGAACTGTCAGCTCCTCTTCTGTTTTTTGGAAGTTTCTAAGAATTGTTTGATAGAATTCATCAGTGAAGTCAACTGAGCTAGAGATTTCCTTCGTGGGGAGGCTTCTGGTTTATTTTTAATTTCTTAATTACTAATAAATATCTTCACTTGTAATAAGTCTATTCATGTTTTCTATGTCAGTTTTAGTAGTTTGTGTCTTCTTAGAAATTTGTCCATTTTTCTAAAATATCTAGTTTTGGGCACACACATATCCATGGTAATAGTATTTCCTTATACTCTTTTTATTTTTTTCATTCTTTATTTTAGTAATTTGAGTCTTTTCTCTTTTTCTTGCCAGTCTAACCAAAGGTTTGACCATTAAAAAAAATCTTCTCAAAGAACCAATTTTAGTTATATTTTCTGTATGTTTTTATTCATTATTTCACTTTGCTTTATTATTTCCTTCCTCCTCTTACTTCGGGTTTATTTTTATCTTCTTTCTTTAGATTTATGAAGTGAAAGTTTAGGTTATTGAAATGAGATCTTTCTTTTTTTTTAATGTAGTCATTTACAGCTATAAATTTCTCACTAAGCACTGCTTTCCATGCATCCTCTGAGTTTAGTATATTTGTTTTTTCATTCTCATTAATTTCAATGAATTTTCTAATTTCTTTTGTGATTTCTTTGGCTGTTGGTCATTTAGAAGTGTCCTCTTTAATTTTCACATATTTGCAAATTTCCTTCTCTTACTGATTTCTAATTCCAATCTATTGTGGTTGGAGAACATATTATGTATGATTTCAACCCTTTCAAATTTATTGAAACTTGTTTACAACCTATGATATAGTCTTTCCTGGAGAATGCTCCATGTATACTTGCTATTGTTAGGTGACTATTCTATAGATGTTTGGTATGTCTAGTTGATTAAAGTGTTATTCAAGTTGGTTTAGAGTGTTACTCAAGTCCTTAACACTTTGTTAATCCCCTGTCTGATTGTTCTTACCATTATTAAAAGTGGTGTAATGAAATATTCAACTAATATTGTTGAACTATTTCTCCCTTCAAGTCTGTCAGTTTTTGTTTTATTTATTTGGGGGTTTTCTTATGAGATTAATAAATGCTTATAACTGTGATAACTACTTGATGGTAGACCCTTTCATCATTATATATTATTTTTCTTGGTTTCCAGTTATAGTTTTTGTCTTAAGGACTATTTTGTCTGATATTAGAATATCCACTTTATCTCTTTTTTGGTTACTATTTTCATGTTATAACTTTTTCATACTTTTATTTTCAACCTATTTTTTTCTTTGAAAATAAAGTGTGTCTCTTACAGACAGCAGATTTTCTTCTCATATTTTACATATGCATATTCTGAGTTTTCATAATGGTTTCCCTGGAGATTAATGCCAACTTAAGTTCAATAGTTCACCAAAACTTTGATCCTTTATTAATACATTCTCTCTCCCTCCTTTGTGCTATAATTCAATTTATAAATATTGTTTTACACCGTTATTTTTAAAATAAGATGGGAAAGGAAAAGAGTCACAATGAAAAAATACATTTACACTCTTTTACATTTACCTATGTAGTTACATTTACTGATACTTGTTATTTCTTCATGTGAGTTTGAGTTACTGTGTAGGACCCTTTCAGCATGAAAGACTTCCTGTAGTACTTCATGTAAGGCAGGTCTACTAGTGACTAATTCTATTTTTTCTTATCTAGGGATATTTTGATTTCTCATTCATTTTGAAGGATAGTTTTGCAAGACATAGATTCTTGGTTGAGACTCTTGAGTACTTTGAATATGGCATCCCACTGCCTTCAGGCCTTCATGGTTTGTTAAGGAATCAGTCATCAATCTTATGGAAATCCGTTGTACATAATGAGTCACTTCCCTCTTGCTGCTTTCAAGATTTCCTTTTTGTCTTTGTCTTTTCATGGTTTGATTATATTGTGTCTAGATGTGAATCTTTTTTTAGCTTAATCTACTTAGGGTTTGTTGAACTTCTTGGATGGATGTGCTAAGTCTTTTTCACCAAATTTGGGAATTTTTTCAATCATTATTACTTCATATATATACATTTTGCTCCTTTGTCTCTGTCCTCTCCTTCTATGACTCCCATATTCATATGTAGGTACACTTCATGATGTCTCAAAGGTATCTGAGACTGTATTCATTTTTCTTCATTCTGTTTCTTTCTGTCTCCTCAGACAGATAATTACAATTGTTCTATCTTCAAGTTCACTGATTCTTTCTTCCACCTGATTGAAAAATGGTTAAGCAGCTTTAGTGATTTTTTTAAAAATTTCAGTATTGTACATCAGAATTTTTATTTAGTTCTTTTGCATAACTTCTCTTTATTCATATTCTGGATTTGATGAAAAATAATTCTCGTACTTTCTCTAAATTTTTCATATGGCTCCATTTAGTTCTTTGGATATATTTTAAATAACTGAGTTAAAATATTTATCTAGTATTTCCAGTGCTTGGACTCCCTCAGTGAAAATTTAAATTGACTTTTTCTCCTATATATGAGTCATACATTCTTTATTTGTTTCTGTCTCTCTCTCTTTCTCTCTAATTAGATATTCTAAGTAATATAATATAGCAACTGTGGACATCAGTCTCTCTATGGAGTTTGTTGTTACTGTTTGTTCTTGATACTTTATTTGTTTAGTGACTTCCTTGAATTAATTCTGTAAAGTCAATATTCTTTGGCATGGGTGGCAACTGAAGTCTGTTCAGTTGACTTAGTGGTTAGTTAATGACTGGACAGATATTTCTCTAAATTCTTTAAAGTCTATAGCCTTTGCTGAGTAGCTCTGTGTGTATGTTGGGGCATGCCTTCAATCCACAGGCAGGCAGTTTACTACTTTGCTTTAGCTTCACTTCATATTTTTTCAAGGGTCTTCAAGGTCAGCTAGAGGTGAGAGCTTAAGGCCTTTCAAGTCTTTCCTGGGCATACACATAACCCTACACAGGTATATGGCCTTCTAGATCCCCAGGAATATGTCAAAGCTTTTAAAACACTCTGTGACATCTCATTCCTCAGCTTTTCCTTTTAAATTTTTTCATCAGTTTGTATTTTGCCCAAGCTGTTATCACCACCTCAGGCAGTTGTGATAATACACAGTTGGAATGACTGTTTTTGATAAATGCTCCTTAGAAAAAGGTTGTTTGTCTGAGTTAGGTCAAATAAAGACAAATCCTAAAAGAGAAAATTCTTTAGGGAACTGCCAGACAGGTCAAATAATGACAGTTATAAGGGAATTGGGCTTTGGAAGAACTTGGAAGAACTCCAAGCCTCCTCCAGAGTTCTGCTGCGTCTTCCACAGGCATCTAGGCTGAGGGTTTCCACCATGATTGTAAGACTATTGGTTTTTAAGGCTATCCCATGGCTAGAAAGAAGGAAATGAGCCTGAGGCAATTTAAAATGTCACAAAACTCACTGCTCTTATTGAGTCAGCCAGTTTTCTTAAATAAACACTCCCTGTCTATAGTCTTTCTCTAGAGGTAACCATATTGTGACTTTATCACAATTATCACCATAGATTACTTTGGCCTATTCTTGAACTTTATAAAATAAAATACTATAGATTTTTGTGTCTGGCTTCTTGCACTCAACATAATGTTTTAAGAGTGATCCCTGTTGTTGCATATATAGAGTTCATTTTCCCCCCTATGGCTGTTAGAATATACCATTGTTTGATTATTCATCCTTTTATTGATGAACACTTATGATGCTTCATTTGGGGACTATTTTGAATAAAGATGCTTGAGTATCCTTGTACTGTCTTTTGGTGGGCATATGCATTCATTCTTGGGTATATACCTAGAAGTTAAGTCACTGAATCATTAGGTAGACATATGTTTAGCTTTAATAGGTACTGCCAAACAGTTGTCCCAAGTGGTTAAACCAATATAAACCCCCCACCAGCAGTGTTTAAAAGCTTCAGTCGCTCTATATCCCATCTAAAACTTGGTATGGGCAGTCTTTTCCAATTTAGCCATTCTGGTGCGTATGCATAAGTATCTCACTGGGCTTTTAATTTGCATTTCCTTAATGAGAAATAATGTTAAATACTTTCTCATATGCTTATTGGCTTTTCAGGTTTCTGCTTTGACCTCTATTTTCACTATAAAATTTTTAATTCTACTGACATTTATTAAGATTTTGCTATCCAACCAAGATATAGATATTATATACTCTGCCCTCAAATAACTCACCACCTAAAGAGAAGGGTACAAATAACTAACTGGTTAAAATCCAGGGTGATAAGTGTGATGATATAGGCAAACAAAAGAGAGGCATATAACCCAATTGTGTAGACTGAGAAAGGCTTTTTAAAGGAAGCAATTCTTAAACTAAGACTTAAAAGATAGAAAGGAGTTAGCCAGATAGGTAAGTTGTGGGAGAACAGAGTAGGAAAGTACATTTCAGGATAAGAGAACCAGAAACAGAGGAGAAAGGCTTCCTGCTTTTGGATCCTTTTAGTTAATTGATTTTTTAAAATTGTTTTTAATTAAAATTAAAAAAAATAAAAAGTTCCCAAAATGAGGCCATGAAAACTAAATCTTGCAGAATATTCATTCAATGCCAGAAATTTTACTAAAGGGTACCAATTTAGGAAGCCACATCCCAAGGTGAATCCCCATTCAGCTCTGTCGTGGTTAATTATGGTAGAACTATCCTTGCTCTGCAAAGGACTCCAATTGATTACGGTTCCACAGAGATAGGAAATAGAGGAAGCAACTTAATACACTTAAAAAAAGAAAAGGAATAATCTATAACCTTAAGATCTTAATAATATTATATATTACCATTATTATAATTGTTATGATTATGAATAATGTCATTATCATAGAAGTTACCTTATGGCATGTTTGCCATGTACTGGGAAGTATGTGAAACACTCTATATATGGCCATATAAAATGGTACTATGTTAATCCCCCCATTTTACAAATTATGAAACTGAAGTCATAAGAAACTTGTTCAATGTCACACAATTAGAAAGGAGAAATGGAATTTGTAATCAAGTCAATTACAGAGCCCACATTTTAATAAAATCTTTTGAATTACATCTGGGTGCCCTTTAGTAAAAGAGCATTATTCCTCTTGTTCCAATTTTTTGACCCCTGAAACAAGGGAGTTATTTATGTTTGTGGCAGAGACTTTGCATTTCTAGCCAGATTGTTTTTTGCACATATTTCACACTCTCTTTCTGATCCTAGGGTATAATTATCACCTTACAAATCCCTCCTCAATGATGTCTCCACCTGCCTAATGTAAATTTCTTCTTCAACCTCCTACTGGTTTTAGTTGATGTGATTATTATATTCTTCAAATATGCTCTTAGGCCCACTGCTATATTAATAAGGATTACATAAATAATTAACACGATCTGCTGTTTTGGTGGTTTGTATTTCTTTTGACACTTTAATAGCCTAGGCAAGTCATAAAAGAGGTATTTGGCATAAGTGAATATATAATACTTTAAGAATAAAAAATAAATAAGAACACTAACAGTTATGATATTAAGCTTACTGTTCTTAGCTCCTTGTCCCACTTCCTCCCAACCAAAAACAAGAGAAATGAAGAAGAGAGGAGAGGGGAGCAGAAGGGAGGAGAGTGAAGGGGAGGAGAAGGGAAGGGAGGGGAGGAGAAATTAGTTTCTCAACTGTATTTGGATAATTAAAAGCATTTTCATATCAGAATGTCTGTACAATTAGTCAAATTTCCCAATTAGGTTGTTATTTCAGCATCTATTAAGAAGAGGAAGGGGGTGGAATTGAGTTTAGATAAGTTTAACTCCTATAAGACTAAAAAACTTACCAGGAATTTAGGGAAAGTTCACCTTACACTGAAATCTTAAAATAAGAATGTTCTGGGAATGCGTGAGGCCTTTAAATGAATTTTAATTTAATCTCTTTAGATGTTAATGGGTTTTGTGGGCAACACTGTTTTCTAAATGTCAGGGAATATGGGTTTCTGTAAGCACTACTACTGGGGGAAAAACATATTAAATTTGGCTCTTAAGGTGAGCTTGGATGAGAACAAATGGGAAGTTTAAGGTCACAAATCGTGTTTAGATAAACGACACAGCACAGTGACTAATCTAGCCTTAATATGTATTAGAAGGCAATGTCACCAAGTGTACATACTTGGTAAATATAAACTGAGCATGCTTAGCACCTTAATTCTCTTAGCATTCATTCATTTTAAAAACTAACATATGAATACAGCTTACTTGTGCCATTTTTCTTCATAAGATCATGTCATTATTACACATTACATTGTTAAAGTGATAAATATTGCACTTAAACATTTTCATTAGAAATAAACTCTAAAGGCTGATTCAAGCAAAGTGTGTGATGAACAAGTGGAGTCATATAAGGGAAAGATAGATAATGGTGGGTAAAAAAATATATATATATATTATTTCATTGGTATCAGAGTTGAGAGAACTGAATGTATGGTGTGGTACCCTAGGGGATATATAAAAACTACTATAATTTTAATTACACAATTGCATTTTTACCTTTTTGTACATATGGAAAAAAAAGACCTTCCCTACTTTGAAAAACCCCCACATCATAATATATATTCATTTAAATTCTACTTAGTTTGAGGCTTTAAGGTATTAAGAAAAAGAGTGTGTGTTTAAGATATTGAGAATTGATTCCTTTAAACAAATAAACAAAAAGAAAAGCCAGTTTAAAAAAACAAACAAAAGAAACAAAAAAACCCACCTGGGTCAGGGCAAAGTCAGAAAGGAGAGAGAGTCAGAGCATGGACTTAGGGAATGCATTATTTGAGTTATGTGTGAAAACTAAGTGATCAGAGCAAACGTGACTAACAGACCAGGAACATCTGGATTGGAAAGGATGGCCAACAGTTTTTTAGTAGGGAAGATGCTCAGAGCAATCAGTCTTCAAGAAAAATAGGAAAATGTTAAGGAGGTAATTAGTAACTTTAGATGATTAACATTTAGGTTAAATGCTTGGCCTCTGGAACCAGACAATCTTGATTCAAATCACTGCTCTACTATATTAGCACTGAGAACCTTAACCTCTCTGTGTCTCAGTTTTCCTAATCAATAAACAGAGATGATATTAATGGTATCTCATAGGATTGTGGTGAGGAGTAAAAGGGTAAATGCCTAGCATATGCTGTGTGCTATCTACATATTTGCTATTATTATTTTGCACACAAGATATGGAGGTTTGGGGGAAAAGAAAAATGTCTAAAGCAGAGAGGCATGTCATAAAAAAGAGAATAAACACAAGTAAGGTTTTAGATCAGTTCAACTTATTAACAGATAGGTAGTGATGAAAGCATTCAATGGAAAGTCCAAGGTTTGTGTTGCTTTCCAACTTTCAGGGGTAAAATGAAAGGTATATGTGGTTTAAGATCCCTAAACAATATCTTAGTTGACAAGGTTGAATGAAATGACTGTATGGCACATTTTAGATGGTATCTAGTGACAGTACTAGTCCTGTACTTGAGTGGGGTTAGGTGGCAGTCCTCCCTCTGGTCTGTCTGGGTGCCCTGATTTGCATGTGAACTAAGGAGGCTGCTGGGAAAAGTATTTGACTTCAGAACACAGTTGCAATGCAGACCAGTACAGATGTGTTCCATGTGTATATATGAAACACAGATGTGTGTATGCATTCTTCTGATTGACTACAGGAAACCTAAAGAAAGCCAAATTTCAGTCAAGTGTGATGGGGCCCCTGAGAGAGAATTCATGTTGAGGGCAGAAACATCACAGTGCACCTAATGTTACAAGGAGTTAGTAAATTCAAGGGCAATGGTTCAGCGTTCCTGGAAATCCATTCTGTTGTGGCCACACCCTGATGGCCTTTGGGTGGCCAGAGAGAAAGATTGTAATGTTGATCAAATGAAAAACCACTTTATTAAATTACATTATACTACTTGGGTACAGCATAGCTCAGAGGGAGGGAAAATGGTTTTTTTTCTCTCTCTTATTTCAAGGGACTGTCATATTGTCATTAGGTTCCAGAGCAGAGCTATTCAACAGAGCTGTCTGTAGTGATGGGGATGTTCTCATCTGTACTGTCCAAGATGGGTGCCCCTAGAACATGTGACTAATTAGCATTTGAAATATGGCTGATGTGACTGGGGAAATAATTTTTAATTTTATTTAATTTCAATTAAATTTAAATAGTCATGTGTGGGTAGTGTCTACTGTACTAGACAGCACAGACTAAAAGCACCTCTGGTCAGCAGCAAAGAGCCTGTGAAGCTTCAATGTCACCAAGATAAAGCAACTCAGTTGCTTAGTGGTTAAGCATATGGGACGTGGAATCAACTGTCTGATTTATATCCTGGTTCTACCTCATATTAACAACATAAAAAGTTACCCTGGGAGACATATGGGACTTCCACTTATGCTTGATGTAGAAGTCTGGGGGAAATGTGCTCCCACCATTACTAAAACAAAACAAAATATACTGGGAAATCTAAAAATTCATAACTTTTCTTGAACTCATCAGAGAGCTGAGACTTCAGGGCAACAAACTGACTAAAAATTTAAGGAAAGAAGAGTCAAGATGGCAACACATGGTTCCCTAAGGCAGGTGCAGCTGGACACTGGAAAAAATTCAAAAACACCTTTAACATATAGGTAAAAGCCAAGTATGGGCTCAGGAGGGAATATAGACCCCTAGGGGCTCCAGATATAAGGAATTTTACATCCATGGGTACGCTTTTTGACAGACCTCGTTAAAAGGTTGCAGAGAATCTGCAGAACAAATTCCTCATGGTGCAGGCTAGAGGAGGGGAACAGCAGTCACCAAGATTTTTTCCCCCAGTTGCCCCTACAGAACCAAAGTCTTAGATTGCTATGGGAATAGCAATAAACACTGTTATGCTTAGGACCCTGGTGAAAACCCATTTCCACTAGGTGAAGGAAACAACAACAACAACACTCTTTACTCACAGGGAAGGGGCAGGAATACATGCTGGGCCCAGATAAACACTTAGAAATGGGGCAAGAATCTTCAGAAAGCCACACCTCTGAGACTCAGAGACACAGCACCTGCCTAAGACTGAGGTTTAATCACAACAACATAATGCCCCTCTCATACCTTCACCCCAAACCAGCTAACAAGTGTCAAGGAACAAGTAACCCCAGTGTTCTGATGGAAGAAATGCAAGAACATGAAAAGAGGACCTCTCTGAGACACAGTACAAAGGGAACACCTAAAACTAAGAATGGGGCAAACATTAAGAAAACACTCTCCAAAGTTCCCTGCCATAGTGGTAGCCTGTTTGCTAATGCACCTGTATTGGCTTCCTTACCCCTAAATCACTTCCCCATTCCATTGTCAATGCTTTCTAGAATCACTTCCCAATGAATTACACGTACTAAAATCCTTGTCACAGGGTCGACTCCTGAAGGAACTCAAACTAAGTCACACTGTAATTTTTGCCTGAACAAATTTTAAACAGAATTTTCAGTCTGGTTCCATATTATAATAATCTGCAGGAAAATATTTTAAATACTGATGTCTATACTCCACCTACAAAGATTTGGATTCAATGGTCTGTGGGGGGCCAGACATTAGTATGTTTTAAATGCTCTCTAGGCGATTCAGTGTAGACCGGGTTGAGAACGCTTCACTGGGGTGTATTTAGTGTAACGATCCTCGGCTTGCTCTTCCAGGGGGCCATGAGCATCTTAATGGTAAGGGTTTTGTTTTACTCATCTTTTTATCTCAGGTTTTTAGACTGGTACCTAGTATGTATTCTTTAAATATCTGTTGAATGAAAAGAATCCATTCAAGTAATATTTCTTTGGGGAACAGCTCATGTAGTAATTTCAAAAGTGCATCCAGAAGCTTTTTAGTTTGATAAACTGATGAACAGAATAGGTTCAATGACATGGAAGCATAGATGAGACTGATGAATGTCAGAGGGATGGAGGAGGGCGGGTGGGTGGAGGGGGAGAGAGTAACCAAAGAATTTATGTGCATATATGCACAACCCAAGGACACGGACAATGGTGGGGAGAGGGACTGGGGAAGGGTAAGGAACAGGGTGGAACGGGTCATTGGGGAGAAAAAGGGACATCTGTAATATTTTAAACAATAATAAAACTTAAAAAAAAAAAAAGTGCATCCACACATTTTTCCAATATTCCTCCCTAGAGTTTAATTCTCCTACCCTTGAGTGTGAACTGGACTTAGTGACCCATTTCTAATGAGCAGAGTATGGTAGAAGAAATGGTATGTCACTTCTGACATTAGGTCATGAAAGACTGCAGCTCTCATCTTGGGTGCCTGTGAATGAGTGCTCTCTGTCTCTCTCCTTTCAGATTACTCACTGGAGGGGAAGTCATGTAGTGTGCAGTTCCTTATCATGTAGTGTGCATGGTAAGGAACTGAAGCCTCCTGCCAATATCCATGTCAGTGAGCTTGGAAGTGAATGTCTTCAGAGACTACAGCCCTGGATGACAGCTTAACTGCAACCCCACGAAAGACCCTGAGCCAGAATCACCAGCTATAACAACTCCCAGGTTCTTGTCCATCAACAAATGTGTGAGATAATAAATGCTTGTTGTTTTGAGCTGCTAAATTTTGGAGTAATTTGCTATGCTGAAATTGATAATGAATACAGCTCTTCACCACAGTATACCCAGCCAAGGTTCTCTGGGCTGTGTAAATTAGACGGCAATCCAGGTATGATCTGGGAACAAGATGGCCCAACCACAATCCACAAATCTCCCCAGATTAGAAAAAGTAACA
Source organism: Miniopterus schreibersii (assembly GCF_964146895.1). Lineage (NCBI taxonomy): Eukaryota > Metazoa > Chordata > Mammalia > Chiroptera > Miniopteridae > Miniopterus > Miniopterus schreibersii. Next base: position 32,176,643 of record NC_138111.1, read on the forward strand.
CTGAAGTGGATATTTGCCGAAATATCACATCAGAATGAAGTCACCGATCCCACGGCATTTCGCATTCTCAGGAGAGCCCATACCACTCACTGCCCTGTAAGGTTAACCCAACACCATCTTCGCTGTAGCCCTGAGTCTGCCATGGCAGGGCTTCCGCGGGCCCCTTGTGTCTTTATCACAGCCTATCCAGCAGCAGCAGTTCTGCTGAGGTGCCTCAGGACCACATGCTATGGAGCACTTGCTTATTATTTAAAGCTTAGTGAAAACAAAAGACTAATTTCAACTAGGAGAACTTTTATACACCTAGGATGCTTGGTTTTGGTAGCAGACTTTCTTTCTACACAGAGGTAAATAAGCCAATAAATTGTCTTAGATCAGTTCTCCTAGAAGCAGATCCTGAGCCTGCAGTTGATTCAAGGAAGTGCTCTGAGCAGAAGGCAGGAAGGGAGTGGGAGGAGCAGGACAGGGGAGAGGAAGAAGCCAAGCAAAGGTGAGGTTTCCTTTTTTATCAAGCCCTACGCTCACCCTGACCCCGGGGGGAGTTCGCCTAATGAGCAAGGAGGCGCCAGTGCCTAAGGGGAATCCCCAGGACTAAGCTAAAGGTGCTAGCAGTTAGTAGCAAACCTGGAAAAAGCTGAGGAATGAGTGCACAGAGTGCTTCAAGGGAATCTGGATGGGGCCCCAATAGAGGTTTCCATAGAAACTAACTTTGGACACTGGCAACATCTTTCTTTGTAAGATTGCGAGAATCAGAAAGTAAAAACATGGGATGCCTAGTTAAATTTGAATTTCAGAACAACAATAAACACTTTTGTAGTAGAAGTATGACCCTTGCATTCTGTGTCTTAATTGTAACCTTATTGTTAGGGTGTTTGTTTGTTTGTTTGTTTGTTTGTTTGTTTTGAAAAATTAAAGCAGCACCAGCAGTCAAGAGGGTTGTTTCTTAGATTTGCAGGCACCCCATACTACCAACTAATCAGACAAGAGTTAAAGGCATATTCTTGTTGTGTTTATACAGTGCCAAATATCAGGATTAAAACCAGAGCTATTCAAATATTTCACTCATTCATCCATCCCATAAACATTTACTGAGTACTAACCACCAGGAACAGTGCTGCATTGTGGGAATAAAATAGTGAGCAAAGTCAGACTCTATTTTGTTCTAATGGGTTAATAATTTCAAATGTCCACATACATGACCATGTTTTAAATTTTCATAGATGCCTGACATCCTGCATGGCATCTTATAAACATTCTGGATGTAAAGAAAACATTGCTCATGTGATCTACATTATTTTTCTTGAAATACTCATTTGCACTCATTTGGAATTGATGCACAGAAGAGGATATTACTATTTATATTTTTAACTCATTTTCTTCTATGTGTCATTTGACCTATATGACTTAACCTAATTTTACCAGTTAAGTATAGAAGTTATTTCCCAAATGTGTGATAGAACTCTCTATGTGTAACTTGTTTTTTTAATAGACTCCTCAAGAGCATGCCTCAAGTATATCACATTTTAATAATACAATAATTAATTTGTTCAGAGAATAACAGTCTTGTCAAAGACAGTTTTCCACTAAAGTAGTTAAGAAAGGATCACAGGTGTTTTCATAGTATTATACTCTATTATATCATACCATGAATAAATCTCTACCACCATCTCTACCATCCCAATGGCATTTTAAACTGTTCTGGTTTCCCAGAGTGCACTATTTTTATTTTTAGCTAGAATCAATAATACAGATTTCCTCAGAGATAACAGACTTTGTTACGTTGCCAGTATGAGTTCTCAATTCCCTAATTTTATTCAGAAGTGTAATATTGCTTAACCTGCTCTTGTAGAAGGACTCTACATCCACTGTAGTCCTATGTAGCAACAACTGGGAAAAGAAATTATTATTTTTAAGCAGCTTTGCAAATATAGCACAAAATATAGATAAACCTCACTGGGTTCATTCCTCTACTTTAATTAACCTGAAAATGGCTCCAGTGTTACTTAGCTTCTTTGCTAGATATAAAAGAAAAAAAATCAGAGGAATAACTGAGTCAATTTTAGCAGAAAAATAATCACAAATATCTACATAAGAAAACCCAATGGAGATTTTTTCAATCCTGTTTCAGCATACCATTTTTAAACTTCATTTTGTCTCTCAGAATATTTAAAGAGACAAAGTTTGGTAAAGAAAAATGTCACCAGTGTCACCTAAAAGAATTGGCAGTGCTCCAATGGAATATATATTCTGACAAAAGCTTAGCAAAGGTTGTCTATGTAACATTTATCAAGGTATAAAGCGAAACTAAAAATGTCAATCAGTTTCCTGATTACTGACCTCAAACCCTTCAAGAAGCAAACCAGTACTTCCAATGCCCCAAATATTTACTCTTTTGCAGTGAAACACAGAATTCTATGGTCTGTGTCTGGCCAAAGTCAACTGGGAGCCAGCACTAGGAAGAATTCCAAGGAAATTTTCTTCTTGTGTAGCTAAAAAGAATATCCTTGAGCAATCAGTGAACAATTCCAAGACACTATACAGAAAATTGTATATCCCAAAATGTATTCCAGGGGTTACTAGTTCCAAGGACTCTAATAGGTATTACATAAAGAAAAGAAAAAAAATCCCAAGGTCAAATGTTTAAAACAGCTAGAAAAAAATTAGAAGAATATTTTCCCCATAGAATAAGGATATTTTAATACACTAATGTGTACTGTGACCCTCCAAAGGTGTACGCTTTGTAATTTCTTAAATCTTTTTTTAAGCCCATACCTTTTTTCCATGGAGCATCTGAGATAATCACTGCTGTTCAGAGAGCACTCATGTCTGAGCTCCCCCATCCACCCACCAAGAATATTTAAATTTTAAACAAAGAGTCCAAATCTGAACCAAAGGAGTAAAATGCTGATGGTTGGATTTCACTAGGTAGAAAAACAATAGATGGGGAAGATTTTGATGAGTTATTTCAATTTCACAGGGCTTCTAGTGACACAACCAACACCAAGAATCAGGGACAGCTCAGCTGGTGCATACAGAGAAAAACTATTTCTTAGCCTGAGCTTTGGGAAGTAAAAGCTGCTTTTCAGACTTTGCTCTTATCTTTAAATTATACTTTTTTTTTCAAATTGTAAGGAGCCACCTTTAATTTATTTTCTCCTAGGACTGACTTAATATTCTAGGAACAAAATGGAAAAGCTGTTAAACTATCATATGCAAATAGACTCTTTAGAAAAGAGACCAGCTATTCTGCTACCACAGTCACATGATAAAATTCAAAATTTGCAAAGTGTTCATTGCATCCAAAGCATATGCAAATGAATATTCCTGTGAGGTCAAACCAATCCATCTCCTTCTTCCAAATGTGTCTTGTGGACTAGGTCACTTCATTCTAAATGCTCAGTATAATATCTTGCTACTCACACACTATGTTGGACAAATTTGCTACAAGAAATACTCATTTCCAAAGAGTAAGTTTTTCTTACATAGTTAACAGAACAGCAGCATTAGTAAACTCTGTTTAGAAAAAAAAAAATAAATCAGATATATTCTGTAATTGTTTCTAATTTGGTGGGATAATATCCTCTCAACTAGTATGTGTTCAGTTCTCTTTTTTTTTAAGTTTATTATTTATCTGTTGGTCTCTGCATTTTTTTTCTTACTGAAGAGGAGAGAAAAGAGTTGGCTATTGACACACTAGAAGGAGATTTAATTATTCTGGCATAAAAAGCTAGGAAAGCAAAATAAATACATTTAATACATTTAATACAGCTACTCTAATTGCTTATGCACTATAAGGGCTTTCAAATAATAAGTCCTTAAATAATAAAATGATATGGGAAATAATAATGATACCCAGGTGCAAAACCTTAATCTGAGAGCTGAGCCGCATACTCAATGGCATAATTACCTCTATTACCATACTCTACTTTAACATAAGGGTTTGAGTCATGGAAATTGGATAGAAATAAAAGACAAACTATGTTCAAATCAGAGGATCACACAATAGAGACCAGGTATCTAAATAGCTACTTGAAATGTAAAAGCAAGCTTCAGTTTTACACGAGGCATTCCATTTAAACATGCGCCACACTCGGTCTAAGCCACAAAAACACGAGTTAAGAAAACTCTCCATTGAGAGCTTCAGTATTCTTAGCCAAAAATCCTCACAGAAGGAACTCTTTTAATTTCCAGATAATAGCCCAAGCTACTCCATCAGAACTAGATTCTGTTGTTCAGAAAAAGACCCTCCCCTGTGCTACTCCAAGCTCTCTACTAGGAGGGTTACTCATGGCAGGCTTCTGAATGCACCCATTGTGTCTATCCTCTGTTTCGTGTATTTATACAGTAATTTACCCGAATGACTAATGTAAGATCTATGCTGGATAATGATATTTCTGGAGTCCACATTTCTTAACTCAAAAAGAGCAAAACTACTTGAGAAAAAAGATTCAATCTGGAGGGGCTCAATGGGGGGGGAAGGGACATCTGTAATATTTTCAACAATAAAGATAAAATTTTTTTAAAATTCAATCTAGTGCCAACATCTCTTGGGTGCATCCTTTTTTTTTTTTTTTTTTTTCTTTCCATTTTCATTATCAGGATTAAAGAATACGATATCTCACCAGTCCACAATTCTGAAATATGAAAGTTTCTGAAACTTTTAACTTTTGTTCATAATTTATTTGGCAGTAAAACCTGACTCTGTTCCTATATTCCACTGTAGAAATATTAATGTATTTGATTATGTGATATTGCCACAACTCCTCTGTGGATGTTACAAAATATATGGTGTGTATATTGTATTAGTTTCTAAAATCCTAACTACAGTATAAAAGTTATCTAAGAATATCAGGGGAGGGATTGTACCCTGCTATATACATTGACTGAATCGCCATTTGATTTACCTACCAATACTCATATATGATGGGAAAGCATGTCAATTCATGAATTATAAGCAAGGTTGCTAGAGATGCTGTAACCACCTGTCCTGTGATGCATACCACATGATCTGCATTTCGTAGCTTGGGTCTCTGGTATCACCGATGAATCATTTAGATCCAGTAGATCACTCCATTACACGCTAATATTAACAAACAGGAGCCTGACATTCTTCCATCATTCAACTAACAGAATTTTTTAACATGCTTTTATTGATTTTCAGAGAGAGGAAGGAAGATAGAAACATCAATGATGAGAGGGAACCATAGATCACCTGCCTTTTGCACACCCCCTACTAGGGATCAAACCTGAAACTGGGGCATCTACCTGACCAGGAATGGAACCTTGACCTCCAGGTTCATGGGTCAATGACCAACCATTAGGCACACTGACCGAGGACCAATTAACAGAATTTTTAAAAAACTAAGCCTTTTATCAATTTCATTGTTGAATATTTCTGCTAGACTCTCAGGTAAAGAGTGACCTAATATATAGTTTCATCAAACATAACTAAACACAGAAATTCTAGACTGTTACCTAGGCTATGAGCCTAGAGTCAGAATTTTTTATTTTTACCTACATTCACTTAAAAGTTGAATTTTTCACCTTGAACATGTATAACTTTTATAATTTTTAAAAATTGCCTTTATTTTTAATTTTAAATTAAAAAATTTGAATGCTACTCTATTATTTCATCTTCTTTATTATCTAGACATAGATATTATGCTTTGTCGATCTGTAGGAACCCTTTTCAGATATGTCTGATTAATACTGACTTTTTTCCATTTCTCTATTCTCACAACATTTGAAGTTCCTCTTCTTTGAAACCTGTATGATTTCCTTTGCAGTACCCACAGAGTATGCAACAGACACCGTCTAGAACCATAAAGAGAAGAAAAGAATCTTTCTCCATATCATTCAAATTCTGTTTCAATATAACCAATGCTAGAATAGAGTGAACAAATGCTCAAATAGAATCAGAAACCTCTATCATTGACGCCAAGACAGAGCCATTTCAAAATAGGTCAAGATGAAATTTAATAGCTCTACCCCTCTTCAAAGTGTAACTTTGGCTGAGAATTATCTACATGTGGCATGCCAGTGTTTAATACAGTGAGAAGAGTTCACCTTCCTAGCCTCAGCTCCAAAGGAAAAACTACAAAAATCCTCTCTACATGGATTTATGTCAGTCAGGACTGGAGAATATACCCTGAGAATTTTGTTCTGTAGAATCTAGAGCAACCTTATATCTCTATTTTTCACAGAAATGTATAGTAAACATCATACCATATTGTTACATTTATCTTTTTCTTTGTGCATGATAATTCGGTACTTAAGATCATAGGTGATGAATCCAGATTCTTTGAGTTAAATTCCACCTAAATTATAGGCACTTCCTAACTTAACAGATATCAGAAATATTGAGGTCTTTTTTGGACCATGGATTATAAAGAACCAACATGTATTCCCTACCCCCAAAAAAAATTTCATAAAGAAGCCCATCCCCTTCTCAATATCATCTCAGATGATATAACTCTTCATAGAATTTTCATTTGTTCAACCTAATCTTTAAGTGCGTTTTTCTGGGGTAACTACTTTGGGACAAGATGCCACTATATATGGATGTCTGAAACAAGGTTCTTGCTACAAGAAACTCAAAATCTAGTTCAAGTTATGTTATAAATCCACCAATGTAGCTACAACTATGTACACATGCAATAAAAATTGAAGAAAATATGCATGGCTGCACTGAAACATCAACTTTAAAAAATGCCTGCACCATGATACAATGTTCCTATTTGAAAGTTTCAGGCTGTCTAATTTCATATTCTACATTAGTCCCTCATTTATTCTTAGATTCACTTAATTTACTTTTCATGTTCCCTTATTGAATGAAAGCCCCTTGGAAGAGAAGGGACAGGAACTTGACAGTAGCCTATTCTACCCATGACCAAGACCAGGAATGCCAACAAGAGAGGGGCTGAACTCAGCTAGCTCCTCTCCTTCCTGAAAGTTCACTTCATAAAACTTATAAATTCATGATTCTATGTTACATATTAATTTGTATGTTTGTTCATTGTATCTCTCTATTGCCCCCTCCCCAGAATGTAAACTCTTTGAAGACAGATTATTATTTTTGTTCATTGCTATAATACCAGCACCCAGAAGAGTGCCTTTATGGATAAATAACTTTTAATAAAGAAATTAATGAATGCACATTTAAGATATTTCTTCATCTTCAGGTTGTCGGAAAATATAGAGCTTAAAGCAGTAGGCCCATCATAACACTCAACCTAAGTTACAGCAAAGAGGAGTCTGCAACACTTGGGTAATTTGGGCAAAATATGCTTTAATTTACTAGGAATTTAAGAAATACAAAAAGCAATATAAGGTAGAGAAAGAAAATTGGACTGAGATTTAGGAAACTTGGGTGAACATCCTGACTGGGATTCAAACATGTTTTAAGAACCTGATGTAATAAGGACAGCCTCAGGAAAATCTCTGTCTATATATAAACCTGAGGCCCACAATACATTCGAAAAATAATTTTCCTTCTTAAAAGAAACACATGGAATTAATAGATAATGACTATTGTTCTTAAGCAAAGTTTGCCAAGATCTTTGTGTCTCTTCCAAGAGAAAGCTTACATGTAATGCCTGCAAATTCCCCGTCAAATGGCACCTCATTCCCTTAAAAAATATTTCTTGGTTGCTTTAAAGTTTCTATAAAAGACTGAGGAGAAATGTTTTCATCAGTGTCCCAAATGCAGGAGAAAGAGAGAACACAGGAGAGGCGGAGGAGGAATACAACTGGTAATGCCAGGAAGAAATACTCTTCTTCAAAACCACCCAAAACAGTTATTTGATGGCCCTGCAGGGGCTGGAAGGAAAGCCATGGGTAGAATCTCCTGCTACCTGCCCAGCTGCCAAGTAAGCTCACTTTACACCAGCTCCAGGGCTATGGGAGTGTTTGAGTGAATAATTCACATTAGTATACACTCAGAGAGCTGAATGATTACACCTAACTGCAATGGATGGGCATTAACAGGCTCTGCCTCACAGTGTCCTACAGCTTACGAGTCACTGCTATCCAGCAAAGCATGGTCTTGTTCAGAGAGAGACAAAAGACTCATATTTGGCAGAATAAACTAAGTCACTAATTGGATAAATCACTATACTTTATGAATCTTAGTTTTCTCATCATTTAGAAAGAAGAATGGTGGGTGGAGTGTTCTCCATAATCCCTTCTAGCCCTAAAATTATTTTTTCTAATTATTTATATTACCATTTTCTTATTGCTAATCTATTTAGTCAGTTACCTAGAGCATTATTTCTAAATCTGTAATTTTTGGAATGCTGCACTTAGCAAGGTTTTAATAAGTTTTCTTCACACACATCCCTCCATGGTAAAAATAAGTTTGAGAAACATTGGGATTGTCATGGTAAACCATATTTATTTCTGACAGGACTTCTCTTCCCTACTAATATGCTAATGTACCTTATGAATACCTAGAAGAAGAACACTCCACAGGATACAGCACTTCCAAATTTTACCTAGAAACTGTCATTCTAGTTAAAGATGGCTATACAACAGATGTTTATCTCCTCTCTTTCCTGAAGTTCACTTAAATTATTGTAAAACAAAATTAAGGTTAAACTCTCAATGATAAAGAAAATAAAAGAGCCAATAGCTAATAAGAGTTCTCAACAAATTTGTGGAACATAATCAAAGCAGTTACAGGAACAGAGATAGAGGATACAAGCTAGAAAATGTATGAAGAGCAATCCAGTGGACCCAATACTAGGCCCCAGCCACCTCCAAGCCCAGTCTACAAGCAAACCAAGTTGGCACAGGGACCCAGAAGGAGATACTCTTATGTGCATCCCTGAAGCTCCTGAAAGGGTGCTAAAATCAGCTCCAGCCCCCTCACAGCCACAATCTGCCAGCAGTCCTGAGGCTCTGGGGTCCCAGTGGGAGCTACCAGTATCTGAACTCCCAGAGATCCTGAAGGGCCTTATACTCAGTTCCAGCCCCTCTCAGCTGCACCTCATGAGCAGTCCAGCACAGGGACCCAGTGGGAGAAACCCTTATCTGAGCCCCCAAAGATCATGAAAAGGTTTATACTCCACAGGATCCTGCCGAGTCACAGACCACAGCTGAACTGCTGGCCCAGGGGCCCACTGGGAAACACTCCCATCTATGCCCTTGCTTATCCTAGGTTTATGGTTGTTTGTATGAAAAATAATACAATAATTAATAAATAATAATACAAGAATAAACTCTGTGTTTCAAGTACTCACAACTGTAAACCTACTTTTGCTCCACCCTGTATATACCTGATACTAATTCATCAGTTCTGATGTTTCAGGGTTACATCTGGCAAAGGAATTTTTCCTTCTATGAGGTACTTTTGAAAGGATTAGCTCAGCTCATTAAAGCCTCCTACAGCCATGCCCAAAGCCCTCTACAGCACTGCACCTCAAATTGAAGGTGCCTGTGATTCACCTAGGGTTCCTGTTAAAATGCATATTCTGATTCAATAGGTCTGGGGAGGGGCTCAAGTCATTTCTAACAAATCCTCATGTTGCTGATGCTATGGTCTATGGGCCATCACATTGAGCAGGGGCGCTATAAAGTAGTGAGCATAGATAGGGATGTGACATAGGACTGAATTCTTCTTGGCTTACCTTTACTTTAAAAAATTGAGTTATGTTATCCCTGCTTTTATAAACCTAGCAGTCCTCAGGGCTACTTGAGGGCAGACACTGTATCACTTTCAACTATTCCAGTCTGGACTGAAACTATCATCTGAAATTTTAGTCACACTGAGCCTTTTAAAAGACACACTTACAAAATGTACCCATCTGGTATTTTCAGTTAATGGTCATAACATTAAAAAAAGAAATGAAGACTTAACTAGTTGTCCATCTGGTAGAAAAAACAATTTATAGTCATGTTGCAATAATCTCATTCTAGTGGGGGAAAAAATGTGTTATGGACCTAATTTATGGGGAAGCTCCAACTTAAGTCATGTCTTAAACTGTTTTAAGAATAGTTGTTTGGGAGGCACTTTTCTATATGTGCTCACCTGTCAAGTCCATAAGCATCCTCTGTATGAAAGCAAGTACCTCATGTATGACACATGACAGCAACTGTTGTCTTCATTCTGTCTCTTACAAGTCCCTCAGGGAGAGAGAAGCACTAGTCTGCTTCAGAATCTACTTCCACATCCCCATTACACCTGTAAGAGACTAATGTTTGAAGACTCACGGTTAATTGTCCCTTGCAAAATGGATATGTACAAAGAGGTACACGGAAACCCATGGAATCCATGGAATATCAATCATAATGTAAAGATAATTAATCCCTCAAGATAAGTGACTTTGCAGGAAACAGCCCGGATTTTATTAAAGACTAAAGACCCTGTTGCATTCTCCGACGGGTTTAAAAAGAAAAGTCTGTTGACATCAAACATGTAGCCCACATGGATTAAATTAGGCCACTCTTCGTGTTACAGTTTAAGATTTCATAAAGTACAGCTTGTGGTTAAATCATGTGTTTCAGTTCTGAAGGGCTGGTTGATGACTTCCCAATCTTTTCAATATTGTACCACTAGCAATATTTACCCAAGCACCACCACAGCCCTTTTCAATCTGGTTTTAATAATCTGGCCCCCAGTTTTGTAGCCCATTCCACATTTTGATTCCCAATAAACAAATATTTGTGGTGTGTTCGTGGGCTGTTTAACTGCTAGCATATTTGGTTTAGGACAGCATTCCATGAAGAAAGGGGACACATCTGTGAACCCTGGGTTAAATGCTGTTGGGAATGAGCTTTCATTGAAAGCACCGGGTCTTATGGGGGGAGGGAAAGGTTCTGCTACAGTTAATGGAGACTAAACTGGGACAGCTGTTCAAGGAGGACAAGTCTTCAAAAGTGTCTAATGAGGAATTTGTCTTCTCCATCCCACCCCTTCCCCCACCCTTACTCTATCTGAGGGCCCAAAATGCTAGAGCATTAACGGGTTTTCAGATAAGCAGGAAACAGGAAAGACAATGGAAGGCAGAGATTTCCTTTATACATATGCAAGGTCTCCAGATGCTTCAGTTTCTGAACTTCTTTAGCATGAATCTGGGCATAGACTTAACCACTTGGGAGCTCACATAGGCAAGGAATGTTTATTCATATCAGTATCTTCCTGTTTCCAGGATTAGAGGCTGTCAAAAACAAAGACATCAGCAAGCCCATGCTGTCTGTCTTGTTTCACTTAATTCATTTTGTTTGCAGTCATAACAAGCATGTTATTTATTTAGTTGTAAGTACATACCAAAGTAAGGATGCATTCACTCTAATCCTTTAATTTAACAAGATCACATACTTTAGGAAGCCAAAGGCTTTACAGCAAGATTAGAATAAAGAGTTCTGTTTCCTCTTAGATTAAAATAGATATCCTGAATATTTGATTTGTGGTATATCATTATGTTTGATATTTAGGTGCTCTCTTGCTGAGGTCTAAATTAGTATGTTTATTAAATTCCCTCTAAGTGGCATTTTACCCACTATGTTTACATTTAGAATCATCTTTCATGATAAAGACTGTCATGAAATGGGAAAACTGATTTGCTGCCTATATTTCTTCCAAGTTTGGTAAGACCCATCTGTCAACAGAAATAAAGCACGCACACACATGTGTATACACACACACACTTTGTTTCTTTAAAAGATCTGTGGCCCTTAAGCCCACTCCCCTTCTTAGTTCAGGTTTTAGCAGCAGGTACTAGGTCAGTTTATTTCTTTTCTGATTTCTGCCAACATTTTTCTGTCCAATACACTCCCTTTGCACCATTAGGAGGTAGGCTGTGTTTGCACTCAAAACCTTTTCTAGCCTGAGAAGGTTTAGGCAGAAACCACCTTTTGAACAAGGAATTGTATATTTGGCGAGACATAATTAAAATACCTACTCCTGAGAAATAGACTGAGATAAATTTTAAAATAAATAATCAGTTTGGCTTGAGAAAACCACCCCCAAAATATGTGAATCTATGAATGACAATCTTGAATGGTTAAAATAACAAGACTATGAAAATAGTATATCAGTTTCTACAAAGACTCATGAAATGACTAGCTTTTATTCAGATGACTTGCTACCACCCCAAACCCCCAACCCTTCCACCCCAATCTGGCTGGCCTATATGCAAGAGAAGGTCTCTAACAAATGGTGAGATTTGTAAGCGAAGGCCTGATGGCACAAAGATCTGTCTTCCAGAGTCCACAGTAACGGCTGCACTTCCCGCAGCAGTCTCCCCTTTGCATAGAAGTAGAGCCAACTCTTCTCCAACTCGTGTATCCTCTGTTCCAGTCCTTCTACAGTGACATCCAACCTCTGCTTTATAAGACAGCCCACTCCAAGTCTGCACAGCTCAAACTGCCACCACACAAAAGGCACACACTCAAGGCAGAAGCACTCATTAGCACCTCAGCCTGCAGAAATTTATCAGGTCAACTAATCCGAATACCGGGGTAGTTCCTGAGGAATTTAAGTTGAGGGGAGGTAAGCTGCGGTGGGAAAGAGAGGAAAGGAGCGTCTGAAGAATGGTCGAGTGTCGTGAGCGCAGCTGGACACTGAGAGGAGTAGGTTGTGCACAGTGGAAAGTGCCCTGGTCTTGGAGTGAAACAGGCCAGGGGGTCATGCTCCTCCGACATTACCCTCATATATTGGGTGATGTTCCAGATACTACATATGGTGATCCATTTAATCCTCTCAACAACTCTAGGAGATAAAAACTAAGTTTCCTCATTTTACAAATGAGAAAATGGAGGCAGAGAAAATTTACATAATAGCCAAGGTCCCAGAGTTTTGTAAGGGATGGAGCTGGAATCTGAATCCAGACAGCCTGGCTCAAAGAGTCCACATCCTCAACAAATTTGAAGCTAACTTTATAATGTCCTATAAATTAAATGACTAACGCTTTGAGCGCCAAGGGCCTATTTAGGAAGCTAGAGGTTAAAATACACCAAGTTGTGTTATGAGGATTCAATGTGAATATGCATGGCAGTCATTAAAAACAAATTTTCTTTGTAAAGGGATGAGGTACCTGCCTCACACTTTTGCTGCCATGTTCCTGGGCTCCCCACCAATGCCCCAGGTCTCCCCAGCCTGCAGTCTAAATACCACATGGTCACTCCTCTAGCCCTGTCTGCGGATTAATGAACAGCCGCTTGAGTAAGACCACAGAGCACTTTCATCTCCAGCGCAACAGAAAGGAGCAATTAAGCACAGAATATTAATAACGAGCCAAGTCCCCCTCTTTTAGAACTGCAATGGAAAACTTGGGTTATTTGTTTCAATATGTTTTCGTTCTCACTATATGAGCAAAATTCCTTAGTGCTAACTGGATAAAAATTCAGCCTGCTGAGAATTATTTCCAGTTATCAGAAACTGCCTTTTTCCCTTCCCTTTACATTTTCCAAAGCAAGACACTGTTTTGATGTTGTCACATCAACAAATAGGCAGTCATTGACCACAAAGATCCTAGAGGAGGCTGCAGATGAACTAGCAGAAAATGTATGCAATTTGGGGTTAGAAGAAGCAGGTCCCACTCTTGGTTTTCTTGTGGGTGACACTTGATTTAACTCTTCCATGTTTCTTGACCTTCCTCTGTAAACTGTGATAATCTCTTGTGCTCCCCCTCCCAGATCTAACTCACAAGGCATGCTAGGGCTGCTCTACAAACTATCACAAAGTGGGTAGCTTAAACAACAGAAATTTATTGTCTCTCTTAGTTTTGGAGGCTGGAAATCTGAGATCAAGCTGTCATCAGGGTTGGTTCCTTCTGAAGGCTGTGAGAAAAAATCTGCCCTATGCCCCTTTCCTAGTTTCTGGAAGTTTGTTGGCAATCTTTGACATCTCTTGGCTTATAGAGGCATCACCCAACTTCTGCCTTCATCCTCACACGATGTACTCCCTGTGTGCATGTCTTGTCCAAATCTTCCCCTTTTTATAAGGACACCAGTCATATTGGATTAGGAGCCCACCTTACTCCAGTATGAGTTCATCTTAACCTATCTAATTACATCTGCAATAACCCTATTTTCAAATAAGGTTACATTCTGAAGTAGTGGAAATAAGGACTTTAACATATGAACTGGGAGCGGGGGCACAATTTAACCCATAACAATTACCCTTTTACACTTTCTTTATAGAAGATATACCAATCTGATTTTAAAAAAATTTTGCTTACTGTCTATGTAATAAGATGTTAACTTGTAAATTTTCATTGTGGCACCAAAATATGATATTAGATATCAACATGAAATATGAGGAAGATTATCAGCAGAAACTTTAAAATAAGAAGCTAAAATAGATTAGATCAGTGCTTTTAAAACTTGAATGTGCACATAAATCATCACCTGGAAATCTTGTTAAAACACAAATTCTGATTCAACAGGTCTGGGGTGGGCACAAGATCTACATTTCTAATGATTTCCCAAGTTATATTAATACTGTTGGCCCATGGACCACATTTTGAGTAGCAAGGAATTAGATGATAAATTTATATCAACTAAATAAAAGAGATGAAAGAATGGAGAAAGGATTTTGTGAGAACGGGTACTTTGTTGAGAGCTAAGTTGTGATTGCCCCTTCTCCTGGGCCCCCATACAGAAGACATATGTGTGTGGATGAGTGCTGCTTCCCAAACCCCAAGCCTAGGACACGAGACTCCAACTGGACCTGTTGGAGCTTGCTGTGTGACTCTCAGATTTTGAGTGGGGAGTGGACTGAGTCTGACTCGTCTGAGAAACCTAGTAGGTCAGAGACTGACTGCTCTAATGTCAGGAACAAAAGACAGATGGCCATGTTAGGATCGGCCCAAACTCCCAGAGTTTGTCAGCAAAAAGGATGTGTGAGAAATGGGCCACAGGCAAAAAGAAGCTGTCTCACAACAGCACCAGTCAAGTAAGGATTTTCTGACCCATTTCCTCTCCTCCATTGTAATGCTCCACAATAGGAGGAGTCAGAACAGCAGCTAACTCGCCAGTGAAAGAGAAGGTCAATAATGAAAACACAGGAAGCCAGCCACACTCTTTCTCAGACCGTAGGCTTTCACCTAGGGAAGGGAAGAAGTTGTAAGCCAAACTGAGATCCCAATGACTAAATTGGTTTATTACCCGAGGGTGGCAAGAAAGGTCACAAGACTGCCAGAATGTGCAGGCAGAAGTTAGGGGAAGGACGCCTTCTACTAAATAGATTTAAAGAGACTGCAGGAGACAAAAATAAAGATGATCTTAGTAATGCACTCCATGAGCCCTACAAGTTCATTGTGCTGGCAAAAACTCTCTTTGGCAGAAGATGGGCCCAGAGAGAGCAGAATCCTTGAGTGTCTTACTCACGGCCGCTCCACACCGCTGTCTGCATGTGCAGCTCATGCGCTGCACACGGGCACCACGTCGGAGAGGATGGGAAACAATTTGCAGACATCATAGATTTGTGGGTTTACTGCCAAACTTATCCAACAAAGGCAGTATAATACCTTTTCTAAATAAAATTAAGTTATTATGACAATTTTCCAATAGACATAAAATATCTCGAGGAAGCTAATTCTCACAAAATACCTCCCAGGTTAATGATGGTCCTGATATCCAGGGTCTTGATGATTCTCTGGCATATATTGGACATTTAATGAATATTTGTCAATTAATAAATTGGGATCTTCTATTAATCCTTCTAGTAATCTATATTGAAATGATGACTAATATTTTAAGTCCCAGAATGATTACATAATGACAGAATTTGCAAAATGGCTAGTTACAGAGCTAACATACAGAAACCAGTAGTCTACATTTATATAACCAGGTAGAAGGTATAAAAGAATAAAAGAGCGTATTTACAATAACAAAAAATGTGAAATGTCTAAGGATAAACATAACAAAAAATGCATAATCTATGTGAAAATACAACTTCGCAATGCCACTAAAAAGACTTGAACAAATGGAGAAAAGACCTGTCAAACAGTAGGTCTTATTGTTGAGCACATCTGAGAGCCTGGGGGACCCCATAATTGGGAGGAGGCAAGGATGCTTAAACTCCTGTTAATAAATGGCTGATAAAAGAACAAGTGAAATGTTTTATTTCTATCATTGTGCTCCTTATTTTAAATTGTGTGCTAGACTAATCTAGGGGATTAATAATCATATTAACCTTTCCCTTCTGCAGTTGGATATTTGCCTACGTTCACTCAAGAGTTACATACATAATTCTCCCCCAAAAGAGTCTTCAGGAGTCATAGTTAAGACAACTCATAAATCTAAAAAGACAAAATGGAATCCTAGGATTTCCTACTTCCCCGACCCCTCCTCCCTAGAACACTCATGAGTGAGCAAGGGTCATTTAGGACAAAAAAGGTGTCCCTGGTATAGTACCTTGAGGGAACTCTGGGACACTTGGCTTGTTCTTCCTAGTGTAAAGAAATCTCATCCCCTAAATGGTGACTTGGCTGAAATTTTATCATTCAAGTCTCAGCTCAACTATCATCTCCTCAGAGAAGGTATCCCTAACTACCCCATCTAATGGCCCACACTTCACTCCCACCACTTTCTACGGCTTTGAAATTTTTAAGATTTTCTTCATAACCTATCCCTCTAAAATCATTATATTTGTTTACCTACTTATTGTCTGTGTCTTTCCAAGGGAACAGGACACTGTTTTCTCACCATCTAGAATTTGTACCTTTGAGAATTATGGTTGTTATTTCCTCTGTTTCACTGGTATTTCTCTCAGCTTATTTAATATTTCTTGAGCACCTAGTATGTATCAGGGACTGTTCTAGGTGCTTGGATACAGCAGAGGAAAAAGAATATCTGCTTTATGGAGCTATATCTTATTGGAAAGAGGTAGATTATAAACAAATAAATAAAACATACCATGTCAGTCATATAAGCAATATGGGGGAAAAATAAAGCAGGATAAGGGAACAGAAAGTGATGGACTGGTGAGCATGAATGTTGGGTGGGGAACCAGGGAATATCTTTCTGGGGGGGGTGACCTGAAGGACTAAGAAAAGGAGCCACACAGCTAACTGGAGAAGAATGCCCCAAGCAGAGAGATTGTCACATGCTAAGGCCCTGAGGAGGAATGAGCTTAGTGTGTTCAAGAAGCAAGAAAGCAAGTGTGGCAAGCAACGAGTGAATAAGGCAGGGACTGGGAGGAAATGAGGTAAGAAGGTAGCTGAAGGCCAGATCATGTGGGGCTCTGTAGACCATGATGAGGACTTGAGCTTTCATTCTTAGTGAGATGATGAACCTTCTGGAGGGTTCTGAAATACAATGATCTGATTCACTTTTTGAAAGTAAACTAAGGCTATGATGTGGTAACAGACTATGGCTTGGTGAGTGAGACTGGGGGTAAGAATGAAAGAAAAGAGGCCAGATGGGATCTATTGCAATAGCCCAGGTGAGAAATGATGTTGGCTTAGGCCAGATGGTAGGAGAGAAAATGTTTGGGAAGATATTTTGAAGAAAACGCTGGTGGGGTTGAAAGGATTCAATATGGGATATGAGGGCAAATGTCGAGGTCTTGATTTCAGTTCTTTCCTCTAACCTGTCTGCTTGAAGTTTCCCCGGTGAGTTCCTAATCGTTTCTTCTCAGCAAATTACTGACCTCAGCTGGATCCTCCTCAAGGCAGGTCCTGGTTCCTACCCAGCATCTCTTTTAGGACCTGTAACTAGTCCCATCTGTTCTATAAAACTCACTCAGTCTAAACTGCTTTCTATGTCCTTTAAAATTTATAGAAATTGTAAAATTCATCAATTATGTTTTGCATTAAGACATCTCTTCTTATAAATTTAAATATTTTGTTATTTAATGTTTCATGTGATCTTATATCCTTAACTAAAATATAAATTCTTCATGGGCAGGGAATCTCCTTATATTCCTTTACATGTTCTTTTCACATAGTATCTACTAGCACATATTTCCTTACACTTAGTAGATGAGAATACGAATGTGCTCATGGGGTACAGATGAACTTGATTATACCCTAGCTCCAGCCACTGCCTCCATTTCCTCATGAACTATCTCTTTTTTGTTCCCACATAATCAATGTCCTAATCACTCCAAAGTGTCCATGTTAGCTGAAATACAAGATTTATATGGAGAAGAAATGCATGGATGTGTTACAGTTTTATTTTTGAGGTTGAAAATGCAAGATCAGGGAACTAACACTTAATTTGGTGGATAATTGTGTCATTAAATGTTCTTGAACAAGGGGGTGGTATAACAATAGCCATATTTTAGTAAAGAAGATTAATCTGCCTATTTGTGTATTATGAAATGGAAAGGAAATGGGCAAGTGAGGGCTGATATTCCTTATCTAACTACTGAAAGGGTCCATGTGAGAAGTATTAAGGACTTAAAATGAAAGGTTGTCAGGGGAAATGTGAAACATGCAATGGGAAGAATATTTTAAGAGAATCTTTAGCACTTTCAATAGATTGTATATGGTGATTAAAAATGAAGATACGTGTGACAAGTTTTAATCCTCAGTGTATATAAAAATTATTATACTGTTTATAGAAAGAGTAGAGTAGAGGAAAAGTTAATTGAGGGAAGAGCACGGTGAGTTATTTTCAACACGCTGTCTTTGCAATGGCATATATCCATGTAGAGGTGCCCAGGAGGCAGTTGGAAATAGAGGATTATAAATTAAAAAGCATGTCAGTACTAGACATAGAGTTCTGTGAGAGACAATGGTTAGCAGAAGCACAACCTTCATCCACAATTTAGTCTGTTGCCCTGCCCCTTAGACTAGTTTAGCTGCAAAATAGCCCAAACTGTCCCCAACAACAGTTAGCTTCCAACAAGATTATTCAAAAGAGAAAATAAAGGATTAATTAGAAAGTATTGGTATGGCTGGAGCTGGATGAGAGCGAGGCTCCTTCTCTAATGTAATAGCCTCTCCCCTCTTTAACTAACTTGAATTCTTCCCTCATTATATTATTGGGACATCTAGTACAGGCCTGTGAATTTCTCTCAAATACATCCTATACCAGGGAATTTCACAGTAATAATAAGTATAACTGAAATGGATTGCCTTCTCAGATCTCATGCTGCATTTTGTTTTATTTGTGACATTACTGACTTGCCTCAGTCAACCATACACCCATACACAATTTCTAGAAACTGTACTCTCCAGAAGGCCTGGTGCAATCCCATACAGATCGAGCACTACATTCGCAATCAACTCTCCCAGCATCTCTCCCAGTTGATAAAAGCATGAATCCAAATTGAACTCAGCAAAACTAAGAGAACAGTTTCACTGAATTGGATAAATATCAATTGGAAGCACCGGTGAATGAATCATAAAACACCCAAGCAGTGTGGATATATTTAAAGAAATGTGATCTTTTTCTGAGTCTCAAGAGGTAAACCTGTAACTTACAGCCAAGAAAACCAAGAAGCAAAGTACTACCTACACCTCTAGACAAATGGAAAAAGTAATAACAGAAATTATGGCATAAAAGACTAAATCGATCATTATGAGAACAACTAAAGTTACAATTTATGAGAGGAGGTTATACAGAAAACTGACACTGGGAAAGTGCAAGGAGACAGAGTGGGTTTCAAGCACTGAGAACTAACTGAGATTAACAATAAAATATTTCATGTGCTTTACTTTAGGTCTATATTTCTTAACTGCACATACAACAAATAATCACCCAATGTAGACACAAAAATTCCTAACTTGGAGGCAAACCAATTATGCAATTAATGAATATGCTTTAACATAGGAGGATCTTTAGAAACCATTTTTTAACAAAAAATTCCATACCAAATACATGCTAATTTGGGGAGCTATGACTTTAAACACTAGGAATGTAGGTATATTGAAAGGAAAATGGTTAGGTGTGGGTTAATAGTTCTTAAACTCTGTTTTCTATTATCTTATTTGTTTAATAACACTTAGCGATTTCAAATCAATATTTAGCTATTATGTTGCCATAAACTTCTTAGACACCAGGAGAGAGAAAAATAATAGGAGGAAGGAAACAAAACAATTTCAGGAGAATGAAGCACTGCTTTAAGTGTTAATGCTTGTTGCAGAAACACTGGCATTGCTTTGGGGGTACGTGTGTGTTGTAGGTGAAAGATATTTTCACTGCCTAGGGCATTGTGTGAAAAACTGAAATCAGATCATTCATATATAATGAAGCAATGGGGATGCAAATAATTAGCTAGTGTTTAATAATACTAAATAATAAGATTGTGAATCTCTGAATAAATTAAGGCATAGGAAACTAAGAAGATAGAAATGAAATAACATATAAGATTAAAACCTTGTATAAACCACCAGGTAGACTTATAGAGTTTGAACACTGAACAGTAGTGAACAACTTGTACAGCCATGAGTGGCTGCCTTGCTTGGTGCATACAAGACTTTTTTTTTTTCTATCAATAATGAACTAAGTCTCAAACTCTTCAAGTGCCAACTCTAGTTTAAATAATGGCTAATACTTTAAACAGACAAGCATCTGGTTTCTGGAGCATACTCATACACCCTTAGACCCTAAATCCCAAAGAAAACAGAATAAAATCATAATATTTTCAGAAGTATTTTTTTACATATTTTCCTTCTCTAAAGATAGATTTTTATTGACACAGTCTCCCTCAATAAAAAAGACAATGAAACCCACCAAACTTTAAAAGTTGGACCTAAATAATTGTACTATTTAAAATTCTTTAGGAAGTAAGTGCAAATAAATATTTATTCTATCTTTTTCCAGGTTACAGTTGTGATCTTTAAATATAAAACAATTAAGTCATTCTAAAACTTTCAGACCTATTTTTACTTTTAAAAAAAATGGTAAGAAATATGTAGTTACAAAGGTTCCTTTGAGACCATCAAATCATTTCAAATACCAACAAATAGATTTCAGATGGTAATAAGCATTGGTCATGATGAAGTTGACCTTGGCTTTATACTTGTGACCTAAACCTCAAAACTTATCGTACAACTAACTCTCAGAGTTATACATCTATATGACCATCTCACTGCTGCCAAATATCACTGGGGTTTTGAAGTATTGCAAACCTGCCACAAAATTTTATTTATTTAAATATCTTTAAATTCAGGATAGCTTTTAAAAGCACTGACAAATTCAAAGCTAATATAAATATTTCAACATTTAGAGTGGGCTGACTGACTTTTGGTAATTGTATGCCATTCTTAAAGCAACCAAAACATGTTTTGAAATAATTAGTTAGCACTTAATAAATAAACAAAACCTGTTTTATCTAATTTAAATGTTAGATGAAGCCTATTTAAAGCAATTTAATCGTTTAAATTATTGAACAAAAAATGTGCGAAAGTAATGTTGTAATAATTACCCCAGTCCTATTAAATCTACCAAGGGAGCAATGAGTGTTACATTATTTAAAATAATGGCACCACCTTTCTTTCCCCAGAATAAGGAGCTTGGGTGAATGTTTAATAAATGAAATTCAAGAAGGTCTCAGGAACGCAGCCTGCGTGGCTCAGCAGTTGAGCATCGACCTAGGATCCAGGAGATCACTGTTCATTCCCAGTCAGGGCACATGCCTGGGTTGTGGGCTCGATCCCCAGTAAGGGGCGTGTAGGAGGCAGACTATCAATGGCTCTCTCATCACTGTTATTTCTATCTCTCTCTCCCTCTCCCTTCCTCTCTCTGACATCAATAAAGACATATTAAAAAAAAAAAAAAAAAAAACAAGAAGAAAAAAGTCTTAGGAAAAAGCCACGTTGGAACTGAAGGTTTCACAATTTCAAATTGTTTTTCTAGCATGAGTTTAACATCAGTTCCATTCACAACAAACAGATATTGAGTCAGTAATGTGGAGGGAAATCTTATTGCAAAGAACAAGAGAGGGCCACATTCATTTTGCCTTTCAATGAACTCTCACTGGAGTTGCTATAACTATAGCCTAGTTTTGTGGTAACACTTATGCCATAATTTGATTCTAAAAAAAAGGTTCAATGTACCCAGAAACCCCTGCTTTCTGTAATCAGGAAATATAGGCATATTCCTGAGTTTAATGGAGCAAGGCCTGAGGCTGAGTGAAGCAGAATCAGAACTGTCATATGCCTCAGTAAGTTAGATCCCTGACCACGTGAAGTATCTCAATTCTATATTCCTGGATCTTGCCCCCAAACCACTTGTCTCCATTTCTAATGGTGACTGCAAAAAGAAGGGCTGAAATGTTCCATTTGGACTTTTAGAATAATGCCTTTGCAATTTCTAACTCCCCAGGAAAAGAGCCCATGAAGGTAGCAACATTGTCTGTTTTGGTCATTATTCTGAATCTGACACTATTTCTGGCATAGAGAATGTCAATAAATATATGCTGACTCATTGATTACTAAAGCTCCCAGAGAGTTCATCCTGGAATTCAATCTCCATTATTGCTACAGAGTAGAACCACCACTTTCCAGATCTGGAAAAACACCCTTTTATATGTAAAGTCATTTTCTAATGAATGAACATCTTCAGGAGAAAGATGTGAGAAACTGACGCCTATGTATTTCTTAAATACATAATACAAAAGAAAATCCCTATGTTATTCTTAAAACCAAAATAATCTCTTTCCTCTCTCAAACGTCCTGCTGCTCTCATAATCCCTACCTCACCTCATGACAATATACCTACCCAGTCATCAGAGACAGAGACCTCAGAAACTTTGACTTCCTTTCTTTAACCTCCAGAACCATTAGTTACTATGCCATGAAAATTCTTTATATACCAATCCTCTTTTATCTATTCCCCAACCTTGATCACCACAGTTGGTACTGACTCTTACCTGAAATAGATGGCAATAGGCCAGTCCTTCCTTCTTCCGCCATATATTATTCTGCTGTAAAAGAACATTAGGAAAGTCTCAGAGTTTAATTTTTATAAAGCCAATGGAATTATTGTATAGTATATTCTTTTCAAATTGTATTTTGTAATATTTTTCAACATATTCCTAGATTTAAAGGCAAAAGTTACCAAGATATATATTGTAACTACTCTTTTGCATATTTCAAATTATCCATTTTCCAAATATTTTTCAAAATTATTTCAAATTATGGAAAAGTATTCCATAAGGAGAATTCCAGTTAACATGAGTTACTTTTATAACCCCTCCCCCCAAATTATGTGTGTATTGTGCATGTTTGTGCATATGTGTTTTAAGTTTATAGATCTATGATTTGCAGAAATGCTTTTAACACTTTAATTTGGATATTATTGACATATAATATATTGCATATATTTAAATTGTACAGTTTGATATTTGTACACACAAGTGAAACCACCGCCACCATCAAAATAATAACTATAGCCATTACCCTCAACAGTGTCCTCATCCTCCTTTGTAATTCCTCCTTCCTAATGTTTAGTGTCTTGAAAACCATTGTTTTGTACATTTTAACTGGGTGGGGTTTTCTTATTGGTTATTTTAGGTGACGGTAAACCTGGTTCCTGTTTATCTTTTACAGAAGCAGAAGTCTCTCAGTTGATATTTTTACTATATGTTTTTCATTCTTTTCTTAATGATTGATCCAGGGATTACAATAGGCATCTTAACTCATCCCAATCTACTTCAAACTAATACTAACTTAATTCTGGTAAAATATAGAAATTTTCCTGCATCCTCCTTTTGTGTTATTGCTATAATATATATTACATCTATATATTCTATAAACCCAACAATACAGTTATAATTACTGTTTTATATGCTATAATGCCTTTTAAAAAATTAAAGAGAAGAAAAAATATTTCCACAGTCTTTTAGATTTATCCACATATTTAACCATTTGTAGTGCTTTTTATTCATTCCTGTGGATATTAGTTACCAGCTAAAGTCATTCCTTTTAGTCTAAAGAACTTCCTTTTAGAATTTTTTGTAAGGCAAGTCAGCTAGTAATAAATAATTTCAGCCCTTGTTTATATGAGAATATCTTTTTTTCCACTTTCATTTCTGAAAGATAGTTTTACTAGAGATAGAATTCTTGGTTGACAGTTATTTTCTTCCCTTCAGCACTTTGAATATATCATTTCACTGCTTTCTGGCCTTCATTATATCTGATGAGAAGTCAGTTGTTAATCTTATTAGGAGGTTCTCTTGTACTTGATGAGTCCTTTTGTTCTTGCTACTTTCAAGATTTCCTCTCTCTTTGTCTTTCAGTTTGACTATGATGTGACTAGGTATTATCTCTTTGTGCTTATCCTATTCAGTATTTGTTGAGCTTCTTGGATCTCTAGAGTCATGTTTGTTTCTTTTTTAATCAGTTTATTTAAGTTTTCTGCCATTATTTCTAAAACTATTCTTCTACCCCTTTCCCTTTCTCTTTTCTCCCTCTGGGAATCCCATCATATTTATGTTGGTGAACTTGCTGTTGACTCACAGGTCTCTGAAGCTCTGTTCCTTTTTCTTCAACCTTTGTTCTAACCTTTGTTCTCTCTGTTCTTCAGTTTTGATAATTACTACTGATCTACTTGAAGTTCATTAATTCTTCTCAAATCTTCTGCTGAGCACCTCTAGTTAAATTTTTTCAGTTGTTGTATTTTTCAACTCCAACATTTCTGTGTAATTATTTTTTATACTTTGTATCTCTTTATTGATATTCTCTAATTACTAAGTCATTGTCATCCTGTTTTCCTCTTAATTTTAACCATTACTTCCTTTAACTGTTTGAACATATTAGTAATAGTTGCTTTGAAACTTTTCTCTGCTAAATCTAACATCTGGACCTACTCAATTTATGTTGACCTTTCTTCCCCCTGAGTATAGGTCACCTTTTCCTTTTTCTTTGAATGTTTCATTATTTTTATTGAAAACTGAACATTTTAGATAATGTGTTATAGTAATTCTAATTCGGATATTTTTCCTGACAGTTGCTATTGTTGCTGGCTTTTTCTGTTTGTTTTAGAAAATTACCTACTGTAAATCTATGAGGTTGGTTTCCCCTACCATGTGTAGCCCCTGATGTCTCTTCTCAGTAATTTTTTAATTTTTAATTTTATCTTGGATTCCTTGAAGTCATCCCTGTGATCTGAATAGTTTAATAGTTTGTGGGTTCATTCAAAGTTCAAAAACTCTTTGTCCTATACCAGCATTTATTTTCTGCTGGGATCTCTTTCATATACTCTACAACTCTGCATAGTTTTGTGGTCTCTCAATTATCCAGGCATCATAGGATAGCTTAGACTCTCTTTGGTCTCCCATGTGTATGCACAATAAAGATATCCAGGGATGTATAGAGATATTATCAACACCCTCTATGGCTGTCTCATATCTAGGATCCCTCTGTTTAATTTCTGGTTGGTCCATTGGTCCATTGTTTTTCCCATATGGGACTACACCTCAAAAGAGCAGTTGCTGGCCTTCCTCATTTGTTTGTTTCCATAATAATTACTTTTACTGAGAATGCTGAGAGTGGGTTTTTCACCTTCCACACAAAATCAAGTGAGTCCCTGTGGCAGCAAAGCTGCTAAATTTCATGACTTGTCCCACATAGTAGAACTACCATACCAACCAAAATGTGAAGGATGGAAGCAGCTCTAGGCAGGAATGCAACTGATTCCCAGTGTTCTCACCTGATATTTAACAATTTTCATATGTAATTGCTTCTCAACTTGTTTCTTGCCTTTGATTTCAAGAGCCATGAAACTTTTGTTTCTGATGATACTGTCCAGTTTTATAGTTGACTTTCAGGGAGAGGACTTGCCTCTCTCCTCACAATGCAAAGGGAAATTAAGCATCGTGATTGCTTTTTCTGTTTATTATGGGTCATATTTTCCTGCTTCTTTGAATGCTTAGTAATTTTAAATTGGATGTCAAAAATTGTGAATTTTACCTTGTTAGGCACTAGATATTTTTGTATCCCTATACATATTATTGAGCCTCATTCTGGGACATAGTTGACTGGAAACAAAATGATCTGTTATGGGCTGGACATGTGTGTCCCTCAGAATTTATATGTTGAAATTCTAACCCCCAATGTATGAGGAGATGAAGCCTTTGGGAGGTAATTAGATCATGAGGGTGGAGCCCCATGAATGAGATTAGTGCCCTTATAAAAGAGACCCCAGAGAGCTTTCTCACTTTGCCACATGAGAAGACAGGGAGAAGGCAGTCATCTATGAACCAGGAAGATAACTCTCACTAGACACTGAATCTAACTGCACCTTGATCTTGAACTTCCCAGCTTCTAGAACTATGAGAAATAAATGTTAGTTGTTTAAGTCACCCAGTCTACAGTGTTTTTGTTATAGCAGCCTGAATTGACTAAGACATGATCCTCTTGAGTCTTTTTTTAAGCTTCAGTAGGTGTGAACAGAACAATATTTAGTCTATAGCTAATTTTCCACATTACCATGTTAAAACCCTACTGAATACTTTATTCAATGACCTGATATTCTCAACTTTTCTAGAGTGAGTAAAAACAGGAACTATTCTAGTTGGCAAGAGCAAGAACTACTCCCAGCCCTATGTGTGTCCTGGTGATTATTTCTTCTAATTCTTTCAGATAATGCTTTCTATGGCCTCAGAATGTTTCCTCAATAACCTGTGTTAATAATTATTCAGCTAAACCCTCAAAGGAGACATGCAGATCTCTGAAGTTCTTTCTCAGTACAGATCTCCCATATCTGATCCCCTGCCCAGCAAACTCTGGCTCCCTTGGTCTCTCCAGATTTCCAGCTCTGTCTTCTTCACTCAGAGAGATTACCCAGCTCCACCTGAGTTCTCCCCCACTGTGCCATAACCTGGAAACTCTCCAGGCATAAACTGAACAATCATATGGCCCTTCTCATCTGCTTCCCATATCTCAGGAAACTGTTCTTTATTGCTTGATGTTCGGTGTCTTGGAACCATTTGTTCATATATTTTTTCTGTTATTTTTTTCCAGTTGATTCAGGTGGGAGAGTAAATCCAATACCTGCTGCCCCATCTTGTCCAGAGCAGAAGTCAGGAATGCTTATTTTGACAAGGGAATACATTTAGTTGTCTGTTGAATTTTGCCCCCTTTATTTGTTTTTCCATCACCTCCCTGTGAACCATGAATATTCACAGTCACTCACGACAGATTTGACCCAATCTTAATAGTGTAATATTAAATTTTTTTAAGCACTTACTATAACTAGTCACTACCTTAAGAGCTGAGGATACAGCGACAAATTAAAACAGCAACCACATGTAGAAGGGATGTGTAATAAGCCTGGTTTCTCAGTGACCAGGCTTTCAGGTCAGCAATATCTTTGTTCCTCCCTCATCCAGATTCACATACTTTTAGCCCATCTATTAGTCCTATCACTTCTCACTGTGCATTGAATGTGCCTAATTTATTTAGGTGAAGAGGATTTTTTTAAAGCCACATACACGGTTTTCTTATGAAATTAATTTTTTCTCTTCATGCCATCCTTCAATAAAGGGAAATGTTTTCCTCTCTCTGCTATTCAGACCTATATTTATTCTGTTTTTCCCTCTCATTACATTAATTTTATTTGGGCAGAAGAACAACAATCATGTTTAAGCTTAGGATGGGAAATAACACAGCAGGTTTCCATAAATAGAGTTTAATTGCACAGTAATTACTTACATTAATTATATATCAACTGATTATTTTAAGACATATTTATTGAGCACCATCAGCTTTCAGAGGTACCCATCTTTCTCCCACTACCTTTTTCAGATTCTATATCCATGCTCAGAATAATCAACTATCATTTGACACATGGTATAATAAGTACCTAATGAAATCCCGATTAAAACTGTATTTGAGATGCTTAATTTTAGAGATAAATTAGAATTACATGATTCAAGAATCCACATCAGACAGGAGACACACAACTATATCTTGACTAACTGGAAAGGACAAGCACAGATGAAGCCTTTTAATGTGTCTCCCAAAACCTGTTACAAAACATTATTGTACCTCAGCAGATGGCACCGAAAGCTGTCTTTTTATTTTTTTTAAATAGACAGCTTCCTTTCATACGCTGACTTGAGTGATTTTAGTTCTCATTATTACTGTCATCTGTTAGAGACAGGGAAAAAAGAGGGGGGTGAAAGCACGTTATTTTCCGTAAGGCTAGAACATCAGTATGGAGCCTGCCTTTTAGCATACTAAGTTTAATTTACTGAGTCGCAATAAGCAGGAGAATGCACCGACTGTCTCCTAGCTGTTCATTTCAAACAACTTATCTTCATTTGGAGCTGAGACACGTGGTGCTTGCTGGGTACAGAGCTTCCTCTCTCTCCTCCCCCCAACCCCCAGCTAATTTTCCCCCTTAAGATTTAATGAATTCTGGAATCAATCAAATGCTAGTTGTTAGTAGACACTAGCCAGGTAAAAGCTTTAATATCTTCTCTTTCACAGTTCAAAAGGTCACTTCCCTACACTAGGATCACAAAAATATATTTATTCCCTTCTGAGAAAGCTATTTAGCCTCCAAGGGGGAGCAGAAAACTGCCCCATTAAGTCCACCAACACTTTGCTCAGAGCTTCCTCTCCTTCCTGCAATATCTTTGTTCAGAGGACAACAGGCTCATTTACAAACTCACTTGGGGGAAACTGTTACCCTTACGTTTCTGATCTATGTAATTTGCTGTTTAAAAACACAATAGCATCTAATAGAAAACATCTGTTAGAAAATCTACTCTTTCTGGCAGGAGTGTTTCCTAATGTAGGATTTTAATTTTATCTCCTGATTGATAACACCCCATTAGCCGTATCCAGATTCCTAACTACAAAATGACGCATGGGCACTATTTTAAGCTCCCACCCAGATGGATATCATTATGTCCGCTTGTCCCTCTGAGCAGAAAGTCCACAGTTTGGGCGGTGGAGTATGAAGCAGGCACTTATTACTGCCCTGGCACGTGAAACGGGAAGCACTGGTCACAGCTGATCCAGAATGTTCAAAATGCACAGATAAAGCGAGGAAAGATGTTTGAACAGAAAAGACAGTGACTGTTAGTACATAAAAAAATCCAGGGACATAACATCAAAAGCAGTGTGTATTTCATAAAAATATGAAAAGTTCACCTTGAATACTTTGGACTTTTTTTGTAGAAGAGACAAAGGAAGTGTCTTCTTTCACTAGTCACATGGGATTTTATTCAGGAATAGCTAGGTTAGTAGGGAAAATGTCAACTTGGGAGACCAGGATTGATAATTATTAAATCAGCTCTCTCCAAGTCCATGGGAAAAACTAAACCACAATTACTCTAAAGGAAGGGAGGGGCATTTTGCCACAGAAACCTTGCTATAATAGCACCTCCAATGGACAAATTGTAGAATTTTCATTAAGTTTCAGCAGCAAAATGTTCAAGAACAAATAAATTACATTGGAGTGGCAGCAGAAAGAAGGCAGATGAGGGTCTGTGGCCAAGTTCTTAAAATTCTAATAAAACTGGTGACTGATTCATCATGCTTTCTAGACTAACTTTAATTATACATCTAAAACGATCCTTTACTACCACAGGCATGACAGAAAGGCACGGGGCCATATACCAACCTTAATGAGATCTATATAAAGCATCTCAACAATTATTTTATAATGGCTTCAAAGTCCAAAATCAAGGTACATTTCTATATGGAGTTCCAAGAGCATCTCAAGGCTGAAGTGCTGTGGAACTCTGGTTCATTAAAAGAGGCAGGAGCTGGAGAAAATTACCAGGTCATATGAGATACCCAACTTCCTGCACAGTTTGTACAGCAACGAACCTCTCTTCTACAACCTTACTTCCTCAGAGTTAGAACTAGCACATGTATAGAGAAATATCCACCCTCTGTATGTGTTGATTTTTGTCCTGTTCCACAACTGAATTTTTCCCAAACATCATGGCACACTCAGGTTTGGTTTTCACTTTTCACTTAAGTATCACTTCCTCCAGAAGACCTTCCCAGACCCCTGGAATAGGCTGAGACCCCCACATGTGTTTACATGACACTCCACGCTTCCCCCACATTGTTCATCATCACATTTAAAGTTTAATGTTTATGTACAGAAATTAACCTTTTTAGTTAATCTATGAATCCATATGTATATAATAAATGGACTTCTGCGTAAACATCACCCCCCCCCCATTCTATATTGAGGAGCTCTTGGAATTTGGAGACTCCGTGTTAGGACTCAGTGATCTAATCTAAATCCCTTAGTTTATGAATTAAGAAATAAGCACTATATATGGTAATGTATCCAATCTGAGGCAGGATTAGGTGAGGACTCAGGTTTCATGATTAAACACAGGGGACTTCTACTAACTGTTGAGATCATTTTTTAACCCTGTATAAGAATCTGACCCATGTTTCCTCCTTTATTTTAGACCCAGACCATCCTCCCACCTTGCCCTCAGCCTAGCACAGCCATTTGTCAAACTGAAGAAGAGATTCACCCTGATTCTATGCCCTTCCTATCCCCTAAATTCTACAGCATCCTTTAAATACTCTACCAAATCCAGACCCCCTCAGAACACTCCCTACCTCTCTTTCCCCAACCTGTCTAGTACTCCCCCCTCCCCCACTTTATCACATTTCTCACCTTGTCAAGACGCTGCTCCTCCGGCTGCAGGAACATCTTGTCTTAGGTTATCCCAAGACAGTAGCCCCAGACCTCAGCTAATAATCTGGTGGCCTGCAAATTCCCTAGATACTGAGTTTAAAAGGTAAAGCTACTCTCACCCCAAGTTGTCAATGTCCTTTTTTTCAATTTTCAATAAAGTGTTAGATCAAACGGGGTGATAAACATTCGTTCCCTTTCCTACCTGGGAGCATCCACTATTGAGTCTTATGCCAAGCAGTGCCTTGTGTCCCACCACTGGAGAGAAAGAAAGGCAGCTCTTCCCCTCCCTGCGGCCGGCCAGGCATTTGTTCGTTACATAGGCTCCTCCAGCCTTGCTTGTTCTTTGAATCTCAAGGGAGGGAGGTAAATATGAAAGGGCAGTCAGAAAGCAGTCATAGCCCAGGATAGAAAGTCCAGGGTGAGGAGCCAGATGCAGATACGAGAAGTGTACCCTCTAACATGTCTTGCTTCCTCTTCGTTTCGCCATATTCATACTTACACATTTTAACTCATTTTCTCTCCTCTTCCTTTCCCCTAACTATTGTATAAGGACTCTGTTAGAACTAGTTAACTTTACAGTTTATTCATTAGGTTATGGAAAATGAAAATAGGATCAGTACAGGACTGAGGGCAGCGTGGCCGACCCCTAGAGATTCTAAGTTTGGAGTGGGGTGGAAAGCTGGCAAGATTCAGGGCCATATACTTGAGAATGGGCTATACCACTAGTTCTACAAGGAAGAGTTAGGTGCATTTTTAGGTGGATGCATTTGTCTTTCTAGGGTATGAGTACAATAAGAAGAGTGTATGTGACTGTTGTTGGACAGCCAATAGAGGGCAGGAGTATGTGAAACTTCTTTTATTTTTCGGTCACCTGCAATCTGAATCCCCTTCCTAGTTTTGGAGAATCCTCCACTGTGTTGATCTTGGCCATAGAATGACCAGATATTTTATTATCCACATTGAACATTAAAGGGGACACTGTTAATAATCATGCTGTACGAATCAACATGAACCAGGGCTATTCCAGGCAAGCCAGGACATATGGTCACTCAAGACCTGGAAAAGGTAGTCTCTGTCTTGCACAGCAGAGACCATGAGAGAGACACAATCCTTCTCCCTGCTCCGACGGGTAAGTCACGGGCATGTGTACCGGCTCAGTCAAAGCTCTGTGAAGGAATGACATAAAAATGCTGAGGCTGTTATAAAATATTACTAGCAGTAGCAGATTGCTAGCAGTAGTAAATTAAAATAAAGAGTCTAGTCACTACCAGGCAATTGAGAGTGTACAGTGGCTGCAAGTCCAGCTAAAACGTCCCAGCCATACTGTCCTTTGGCTATGGCCATAACTGGGTGTGGTACCTAGTCTTCAAAACAGTCCCTAATAAACCTTGCCTCCAGGTATTACCCTCCTTTATACTGTCCTCTCCCACAATGAATCGGACTGAACTGTGACTTGCTTTAACCAACCAGGAGGAGGTGCTGCTGTGCCTGTTCCAGACCTAAACCTTGAGAAGACCTGGAAGCTTCCACTTTTGTTTTTGGAAACCCTGAGCCACCGTATAAGAAGTCTGGTTACCCTACTGGAGAGAGTACAAGCAGGGGGAGAAGCTCTGAGATAATAGAATAAGAGAGGCCCGGCAGTTCAGCCGTCCCCTCCAAAGTGTCAGACACGCAAAGGAGCCATCTGCCACTCTGCCCAGTTAAGTGCTAAAATGAGTGTAGCCCATCACATGGAGCAGCACAGCCCTGCTCTGCCCAGTCAACCACAGAATCTGAGACGGCGTTGCTTAAAGCCACAGAGTATCATGGCAATTTGTTACATGGTAGTAGACAACTAAAACTGCGTAATCAGGTACCAGCCCGTTTTGGTTATTCCCATTTCATGAGTCTGGTTCTCTAGTTTTCCTGTTTCAGTTCATTAGTCTTCATACAAACTTCTTTTCTCTTTCTTGATTTGCTGGTGGCTTTTCTAAACATAATTATCTCCGCTTTTTTTATTCTAGGGCAGGATCTCCCCAACATTTCAAACATGAAGGCTCCATTTTTACTTTTAAAAATGCATATCATAGGTGTACTTTTAGTAACCATTGACTGGGAAGACATAAACTGACAAAAAGCAATTAAGAATTCAGCAATAGTGCCCTGGCCAGGTGGCTCAGTTTTTTGGAGCATTATTCCATACACCAAAAGTTTGCAGGTTTGATTCCCAATCAGGACATATACCTAGGTTGCAGGTTTAATCCCCAGTTAGGGTTCATATGGGAGGCAACCAATCAATGCTTCTCTACCACATCAATGTTTCTCTCTCTCCCTCTCTCTCTCTCCTCCTCCCCATCCCTTCCTCTCTTTGAAATCAATAAAAACATGTCCTTGGGTGAGGCTAAAAAAATAAAATAATTCAACAATAGCCTTAAACAAATTTGTATGTTCTTCAGAATAATCACATATATACATTCAAAAACAAGGACAGAAATATCCATGTGGAAGTTTACAAACTTTTGGGATCTTTCCATAGCTCCTCACCATCAAAATCTACATCCCACCAGATGGGAGTCACTGAGCTGGCACACATGTTTCTCTACATTCTCTTAAGATGAAGTAGTTTCAAAATACACTATTTCTTGGGAAAAAACAACAATCTGGAAATCACTGCAGCATCTTGAAAGATAATATCACTGAGAGCAGACAGAATAAATACATAAAATTTTTTTTTTTAATTTCCAAGGAACTAACCATCTTCAGAGGATGCCATGGAGGTTGGGGAAATCAACATTTTGGAGAGAAATGGCTCACAGATAAAAGTTTTGCTAACAAGGCACCTGAATTATAAAGGTAAAACTATTCATTTCTATTAATGGTCAAAAAAATTAGTTCTTTTTGGTTTAAGGGTATACCGAAATTTAAAAGGTGGACTTTTTGTTAAATTTTCTGGGTTTTGTTTTGCATCCCATACACATTTCTGATAGAGAGAAGAAACATTGGGATAGAGAAGGGAAAAGCTTCCTTCTTGATAACATATCCAATTCACTATTCCTTCTTATTAAAACAGAAAAATGTTACCCATACAAAGTTAGGAACAATTTCTCCTCATTATATTTTTATTTTTAAAATATATCTTTATTGATTTCAGAGAGAGGAAGAGAGAGGGAGAGAGAGAGAGAAACATTAATGATGAGAGAGTCCTCATTGATTGGCTGCCTCCTACACGCCCCTGACTGGGGATTGAGCCCGCAACCCGGGCATGTGCCCTGACCAGGAATCGAACCTCGATCTCCCAGATCCTAGGTCAGTGCTCAACCACTGAGCCACACCTGGCCAGGCTCCTCACTGTATTTTTAATGGAAATTCAACAATTACTTCAACTAGGGCCATTTTCCAGTTGCACAGGTGTCTCTCTGGAGATAACCCCAAGAATACCTCAGACATATTTATATTTAACAACAGACACATGACACTCTAGAGGCACCTAAGGAGAACCTCTTGGTGACAGATGGATAGTTCAGAGCTCAACACAAGTGTTGAACGCTTATAACAGAAACATCTTAAATTGATATGACATCTTTATAGATGACATTTTAACAGTAACAGAAATATAAATAGCATGAGTGGGAGGTTAGACAAGTGGGGAAGGTTCAGATTTTGCTTTATGGCTTAAAAATGGCCAGCATAACTTTGCCCCCTGCAGAATGCAATACTCAGATATTGCACTTCCTCCACTTTTGTGATCATCAGTTCTTGGAATTCCTATGAAAATAAATTGATAAAGCAACTGTTCTCCCAGGCTGTCTGTCTAAATTTACTGTCACCATCCAGTCATCCAATTTTAATAAATCCCAAACTAATAATTGCAGATATCCATCAGGATATAATAATCATTTCCTTAAATTTAAATATATATATATATATCCTTTTCTGAACAGAGATGTTTTTCTCTCTCCACTGAGGCCCCAGGCATGGCTAGGAATCATTAGCCACTGAATGGATATAAGAAATTCAAACATATTAGAAAAATCTTTGAATAATTCAGTTACCAAGTCAGTCAGCTATAAGAGGCAAATGCCCAAGAAATCGGACTTCATTAGCTAGCTGCAGGCTTCAGATAGAGCTACCCTAAGGATTCTGAGTACTAAAAAATATCCCGTACTCCCAGTCCTCTCCGTTGTAGCATACATGAGCTTCTTTAAATGTTAGAATACGGGAAAAGCAGGGGCAAGATGGGGTTTGACTATTTATCAAGTGCCTACATTATTCCAGACCCCACCCCAGGCACACATACATTATTTTGTTTAATCCCTATAACAATCCATGTTAGCTATTATCTTCCCATTTTACCATTTTACAAAGGAGATTCTTGAAACACAGAGCTATCCAAGGTCATGCAGCTAGTGAATGGTGAATAGTAAATTTGAACACAGGTCTTGCTAACTCTACACCTTCCCATCAGTTCTGTGTGGACACAAACCCATAGGCCTCTCTTCCCACCCTATGCCATCATGTCAGCAAGTTGAAAGTTGAGAGGATAGAAGAAGGGACTATGCACAATGAAGCAGGTATGAAATACCAGTTAACAACTTGATTGTAAGAAAAAATTATATAAAGTTCAACCAGACAATGCAAGTCTTCTACATTTGGTAGGAATGTGCTCCAAAATAAGTGTGTAGGCCATTCTTTCCTCCTTGGCCTACCCATGACTGCCATTTGGCAACCTCCCATCAGACAAAGACCCAAGTAACTTTTATACTCATCTTTTGAAGCACTTTCATTGTCTGACTAAAAAATGTTCCAAAATGCTTCCTGTATTTTGCACTCAATAGAAGAATAGATGCCTTCCATCTAAACAGAGTCTTACCAAGATTTCCAATTGCTTTTCTCTAGGCTGGGGTTCTCCCCCAGACTCAGATAATATATACAATTTGGTCTTGAACAATGAATCTAGTGTATTTGATCAGGCATCCTCAATTCGCATTTTCATCAAAGTTGGTAATTCTAATGGAGCTTAATCCCTCATTATTATCTTTAATGCCCTGTACAAAAGTCCTCAACTTCAACGATTAATGGGTAAATGTAAACTATATGGGAATAGATTTAGGAACAGACTGTGAGGCATACAATAAAACCATTTAAACCCTCTGTAGTCAGAAATGAATTTTTGGTGTGTAAATCCGGTGCTTTGGGACTTTTGAATCAGGCTGAGAGGAGACAATTTGTTCTCCTTCTGAAGAGTAGGGTGTTTCTTGGCAGTAATTGGAA
This sequence comes from Miniopterus schreibersii, assembly GCF_964146895.1. NCBI lineage: Eukaryota > Metazoa > Chordata > Mammalia > Chiroptera > Miniopteridae > Miniopterus > Miniopterus schreibersii. The sequence continues at coordinate 32,212,412 of NC_138111.1, forward strand.
TTGTTGACAAAACCTTTCAAGATGTCCTGTCAAGTGAAAGGCTGCTTCTTACAGAGCTTTCTTCCCTACTGGTGGGTGTGGGGAACACTTCTGCCTTTAACATGTTTTTACTTATTTATTTATTTATTTATTTATTTATTATTTATTTATTTATTTTTATTGAATATATTGGGATAACACTGTTAATAAAATTATGTAGGTTTCAAGTGTACAATTCTGTAATACATCATCTGTATATTGCATTGTGTGTTCACCATCCAAAGTCAAGTCTCTTTCCAGAATGGCTACCAAGAATAAATCCACAAACAGCAAGTGCTGGCAAGGATGTGGAAAAAAGGCAACCCTCATGCACTGTTGGTGGGAATGCAGACTGGTGCAGCCACTGTGGAAAACAGTATGGAGTTTCCTCAAAAATTTTAAAATGGAACTCTTATGACCCAGCAATTCTACTTCTGGGAATACAACCAAAGAAACCCAAAACACTAATTTGAAGAATACATGCATCCCTATGTTCATTGCAGTGATATTTATAATAGCCAAGATTTGGAAGCAGCCCAAGTGTCCATTAGTAGATGAGTGGATAAAAAAGCTGTGGTACATTTACACAATGGAATCCTACTCAGCCATTAAAAAAAATAAAAAAAAGGAAAGGAAACCTTAACTTTTGTCACAGCGTGGATGGACCTGGAGAGTATTATGCTCCTTTTCTCATGTTAGAAAGTTTACCAGAGGTAGATCAGTTATCTATTATCACAATCATGTGTTCTAAATGTGTCAAAACTACTTGGCTTAAAACAGTATTACCTTATTATTTGTCTTGAGTCTACAGGTTGATTGGGTGGTTCTGCTGACCTGGACCAGGTTTGTGTAATCTTGGCCAGGCTCACTCACGTGCTTGCAGTGAGCCAGTTGGTGGGCTAGGGGGTTGGTTTGTCTTGGATGGCCTTGACCGTGATGACTGGGTCTTTTTTATAAATCCAGAAGGCTAGCTCCTGCATGTTCTCAAGAGAACAGGTGGAAAATTTCAAATGCTGATCAAACCTCTGCTAACATCACATTAGCTAAAGCAAATCACTGACCAAAGTAAGTTACATTCAAACCCACTGTCAGTGAGAAGGAGCTACCAAGTCAGAAGACAAAGAGTAGGAGCACATTAATTGGGGCCCTTAATGCACTCAGAGGGGTCTTTTAGGGACTAATTCTACACAAAATCTCACTGGTTGATTCATGGCTCCTTATAACTATTCTATAGATAAAAATACTCCTTCATTAGATCATACAAATCAGTTAAATAAGTGGGAATAGCACAATTGGGGTTATTTAATTTTATCTTTATAGTTCAGTCCTCATTAGACTTTGCAAAGTTTATTATATATCAGGAAGGGTATAGAGCTGAGAAAAATGTGGGTAATAAGAAATTTAATCTGCCAACAATCTAGACTGCTAAATGCTAAAAAATACACATTTCTGAAGGGTACAGCATTTAAAATTACCAATCAAGTCAGAAAAACTAAAGCCAGAGTTTGACGCAGCAAAGTTTCCTGTGGTATTTGTGATTACAAATTAGGCTATTAAATAAATAGCTTGATATAATGATATAAAAGTGCCAAAGTTAACATCATCCTAAGGACTTTCAGTTCTGCAGTTCCTGACTTTTGTGGGTTTAAACTGGTAACCTGTCATCACACTCGAGTAGCTTTTGCATTTAATTATTGGGGGGGGGGGTAAAAAGGAGAGATGGGAAGAGGAAGAAAGAGAGGGGGATGGAGAAAAAAGGGGAGTGGAGGGAACAGGAGGAGAATAACTGAGCACATCACTCCTCAAAGCTCACTTTCTTACAGTTAAGGTTGCCTGCTTCGTCCCCTAGTCATGACTCCCCACAGGGAGCAGTGGGGATCAGCCTCTTTCCCTCTTCTCCAGCTTTCCAACTGAAAGGACAGGGAGAGGAACTGTCATCATTCCAGGCTCTGGACTGATATATCAAGAGGTCATTTCACCCCCAAAATAGTTAGCTACATCTTGCTGTCATTCAAGTCCAACTGTGAACTATGCTACACCATACATGTGGAGCTCAAGCAGCATGTCGCACAGCAATTCTAAATGTGATACATTCTTCAACAGTGGCTTCATAGCCGCACTCTTGATTTCTCCTCTCCCCTCTCTTCTCCACCCCAGCCAAAGCATCAAGGCCAAAGCCTGGAAAACACCTGTTGGAGGCCTTCTCCAGTTCCCAAGATTGTTAACGTCCTATAGGAGCAGCAGGCGGAATCCTACAGTGGAAAATGTGAATGACATTTTTCCTGACAGATGACTTCTTTCCAGGATCCCAGCTTCCCTCAACTTCTTGTAATGCCAAGAACTAAAGAGATTTGGAGTCATTTTTTTAGAACATAGAAGGGAAAACATATGGAAACTGATTGTGCCTTAAGTTTCATCCCACTCAGAACATTTGGTATGAACTGGACAACTTTCTAGTTCCTGAGGTTAGAGATAACTAAACACAGAACCCGCCTTGAGCATTTCGCTGTCAACTGACAGTTCTGAATTTCTAGCAGGCAACTAGGACATCACTGTGGGTGTTGTTTCCCAGGAGCTTCGCAGAGGCCCAGGTGGAAAGAGAGCAGTCATCCCAAGGAAGTTAAAAGATCAAGGAGCGTCCACCATCCCTGCTGAACCCTGGCTGAAAATAGAGTGGAGAAAAAAAGCACCTTCCCCACGTACATGTGAGGCCAGGCACACTGGTAACCTTGGTGAACCCAAGTATGCAATCTGGGGCAAGTTACTTCCCCTCTCTAATCTTAGTTTCCTAGCAGATAAAGTGGGAATGATGGAGACACAGTCTCACGGGGCTTTTGTGGGGACTAAATGAGTTGATCTATATAAAGTGCCTGGCACAGGACCTATAACATAGAAATCATTTAATAAGCATTAGATGTTATTGTTGATTGTTGTTGCTAATATGTGTTAGTGTTTAGTGCTAGCATGTTGCAAGGAATATCTCGTAACCCTTGATATACACACGATCACTATCCCCATTTAGCAGATGAGGATACTGAGGCATATAGGAAATATGGTTCAAAAACATTTGAACCTGTCTTCAACTCCCTCACGGTGTACTTTAGCACAGTGATTAAATGGTTCTGTAACTGCTACTACTTTAGACATAGATTCCTCTCCCCAGCCCATGCCACCTCACAGTCAGTAAGTTGAAAGCTGCGAGACTGGAAGAGGGGGACATATAGTGAATCAGTATGAAGTACCGATTAACAATGTGGTAGTAAGAAAAAATATATAAAGTCACACATAGGAATCGGAAATTATAGCAGTCTGGGACCATTAGCATTGGGGCAAATAAACTGCATAATTCAATGGCACTTAGAGTTAATACTATATAAGAAGACAGTGCAATAGGGAATTTTATATTAATGATCTTAAGAAATCAAGAGAGAGTCAAATTTTGTTCAGGTTTTTGTTTAAAAAGTGAGGAAAGTGTGATATATTTTAAATGAACTTTCCTATTAAAAATAGGGAAATTCCTAAAATTTATGGCAATTAAAGGAAAAACTCCACTTATATGTAAAAAAATCTAATTCCTAGATGGTGATACATAAAGTAATGGGGATACATAGAGTAACAAATTATAAGCTTGTGACTCTGTTTAAAAATACTCTAGTCCTACTTCTATATTTTGAGGGTAAGTTAAGAGAAACTCTGAATTGTTAAGTGACTTGCCCAAAGTCACACAATTAATTAGTACAAGAGCTGAGAATTGAGTTTTGAATTGTTACTGATAATGCTAATTGTTTCATTGATTGGTTGAAATCAATAGCAACAGAATTCAGTTTGGATCTCAACTTTGAAATCATGAGGAGCTCTTTAAAATTCTGATGCTTAAGACACACGAGACCTTAATATTTTTTAAAGCTCCTCAAGTGATTCTGATGTGCAGTCCAGGTTAAGAACTGCTGATTTAGATCAATAGTAATTTATGGTGCACCCACTAAGAGCCAAGTGATGTCCTAAGCACTGGGGATTCAGAAAAGAATAACATGGCTCTTTTCCTTTGGATGCTTACACCAGGCAGACAAACATATAAACTGATGATCTTAATTCAGAGGGATGGATGCAAGAATCAAGTTAATCACATTGTAATCACTTGGGGACCTTTTGAAATAACAGATTCTCTAGGGGTGGGGCCTAAGCAACAAGTATTTTTTAGAGCTCCCCAGGCTAGGATTTGAGAAGCGCTACAGTGGCAGACCTGTCCTCCCAGAACAGCGCCTGAGCTGTGAGGCCTCAAGAGATGCATTGCATTTAGACAGCAGAAAAATGAGGAACGCCTATTCAGAGGGGAAAATCCCAGACATGGAGATATAAGATAGTATGGAGTCTCTGAGATACAAGTAATTCAGGGCACCTGGGGAGTCCAGTCAGATGAAGGAGCAGACAGAAGATGGATGAGATTGGAGCTAGAGGTTGAGGTGTGACAGTTTGGCATGTCACATTGAGGAGCTTGAAATGTATCCTGAGAGCTAGATGTTCATTGTGCATCTCATCAGCTTAAAAAACTTACAGATACTAACATAATCTGTATTTATTACATATATCTACTACTATCATTAGCTAATATCTGAAGGCAGAGATTATACTGCCTTGTGGTTCTTTATTAACAATTCAAATAATCTTGATAATTTCTATTTCTTTTTAACTGGTTCTTTGTCAGATCTAATTAGGTCATGATTGTTTTTGCCCATAATGTGGCTGATAAAGAGCTCGTACCAAGAGAAGGCAAAGTGCCAGTTCTGCCATTGTCTTATTATTTCTTTATAAGTTATTTGCCCATTTTTCTGGAAGTTCATTTGCTTAAAATTAGATGACATAATCTGTAAATCCAGGTTAGCAGACTCATAGGGCATTGCTTTCCACCACTCTGCTTCTGTGCTGTGGAATTCCCTCTCTTTCTCTGGATTACCTCAACTCCAAACAGGACACATGGGCAGAGTATGGGTGCCAGTGTCAATCCCTATATTAAATGGTAATACATCTTAATTACTTACTTCTTTAGAAATGTGTGTGTGTGCACGTGCACATGCATGCCCTAACATTTCTTCCTATAACCCATTAGGTCATCTTGACCACTCTGTTTGGGGATCGCTGCCATAGAGATGGATGGTGCACTTTGGAAGAGCTTATGATTCAACTACAATAAAGGACATCCAGTACTGGAGGTGGGAGACCAACTAGGCAAAGACAAAGTGAATGATTACTAGACTAAGAATGAACAAAGCAGTGAGAGCAAGAATGAAGGGAAAAGGAAGTATTCTAGAAACATTGGAAACAAAAAGTTGGCAGGTCCCAAGGATTTGGGTGTGAGAGAAAAGGGAAATATCAAGAATGACTCCAAGTGTTCTTCCACAAAGGATCAAGTTATCAAATAAACAGTGACGGCAACACTGGCAATGGTATCTGTAACTGACTGTGCATCAACACAGCAACTTTCAAACCTTTCCAGCCTTTCACATTTCCTCTCCTTTTTAAAATGCATCCATTTATTATCTCTGATAATAAAGTCAATGCAAACTCAAAAGAGCTTATTCCTTACGTATACATGAGAAGCAGACCAAACCCTCTCTTTGCACCCTCAATCAGAGCAAACTAGCTCTCTCCACTACCCTCCACCCTTGACAGAGATTCAAACCATGAGACACAATCAAATGAACAGATGAGCCTCTCAATCAGCATCAGTATCTTAACCGCCACCAACACAACTGGCCATGGTGATGCGTTATACATTTTTCATGTTGTGAGTGTATGCCTGGTTTGTCAGAACTCAAATTTTTTCTGCACTTAAACTGCTGTCATCCCAATAATGTTATTCATTGTTGGCAATGACTCCCTGTGCTATATCACAAACACGGGACATGATGCATACAGTTCCAGAAAGGAATTGGCAGGATAATACCTCCCTCTATCATGTGAGCAATAACCTATTTTCCCTTTATATCCTTCCATTTCTTTCCCCACAATATACAGTGTGTACAGTCAGCATACAGTTGTGCTGAGTGACGACACTTTTGATATTTTCATTATAGGGATGTTAAGTGTTGACACTAACCCTTATAAACTCAGTTCTGCCATCTCAAAATGAGAAAGAGGAAGCAGTATTTTTAGGTGTCATTCATGATATCATATCACCTATCACTGTTTTGTATTATATTTTCAACATATAATATAGTTATATTAATTGCTAAAATGGAAACAAAATGTGAAATCTCTCATCTCAGGAGACTCAGAAAACTCCTGAGAAGATTGTCATAGTCCCAGACAGGAGCTCCCCTGACAAAGGGGAGCAACACTTACCTACCTCTCCAATAATTTTGCAACCACATCAAATAGCAAGTATTTGGAAGCAGCCTTTCATATTCTTCACCTCCAGCTGTGAAGCTGAATGATTCACATAATTAGCAAGATAGCACAAATGTGACGTCTACTGGCACACGTGTATCTATCGGGCAGAGTTAAAAGTTAAGATATGCACATGCCTGAGATCCCCTATTTCATGTTTTTATGTTTGACATGAAATCTCAGTGTGCCACCTGGGTAGCAGTCCATTCTGTAGCTTTCTATAGATGCTGCTCTAGAAGTTCAGGCTCAAGATGTATCAAGAAGCAGATTTCGGCCTCAAGTACGGTAAAGAAGGCTGCTACTTTGGGACATTAACTGTCAGCCTGAAGCCTCCAACAGCAGGGTCAGGTAATGAATGCTGGCAATTCAGTAAAGCAAGAGAAGGCAAGATTACATAAAGATAGGCTCCCAGGAACACCATCGCAAAGATTTTATTTGATCCATCCCAGTGTTTCTCAAACTTTACTGAGCATAAGAAATACTGAGTGAATTTGTCATAGCCATAATCCTGGGCCCCATCACCACAGTTTCTGATTCAATATGTTGATGGGGGCCAAGGAATTAGCCCCAGCGAGCTCCCAGGTGTCGCTTATTCTGCCAGCCTTCAAACTACACTTTGAGTAGCACTGATTTAAGCAATCCTAGATTTCTGGGTTTCAAGGAAGGCAGACCCAGATTTTCCATTCCCTAAGAGACAGGTATCAGATGCACAAAATCTGGACTAACCAGTGAAAATGTCTGTGGAAGGCAATAGTGCAGCTTCACGTTTCCAAAAAGAGGATGGTATCTAGTGAACTGTGTCAGTGGCCCAGTTCTTCAGCCTCCTTTACCATATGATTTTGCAATTTACAGAATATATTTTTCTACCCTTTGGCTTTGGGTTTGACCATGTGACTTGCTTTGCCCAATGGAATGTTAGCAAGTGTGTTATTACCAAAGGCTTGAAAAGTCCTTGCCTGGCTGGTCTTCTCCCTCATGCCTGTTGTTACATGCCCCTGCTAGGCTCCAGAAAAAGGATGAGAGACTTTGGGAGAAGCATATAATGGCTCCAGCTGAGCCCAACTTAACATGAGCCAACCAACCCCCAGATATCTGAGGAGTTCAGCCAAGAGCAACAGAGCTACCCAGCCAAGATCAGCTTCTTTCAGTCTATCCTCAATTGACCTGCAGACCTATAAGAATAAACACTTGTAGTAGTAGCCCCTGACTTTGACATGGTTTTCATGCAGCATATTTTGTGACAATAGCAAACTGATATAGTGTTCATGGGTTCGCCTTTGGTAGCTAGGACTTGGAGAAAAGCAGGAGGCATCTATAGCCATACAGAATGGAAGTCTGAACTTCCATTGGAAGGCCTGTGAGGCTGATAAGCACTATTTTTTGGAGCCACACATCATGAGACTTTAGGAATTAAGAATCAATCTTAAGGAAGTCCTAGACCCAATTCTATAATATTCAGATTGGAAAACTGTGTCTCAAAGAAAGTAAGGGTCCTATCTATGGTAACAGAATATCAACAACAAGCTGGAACTAGGTTTCCAACAAGACCTGAGCTTCATTTTCAGTCTTGGTGGTTTTTCCTTTGCCCCCTGAAAGTTTGACTTTTTAAAAACTGCCAAGTTAGCCATCTAGTACTATGTGTTCCCACTCCCCTTCACCCCCTCAAGCCTATAAAACAGTCACTAATAATTAGGATTAGCAGGAGCTGAAGGCCATAGTTTTAGGATTCTAAATTGTACCTACAGCTGGTAGTAACTGTGACCAACAAAATGACAATAACAATGATTTCCTACAAAGAAAACAAAGAAAATGTACCATTAGTTGAGTAATATTTGCTTATAAGGGATAGAAACATGTGTAATATGTTCTGTTAATTTCTTCCTTATTTACAATGTTGTTTCAAAAACATTTTAAATAAACTATATTATTTTTATAAGAATAACTTTTTAAAAAACCGAGGGAGCTGGTTGATTTGTTTTTGCTTTTTTTCCTTTCAGGCTGACCTATAGCCCATTTTCACTCCGTTCAGTAGCAGGGGAATGCAGCCCTCCCAGCAGGTCCTGATACATAAAGTGGCCATAAATTGACACTTTTTAGAGAAGTTGATCTCCAGACATTAACGTGATCAAGATCATAAACTAGTAGAAAGATCATGGATCAGAAGGCCTGGAGCCTCCACTTAATAATAAAGTAATAATTATAGCTATCATTTTAAGAATTTACTCCATGGATGGTACTGTGCAATGCATTTTCATACATTATATAAAAAAATTCCTTTTCCCTCCTCCCCTCCCCCACATATTACATTACAATATTCCTTTGAACTTGGCCAGCATGGCTCAGCGGTTAAGTGCTGGCCAAGGATCCAGGAGACTGAGGTTCGATTCCTGGTCAGGTCACATGCCTGGTTTATGGGCTCGATCCCCAGTCGGGAGTGTGCAGGAGGCAGCCGATCAATGACTCTCTCATCAATGATGTTTCTCTCCCTCTCTCTCTCCCTTTCCCTTCCTCTCTCTGAAATCAATAAAGATATATTTTAAAAAACAACAACAAAAAACCCCACATTACTTTGAGTATTATATTCTCTTTTGTATAAATGCAGAAACTGAGATTAAGTAATTTGCCCAAGATTACAGAAAGAATAAATGACAGAGTCAGGATTCAAACCCTGGTCTTGACTCCAAAGGCTAAATTTAACTACCAGTCCATGACTGCCTGGATGACTTTACATGCTCTGGGCAAGCACACTTTGTCTCTCTGAAAGTTTCCTCACTTGTAAGCTCTGAACAATAACAGTACCCATCTCAGAGGATTATATATTTGGAAGTGCTTCATAAACTACAAAATGTTAACCTATGGAGGACTAGAGAGGCAAGATTCTTCTGTTGTCCATGTGTTCTGCAGTAGAGGGTAGACGGAGGAGGGTGATAGCTTTTGTGGGTCCCTATCACTAAATCGATAGAAAAGCCTAGGGCAGACTCTTCAAAGGAAGGCATCCAAAGCTGACACCTCATGTCTCAGTTCATTTTCACAGAGCTATAAAAAGTTAGAACCAGCAGGAACGTTGCTGACCGAAGGCTAACCCTACTCACCTTCCTCTCTTCCCAGATTTCACAAAAGACGCATCAGAGGCCATGAAATATAAGTGTTCCACTCAGTTCAGAACACTAATTGGTAGCAGAACCAGAGACAGAGACAGCACTGGGTGTCCAGATGCTACTACACTTTCCATAGCACAAGACTATCTTTCAAGTCACTCCCACACCATTGCAGTTCAATGACCAATTAGCTCTAATTTACAAGGTCCCACATCCCACTCTAATTCCAAGGGAAAACCACTAACAGAAAGAAGTAGCACATCCAATGTGGAATTTAATCTTCAAGAGCCTCTTAGCATTTCCCAACTGAATAAAATTGGAAGAGTAAACTTTAACGAGAAATACAATTTGCTTTCTCTCTACATCTGTCCATGTAGAGAAGACAGAGCTCTTCTTTTTATGTACTGACTGAATATGATGATTTCTAAGTTGTGTTTTTTTCAATCAGCAATACTCCTGGCTATTTCAAATCAACCCCAGCGGTTATACTGGAAAACCAGAAAGAGGGTAATGCTTCAGGAGAAAACATGAAAAGTCTCAGGCAATTGCCATTTTCTAATGCTCTGAGGCAATTGCAGCCAAGTACCTAGCCCACCTGCCCCCAGAGGGCTGTGAACAGCCCTAACATCCAGTTCAATTTATTCTGTGCCAAACAGCTTTGGCACATCTGTGCTGAGAGTGCGATCCAAGAGTTTCAGACAATGCACTCTCTGGAGCTCCATCATATCCCACATTTTATTTTATTTATAAATGGACAAGCGATTTATGGTTGCACTGTTAAGTTCCAGAAAGGGCTGAGAACTTAGTATTTACATCGGGTCAGGCGGCGGCGCACCACAATAAATAATAATGCGAACAGGAAACAAAGGGTCAGGCTTGGGCAGAGGGTTTTGTTTTGTTTCCTATTATATACAGAGTTAATAATAAACTCAGTGGGGCCTTCCCATAACGCATGCCCTGTTCAAAGTCAGTATGACCTGGTAATAATCTGCCCACCCTCAACTGTGGGAGGAAAAAGGCCACTAACAGTGCATTTCAATTGAGGAAGTTCAATATAGTGAGAGTTCATAAAGAAAAAAATGCTTAAGGTGCATGACCCTTTGCTCCTTGGCTGAGGTTTTCTCCCTTACTTTCTTCTCTTGATATCCACCCAAAGTTGTAAAGGGGTTCAAAACAAATGGAGGGATTAGCAGATCAGTGATACCTAGAGCTCAACTGAATAAAACATTACCCCCCAAGGTGAATCAAAAGAAAACACTGGAACAGGGGCCAGTGGCTTGCTAAGCTAACCTTAACAAATCTTGACGAGTCTGAACAAAAGAGCTAACAGTATTCGTTTCAATAGACTTTATTTTTCAGAGCAGTTGTAGGCTCACAGCAAAACTGAACAGAAAGCACAGAGAGTTCCCACACACCCCCAGCCCCCCCACACTGCACTGTCTTCTTCCACCAGTGTGGTACCTCGTTGCATTCGATGAACCTGCCCTAACACATCACTATCACCCAAAGTCCATCATTTACTTTAGGGTTCTCTCTTGCTGTTGTACACGCTATGGGTTTTGGCAAATGTAAAATGACGCGCATCCACCATTTAGTATCATGCAGGACAGTTTCGCTCTCCTAAAAATCCTCTCTTCTCCACTTATTCAGCCCTCCCTCCCCCTACCCCATCAACCACTGAACTTTTTACTGTCTCCATAGTTTTACCTTTTCTAGAATGTCTTATAGTTTGAATCATGCAGTAAGAAGCCTTTTCAGATTGACTTTGTGTTTAAGGTTTTTCCATGTCTTTTCATGGCTTGATAGCTCATTTCTTTTTAGTGTTGAGTAATATTTCACTGTCTGGAGGCACCACAGTTTATCCATTCACCTACTGAAGGACATCTTGGTCATTTCCAAGTTTTAGCGCTTATGAATAAAGTGGCTATAAATATTCATGTGAAGGTTTTTCCATAAGTTTTCTACTTCTTTGGGTAAATATCAAGAAACATCATGGCTGAATCATATGGTAACGATATGTTTATTTTTGTACAAAACTGCCAAACTGTCTTCCAAAGTGCCTGTACCATTTTGCATTCCCACCAACAATGAATGAGAGTTCCTGTTGCTCCACATCCTTGCCAGCATTTGGTATTGTCAGTGTTTTGGGATTTGGGCCATTCTAACAGGTATGTAGTGGTTTCTCACTGTTTTAATTTGCAATTTTCTAATGACGTATTATATTGAGCAGGTTTTCATACACTTGTCATCTGTATATCTTCTTCAGTGAGGTGTCTTTCAGGTCTTCTGTCCATTTTTTAATCAGGTTGTTCATTTTCTTATTATTGAGTTTGAAGAGTTCTTCGTATATTTTTTGTAATGGTCATTTATCAGATGTGTCTTTTGCAAACATTTCCCTCTGGCGTATAGACTGTCTCCTTGTTCTCATAACAGTATACTTTTTATTTTAGGTAGTCACATTATTTTACTTTAGGATATTTTACAATAAAACTTGTGCAGACAAGTGGGTTACTTTCCTTAGCCTAGTTTACTTATCCAAAAAATGGGGCAAATAACAGTACCTATCTTAAAGGAACTTTCTGAGGAATGGAATAATCATGCGTATAAATGTTGGCTGGTGACTACAGATGCAGAAGTAGTTACAGAAGTAGGTCCTTAGGAGATTAAGTAAAATGACATGATCACTTTAGGAAAATCTATTCCACCCTTAGCACTCTGTACTGAAATGTCTCTTCAACTTCCTGTTCCCACACTATATCATCAGCTCCTTGGAGACAGGGGTCATTCCTACTTTGCAGAGTCAAGGGTAATGTCTGGCTAAACAGTAAGTACCTAAGGAAGAGTTGAACTGGCATTCACTTGGCCTATGGCCCTAAAGAATCCATTGCATTTTCCGGGGCCTCAGTTTCCCCATATGTCAGATGAAGGTGGTGGACTACAGGTCCTCCAAGGTCCTTTATTCATTCAGTGAGTGAATCTATCCCATAGCTCAGATTCCACATGGGAGATCTGTAAGGAATATTAACACTCTTTGGGTGCCCAACCTCTGGAAGTTACTCTCCAGATATTTTGAAAAAGGACTCCGTAATCTGGACCGTTCTTGGGTTGTTTCTAAACTTCGAAGTGCAACCCTGCTTTCAAGCATACATGAAGTCAGTGTGTGTGACTATTCTTCTGCATACTTCAGACTTTACTGTCTCCACACATCTGATCTCTGTTCCTTCTGATTTCATAACCTTTTTTACTTTAGTAAAGGAGATAAGGAGTGGCCACAGATCAAAAATAGGATAAGAGACCGCTGAAGCATAAAATTTCAACTAAAGAAAAAGTCAGAAGAGAAGTATGTCCACTTCTGGGATTCCTTTCCAGAGCTGTGAAAAGTTGTTTCATGCTGGTGAAAATAATTGGGGAGCCCCTCCCAGCAAGAACTGATTAGCTAAGAATCTTTACACAGGATTTTTGTTAATATGCAACATAATCAGCCTAGACCATTTTCTGGGCCACTGGTCCCAGTAATTTGTACCACCTTTTTATAACACACACACACACACACACACACACACACACACACACACACCCCTTGCTCCTAGGTCTACAAGATCTGAAAGCAGGAAGGGAGTGCTTTCTCAAGCTCTTTGCCAAGTCGGAACAAGCAGGTCCAAATAGGCTACCTTTTTATCTTGGCTACAAAAGGAAGAACAAGAATAATGAGTTTAGGGGCAAAATCATGAAAGCTTGGGCAATATTTTCTGATAGATGTTACACTGACATAAGTATTTGCAACTGCCAAGGCCTATGAGACTGGATACTTCGGCTACAAAGTATGCATGTCAAACTGTATTCAGCAGTGTTTTATGGGTTATTTGGTTCAAATAGATTTTCAATCATATTTTAATAACTTAAACTGTGTTTAGAAAAATAAGATACAGAATTTAATATGTAATGATCAGGCTATATGACTGAAAATTACAATTGAACACATTTTTTATTTTCTACACACATCAGAAGAAAGCCTCTCTTATTAGCTTTATGCATTGTATGAACTTACACACATATCATTACTCAGAAGTTACAAGTCTACACCCACCTTTTAAAAAATTCACTCATGTAAAAGCACCCAGGTAAATACCCACTACATCATGAAATGTTCTGCTCAGTCATGTACTGGAAAAGACTCCCACATGGCTATTTGGCCCAAGCCCTTGGCATATGTCAGTAGCCAGTCAATTATAATTGAACCAGTGACACAAAACATACTACATATAGCTTTGATGTTTACTGTAAGTTTGGGGCTGACCTTTCTATTGAAGTTAAGAAATGCAAGCACTTATTAGATGTGGTTATGACTCAACTTGAAAGCCAAACTTTTTCTACAGTTCCTCTTTTGTTTCTGGATCAGTTTAATTGAGGAATGTCCTGAGCTGAATACATTCCATTAAGAAAAGAGTGACCATTACAACTATGTATCTTCATGAGTAATGATTTAATTGCATGACAGGGTAAACCAAATAAGATAAAAATAAGTTGGATGCTGAGTAATGGAAGCCTGTCATTGTAAGTCATGAGCTTCAATTTCAAATTTTGATGTTGATTAAAACGGTCTCACTGTTCTCATGGATTGGCTCATTAATAGTTAATGTTTCAAATTTGAAATTTAAAATACAGAATTAAAAGCAGTTTTAAATACTTTATATTTTAGAATTTAACACAAGATTTCATATTTAGGAGAGAATTTTGCTGCTAAAAAAGTTAAATCACTGGAGTGATAGGAAAGCAAGTCTTATTTCTGCCATTTACTGCCTGTGCAACATTAGAAAAATTACTTAACTTCTCTAAATTAATTTATCTTTTGTGAAACTGGGATAATAACCAACTACCTTGCAGATATAGTAACCTCTCCATGTTGATATATCCATGTGGACATACAACCTTGTTATTAGTATTGGTTGACAAATATAAAAATAGTTCAAAATATCAGAAATCCTGCCCTTTGTAATAGCTCTAGACAGCCTTCTCTGCTTGTCCCTTTCAAAATGTAAAATATTGTCAAATAAGAAAGAAAAATTTGGAACAGCCTTAGAATTTTTCACAGCAACACTCAATGCCTACAAAATTCTAAAGGCAACTGTTTTCCAAGATTTTAAACCTTTGATATAAAAAGTTTGAAGATATGCTAAAGCGTTAAAGGCCAAGTTGTTATCCAACATGGTAGCCACTAGCCACATGTAGCTATTAAAATTTAATTACTTAAAATTGAATAAAATTTAAAATTCAGGTCCTTAGTCATACTATCCAATTAACTAAGAGGTAAATCAAAAGAAAAAATTAAGGACTATAAAAATTATGATTACAGAATAGAATGCAAATATAACTTGATGATATTAAAATAATAATAATAGAAAAATAAAAACGGGTGGGGGGAATAGAAGTCCAACTTTCTCACTTTTACATGCAGAGTCCAAGTTGGAACACATTGCCTTAAAAAAGACTCCAATCTTTTATAGTCTAGCCATACTGCTTTGATGAGAAACTGTAAAGAGACTCTTGGAGGGGGTCAATGGGGGGAGAAGGAGGGACATCTATAATACTTTCAATAATAAAGATAAATACATTTTAAAAAGAGGCACTTTATGAAGCCTAATATTTGTATTAAGGAGATATTTATTTAAAATTCAACAATTGCCCAAGTTTCATTTTATCTGCCTTTCTTGCTGAAACACAATGCCAGTATTTCTAGAATGATGTATAATAAATGTTAATAACAGTTATTTTGGGATGTAAAATTTTAAGGGACTTTTGCTTTATTTTTGTAGTTTTGATTGACAGTGTATAATGAGCACTTATAATTTTTGTAAAACAATCAAATTATTCTTTAAAATAGATGCTTCAACAAAGAAAATATGGAGAAACAAAAAATAAGATACATTAATAAATAAGAATATATAATTGGAGTCACTTCATGGAAATAAGAAAAATATGTATACACTTGGATAAGAGGACAATATTTAAAATATAAAAAGTAACCTTATTAATCTTATTGCTATATTTTTAACAACATAATTACATGTGCTTTGAATTGTTTTACCAGGACAGAGCTTCACTGCAATCAGTCATGTATACTCTGGCTGACATGAGAACTGAACTAATCGCCTTGCCCTCTCATTACAGGTAGACAACTAAGCATCTGAAAGAGCAGTTAGGTTGAAGGAGTGGAAGCAATGCTTTTGAATTTTAGGGTTAAATGGACAGATTCTGGAGTGCAGTAGCTTGTGGAATTAGTAGTTTTTGCAGAGGGGAGCTCCCTGCAGCTATAACAGATACATATGAATGAGAGTGATAAGAGATCCCATGGGAGCTGCTTAGAGAATACCAAGCAGTTCCATGACATGTGGAACTATTTTCTAGGTTCAGCAACCAAGAGCATAGGTTTTCCAAGCCAACATGGAAAGGTTCTTCAGAAACTGTTGTGTGTGAGCCCGCACACACCCACTTATTACTGACCGAAGTTTTCTATAATGTTTTGTTCATGCTTTCTGGCCTACTTTTTGTAGACTTCAAGTGCACCTGTGAAAGACAGACTTTTTCAGTACCGTCCTCCATTCATTCTGCCCTTCATGCCTTTGTTTACACCACTTCCTTAGCCTAGAATAATTTGAACAATCACCCTCTCAAAATTCCCCAAGCCCACCCTAAATTCGAGGTCCAGATCAATGCTGCTTCATCCGGGAAATCTTCCTTGTGTCCCAGCTGGAAGTAATCTGTATTTCCTCTGATCTAGCATATCCCTTCCATCCCTTATTAATTTACATTATAAGTGTTGTCACACCCATCTCCCCTGATGGGTCACCTGCAACTTAAGGGCAAGATTCAAGGCATATGTGCCTCTGCATCTTTTTATTCCTGTCTAGGGACTAGGAGCATGACTTGAACATAGAGACACTCTGTAAAGCAGGAATGAGATATTTACAAAATATGTGCCATGCATCAGCCTTGCAAGATACGTCTCTAAACGTGTGTTTTACGTTCAAGTAAACTTGATAGAACCTGCATCATCTGTTCCCTTTTAGAGTATTCATGACAAATATTAAAATTATTGAGAAGTCTAATGGTAAATAAACTTATTTTACTCCATTCAAATCTGCACTGACTACAGGATCCTATTCTCTGTTTCTTTTTCTTGTTTAGAAGGATTACACCACGGCAAACACTGTTGGCGCCTCACCCACATCCATCAGCCTTCCTAGAGATCACCTGCGGCTCCCTATAGCTCACTATCTGCAGGCTGCATGTGGCAACCAGAGCATGTTCTACCAGCTCAGAAAGTCCCACAAAGTTATTCCCTGGAGTAACTCCTAAGAGATAGGAATTGGTAAGTAGCTCCTCCAACTCCCTCACATCTCAGGAACTATGGCCTGTGCCATTGCATCTGCCATCACATTTCTGCAATAAGAGGTGCTCAATAATTATTTGTTGAAATGCTGGATCTTGTGAAGACCCATTAGCTTTTTAGAAGTGGGTAAGAAGATAATCTGGAAGCAGAAATACTTAGAAATTTTAAATGAATATTTGTTCCTTCAAAGAGAGCCCTATGAAAAATTCTACAATACACTAAGCTTTTCTTTCTCCTTTCTGTATCATTTCAACCCAGGTCCTCAATGCTCTCAAACTGTTTCTTTGCTGCTTAAGATACCATGTTATTATTCTTCCTAAGCTAAACTGCCCCTTAAGCTTCTAGTATTTTCCTATTTCACCATTAAAATGGATCTTTTCTATATTCCTTTCTTCTAGCATCTTGATTTCTAATAGAGAAAATGTCTCTTTTACCAAAACTGTATGAGGAAGTTAATGTGCTAGCTAACTAAAGTACAATTCTTCAGTTACTATCCCTGATATAAACTTCTTAAATCTTGTCCCTTGTAATGGTACTTGGACAAGTTAAACAGGTATTATTATCCATAGGGGAAGATTTGACATATAAGTTTGTCTGTGTACATTAAAATCAAGCCAGTCTAGGTGTGAGCACAGATGGCTATACAAGTTGCACACTATGCAACTCTTTGATGCCATTCACACAGACTGCCAGCTGAACAGCACCTCCCTGAGTTGTACAGTATACAACATACACAACCACACATAGTAGCTCTTCTCCAAACAAGAAGTTGTTCATTTTTCCTGTGTGTTAAGAGGCCCTACTCAGACTTCAATTCCCAATTTCTGGTTCACTTCAGTTTAACTAGAGATAAATAAGTGTTTATAAATACTAAATATTTGGCCAATTTGCATTTTTCTAAGGAAAAATGAATCCAGAAAAACCTGTATTTGACATTATATAGATACAGTTGACCCCTGAACAGCACAGATTTGAATTTCTTTTCTCTAGCTGACTTTATTTAAGAATATAGTATATAATACATATAACATACAAAATATGTGTTAATTGACATTTGTTATTGGTAAGGCTTCTGTCAACAGATTTTCAACTGTGCAAGGGGTCACAGCCCAATGCTCACTTTATTAAAGGGACTACTGTAATTTCCCAGCCCCAGGGACCAATGGTACTATGTAGATAAAAGATAGGTTTCCTAAGCTTCCTTTGAATAAAATTCTTCTATTTAATTTACTTTAGCCAAAATCCTCTCATTTATCTTTAAATGTATACAGTCTCCCAAGAAATCTTGACCTCTGAGATTTCTTCAAGGCCTTCTTAGGACCTTAATGTCTTTCATTAGTATTTCCTAGGATAGCTACAACTGTAGCATTTGAAACCCTATTAGTGAGAGTGTCAGCAGTACACTTGGCCTTTAAGAACTTAATATTCAGCCTGCTGAATATGAATTTAGGAGCTGACTCCTCACTCCTCCCTCACACAGGGTCTGAAACCTCTCACCACTCCAGCGGTGCCCAGCCCGTGTTTAAATAGGCAAAAACTCCAACAGAAAATCTGCCTTCTCCTATTTCTCTCCCACCTACATTTAATTCTCTGCAGTCTAGCTGAGTTACAAATGAAAGTTTTAAATTCTAGGCACTGAAAAGTATTTGGACTACAGCATGCTCTTTTCTGATGCATTTCAACCAAGGAATCCCATTTAATTCCAAGTCAGTGAAATAAAAAGCTACAGTGATTAAAACTCTTGAGATTCAGATCAACTTTTAAGGAGGCACTGAATCTTTTTAACATCTGCTTCCTTCCCAGCAAAGGTACTACATCTTTAAATAATTTGTAAGTGTGTTAGAGCTGCCACACCGTTATTGAGAGCTCTCCTTCGGTAAATAGGGGCTGCGGGCTTCATATTTCAGACAGCTGTCATCCATTAAATATTTTAATATTGAGGGGAATTAACTTTCATATCAATAGCAAGGATGAAAACAAATGGTCTCTGTAGCCAGGACAGACGATGTCAGTGCATAACTTGTCATTTTCTAATTCTGCTGCCTCCATTTGATTTAGAATTAGACCTAGACCTCAGAAACCCGGGCGGCATCCTCACACAAAAGCTGTTTCAAATTATGTGCAGCAAGTTTTTAAGCACATTAGCAACTAGAACAAGCTGTCCTCATGCTAACTGGCCTTGCTTTGTTCTTGATGGTGGAAAATCTCGCTTTAACTGCCCTCTAATTTGTTGCAGAACGCTACTGCACCAGCAGCTGCCTTGGCACAGGATTAAACACACAAGAAAACATTATTTTTCCACACAAATTATTAACAGTGCCAAAAGCCACAAAATCTCTTTTAAAAAAAAAAAAGTCTTTTCTTCTCCCCTTCCTTTTCTTTCTTTCTTTCTTTCTTTCTTTCTTTCTTTCTTTCTTTCTTTCTTTCTTTCTTTCTTTCTTTCTTTCTTTCTTTCTTTCTTTCTTTCTTTCTTTCTTTCTTTCTCTTTCTTTTCTTTCCTTTCTCTCCCCCCATAAAACAACCTGCAATGAATTACACCCCAGTGGGGTCTTTGGAGATACCCCCCCACACACACTTTCAGCGTAAACACACAGAGAGGGTATTTCATTCTGTTTTTGATAAAACACAAAAGATTCAAAAATGGGGCAAGGGGAAACTTTCCACTGCACATATAATAAATATGTCAATGAATGAGGACTCCTGAGGGGCGCATACATGGGACCGTTGGGAAACCTACTTGCCTAGCGCCACATATGCTTGTTCAGAAACTACAGGAGGAAATACATCGAGTAAGCCTCCCTCGGTTCTAATCTTGGTCTGATTACAGCTATTTCTGTGTGGCAGTTAAACATCTTGCCAAAGGAAGAATTGGCTTGATTGCTGCCTCAGAGGGGAATTTATTAATGATGTCTGCAAATAAGTGTTGAGAAGACAGTTGTGCCTGCCCTCGTCGCCTCTCTCGTTCCCCGGGCTTGCCACAGCTGATTCTGTATTTAATTACATTTGTTAGGAAATACCGGGAGGGCCTCTAAGGTCAATCCATACCTTGTGTCCGGGCTCTGAGGAAGGCTTAAAAACAATATTTATTTTTAAAGAAAGGAAAGAAAGTGGCTGTTAACCCTTATTTCAGACAAAACCACTGCCTTTCTCGCTATGAGAGGTAAGAGAAATCGAGGGGTCTAGGTATCACAGATGTCTCTCCAGGGGACCCCTGCCATTTTCCTATCAGCCTGGGAGAGTCTGACACTGGCCTGGTGATAATGAAATCCATCAGATGGCCTCAGTGCCACCTGGAAAAGAGGCTCTCCCTGGGGTGGGTGGCAAAGACCGTCTAGGGGGGAAGTGAGGTGGACCATTTGGCTCTCCAGAGGAACCTGCACACAGCTTACTGCCTCGTTGATTTCCAGCTCCCACTGGTCTCCCGGCAAAAGGCTGGCCGGGTATTACTGCACAAAGTTTTCTTCCTCCCTCTATGAAAACTCTAGGAACAAAGTGGCGTGGTGATGTGGTGATGGTGAGTACAGATTTCTACCACACACATGTACTCTTCAAGGCTAAGGAACTGAAAAGAGACATCCCCAAGCTCTCAGCAAGAACCGGCCGCCAGGAAAATTTCCTGACCCTGGTTCAGAGCTACTGCCTGGCCTTCACGTGTTCCCAGCTGTGCCTTTCTCTTTCACTGCGCTGTCCTTTTGCATTCTTAACGCTCACTCTCTTGATCGGTTATGTCGACTCTCAAAAATGGCTGGATGCAATGATTTGAAAAAGGCACGCATTCAAAGCTGCTTTTATTAAAAATTTCATTAAGGGATTTGCAACCTTCTCCTTTGCTTTCTGTTCCAGCTTCTCCCTGAGCTGCAAGTCAGAACAGTCCACCCAGAGGCATTCACTGAAAAGTCATCACACATCACCAGTTATTAAGCACACCGCTCTCCAGGACTCAGGAAATAAACAGCCAAGAATTCTAAGCCACCTGTTTGTACCTTAAATTAACACAGGCAAGCCAAATGTCTGAAACTTATAACCAAATCAAAGTCTGCTAAATGGAAATGACATAATTAAAGAGAAAACTAATCTTTGTTCTACACAAATGCATTATAATTAGGTTCTGTTTTCTGACTTTTCAGTCAACCGTGTGGTCCATCTACAAAGGAAGAAACTGGGGGTTTTCCAATTAATAAGTGACTTTTCCTGTCCTCTCCAGGTGTATGATGTTGCTTTTGAGCAATTCTAATACCTGTGCTACATGCCTGTCCTCTCTGTTTGGGCACTGTTTGGATATATGCTCAGGGAAGACATTAACTGTGTTTTCCTTACATATTTTTTAGCTGTGCTGTAAACAGACTAAAAAATGAGCCATGATGTAAAATATATGGGGCTAATGCAAAGAAAATCTTAAATTCCTATTGGCTTCTGCTTCCCTTATCCATGCCTCTCCCCCCCTGCCCCTTATTTGCCATACGTAACAGAAGATGACCCAACACTGTGTTGCCAAACATTTCTCCCCCTCAAACACCATCTTACCTCATGATTCTCGGTACCAGGCTAGAGAACCATAGTTCTCAGAGTGCAGCCACTACACTAGCAACCTCAGCATCACCTGGAGTTTGTTAGATACGCAAATTCTCAGACCCCAACTTAGACCTCCTGAATCAGAAATCTGTGGAGATCAGCAATCTGTGCCTTAAGAAGCCCTCAGATGATTCTCCTGTCTGAGAACCACTGCTCTAAGCAACTTGCCCTCTAAGATACCCCACTGGCAGAGCTGGGTACTTTCACACTTTCCCACAACATGCCATGCCTTCTGCTGGCCCCTGGTTTCCCAGAGCTCCCCTTTGGGGCTCCCCACTCAGGCCAGTCCTCTAAAAGTTGAACCCCATAGTCTTAAAAGATCCCTTCCTCTGTGTTCTCCACCAGAATCCCTATCTCCATAGTAACCATTTCTGACCCTAGGGAGAAATTACTTAGCCCAAAGAAATGTCTAAGGGTAGAATTATGATCCTTGCAACAAGCATATGGTGAAGAGAAAACTGTATAAGAGAGTCCTCAGTACATTTCAAATAATGCCATATAAGTAATCACTTAATATGGCGATAGTGGAGGCTTCAGGGATTCTACTGGATCTAGGTTTACTAACTTTTGACAACAGATCACTCACTTAAACTCTCTGAACAGCTTCCTCGTTGACAAAATGGGGCTTAAAAGATCTTCCCTATCGAGTATTTGTGAGAATTAGTGATATTTTCCAAAAAAACACCTAGTACTGTGCCTAATGGAGGAGATGCTCAATAAGTAGAAAATCTATTAGTTTAATGGAAAGAGGTGACTTTGGAGTCAAGGTGACATAAGCTCCAGTCTAGGGGAAATACACTGCCTCTCTGAACCAGTTTCCTTCTCTGTTAAGTGGAAATATTATTCCCAACATACTATCTATTACGCAAAGATGTCTTGAGGCTCAGATTGGACAACTCAGCATAAATTATGTGACATGCACACAAAAAATGATCACCTTCTTTTCTCCTGCCTATGGGTGTAGGATGGGAGAGAAAGTGACGAAGGATAGAATCTGCATACCTGAAACAACACTGACCTGCATTTACGACCTCATTGTATGTTACTAGCTGTGCAGCCTCTGAGAAGTTCTTTAATTACTCTTGAGTCCCAGCTTCCATATTTATTGAGGTTGAACAACTATTCCTACTTTTCAAGGTTACTGTAAGGTTTAAATTCAGTGATGAATGTGGGCAAAGAGCTTAACATAGCAAGTGGCTTACGGCAGGCTCTCCCTATAAGTAGTTTTTGTTACTACTACTTGCTATTTTTATTATTACTGCCATTGTTATTAAATGATGGCTATTTCTTGATGGGCCTGATCTATCAAAACTTAGAGGAGATAACTAGGTAGACAGTTCTGAAATCTTATTTGCCTTCTACTAGGTTTTCAAATGAGAATACAATTTTTCTTGCCCTTATAAAGTGCACACATAACTTTTATTCTCTTTTCTTTTTTTAACAGAAGAGGGTCTAGTTCCATAAGATGTTAGAAATCATTATAAATTAACAATTTTCCATTCAGGTTTACATAGTAGTCTTGTGGATTTGTTTAATAGGAGTCTGAGAAACAGATTCAACAAGACAAAGACCAGACTGACACATTTTCCAAAATAATGCCACCTTGTATGGACTCTTGGGATACAGTCAGTCAGCTTTGCCCAAAGAGATCCCTTTGTTTATTTCTGTTTTATTTAAACAGTTCATCTTTCTGCTATCGTACTTATTCCATACTATAGTTAGAGGAGCATAGTTTAGAGCTATAGATTCTGAGCTACCTGAGGGCCATTTTGCATCCAGTTTTATACTGGCTCAATAAAGAACTCTGAATTAAATTAAATCTGGAAAATGTGCAGAGCTGCTTTCTTCCATTTGTTACTTGATTGGGAGTTAGAAAATTAGATACTAAAACACCACCCCCTAGTACAAGCCTCTAATATCCATATACCTCCAACACTATACCTAGAACAGGTATGTTTTTTAAAGTATACTGCACATTCCTGGAGAAATAACTCTTTTTCAATATTATATTGAGATATAATTGACATAGAGCATTGCATGAGTTTCAGGTGTATAGCATAATGATTTAATACATGCAGATACTGCAAAATGGTCCCTTCCATAAGTCTAGTTAACATCCATCACCACACTGAGTTACAAACTATTGTTTTCCTTGCCATGAGAACTTTTACAACGTATTCTCTTGGCAACTTTCAAATATACAACACAGTATTATTAACTTGAGTCACCATGCTGTACATTATAACCTCAGGACTTATTATTTTTATAACTGAAAGTTTGTACCTTTCGAGCACCTTCACCCATTTCACCCACCCCACCCCTAACTTTTCCTGAAAGCTCGTACTTTGCAGCCGCCTTCTCAAGTAACTTCCTTATCCTTCATGACACATGGAGGGAACTGAAGGTAGAGAAGTTCAGCCACTTGCTTCTCTGTACCCACAAGCTCTGGGGCAACAGACTGAATTACCCACGTTGGTCCTTCTGTCTTTTAGAAATAAACCTTTGTTTAAAAGGGGGGCAGGGGAAGAATTCCATGAGCTCCAAAACACAGCCCTACCTCCTTCCACCTCCAATGTATCCACCCCAAGTGAGCAAAACGACTCAGCTCCACAAATATTTATGGAGTACCTGCCATGCAGCAGGCGCTGTTGGAGGCACTATGACAAGATGTAAACCTGACTCCTCAGACCTGCCCGTCATTTTTCTTCACACCCAGAATATCCCGGGGCCTGTCATCTGACACTGCCAAGGCTTGGCCAACGTGCCGCAGCTCATGCGCAGTCTTCAGGAGCTAGCTCTTTGCTGTTGTTGTCGTTACCAGGTGACGATGCCAGTGTTAGTGTTTTTGTCCGTGGAATTCTTCTATTCCTAGGGGAGTAAGTGTGACTCCCAGATCCCCCCAAGGAATCAGGCCTTTCTCTTGGGACCCACGGTCAGACTCTGCAGCACTTAGTTTCTGTTACCAGGCTCCGGTCTCCAACCAGCACATTAAATTCTGCTGCCTGCCCTCATTCAGCCAGTGTTCGGCATTTTCCATCAGCTCGCTCACTCCCGTCTTGGTTCCCAGACTCCATGTCTCCGGTTGCCATGGGAGGCTGATAAGGATTCAAGAATTAAAGTCGAAATGAGGGCAGTCCCGGAGACTGTTCCCTCAAACAGAATTTAAGTCGGTGTCTAAAACTCTGCTGTCTTCAGGGATCAGGCAGATAATGTAAATATAAAAAGCCATCTATGTATTACACAGTAGGGAGAGAGGAGTCTGAGGTAAAATTGTAAAAGACATGCAAGCCCCAATTGAAAAAGAGAAAACTGAGCAGGCCACCGAGTCACAGCCTCCGCAGCCCTTCAAGGACAGGATAGAAATTTCTCAGGCTTTGGAGTCCACACACTTGCACACTACCCGCAGTGAGCAGGTACTTAAATCGATGAATGAGGGAAAGAAAGAAAGAAAGAAGGGTGTGAACAATAAACCAAAGTAGGAGAGCTGAAACGGATACTTTAGACTACACCCTCCCAGTATGGGAAGTGGGAAAACATGGGAGTCCATGCACTTCGGCTTTCTTTGCTCCCAAATCTGCCTCTGAGACCTTTTCAAACTTACAATAATCCCCAAATTAGTCTGTAGAAAGAATTTTGTTTTTATTAGGACTTCATCATAGATAGATACATAGGTAATCAATGGATAGATGATAGATATTAATATAATGCCTTCCTTTAAGACAACTAGAGTGCTGTAAAATACATCTTAAAATTCAATATCAACTCTTCTAATGTAGCAATAAACCACATGAAGTGAATAGAAGAGAAAATAAAGTAGGACAGGAAAATATATAAGCAACCTAAGTGTCATGGGCTCACTTTATGGATAAAGTTGTTTCCATCCAAGGCGTGTCCAGGCATCAAAGGTGACACCTGCCGTCTTCTCCAGCAGTGGGGACACAGGAAGATGGGGAGGTCAGTGTTTGCACAATAGGAGATAGCAGAGGTATGCGTATCTCAGGACCCTCAAATTCCCTCTGGCACTGTTGCTGCACTGCTTCCCTGGTGACAACCTAGGAAGGAAGGCATTATTTTGTGTTCCACAAGGCCCTGTGAATTCAGTGCCTGGAGGCATGTGACCTCAGGGCCTCCTTCCAATTCTACGGGGACAGGAGAACTACCCGCAAACGCTGCCAGAATCCAGTGCTCTCATGAGCCTTTCCTATCCCTCAGCTTCCCCTCAGTCTTTTTCTCCTTGCTCTCTTCTTCCCATTTCTCTGCCCACCTGCTGTCCCCAGACCCTGGGCTCCTGTGGACCGCTGTGACCAGCCCCTGAACACTGCCTTTCTCCCTAGTTTACTCCACATTGCCATGAGAAGGCACTGAGCTCCTAGTAGCTTGTCAGTGGTTTCATTCCAGGACTGTATTAGTTTCCTGTGGTTGCTGCAAACAAAACAAAACAAAACAAAACAAAGGACAAACGTGGTGGCCTAAAATGCCAGAAATGTTTTCTCTTACAGTTCTGGAGGCCAGAAGTATAAAACCAATAACACAGACCAAAATCAAGATGTTGGTAGGGCCACGCTCCCTCCAGAGTCTCTAGGGGAGAATTCATTCCTTGCCTGCTGGTGGCCGCTGACATTCCCTGGCTGGTGACCACATCACTCCAACCCCTGCCTCTGTGGTCACATGGCTTCCCCCTCTTCTGTCTGGGCAACCTCCCTCTACCTCTGTCTTCTAAGGCCACTTGTGATGGTATTTAGGGCCCACATAGATAATATAGGATAATTTTCCCATCTCAACATCGTTAACAAGGTCATATCTGCAAAGACTCTTTTTTCAAATAAGCTAACATTATAGTCTCCAGGGATTAGGAGGTAGATGGAGGGGGCCCGGGCAGTTAATTTTGACTGATTTCAATAATCTGGTTCCATGAGCAGCCCCAACCCCAAACCAAGAGGAATCTTCCCTGGAGCATTACAGTGTTGTTCCATGTGAATGCCCATAGCTAATTGCCATAATTATCTTGGGTGGAAAGTATACTAACCTAAGAAGTTTCCCAATTAAAAAGATATGTCTTGTTTAATGCCTACTTCTCCTCTATCTGGTTTTTTGCTTTCCCCCTTGCCCTCTCCTCTCAGGCAACCAAAAAGGGGCTGGTGAAAAATGCAGAATCTACAGGCTGATTCCTAAATCTGCCACTGGTATCCCTTCTGAAATAAGTCTTTGTGACTCACAGAAGGTTAGATCGTAGCTGCCACCTATTTCCCTCCAAAGGTTTAGACAAGACACAGATCAGGCCCAGATGGAACCATATCTCACAAGGAAGTAAACTCCCCTCGGCTTTTCTAGAGATGAAAACAGTGGCTTCTCTGCTTCCCATCCTGAGAAAGCTCTCTGGGGGGGGCTGTACTGTGTTCATGTTTGTTCAGGTGGCTTCATATTGGCCACAAGACATTCTTTCCCAAGCAGCCTCAAAAGACAACCTCCTGCTTCTGTAAAATATGTGGCTTGAGTTTCTCTGAGTGAAAAGGCACAACATATTCAACCCACTGAGGGGAAACCCTAAGCCTTCCACTGAGGGGAAAGTGTGCCCCAAATCAGCCGGAGGATGCCACCCAAGCGTGACCAGGAAAGTGGTTTCCCACTTGAATCCAAATATGACTTGGGCTCTTTTGGGGGTAGATTTATGGCTCTTTCAGCTACAGCACTTGGGACAGAAGAAGCCTCTTTTGCCAAGAAACAAGGAACACGCTCTGTACCCTTCATCAGTTCTCATGTGAGTTTCCCAATTCTCATGCTGTGCTGAGAAAGCAAATAAAAATTACCCATGGCTTTGTACATAGCTGTTGCTTTGGGGAAAGGTCCTTTTCTGAACAGTATGAAAATCTCAGACTCCGACTAAAACAGAGGAAAATTAAAGTGATATGTTTTTCTAATCCTAAGGTTTATAAGAAACCAATAGGACACCCATGCCGTAAAAATTGTTAAATTTGTTCAAAATCCAAAAATAGCCTTAGAAAAGCCTAAGACCCTTTACAGATGTGCTGGGACCCATACTTCAAAGGGTTTGCTAATGAAGGACTGAACCGCCCAAATCCTTTAAGTAACAGGATGGAGTTTTATTTACATAGAGAATACCTTATTTGGGGGGCAGGGGATGCTTGTCTCTGGCCAAGACTATGTTGGAGATTGAGCCCAGCAAACTATAAATGAGGCTGAGCATGGAAGTGGTTAGCTGTCTGCTACAGAGGCCCCATCATCAAAAGAACAAAGCCTGTCACCTTCAAATTGAGGGAACGACTATTCTTTTAGCTGGTTCTACTCTTGTTTCTGCATCACAACCTTCAAAATGAGTAATCAAAAAGCCCAGAAATGTGTGTTGTTAGGCCATTTGAGGAGTTATTTGGGGGTGGAATCCTGATTTTCAAGAGTTGACCAACACTTGAAACTTTTCCTTTACTCTTAGACCCTGACAAGATTGGGGCTCTGTTTTCTTGGCTGATGGCTTTAATTTTGCCCTCAGCTAAACCTCTTTCAAATACTGTCTTTATTGTTTTCAGAGCACCCACTTTCCTTGTATTTGAAAAATGTGTGCATGTGTATGTGTTTTAGTTCAGTTATTTTCCTTTGGGATACTGAGCTAAGAAGAGATGATCATGTGACGTTCAGGAAAAGTTTGTGACATTCTTTGTTTCTAAACCTCCTGATACTGAACATTTTGCTATTTATGTTCTACCAGAATAGAACACTTTGTAGCACTCTGCACACATCATACTATATTCCCCTTTTGACCTCATCTTCCCCTCACTGTGTCTCCTTACCATTTAAAAGAATCAAATAAATCATTCATGACTCAGCTTAGATACTAAATCTTCTAGAAAGACTCCCTAATCCCAGCCCCCACTCGCCGACACAGCTTGGAGGCCTCTCCTCTGTGCTACCCTGAAAATCTCTACACCAGCCTAACACCAAACTTACTGCACTATGTTGTAAATTGCACACTGACTTGTTTGGCTTCCCCCACGAAAGGGCATCATATCCTCAGTGCCTGACGAAGAGTTGATAATAAATGCTCCTTGAACTACACAGTATCTGAAATATTTTTCCCTTTTCCATTCTCAAGAATGTATGGATCCCAAAACTTAAGGATGACTTGTCTTCATCAGTAACATGTCTTTGTAGTCCACTTTGTAAAAGAATGTCTCTTTCCCAGACTAATCCAGAGCTATGGGAAATACACATATATTTCATCTTCAATATAGACAGGACTGCTCCTAGAGCTAAAATCACCTGAACGCTGATCTCTACACACTGTGCTTCTGAAAGAAACATTGTTCTTAAAGTGATTGAAGGGATTTGGGGTTTCACTGAACCATGATGCAGGCCACCTCCGCTGACTATTGAACCAGTTTTCCTGCCACCGGAGTCCAGTCTCCAGAATAAAGCAAGATTCAAGGAAAACTAACCCTCATAACTGCTTCCCCAGCTGATCCTGTTGTCCATATGGGACTGCACACAGGATGACCACGTTGCCATAACTTTAACCAATGGCCCTGAACTTCCCCCATCCTGAGCTGAGGAGCACAAGTCAAGAACCCAAATCCCTTTTCTCCTAAGGGTTAATTCCTTTCAATGAGATGTTCATAGACTTATGTTATTAATGTAGATTTAAAAAAAAGTGAAAAAAAAGAAACAACCACATTCTTAGGGAATTCAAGACTGCATTACTAAAATGGGAACTTGAGATTTCCACGCTTAAATGTTCATAACGGAAGGTCCTGCCGGATGTAGAATGTGTGCAAGGCGCTTATTCCAATGGACATCTCAGATAAAGGAGATCATCTGGCTCTATATTTAATAAAATGATCTTTTAGGGTACCAAAGATAAGGCATGAGAAGCTATCGTTGAGCTTTCGAAAGCCTACAATGGCCTGATTTTAAATCAAATGAAAAATTTCATTTCAGATCAAATCAGTAAAAATCTAGATATCAACCAGGGGAAAAAAAAAAAAAGTAGCACAACTCAAACACATGAGCAGAAGTAATTAATCATGAAGTTGAGATCCAAAAATAACACTGAAAAGTCACTTGCCTCTGCCTATAGCCACCAGTCCAGCTCCCTTGAAGCCCCTCCTAGGTGAATGTGTAGGCCAGTGGATCCGAGGCATGAACCACAGACCTCTGGGTGACAGGGCTCAGAGCTATTAAAAGAGCCCTAAGAATCAACATGAGCAGCCAGTGTTGGCTGGGGATGCCTAAACAGTGTGTCCCACAGACACACAAAATATCATTTTTTAAAATTGTATTTGGATACAATTTCAAAGCTGATTTCATAAGGAGCTTTTCTTCCTCTATTGGTTTCTCAAACAACAGACACTGAAGACAATACGATATTCAGGGTTGGGTGCAAGGGACAATGATATGGGAATATTTTTTAAAGTTAACTTTTTACAAAAGAATAACATCCATACGTGTGAATTTTTATTACATTAAACTGTTAAAAATTACTGTTCTACACATTTTATCAACAATCCAGAAAACACCTGTCATCTGCATATTCAGTTTATTCCAGGGCTTCTTAATCCTCATAGGCAGGAGGACTTCAAAAAGTATAATCTAAATCCTTCCTGCCACAAAGTTACCTGAGTTTAATTTATTGTTTCTTTTTGAAGTTGCAGGATAATTCCATAGCTCTTTGTATAGCTGATGACTAATAACCTGTATTCCAGGTCTCACCTAGAGGCGAAAAACTCAAATCTTCCTACACAGAGTTGTATCTTAACATTTACATTTTTATTCTCTAGAACAGCACTGTCCAGCGGAACTTTCTTCAATGATGCAAATGTTCTACATCTGTGGTCCAGTATGGTAGCAACTATCCGCATGTAACCACTGAGGACCTAAAATGTGGCCAGTGAGACTGAGGAACTGAGTTTTTTTTATTTTAATTAATTTACATCCAAATTTAAATAGACACATATGGCCAGTGGCTAGCATACTGGACGATGCAGCTCTGGACAGCATTCATTTCCTAATCATCTTATTTAATTATAGTATCTCCCAAATGCAGAAAATCACCCACTAAAGATCTAATAGATTCCAAAATCTGGATTATTTGATTTTCCACATAGCACCGTGGTGCCAATAAGGGCAATGGCACGGGAGCATATTAGTTTTACAAACAAAGACAAATGAAATATAAGCTCTACCCTAGCCAGATATAAAAAGCCCTGGATAAATGAGGGCAGCTCTGGAAAAAGTTATCTATGTTCTTAGAAAATAATATATCTAAAGATCTCAGAAATTTACCTTTATAGACTAGGACCTGTTTACTCCATTAATTGTACCTTAAATGTCTTGATTTGGTGGCACTCAGCTTTGTTGTCCTGCATCAGTACGTGATGTTTGATGCTAAGCTCCTTTTTCTTACATATTTACTCAAAACCAGTCAAGAATTTATCTTCTTGATAGTTGGGGTTCTTTTTGTTCTTATATTGACACTGAATCACTGCAAATCTCATTGCCAACTAGATATGAACCCACTAAACAGTAATCTAATTTAAACTGTGTTTTTCCAGGAATGCAGACACAGGACCCAATCTGTCCTTTAATTTGTATTAAAAATTTTACTAAGCACTATTCCAGGTGTTGGAAGGACACTATAAGATGATGTAAGGCCCGGCCAGGCATGGCTCAGAGGTTGAGCATTGACCTAGGATCCAGGCGATCGGGGTTCGATTCCCGGTCAGGGCACATGCCCAGGTTGCAGGCTTGATCAATGACTCTCTCATCATTAATGTTTCTATCTCCCTCTCTCCCTCTCCTTTCCTCTCTCTGAAATCAATAAAGATATATTTAAAAAAAAAAAAAAGATGATGTAAGACCCCAGTCCCCAATCTAAAATAGCTTAAACACATTTCACACTAATAATCAGGGAGTTAAGGGGCTCTCTTTTATCTCTTTTTCATCGTCCAATTATGCTACATTCCTTCTATTTATACTAATGCATCTGTGAAACCTCTGGATTGATGAGCTCAGTTTGAATGTATGATAAAACCTGGACTTCTTAGTATTTCTGGTTCCCTGAAAATCTGCTATGATGTAATTTCTATAAATTATTTCCAGTCCCCCAAAGGCATCATTATTTTCCTATATTAAATATACTTTATCTTGAAACACTTAAGAATATCTCCTTTAGGGATTGAGAAGAGAGAGAGAGAGAGAGAAAGAGAGAGAGAGAGAGAGAGAGAGAGAGAGAGAGAGAGAAGGAAGG
Organism: Miniopterus schreibersii; assembly: GCF_964146895.1. Taxonomy (NCBI): domain Eukaryota; kingdom Metazoa; phylum Chordata; class Mammalia; order Chiroptera; family Miniopteridae; genus Miniopterus; species Miniopterus schreibersii. The sequence goes on from NC_138111.1 coordinate 32,244,132, forward strand.
GAGGGAGGGAGGAAGGAAGGAAGGAAGGAAGGAAGGAAGGAAGGAAGGAAGGAAGGAAGGAAGGAAGGAAGGAAGGAAGGAAGGAAGGAAGGAAGGGGAGAGGACTCATTGACATGGCCAACAGTGTGGTGATGGCAGTGAGGAAGGGGTGGGAGAAGGTAGAAGAGGGCACAGAGGGGATAAATGGTGATGGAAAAGTTTTTTTTAAATAAATTAAAACATATATATAAAGAGAGAGAGAGAGAATCTCCCTTATTAACTTTATGGAAGAAATGGAACACTGTGTCTTAGAGCTCAAATTTCCATTGGCACTGGTATTCTCTAAACTTCCTTCTCAACTTTCTGTGTGTTTTTTTTATAATAAAACAGTAGAAATATCATTAAATTTTATTGCATTGAATAATAATTCTAAAATATTCTATTTTTGAGACATAAATTCTATAGAGCACTAAGAACTGACACTTGTCCAGCACTTTATAGTTCTCAAGCTCTTACTTGGTCTTCATATAACCCCAAGTCCTCTCATTGTCAGTCTTCACATTACACAACTAGTTTAGCAGTGAAGTGGCTTCTCCAAGAGAACACAGGTAAATGATGATCTGGAGCAATACTTTCCATATTGTTAAGGGAGGGGAGAGGACCTCATCTCCCACAGTTGCTATGGGGGGTTGATTTCTTGCGATATCCTGAGAAAGAGAATACTCTGAGACTTGCATGGGAGGATGAGATATAGCAGAAAGCTTTATTTCCATGGAATTACAGCCCTGGGTTTCCAAAGTCCCATTTCCCTTAGTCTAGTTATAGCAGAAGTATAGCTGGGGCTTCAGTAGAGCTAAAATCAGAGCCAGTGTCCAGAGTTTCCTTTCTAAGTCTGAACAGTCCAATACAGCAATGGGCTAGCTGTATTCTATCTTTCCATTTCATGTGGGGCTCCACAAGGTCACAGGGCTTGGAGGAAACATGAGCAAATGCAAGGAAGCCAAACATGAGCCAAGAGCACAAGGTTAGTAAGAGCCAAGAAAGCAAACTACTTTGTTTAGGGCATTATGTATTCCCAAATTTTTGTGTACTTATAGTGGCCACACCCATTCTGGCCAAGGATTTCTGTTCCCAGGTGTGACTGACAGACAAGTACCTTCCCTATGTCACCCCAACTTTACTGGGCATGTGTATATCTTCCCTTTGTTGGATTTCTTCCACCAGTGTTTTGCATAGAAAAGGCTGGGGATTTCCTGAAGAGTGCAAAGTTGCAGCTTCCTGGTGAAGCTGCCCAAATGACATGCCTATAATGTCTGTCCTTTCCTTTGCTCCTTTCCTATTATTAACAACTAACTAATTACAATGGTATCACATCCAGTGGATATTGGTTTGCCATAAGATAGGAAACAATGAATACCACACATTCTTCTATAAACTCAAAAAAGCACATTACCATATGTAAAGATCTGATAAGTCGTGCCCTTTAAAAAACAAATCCATTTAACTTTTTAACCCAAGCATTTCTCAAACTTATTTAGCCATGGAATTTTTAAACTTTTAAAAAATACCATTTATTGTTCTACCAAATACCCTTTTAAAAATACTGCCCTAGAAAAATGTCCTTAAAATATGAAAAATGATAGAAAATTAGATGACAATAAAACTCTTGAACTCCCAAATATTTGGAGTGGAACTCTCCATGTAACCCTACTCTTTAACTATTCTCCTCTGCCCGGCCGGGCATGGCTCAGCGGTTGAGCATCGACCTAAGATCCAGGCGATCGGGGTTCAATTCCCGGTCAGGGCACATGCCCAGGTTGTGGGCTGCAGCAGATCAATGACTCTCTCATCATTGATGTTTCTATCCCTCTCTCTCCCTCTCCTCTCCTCTCTCTGAAATCAATAAAGATATATTTTTTAAAAAATAATAAATAAATAAATAAATAAATAAATAAATAAATAAATATTCTCCTCTATAAATCCCCTCTAAATAGCCTCAGTTACTGTGTCTGTGTTGTACCTGTGGTAGAAAATAAGGCAAAAACTGTGGTTCCATTAATGCTTACCCAAGAAACATTACAAAAGGGCTTTGTTTCTAAATGAGGAAGCCAAGAATCTAAAATGGAATGATGATTGTGGAGGTAGTGTTTGCCATCTTGAATACTGGTCTGGCAGAGCTTCTCCACAAGACTGCATTCCCAGAACTCCAGGTGTTCTTTCAGCCTAGAGGCTGGAACTTCTCTGGGGTCCCTAGGGGGTCTCTACAGACATCTCACTTCCTCCAGACCTTTAGGACAGATATTGTCCCTGCCCTTTCATTAACTTCCTAAATTAGTCCAATTAATGTAGTTGTCATAAAAAATAGCAAACTCCAACTAGCTAAAGTCCTTAGATGATCTCAAGATGTGCCGCTTTCTAAGTCAGCACTATGAAACAAATTAAAAAGTAATAGAGAGCCGCCAAATGGCACATCCTTTTAAGATAAGCTGTTTAAGAAAAGCAAGGTGCAGGGCAGCTGGGGTCATCTGAAAACTGACCCAGAATGCTTGTGCTCAAGGACAGGCACATCTTAAAGGAAGCGACTATGACTACCAATAAGAGAAGCACTCTGGCCTGGCCCTCACCTGCTGCATCTCAACTTCAACCATTTTTCCTTCGTGAGTAGAACTGCATCACAGGGAAAAGGAAACCTTTGAATCTTCCAGAAATAGTTCTTAGGCCTGTCTCAACCATCAGCAAGAGATTATCCAGATCTGGCTTTCAGCGTGTAGACCTAGCACCTTAGCTTGGTTGGGCATGCCTTTGCCCCTGCTGTCCTCTTTTCCTAACAGACTCATCCTGTCCTGGCCCTGGGTTTCCTGGCTTTTAGAGACTTGATTTATTCTTCAAGGCCTGGCTCAGTTCCCTGTCAGAATTAGTCCTTCCCTTCTCTGTCTCCCTTCCCTGTCTCCACAAGCTTCATTCTTCTCTGGAGAGAAGCTGGGTGGTAGCCCAAGGCAACAATCTATAAAAGGAGCTTTCACTGGGTTTAAATGGGAAAGTGGTGAACATCAATTGACACTGCAAATCAAAGCTAACGATACACTTGAACAGGAAAGGGAAAATTCCAGCTGCTACCCTGCCTCTGCTAAATAATTGTTTAAAATATTTTTTAATTTTGTTTTAAAGATGTCAGATTATTAGATTTCCCAGAATCTTCAACTGGTATGGTCTGGACCTGTTTTTGTTACGCTCAACCACAATATAGTTAGTTATATATCTGCATGTGTCATTTTTATATGTGCATTTCCCAGAAGATAACACAGTATCTTGCATGTGTTAGGAGTTCAGTATGTTAGATTGATTTAATTGGTAGTCTTTCTTACTCACAACCATAAGCTACAGTCTAACAGAAATTAGTAAAAGGGTTGGAAATTTCCTCAATTATATCAAGCTATTTAATTACCTTAACTCCTTTAGGAAGGTTTGACAAAGCCAAAAAGCTTTTATCAAATGTTATCAAAGTTGAGAGAGATAACCAGTCCCCTTTGTAAGGCTAACTTGTGCCTGCCTAAGAGACACTGCTATGTGGGAAAGGGAGTGGAGAGATGTTATTTAAAAGAGTTGATGAAATGCACAGCTTTTCTATTCCTCCCAAGTTGAATATTGACTAAATGGCCTCTTTATTTGTTTTATGATTTTCTAAACCATTACACACACTCACACCCAATGCCAAATATAATTTCATTTATCCACTTTTGAGATTTTCCACCAGACTCTTTACCTCCATCAGTGCAGGGAAAATGAAGGTGAATGGCCAACATAGTTACCTGGCCTAGAAATATATTCACCCATCTGGTCCTTTCCTCCACTCTGTTGCCGCCTTACTGTGCCATGTTCATATAAGTGTGAGTGTGCGCGCAACACACACACACAAATGAAATCATGACATAAAATAAATTGGAAATAAATTTATCCTCAGAGAAATGTATTTCCATTGCTTTGGTTTCATATGATATGTTCTTTGAACTTAACCAGACCTAAATTCTATCCCAGCTCCACCATTTAGAACCACATGTGTGACCTTTGGCAAGTCACAACCTCTCTGAGACTCAGTGTTTCTATTACAGGCTTCCTGAAGGGTTAAGTTGAATGATATATAGATAGTTATAGAAACACCTAGCAGAGCTGCAAACACCTGGAGAACACTCAATACATTTGCCCTATTATTGCTGATTAATTTTTCTTCTGAGAAGTTGGGCCACACCCCGAAAACTGCTAAAACAAACCATTGTAAATCTGAAGTAGCTTGTGTGAGCTCACCTCTACCGGATCACATTCCTAGGGTCCCTCTAGCCTATGCTGTACCTTAATGAGAATTAGGACCACTCTCCTCCAAATCCTTATTTTTTTAACCTACCCCCTCCCCACTGCATGTAGCCTTATAGGCCAACAACTTGTAGAGTGGAGCAGGACTGAATTTTTCCCCCCAGTGGACCCTTTGTCCAGGGTCTCTGTACAATGCACAGCTGCATTATCATACAAGGGATGCCTGAGTGTTTCTGCACTCCCGTTCAGAGTTTTTCCAAACCTTTGTCTTCAAGTTACATCCACTGAACAGTAAGGATGTTTCTTTAGATCCTATTTCCAAGGCAGAATTATATAGACATCACTGTTATCACTAACAAGGACTCAGAAAAATATTTCCTTAGCTTTGACACAAAAATGGAAAAGAACTGGACCTTACAGCACTTCTAAAACTGAAAGTTTGCGCACTGGCATGGGAATTCTGCTCTCTGACTTAGCAATTTCCCAGGAAAGCCGAGGCAAAGACTCCTGATGGTTCTAGAACTCAGAATTGGATTTGTGGCATAGGATGGATGGTGCATGTGCAGACCAAGTGGTGTTACACTAAGTCAGAACCCAGAGTGTAAACAGCACCAACTGCAAACAAGAAACACTTGCTTTCTGCCCAGTTCTGCCTCTGCACATACTATGAGGTGATCCTATGGCACATACTTACCTTCTCTGGGCCACAATTTCCCATCTACAAAATCGAGTTAATATCTGCCTTAAATCTTAACTTCTCCCACCCTGCAAAAAAAAATTTCTGAGGTTCAAGTAAGAGGGTATGTGTGAACTTTAAATCAAAAGCCAATATGAGGCCATTTTTTTAATCAATTTTTACCTCCCCAAATTCATCAGAATCACAGCCATAAACCAGCTGCTTAACCAATATAAAAGGATCAAGGAAACAAACAAAACACTATGACTATTACTAAAATATTTAAATGTTAATGCCCAACTCAGGCATTTTTTCTGGGGACCCATCGCCTACTCTCCACCAAATGTCATTCTTTCTTCAGACAGAACATACTTCCCTCTTCATGTCTGCGGCCTCTGCATCTTATCTATGCTTCTTTGCGGCACATACCCCAAGGAAATGATAGTTATCTGCTTGCTTGTCTGTCACTCCCGCTGGACTGTGAGCTCACTGAGGGCTAGGTCATATCTGTAGCCCAGCCCTGACCTAGCTCAGTACCTGGCACAGAAACTCTACTGTAGATGTCTTGAAAGGTGAGAGATATGGGAGTCTTCCTGCACCCTTTTCTATGCTCTGCACTCACCAGTGCCATGAGCTTGGACAAATCCCTTTTTTTCTGTGAATTGAGGACATCAGACTAAGTCAAGTTTGCAAAGTGCCATCCCACAGGGCCATTCTAGCCTCTGGACATTGTTTTTTGCCTGCTGGTATCCACAGTATCAAAAAGAAACTTAAATTAATTATGAACATTTAGATATCAGAAAATATCACATAGAATAGAATTTTCATCTCTTTAAAAAAATGAGAAGATCTTACATTACTGGGCTGTCACACCAATAGCAAAGATTGGTGGCTTGCCCTCTGAAATAGCCGGGAGGTGACAGTTCCTATCACCTCTTACCACTTGGCCCAGTCACTCGTTTATATTACCTGCCTGGGTCTTCAGATGTATTTGATTAGGGTTTTCTAATAATATTATATTACCTGCCTGGGTCTTCAGATGTATTTGATTAGGGTTTTCTAATAATACCATTTAGATCGCTAGGAATCATTTCCCAACCAGATACACACACAAATACACACACATACACACACATATGGACTCACACGCACATTTCTTACCAAGGGATCAGGAAGCTCTGAGGCCCACTCCTGTACTACTCACTATCCTCACTTTAGGCTGAAGTCCTTTGGCAATTAATGAATAACAGGAAGAATATCAAATAAAGAAAAATATAGGAAGGAGAAGGAAGAGACAGAAGCTTTGGCTACAAACAGTGCTACCAGCAGTATTATGATACCATGTGAAGAAAATTAGATAGTTTTATAGTGTCAGACTTTCCATACAGCAAAGCAATCATTTTGTCTATGATCCTAGAAACACACATAATAGCTGATGTGAAAAACTGGAGGTTAATCATCAGAAATTATTGTGGCTTTGGGTATCACTCCCACTGGGATTCTCTCCCTCCTGCTCCCCATCACCCTCTTGCAAGGAGCTGCAACTAGCCATTTGAAATGTATGGGTTGCCCCCATCTGTAGCATATCCATAACCTCCCAAGGCAAAGCTGCCGTTACTTACAGTGCGATCAGCTGCACAGTGGGTGCAGAGAGGAGGAGAGAGCTAGGTACATATTACTAAGAAGCCTGATGAGTCCAACATACTGCTTCTCTCTAACAAGTACTGCCCCAGGAAATTCAAAATAGCACATGTCAATGTGCGTGGCATAATCTGCTAACCCATGCGGTGCTTGATTGGACAGATCAACAGCAAACAAGCCTGCATTTTCTCCCCGGCTTCCTTTACCCTCTGGCTACATCAGTCAGAGCCCAGAGCCCAGCACAAGCTCTGCCCTGAGAATCTTCAATTGACTGCTTACAGAACCACCTGTGTCCTCAGATTTCCAGGTTTCCCCCCGTCCTTCCCAAAAGCTCCAAGTCAGTTACTTTTAAAAAATTGTATTGAATGTGCTCCACGTGAGTGTTCTTTGCTCACTCCACAGTCTTTTGAGGCTAATCCGTCAGCTAATGAAGAGCAGAAAAGTCATTCATAAATATTTTTACTAGAATCTGTGCTTTGAGGGTAAAATATTTAAGAAAGGAACTCAATGACAAGCACAATTAAGTTGCCAACTGCACCACTTCTCCCAAAATTTTCAAAGCAACGTAAGTGCAGTTTTCGGGAAATTTTCCCATCTCACGAACATTATTCTCAAAGGTGATGGGTCTGGGAAGATAAATTTGATTATAGCAAATCCACTAACCATATCGGAAAAAGTCTCAAAGTAGAGTTGAAGTGCACACACTATTGACAATTACCTACAATCTCTCCTTCTATATGCAGAGTAACCCACATCCACACCCAGAGTGTGGGAGAAGCACAGGCTTAGAATTCAAGAAACCTGAACTCTAGTCCTGGCTTCACTAGCTAGGATTGTGAACCTTGGAAAATCTCTTAAGATCTCTAGATTTCCTCAACTGCAAAATAAAACAAATGAAATAACCTCTAAGATGGTGTTAAAATGCAGATTCTAAATTAATAGGCTTAGAGAGCCCTTGGCTTTCTGTATTCCTAACAAACTCTCAGATGACACTCATAACCATTGGTAGGGGATCTTAAGCAAGATACTGAAGCACTGGTTCTCAAACTTGGCTGTGCACTAAGTCAACTGGGGATTTTTTAAAAATATATCAATGCCTGGGTCACCCCCAGAGTCTGATTTAATGGCTATTTAGTGTTTGGATGGGGAGTTTTTAAAGCTCTCTGGGTAATTATAAGGCACAGCAGTGTTTGAGAACCTCTGCTCTATTTCTTAAAAAACTAAAATTATGAACTTTTTTTCAATCACATTACATTTGTACAGCGAAATTCCTTGTATCTATTATCTCATGACAACCCAGAGAGATAAGCAGGGCAAACTCTATTAACTCTGATTTATAGAAGAGATAATCAAGCACCGAGGCATCAGGTGTCTTGCCCAACGGCATATAGTTAATGACAGGCCTTCTGCTACTAGAACACTTCACTCCTGATACCCAGCCTGTGCTTTCTCCAGACTGCTTCATACCGTCTAGAAAACCAATAATGATAAGCAGATAGAAAATAGATGGCAGCTTTTCTGCCCCAAATTTCTAAGAATGATATGAATGGCAATGTAACAGAGAAATGCATGCAAGAAGGAAAACAATGAAATATATAATTGGTGAAGAAGCTACATGGCTGCTCTGGATGTAAAATAAGGTTGCTAAGGTTATGTCAGCAGGACCAGCCATTAAATATCAAGTGAGCACAGAGAGATAGATGACCTCAGTACTCAGAACACAATACAGGGTACTGGGGAAGTACCATAACCGGTCCTGGGCAAGAGACCAGACAGTTCACCATTTGATAAAACTAATAATTCATTGAAACTTGTTGAGATAACCATCTCACTTTTACACATCTGCCAAACCCACATGAAGCAAAGCAAATTTAAGAGTTTGGCATTAAAACTAAGGTAAATGTGAAAATTAATAAAAAACCAAGTAAGTAGGGGTGAAAAGGAGGTAAATCATACTTTTTAATGTTTACTATGGACTAGACACTTGTATGAATTAGCTGGCCTTATTCTAACTACTCTTTATGATTCCCATTTTACAAATGAGAAAGGTGAGCTACAGCTCAGTGCCAGAGCTGGGTTTAAGCCTAGACCTGTCTGATTCCAAACCTCTCATGTAACTTTCTGCTATTCACACTGATTCCTGTAACCAAATTAAACATTTTCAGGCAGACCACCATTCTTCCCCAACCCTCATCTTGTCGATGCAGTAGGGACAAAATGCTATTATAATGTCACAGCTCTTTACTCCTGTTGCTTTGAAGGGGAATGAAAACTCCATCTATGGGTAGATAACCTCACAAACAAAAAACAAAAAACCTTCCGTTGAACTTTTGGTTTGCAAAGGTAAAACCCATATTCTTTTCAACAGAGGTTGCAAGATGGCAGCCTCAGGTATGACCTGGGCGACAGGCATGTTTAATTGAAACAAATACACACTGCTAACCTTAACCCTCCCACTGTTTTTAAAATGTTGGAATTTATCAAGTTAAAAAGCAATAGCCTTTTACTAAGTAGTTATCACACAGAGTATGGATTGTGGATTTCTGGTGTCTCTCAAAAATGCTGGGAGAGCTGGGAGCCCTGGCACCGTCCTTTTTCATGGTGTAATCAGCTGAAGCCGAGTCAGCGAGCCCTCCACAGATGAACCATGTGCTGGCCATTCACTGCCGTTCCTTCTTTCTATATTTACTATATGTGTCAGGTGACTGTTGTCATCAGACTTAAGATGAATACTTCTTGTAACTTTTTCTATCCAAAGGTTGAATAATGAAAGATATACCAAGAGGCTAATCAACAATTTATTTCAAAAAAAATGAGGTCAGCCCACTTTTTCTTATAGCTAGAGCACATCCCCCATTTATACTTTAAATAGGCTCCAATGAAATCTGAGTTTGTAAATCCTGCTTTTCAGGAATAAGTGGGTTGATAAAACCAGATGCTAAACTCTTCCACCTAATAATATAAAGACTTTCTTAAGTGGAGTTATGGATTAACCCAGTGTTACATCAAGAGTGGGGTTATGGATTTACTGTAGCATGAACCACAGCCTGGAGGTAAAGAGAAAAATGTTTCATTATTATTATTATTCTCAGTTAACCCAAGGATAAGTTGGGTGTCAGGATATTGAATAGAAAACACATGGTCAAAGGTCCTCAGTCCCATTTTGAAGGTGAATGTGGCCAATGGGTTGGGGCAAAGAAGGAAAACCAGTGCGGAGCACCCTGTACAGGAATATGGCCTGTGTACTCTAGGAGTTATAATACGCAGGATCCACTTTAAATAGTTTCTGTTGTAATTTCCTGTTATCTGCAGCTCTTCAGGAAAGTTTGTAAAATGTGCTACAGAGAGTCTGATGAAGGGTTTGTGTTACCACGTGTTCACAAGCAAGGCAGGGTGGCGGTGGTAGTAGCTTGAAGAACTTTGCCAGAAGAGCCCCAAATGTGACTTGGGAAAACCAGAACAGAGGCTGAGGTGCAAGCCTCAGGAGTTCCCAGGATTGTGGGTGTGAGAACATGAAGACAGGCCTTCCTGCAGTTGTGCTGAGCTGCACTCCTAGAATGTCGATGCCAAAGGGAGATGCAGCCCTGACAACCTGAGGGCTTGGGAATATTGGGTTACTAAGGACAAAAGGTTGCTGTGAAACCTGTTCTGCTCTCTTCCACAGTTCTTATGTCTATAAAGTGCTTCCAACCCTATTTATATGAAAAAGTTATCAACAATAAATAAAATCATGATGAAAATAATGAATAATTTTAGATGTCTGACATGGAGTTATGTCTTCTTGACAGATTTTAAGGTTTTTCCAGACACAGTCAAAATATTCAAAAATTGAAAGGGAGATCAGTGTTTATGGAACAAAAGTGTATGTAGAGTTCCAAGTAAACATTTGAACCTGTACAGATTGTGTGATTTTTTTATCTTTGGCCCCTAAATACCCAGCACACAGATGCTTCACACGTAATAGATCTAGTTAATTGTTTGTTTAAAGCGAAAAGGGTTTTAAAACTTATCATGAGGGAGATACCTGAGAGCTAAGCTAGTTGTTCACAAAACTAAGGTCAGAAGAATTTTAGCTTTCTAGAATAGGATTTCTGAGATGTCCCCAACAACTGACAATCACCACTGACAAGATGTGAGTGCTGGGAAGTAAGCAAAATTCTTAATTGGCTAAGAAATTAGCATTCATGCCAGGCGCTTCTTTGTCTCCCTCAATCCACAATAATTCTGTGATATGAATATTGTCCATTTACAAATTATTCCATAATAAAGATGTTTGTGGCCCTGCTATATTGTTGAAAATATAAATATTGTATTTGCAATGCCAAGAGCAAACCATAGAGAAAAGCTATGAAAGGCAGAAAAGAGCCGTTACTAAAGAAATCAAAAGCTCTGTTCCTTACACTTGTCTGCTCTTTTGGAACATTCATACTGGCCAAAGCAATAATTATTGATAAATAAGCTTCACAGTCATCCTTTGGCACAACAGATCAACAATAACATCTGTGTAAATGTAGTATCACAACATAAGCACTCAAAGCCACAGAGAAGAAAATAATACTGTTTGGTTTGGTTTCATTTAGGGGAGCTTATTATATATTTTTTGAACAAGCCATTCTCTCTATAAAACTCAGCTAGCAAATCTGCCTCGCCTATTATCATTGTGAGGATAATGTCCCGAACAGATGGAGGGTTTCATACAATTTGTTGAACTAAATTTAACAGGTTTGGCTGTAAGTGTTAACTTATTTTTATGTTCTATTTGTGTTATGTTTGTAATAGATGCACACACATGAATAAAAACAGAAAATCTGTACACACAGTACAGCTGGTTCGATAATGTTTTCATTATAGCATCACATACTTCTAATTAGAAGGCTTTATATTTGGCCACCAAGAAATTCTGGCTGCAGGGCTGCTTATGTGGCATTCGTGTGACAAAAAAAATCTTCATCAATCCTGTAGCAACATTCAAATCTTACCTCCACCGATGGCACCATGTGTGCAAGGGACTAGGACCAGATTCGTTAAATTAATAATGGCCTACTAAATAAATGAACAGTTGAATAGTACACTATAAAATTTAATAGGTGGAGTTCATTAAGCCCAGAGGCCCAACTAGGAATGTTTCTATGACAGATGAAACATGGAGCACTATGACAAAAATATACTCCGGGAAAATTGAGTGCCATTAAATGTTAAATGATAGGAAGAATCCTCCAACTTCAACTGAACGCAAACTCTATTGGTAAGGAGGCTTTCATTTTATCAATGCAAGGAACCAATTGGAACATAATTGAGAAACCATTTAAGCAATATCTTCCTAAAATAGGTTATTAACTCCAGGTGCCCTGTGATCATATTTCTTATTCACTGAAATAGCACAACGGAAGCTATAAAAGTAATATATGTGATAGCAACTACAAGTGAAGGGGCTGGTCATCAGGAACCTCTCCTCTACTCTGAAAAGCAAACTGTAGAACCACATACTGACATACATAAACATATTCACATACACACCAAAAAAGATCCAAGTATGGAAAAAATGGCAAAGTGCAGCTCCACATTCAGGATCTTAGATTCTGCAAGCATACAGAACATAATGTGTAGGTGTCTGTCTAAAGAAAAAGCCTTTTGAATTTCTTTGAATTAAATGGTCCTCTAGCAAATTACAATGTATTTGGATTGGCACCTCTGATGTCGGAAAGAACATCTATAATTATGAAACAGGCTGAGCCCTCCTTGCCCTCCATTAAAGTCCCTGTTCTCCTTGTCAAGGCTTCTCGGCCCCTCCTCTTCTTATGCTTGACAGAGCAAAGGGAGGTGAAAGAGCCACTGACTCTAATCTCTGTAGCCTTTCCCCAGGTGCAAGCCTTAGCAAGATTTCTATTTAAAAGAGATATGACACCATGTCATTCATCTGGCAGGTTCTATTGAGCTATTTCTGCTTGAATAGTAATAGTATTTAAACAAAGTTAAATATGGATCAGATATGCACCACCCAAAAACTGTGTTCCCCAAAGCTGATCAAAACTTAAATTTTTAACAATCTCTGAAGCAAACCAGTATCTGTTACAAAGTAAAGAATGTGATTTAAAAAAATAACCATAGATATGGTTATGATATATGATATAGAGAAAAAATAACATGTAGCCTGAAAATAAAACAAAATAAACTTACTTGACAAAGTCATCATCATAATTATAGCAAAAAACCTAGTACATCCCATTGAGCTTATATCTATTTCTGTACAGTAAGAGTTTACCCTTCAGGCAATCAATAGTATCCTCTCTTCATGGACTGTAAAACTCACAAACATTATTTTTAAGGTGTTTAAGTTGGCAATCTTTTCTTTATTTTAGTTATAATAAATAACACTTTTGTTGATTTAGAGTCTGTTTAGAGATCAAGATTAGATTTTTTACTTAAATTATCAAGTTCAATTGCCTTATTAACCCTCAAGGGTGTTTTTGCTTAGATTTTCTCTGTAATTATAAGTATATTTTTAAAATTCTTTCTAAAAAAAAATCCATCAAAGCAACCCTTGTTCTTCCAATTAGTGCTAGTACCAAAAATAAAAGAGGCTCACCATCATCGTTCCCTATATCTTCTGAACCCCACTTCTCTCCCTACTTCTTACTAAGAATCCTTCTGAGGGATTTCTTTTTTAAATTCTTTGTATTTCTTTAATTGCTCAATTTTCTAAAATACTATTGTCTTCAGTCTCTGACTCTGTCTTCAAACCTCAAAGAAAGCCTTTAAGTTATTGTTATTTAAGTTTTGTTATTGTTGTTGCAGTTGTTGTTGCTAATCTGAGCCTAGCTCTGAATTAGGCATGGTGAGAAAGTAAAAGAGGTAGACTCCATCATCTCTGTCTTTTAAAAGCTTAATACTGGGGACCCAAAATATTTGGAGGCCTTTGAAAATTTTACTTCTACCTGAAGTCAAAACACAAGACATCCATAGAAATGACAGTAAGTGGTTTCATTAACTCATATGTAACATAGACTAAGCATGTTACAGAAAGTTCTGGAAGAAAAACACAACCTTCTTCCCAACCTCTCTTTTGAGGTCCATATTTCCAAGTGCCACTTAGATAAGGCACAAGTTGGTCAGATGCAGCATGCTTAAAGTCAATATCATCATTTCTGTCACCTCCTATTTTTACCCCCATGGTCTACATCTGGTTAGTAATCATTCTAATTTTGCTTCACCAGTTCAGTTTCCTACATGTTGTCCTTAAGGCCGTCACTCTCACCCTCCACATCCAACCTCCACAATGGTTGATTCTAGCTTCCAAAGAACTCACTTCAGTTCCCACTGGTTCCCTTCTGTTCACACAATAATTGTCTTAGTGAAGGAAACCATCTTATCTCACTTGGACATTGCTTCCGTTCCTATTCCCCTTCCTGCCCATTCACTACCAGAGAAATATTTCTAAAATATACATCTCAACAGAAAACAGCCCACTGATAGTTCTTTGTGGCTTAAGGGATAAAGTGTAAATCCCCTTTTTCAGCCCCTAGGACCTGTGACCACAGCCTTCCTTTCCAGCCTTGCCTTAGCCTCCAATCACATGCACCCTATGTTCCAGTCTCACGAAATTTATTGTTCCCTGCACACCTCATGCTTTCTCACCACTCCTAGCCTCTACCTACTTTGTTCCCTTTGTCAGTGATGCCCTTCTCTCACCTGCCTTGAATCCCTGTACCTCCTAATGGACCCAGTCCAGTGAGTAACTTTTCACAGATCATCTAGGTAAAATCAGTCTCCCCTTGCTTGTCTTCCAAAGCACTGTGTTCATATCTCTTTCACAATGTTTTTCACATATATTAAAATAATTTACTTATATACCTATCTCCTGAACTCCTCAAATATATAAATTTAGGATATTTATCCAAATCACTATATGTGGCACAGTAGCTGGCCAACAAATGTTGAATGAATAAATGAAAACATTACAGATGGCACTCATAGAAGATATAGGACTTCAAGCTTTTTCTGAAGAAATGAAATTCTTGGCCTGTTAATGAGGCCATAAATAAAATGACCACATCAGAATAAACCCCAATACACGAAATGGTTCATCCAAAGATTTTTCTATGTACCAACCTAAAATATCAGTGCTTTGCTGGGGTGATTATAATTTTCTTTCTCTAAGTGCAATCAGTGTAACAGCCACTCTTCAGAACTATAAAGATCTAATGGATTAGAAGAGAACTGAATTCTTCACAGATCATTGGGTCTGTTATCAAATGGAAATTATCCTTCAAATACCCCATCTATCCCCATCAGCTGCAGAAAGGAGCCACTGGAATTACCCAACTCCCATTGTAAAGCAAACTAATATAACACTCAGGAGGACCAAGGAGCTTGGAAGGGCAAGAAGAAGAAGACAGGTGAGCACAGGGCATATTTCTCATTTTCCTGTGAATTCAAAGAACATGTTTTTACTCATTAATTTACTTCTGAGTAATTGAGTGCCATCTCTACTTCACTTAAGCTCTTTCAAACACAATTTGGAAAGGAAGGGTTAGAGAGACAATATTTCATAATTAGAAAAAGCAATGAATATTTTGGGGTAGCTGAGAGCATTTATTGTAATAATATATAACTTTAGTCACTAATCTTATGCAAGGCAATAAATGTTTGATTTTAGTGTTTGTTCCCTGGAAAGGTTTGTTCTTCACCAATGAGTTTCAACCTCTAAAGTAAGTTTAGGGACTTGGGCAAAATTAATACATTTCTCATCGCAAATCCCTGCTTTTACCAAGTCAGTGGTTGTCAAAGTATGGTCTGAGGGGTCCTTGAGACTATCAGAGAGTCTGCCAAGTCAAACCTATGAGTGTTAAACATCTAAGATTTAAAAAAAAAAAAAATGAGAACTGTTGATTTAGATAAAACTGTGGGCTAAAACAGAGGTAAAATTGACAATTTTGGTACCCAAGCCAAATCATTCAAATTACTTTTATTTCCCACAGAGCTTCTTAAAATACCTTGTGTCAGGATTTGACTCCCATTAACTTGCTGGGTAACTTCTATGTCAATTAGTTGTTTGGGCGTCAAATTTTTTCATCTGCAAAATAAGGACACTAAGAACAATAACGGCTAACGCTTGTAGAATGTTACAAGTGCAGACATTGTTCTAGGTGCTTCATGTATATTAATAATTTAATCCTCATACCAACCCTATGAGGAAAGTACTTTTTATCCTCATTATGGACACAGAAGAAAATGGAAGCGTACAAAGATAAAGTAACTTGTCCAAGATCATACACCTAAAAAGTATTAGAACTGGGACTTGAACCTTTATAATATGGGTTCATTACATTAAACTATTAGGGCCCTTTAGCTCTATATAACCTGACAGTTTTCCAAACACTGCAAGTCATATCTACTGAATGATGGTCTTCAAGGTTTCACTTTTGGTTTTGTAAAATGTGTTTCCCCAGCCTGTTTGTCTTTTAGCTTTAACTTAAGTCCCTTCTTGTAAGTTTCTTCTCTAACATTATTTTCCAAATGTGAGCCATTGGGTATATGCAAATAAGCTCATCCCATCACTCCAGATGTTTTTGTTAAGTTTTCTAATTTGTAAAATTCCAAATGGACTAAATAGAACACGTCTATGAGCCGAATGTTGACTCATAAGCTATCAGTGTACAAACTCTAATATAATGGAACCAACTCAATTTTACTTCATGAGATATTATAGTATCATAGTTCATGTGATATTAAACCAAAAACATTTTTTAAATTAAGCAGTTAGCAAAAAAAAGAAAAAAAAAAGAGTAACAATACTACAGCTACCATGTCACAGAATGGGGCTACCTGAACAGACAGGAACTACCCAGAGAACATATTATTTGAAATATTGACTCAGAAAACCCATGAAAAAGCTGAATGTTAGGTGCTCAAACAAGAGCAAGGAAAAAATGGCAGAAGGAAGAAAAAACAGATCATGTCAAGCTCCAACTCAAAACACTCCAGTGGCTTCCAAATATAGTCAGAATAGCTCCAAATGCCCAATCTCAGTGTTCAAGACTCTACAGTCTTCCCTCATACCCTCTTACCCTTAATCTCTGCACTCAGGCCAGGCCAAACTTCCTTTCTGTTTCTTCAATGTACTAAATCCTACTTCAGAGTCTTTGAATTTTGGTTCCCTTTACCTGGAAATTTTAGCTAAATCTTCATCTTAAAGTCACTTGCTTGAAAAGGCCTTCCCTGGCTATATAATAACCCTGCCAACCCCACTCCCCACATTATAATACCCATTTCATTAGGTTTTTGGACTTATGTATACTAGTTATAAAGTGTCTTGTTTATTTATTGGTTTATTGGGGGGTTTTTCCTGTCTTCCCCAACTAAATGGTATACAAATTGCTGAGAACTTGTCTTCTATCCCCGACAATGCCCAACATCTAGAAAGCACTTTATAAATGTTTTTTTAACTCAATGTTGGATAAAGGACACTGAAGTATGTGCTGTTGTGCGTAATCATTGAGACATAGGTTCAAATGTGTATGGAGCCACTGCAGACAAATATTCTTTATCCCTCTGAGGATCATTTATTTTTCCTTATTGCTCAAAGGAAGGTGGGTTACTACAGCCAAGTTCCCTGGAATGTTTGAATAATTAGGGAAAGAGATGAGATACAGAGGGACCAGGTCTAATAGATGCTCTCACTGAACTCAGTTGAGAGCTTCGAGATGCATTATTGACTGAGCATGCATTCAGCCTTTTAATGTTTGCATATCAAGGAATCACCTCTGGGTGGATCTATCTAAAACCATTTGAACAGGAGTCATATACTCCAGCAATTAAAAATAAATATGGCCATGAGTTACTGCAAAAAGGGATATTTACTTAGTACAGTATTTAAGGAGTCCTATTAAACTTTGTATTCCTGAGATGATCCTTAGATATAACACATTAGATAATATTGGGCCATATTTTATTAGGAATTGGTATTTCTCTTTCATGTCAGTGCACAGTAGATAATCTGAACGAAATATGTTGGCTAAAGAAACAGTGAGCTAATAGCAGCTTTTGATCTGGGAAATTTGCCAATCTTGATAGCATCAAATGTGCATAGTATATTAAGGAAAGTTCTTCACTCTCTGTATTCAACTGCCTTATTAAGAACTTTCCCACACAATCTGAAAAGAGATCTGAACAAAGAAGATATTAAAATGTTTTCTCCACTCTTAAACTCACAAATAGGTCTCCTACCCTGCAGGATTAACCTATTGTCCTGTCATTTTATAATGTATGCTATCCTTAGAAAATAAATGATTGTGAGATAACTCTACAGGGTGTGAGTCCTATAACTTTCTCTTTTTCTAGAGTGTACCTATAAGTACAACCTTCAAGAAAACCTTGTGTGGCTTTGGATTTGTCCACACAAGTGGAGATTCACTACCATCAGTCTACACCACCTATTCCCTAACAAGTCATATGTTACTTCTTAATGACCAGATCCAGAAACATTTGTTTAATCTCTAACCAGCACATTCCAGCTCTTCACTGACCCTCATTCTAATGTTTCACTGACACCACCCCACCCCCACCCCTACCCCCCAGAGCTCACTTTTGACTTACAGATGTGCACTTTAACCTTGTAACAATTTTTAAAAGTGGGATGTGGCAAAAGAAAAAATCAAGAAAAAAACAACAAAATAATCACTCCTTTATATAGGAAAGCCTGTATCTGCATATCTGGGTTTTAGGTCATTTATATTTCAGTGTGATACTCTGAAATTTGTATAGCACAGTTACACTCATTAGTTGATTGTATTCTGTTATAGTGTCTAGACAGTTGTATTAGTCGGAGTTCTTTAGAGAAATAGAGCCAATACCATGTATGTGTGTATGAGAGAGAAAGAGAGAGAGGGGGATCCAAAATCTTCAGGGTAGGCCAGCAGGCTGGAGACCCAGGGGAAAGTTAATGTTGCAATCTTGAGTCTAAAGGCAGTCAGAGGCAGAATTCCTTTTTCTTTGGGGGACCTCAAAGTTTTCCAATGACTGGATGAGGCCAACCCACATTATGGAGAGTAATCTGCTTTAATCAAAGTCTACTGATTTGAACCATAAGCACATCTGAAAAATACCTACACAGCAACATCTAAACTGGTGTTTCGCCACAAACTGGGTACTATGGCCTAGAAAAGTCAGTATGTAAAATTAACCATCACAATATTATTAATTAATATCATTAATCACTAGAAAAACTAGCTGTCAAGCTATGAAATGGTATGAAAGAACCTTAAATGTGTATTACTAGTTAATATTAATATTAGATTGTTAATATAAAGTTAATATTAAATAGTATTATTCCGATGTTTCATATAAGGAAACAGGCCTTGTAAGAACCAAAATCACCAGCTACCACATGTTGGCACTCACACTAGAAACCAGATCTTTTCATTCCTCATCACATGCACATATTGCCTCTTACATTATTGTAATAGATTTAAGTTGTTGTAGGAGTAGGTTTTATATTCTCTCCTCTGAGAGACCCAGAATGTGGACAATATTTAGCTCTCATTCTATGGCCAAAACTCTACACCTTTTACATGTCAAGAGCATAGGACTCCCTTTGAGGAGGTGAGTACTGACACACATAATGTGAGCCTTCAAGGGTAAACTAAGATGTCAAGTTTGAAATGTCACTCTAGAGAGTACTTCAGAATTCATAAAAGCTACTTCATTTTTCAACATGAATTTCCAAATTCCAGAAGTATTTTTTAGCACATAGAGCCAGAGTGCACAGAACATAAAACTTTATATCAAAATGAACCTTGACGTAAAAGACAATGTTAAGAAAATGAGAAGACAAGCCACAGGCTGAGGGAAAGTATTTACAAAAGACACATCTGATAAAGGACTGTTATCCAAAGTATACAAAGAACTCTTAAAACTCAACAATAAGAAAGCAAACAACCCAATAAAAAAATGGACCAAACACTTAACAATCACCTCACTAAAGAAGATACACAGCCCTGTGTTGCAGAAATACTTTTCCAGATGACACAGTTGAGTGGACCAGGTAACTTCTTTCAACCAGTTCCCATTCTTAAGATGGAAGCTGTATTCTAGGTAGGCCAAGAATACTGGGGTCCTAATTGCCCCACCCCAGCTCACTCACATTGTGTAGATTCCATATAATAATACCAAGATTTGCTACCCCTCTTCATTTGTAGAGAGGGTTGGGGAAAGCAGGTCCCTGCCCCTAGGTCCAGTGCAGTAGCTCTGGGGTTCTGGCCAGGTGGAAAGGCAGGCCTTAAGGGCAACGAGTTCTGCACCTCTGCCTGAAGGGACTGAACTTCTTTGGAACAAAGAGTGGAGAACTCCATTCCTAGGGTGTGGCTATGTTTCAATAAAAGTTTATTAATAAAAACAGGTGGTGTTAGAATTAAACAAGATGTTCAGCTACGAATTTATACATGAATGTTCATAAAAGCACCATTCGCAATAGCCAAAAGGTAGAAACAACCCCAAAGTCCATCAACTGATGAACTGATAAAAAAAAAATGTGGCATATCCATACAATAGAATACTATTCAACAATAAAAAGAAATAAAGTACTGATACATGCTACATGCTACAACATAGATGAACCTGGGAAACATGCTAAGTAAAAGAAGCCCTTAATCGGAAAAGGCCACATATTGTACAATTCCATTTATATGAAATATCCAGGATAAGCAAATCTCTGGAGACAGAATACATAATGGTTGTTTAAGGGTGGTGGGAGGAGGTGTAGGAGAATATAATAAGTGACAGCTAATAGAGACAGGATTTCTTTAAGGGAAGATGAAAAAATTCTAAACATAGATTCTGGTGATTATTGCATAACCTTGTGAATATATTAAAACAGTGAATTGTACACTTTAAATGAATGAATTTCATAGCTTATGAATTATATCTCAATAAATGTGTTTTTTTTAAAAAGAATTCATACTGACCTAAGGTCATATTCTCATTGTTACTTTTGAAACTATCTGCAATATCATTTTCTTATAACTTATTTCTCTTTTGTAGAATTGAAGAATATATGGATGATTGTTACTTAACTGATAAACCTGTTTATTAGAGTTGAAAAATATAAATAGATTCAAGAAAAAAATGTGAATGGGGCAGGGTAGGAAAAGATTAGGGCAGGAGGTAGATTTTCTTCCTAACAAGAGCCCTTGAGATCCCACCTACCCTCACTCCCACTGCTACATTGGGCTTGGCTGCTCTTGGGCCCCACTCTCGGGGCAGTAAAGCCAATAAAGGCCAAAACTGTAAAAGGCACACTGACCATCCCTGTGTGCCCCCAACTGACCAGTACACTTATATCGTTATGTACCCTGATTATCCTGACACACGGACCTTTCCCAACATCCCAGGAACCCTTTACCTGCCCCAGAAGGCCCTCTATCATCTGTAAAACGCTTAGACTGCTATTTTCCACAGGCCAGTTAGATGTGATTTCCCCGTGAGCACTCTAGCCTAGGAATATAAAGGCACTTCAGGAAAACCAAGCTTATTAATTTATAAATATTGACTGTCAGACGCATTTTGAAGCATTTATTTCTATAATTTTTACATTAAACATAATACAGTGGTCCCTTGGTTTCCGAATGTGATCCGCTCAGGAGACCGTTCGAGCTCTGAAACGTCTGGAAACCAAGGGATCCACAGCCGACGGCTGGGCCTCAGGGTCTTGCCCTCAGCAGCCGAAACAATTCCTCCAGGGTTTATTGTGTTGGTAAACAGAAATGTTCGTCAACAGAAATGTTCAAAAACAGAGGTACCACTGTATTTGCACATATAATGTTAAATACATGTGCCCTATTTTGAACTTTAAGTATTTTAATGCTTTGAGTCTGTCACAGGGGCAGACTTTAAAAAAATTCTGCTTACACCTTCCATAATCTACATTAATCATGAGCATTAAGTTGCTCTTGGAGAAGTTTCATTATTCAACGCATTAAGTAATGAATCTGAGAAAAATGAGAGTGCTCATTTGGTTTAAAATAAAATAGATGAATAAATAAAATGTGTTAGTATTTTTAATATCTAATAAGTTCTGCTAGAATGATGTACATTTCAATAGGAACAGTTTGTTCAAATATATTTCAGCAAGGACTATGTGAATGTTCCAGTCCTGTATTTAACTAAGTTTTTCTATGACTGTATTTTTTTTTTAATCACTTTTACTTACATCACCCAAAACAGTTTGGCAAGAGCCCTCTGATAACCAAGTTGATTTTCATGAACTTAGATTAGCCTTATAAGCAGGAAGCCACATTTTATCATGAGCAAAAATCTCTGAGTATAGGAAGACTGGTTTTGGTTTCTTGTGTCAAGCTCTCTGTGTTTGAAAGACTTCCAAACTTCACTAAATGTATTTTGTTTTCATTCCTTGTATTATTTTTATATGTCTTAAAGGGCACATATGATCTTAGGTTTGAAGAGACAGAAGGCGGCTTGGAAATAACCATTGATGAAAACGTTTAAAGTAGGCATGCCAAGGGAAGAAAAAATAAGGTCCTGTCTGGATTCAGTCAGCTTCGCTTGACCTGGTTATAGCTAAAGGAAACATCAATGGGAAATTCAAGGTAAGAAAACTAAGCCAAAGTTCTGCAGGAGGTGGCTCTGATGACTTGAGAAGAATGACATCTGATCCTTCTAAAGAAAACACATTTCTCATAGCTGTCAGCATAGTACCAAAGAAGAGAGAGGAATAAGCTAAAACATAAATATTACTATTCCTAGAGGATGTCCTTCAAGAAAGGAAGGCTTTGTCTTGGCTGTGTTTATATAAATCTTTGGAATATTTGTCCAAAAAAAAAATTCACATAAATGCAAGTCAGCCCATGAAGTAGAAACTAATTCAGTGTGTCCAAACACAAACTCCAGGCAACCACAGAAAAAATATGTTCTCTTGGAGCTTCCATAGTAAATAAATAATGAAGATGACATTGCTAAGATTGTACAACAAGCGGTCAGGCTGCAAATGTGACTTAGTTAATTGGCTGACTAAATCTAAACCCAAGAATGTGCTGGAAGAGAGCTGCTATGAGATGGGTTAGTAGAGATTTGTTTGTGAAACAAATCTGCACTTCTAGTAAGTGGAATTAAATACTCTAAATTGGATAAAGTTATAAAGCTATGGAGTGTACTGATACCATGAGTTTTTTATTAACGGTCTCCCATCCCCCCTCCAAAAAAGGAAAGAATTTAGGTAAAGACAATGGCCCAAACTCAGGTTATTGGAGAAATAGCAAGAATAGCCTCTTCTTCCTCAAATCCCAGTTATGTATAGATCTTAGATATGTGGTTTGCCTCAACAAACATTCCCAGGAATTAAAGAATATTTCTTGGAACACACATAGCTTATTTCCTGTAAAGAAAATAAAAAATTGGCTATAGTGTAAGCCTACTGTATATTTTGCAATACTCCCAAATATCCGTGATTATGCAAATCATGTGTTTCTAACAAAGAGTGAATAAAGAGATGAAAGTACATCAAAATAGTCCAAATTTGGCATCATTCTATGGTCAGTCATTCTTTAAAATCAACTTCCTCTGTGTGTGTATGTATATAATATATACGTGTGTGTATAATATATATGTGTATGTATGTGTGTATAATGTATGTGGTGTGTATAATATATATATATGTGTATGTGTGTGTGTAATATATATATGTGTGTGTGTGTGTATTTATCTTTAGTGTATCACACAATTTATTTGGAAAATAAAGATGTTGCAATAATAGCTCTGCATTTATTTAAAGTATTTTCCCTCAAGATATCTGAATCAATTTTACAATATCTCTTAAAGAAATAAATAAGTCAAAATATTTTCAAGAGTACACTGTTTGCCTAGGCCTCACAGAATATACTGTGCCCTGATTAAAAGTAATACCTCTTATTTCATTGACTACTGGCTTAAATTTTTCACATAGGATCTCAGTCTCACTCAGTAATTCTTTTGGGAATTCATGAACGGTCCACCCTATTACCAAGTAAGGTCCACCGTGTTCTTCCAATCCTAATCCCCTTCACTGATGTCTGCTACTGGAGAAATAGCATAAGGGCAGTTTACTAAATTCAGTGCAGCAGCAGCTCACTATGAAGATGTTGATGTCCATAGATGGATGCTGCCTCCTATTGCTTGGAAAGCTGCCTGCAAAATTTTAAGAAAAAAATATAGCAATTTCCCCCATAGATTTCAATGCTCTGAAACAGTCATGTGCTTTGTGCAGAAATGGAGAGGCTGTTCCTTCCCCACTTTCTAGCATCATTTGCCGTAAGAGGACCAAACTAGTGAAGTTTGTGCCCGTTTGTCTCACAGAGGGCTCCCTTGGCTTGCACTTATATCCCCCCTCCCTCTCTCCTCCTCCCCACCCCAAATGCTCAGACAAATATCCATGGCACTAGGCCTAGGGAACGACCTGAGAAAAACAGACCTTGTGTTGTAATCTTCATTGTTTCATTTCCTAGGCTTCCTCTATCTCTTCTGGAAGGAAGGAAGGAAGGAAGGAAGGAAGGAAGGAAGGAAGGAAGGAAGGAAGGAAGGAAGGAAGGAAGGAAGGAGGGAGGGAGGGAGGGAGGGAGGGAGGGAGGGAGGGAGGGAGGGAGGGAGGGAGGGAGGGAGGGAGGCAAAGGAAAATCTCATGCAAACTGGCCCAATCAAATAGTTTCATTGCAGGCTGCCCCCCCAGTTCATTAAACGTTCCCTAGACTTATCTGAATTCCTCCTTGGATTAATGTAAAGACCTCAGATACACGAGAAAATTTAAGATGAAGCAAATCTCATCTGAGACCATCTGGTCTTAGACATAAAGTCCAAACATGAAGCAGTTGTAGGTTGAAGGGTTCATGTGAAATAACTCTACGAAGAGCAATCCACATGAAAAGGATTCCCTGACTGAGGATACAGATGGTGACTCCCAACCAAAGGATAATGGGAGGGCATTTATTACAGACATCGTAGCACCAGTAGCTGTAAGAAGGAGGCAGGGGTCTTTTCTTTATTGACAAAGGATATTGAGCCCAAGGAAGAAAAGCATGCGGTATGTTCTCATCTGTCAATCTGTCATCATAAACCAGATAATACTGTGACAAAACCTGAAACTGGTATGGGAGGGGAAAGAGGGTAACAGGGAGTATAAAAGTGTATCAGTCACCAAAACTACTTTTTTTCATCAAATTAGGTTTTTAGAGCCGTTCTGGAAACAAAGTAAGTAGCAAACACAATCCTGAAGGGTATAAAAACTATGTGTAACCACATAGACTTGTGAAACTAGGTTGTCCTTTAGAATTTTGATTATTTCATTTTTAGAAAGAAGAAAGAGCCCTATTTTAGTCCCCTACAGACCAGGCCTAATAAGCTTAATGGATTTAAGCCCAACATGGCCTTTGTTAGAAAATGGAAAGATGGTCTGTTTCCTCCCACAGTAGGAAGGAAATTCTCCCATTGCTCTTTCTTCTATCTGAAATTCTCATATAAAAGACTTAGATACCCTTGGTATTCTAGGATAAAGGCTCTGAAGAGCCTGGCTGGTGTGGCTCAGCGGTTGAACATTGACCTAGGATCCAGAAGATCTCGGTTCAGTTCCCGGTCAGGGCATATGCCTAGGTTGTGGGCTCAACCCCCAGTCAGGGGCCTGCAGGAGACAGCCAATCAATGACTCTCTCATCATTGATGTTTCTATCTCTCTCCCTCTCCCTCTCTTTTCCTCTCTCTGAAGTCAGTAAAGATATATATTTTTTAAAGGCTCTGAAGAACCCACTGGAAGACCTAGCAGAACAAAAAATGTTAACTTTCAAGTAGAATAAGTAAGATTCTCTTTGTAAGAAAGGGAGGTCACACGGCTGCTCTCTAAGGCCCTGTTCTTGGTTGGAGCAACTTCAGATGAAGGAAGGAAAGAAGTCAGTCAATTCTCTTTCCCCTTAAACCACTTCAAATCACATTTCTGTCCCTTGCAACCAAAAGAGTTTTGACAAGTACGCTGCACAAGAAAGCTGAAGACTCATGAAAAATGGAATGGGTGTCCAGAAAGTAAACCAACCAGCTAACTAGCTGAGATTAATTTTAAAACATGATTGCATTACAGAAATTTAGTAAACAGTGACACAGGGAGGAAAAATCATTAATTCAGGGTCACATAGGCTTTGTGCTTTGGCATCTGAGGCGAAATCACAACCTAGGAAGCCTGGAGCCAACCACTTTTCCCAGCCATTATGTATTAACAATGAGTCCTGGTTTGAAAAGAAGAAAAAAGGAGGCAGCTGATTATGGGCATTTACTCCCTTGACATGAAATATCTGAAACAGCCTACTGGTCCCTATTTTTAGATTAAAAACCAATCACTAGAAAAGGCCCATAACCAACACAGTAATGAGCCCATGCCCGTTCATTTGTAGTTAGCTCTAGCTGATTCATGAGTTGCAACTCAATGTCTGGTAAGTGCTCTGTGACTCCTGGACTTCATCAACTTATTTACATGTGGCCAGGACTTCTCCCATAGAGTAGGTGTATCTGCAAGCATGCTGTCGTGTGTGGGTGTGGAGGAAGGAGAAAGAAATGTATATCTCATAGTGTACAACCTGACTACATTTTATGAATCTGTCCAATCACATTTGGCTTTTCCATAACTTACTTAGACCATCCACACTGAATTTATTGCGGGCTGCATGCAAAACTAGCAGTGCAGGCAAGATGGTAATGAGAGTCTACGAGAGACACATGCATTTTCATATATATTAATAGTTTATATGGAAAAAACTGAAAGATAAAAGAGGCATCAAATATTGCCAGAATGACAGATGAAACGCTGAAGTGGTGAAGTACTGAAATTATAGTCCTTTGAAGTAGGCTCTGGGTAAACTAACTACACAGCACATGGCAAGAAATGTGTGGCAACAGTTGTGATGGAATTTGTCTTGATAAATGCCCTCAAGTGAAAAGATAAATCTTGCTAAGGAGGTTCTGGAAGTTCAGTGAATGGATGCCAAATATTCATGCTACTATTTGAGTTCCAAAAGAGCTAAGAGTAATACTAGCTTTGCATTTGCATCATATATAAGTCTTCCCTGTAATGCCTTAAGAAAATGTACATTATGTATCTACCTTCTTTTCATGTTTCTTATGAATGACTGTTATAAGTGTTGCTAATTCCATTCTTGAAATTAAAGCTTAGAAATATATTTTTATAGCATGCTTGACATCTATTAGCTCTGATATATGTTTATTGCTATGATCAACTACAAAAATCATTTCTAGAAGATATGAAAGAGGAATAAAAAGTGGTTCTGGAATTATGCAAGTAGATTGAAAGTATATCTATGAACAAAAAGGCTGGTATTTGTTGCAAAAAAAAATCTGAAAATAATATATTTAGCATTGCTAGTAATGAATGTATATGATAATAACTAGGACTCCATCATAATGTGACTCTGTGACCAAGAGATAAAAAATAATATTCTACTTTGAGGCCAGGTCTCCTAAAATTGAGTTTGGCTAGAAAACCTTTAATTCACTGTGCAAGTTTCTTCTACTCAAAGAGGAATGAAAATTAAAAACACAATCTCTTTCCTTAGTGCTTCGTCACAGTCAATACAATGTGGACAGTAGTAATATCTTTTGTTTGTATAAGGATTTGTAGTTTACAAAATTCATTCTCACTAACTATTATGTTTCACCCTCTCTCAATCTCAATTTACAGAAGTCAAATTGCTTGTCTAGAATTATGCACCTAATGATTGTGGGAGCCAAGGTTAAAACTGGTTTTTCCCACAGAATACTATTTAAGAGTAGAGTAGAAAAAAGATGGAATGCCTGCTATGTGTTGTACAGTATTGTAGTGGTTTCTCATCTATTTGCTCATGTAATTATCATAATTACCCTGTAAGAAAGGAATTATATTCCCATTCACAGATGACAAAACTGAGACTCTGAGTATTATAAAATGTACCCAAAGTCCCTCAGGTACGTAAGTGCTATGGAGGCATGAAAACCTAGTTGTATATATCAAAACTAGGTTCCTCCAATAATAGGCAAAGACATACTTCTATGACATGCACAACTTTTATTATACAATGATGGACAAGAACAAAATTAAGGAGAATAATTCACTTTCTTTTCAGAAAATTACTCCATCAGCAGGTATTTATCAAGAACCAGCTAAGTGCTTAACTTAGCTGTATTTAGTTGTATTTAAAATTGTGGAATTAGTGGAAGAAGTAGAAAACAAGCTTCCTTTTCCCAAAGAAATCTCAACACAGAACAACTTTAAAATGCCAAACACATATATATGTATTATCATACAATAATATTTAAAAGTATTTAATGAAAAGAAAATACGGGATAGGTATTAGTAGAATAAACAAGCTATCACCCTATTTCATTGGGATGAGGGAAGAAGGAAAACCACAAAAATCTGACATGAGCTGGTAGATGTTCTAAGTCAGTGGCGTTTAATGGAGGAAGAATAATGTTGATCCATAATGTGGTTTAATGTGGGCTAATGTTTAACCCCAAATCTGAGTCAGATACTAGATGATCTCTGAATTGGTTGCTCATACCCCTCCTTGTGTTTTCTCTCTCACTGTAACTGAAAAGTAGAGGGTCAGGCAGTCAGCAGTGGTGGTGGTGAAAAGGCACTATCCCTAGGAGTGGAGTTTACTGGGGCAAATGCCTAACTCCCATCATCACGAAACATCACCTATATTTCTCACCCCATTTGTTTGTCTATTTTTCCAATAACACATGTACTGAGTGCCTATTATGTGCCAGGCATCAGACTAGGCACTGTGGCACAGACATGACCAAGACAGTCATGGCCCTAGCCAAGACCACCCAGGGCAATGCACAGACTTCACTGGAGTGAAATAGCAAAATCTTGGAGGGAAAATTAACACTTTGGGATCATAAGACCTGAGGTTAGTTCCTGATTTAGTATTTATATGACCTTGAAGAATTATTTATGATTCTGAGGCTCAATGTCTGCATCTGTGAAATAAGAATAAAATAATACTGAGTCATATGTTTTGCATAAGAAAAAATAAAGCATATAAGGACATTTGTAAACACTGAAAGTCTACACAAGTGTCATGAATGTAATGTTATATGTCTAGTCTTATAATTCTAGCTCCTTTCTCACATGGAAAGTCATATACATGTGCTGGCCTACTCAAAAATATATGTTTCTGCCTGAGTCAGAACTCAGCTTATTCTGAATATGAGTAGCAATTGCCCTTTGGTTGTTCATCCCTTTTTCATTACCCCCATCCACCTTACTCGATGACAATTAAGCTGCTATTACTACTTGCTCCTGCACATATACAAATTGCTCTCTTTGTGCATAGCTTTCTTTTATATTTTCAAAAATTCATACCTTCCCTCAAGATCCTAACTCAGGTGACCTATAAATCCATAGCCATGGAAAGACTCACTCCAAAATGCATCAGGATTATTATTTGAGTGCACAGTCAGCTCCCATAATGCCCTAACCCCATCTCAGCTATTTGGCAAGAAAACCTCTGCCATAACCTTACCCTAGAACCAGTGAGGAACCTAGGGACAATAGCCTAACAGTATGCATGCCCCATACGTGGCAAGGAGTGGGATGAGTTAATTGCTTCCAGCTAACAGAGGGATGGCCAGATACTCCCAAGATATCATCCACTGAATGCCAACCTGAAGTACTGTTACCAAAAAGAGGCTCTATCTTGCCTCCCAGATTTCTGTTTAGACCCAATTTGCCTACCCTATTCCTGTTCTCCCTTAATGACCTGCAAATAATTTCTCAATAATGCAACCCACTCTAAACCTTTTAAGTACTCAGCATTTTCAAAATTATACCTGTAAAATCATACCTGCATTTTCAAAATCTATCATTTCTCTTTGCAGGAACTGAAGCTGATAGATGTTAGGAAATGCTCCGGATTAGATTCATTTCTTCTTGGACACTATATCCAGTGGTCAGCCCCCTTCCCTAGGGTCCCATCTGTACCCTCACTTGTCTTGTATTCTTCCTGACTTTCTCCCAGGGCTCCCTTCCCCTATCTTACGGTTTCTTCTCTCCCAGCAAGCCAAGCCACATGGCTGCAACGTTTCCAACCTTTTGCCAGAAGCCAGCACTGACAGTTGCAGAGTAGGAGGAGGTGTGACTCACTCTTTGGAGAGCTGAGTGCCACACATGTCAAAACCCCAACACATTTTCATGCAACATTTCCATGCAAGAGACAAGTATAAGCTCTAGGACACAGCCAACTCAAGTTATTCTTTCCTGAAATGTGATGCCAGCTAACATCTGCCACTTTTTATTACCCTGATTTACTTAAGGATCTCTCTCCAGGGTTAAGATCTTTATCTAGGGTGATATCATTGCACCTTGGTATATAAAAGCTAAAGTGTTAAACACAGATTCAGTCTCTTGAAGTGATCCTCACACATTGTCACAGGTTAGTAATACGATCAGAGAGCTGGCACTCTTAAACCAGGGTTAAAGTCCCAGATCTGTTTCATGACAACTGTGGGACATGGGCTAATCCCTTTCATTTTTCTAGCTCCCTAGAAAGGGAAGGAGGGACTTAACTAGTTGGTTACTAAGACACTTCAAGCTCTAATGTTCTTTTTAAGTTTTCTACCTAAGATAACAATGGAGTTTAACAAATGAATAAGACAGTTTCCATGTTAGGCCCAATTTACCCTTCTTCCTAATAAGTTACAAAACAATTGTTTTCCTTTTTTAATTTTTAAAATATTGAGTAATTCTCAATGTCCATAGACTCTCAAGTAATTCAATCAATTCATTATTTAAAACTGACAGTATCAGGAGCAGGACATAGCAGGAAGAACAAAACAAACATGGTCTCTGCCTTAGAATATGCACAGTCTATTGGGAATACAGGAATCTAGAGGTAAATAACTAAACAAAACAGATTCTCTCTCCATCAATGTGTCTTCAAAGTCCTCAAGCATGTCTGGGGTGGAGGTGGAAGAGGGCATAGAGGAGATAAATATTGATGGAAGAAATAAAATACAAAATAAAATTTAAAAAAAGAATGTCTGGCACAGAGTTTACAATAACTGTTCTTGATGGGAGAATGAATGAATGAATGAATGAATGAATGAATGAATGGAAGAAATCTGCATCATAGAATCTCCAGTTTGTCCTAGGATGCAAAAAAAAACCAGACAAAAACACCTGTAAGGTGAAACCTAATGATCTAATCCTTCGTTGCCATTAACACCCTAATAGGAAATGTCATTAGGTGCACAAACACTTTTGTTTAGAAGTGATTTAACCTGATCACTGTAAAATGAACCTTTACACAAGGAAAGAAAAAATGCCACAGGAAATTATGTCCAGGTGAATAAGAACACCTTGAGAGTAAGAAAAGGAGGGAAAGGTGTATGCAAGTGCCCTGAGCACAGAGAAGTGAGTGCACCTCAGGGTGTAAACGCCACTTACACAGGTTACACCACTCATAAGATTCTAGTACCCAGTGGCATGGTACTCTAGAAAAATACAGGTTATACTGGTTTGCATCAATATAAGCCATAATTTACAGATGAAGGGTCTTAACCAACCAGAGGGAGGGAGGCAGATAGATGGTGGACAAATGTTGTCTAAATTAATTTAATGAATTCATAATATATTAGATATGATATTTTAAAATTTGATTCCAAAATCACAGTTAGTTTAGGCCCTTTCTAAAATACATTTTAGACCCCTTTTGGCACATTCTTGTGGTTTCTTGTCCAAAAGAGAGGCAAAGTCATTTTTGATAGCCCTTAGTATAAATCACACACAGTATAAATCAAACATATTTTATAAATGAGCTTAAACAGTTACAATTTTTGCAGCAACTTGCTCATTTGAACAGGGACATAGAACATCTGAGGTCTTACACTTCCTAGAATTGAGATGAGTGTTAAAACCAGGAATGAGACATATCAAGATGGCGGCGTAGGTAGCAGCTGTACCCGCCGCCTCCCGCAACCACATCAAAATTACAACTAAAACACAGAATCATCACTCAGAGCCTCCTGAGATCTGGCTGCACAGAAGCCCCACAGCCAGGGAGCTGAAGCAGCACCGACACCGGCAGGAGGGGCCGAGACTCGGGCGGATGGGGGCTGAATCAGATCTGCGGACACGGGTTATACCCGGTGGGGAATCTCGGCGGCGGAGGTTTCCCTGAGGAGTGAGGGGTCCCAGCCCCACAGCAGGCCCCCAGCCCAGGGTCCAGGACCAAGAAGAGACGTCCCCACACCTTCGGGCTGTGAAACCAGCGGGGACTGTCCCTGAGGGTCCCAGAGGCTGTGGGAGCCCCAGCAGCTCCTCTAAAGGGCCCGGCACAGACTCACTCGGACGCTCCCTCTGAGCCCAGCGCCGGGCAGCAGCCTGAAAGGACCCGGGACACTCGGGGAGGAACTAACCTGCCTGAGATCCGGGCGAGAGGCGGAGGGCGGCTTCCTCCCAGGCAGAAGGGCTGGCGGAGGCCACTGCTCCTTTGGCGAGTCCTCCCTGCACACAGCCGGCAGGCAGGCGCCATGTTTGAGTCGCCAGCACCTGACCCACACCTCTGGCCCCGCCCCGTGATTCCCGGAGGCCCCGCCCGTCCCCACCTGCAGCTCATCCAGGCCATTTCCAGGGGCTTTCCTGTGCAAGTGGCCTCTCGAGCCTCATGCTTAGGACTTTCCTAAAATCTCTCAGACAAGCAGCAGTGGGCCCCATACAACTTGGTAAGTGGCCCCAGGCCTGGCACTAGCGGCAGCTGCATTGGCTCATAGCTTGGCCTCTCCTGGACACCTCCAAGCCCAGCACAAGTAGCAGCCAACTACGGTTTGCTGTGTAGCTCATGCTGGGTGGCCCTGGGCAAGGCACTGGCAGAGGCTCACTTTGCACCTCCCGGGAGGCCCCAGAGACAGTGCACCTGGTGGTCAGGCTCTACCACACTGGATTACAACCCTACCACATCCACGAGTGACACACTCAAGGGGTGTACTTGGTGAACCCCAAAGCCCCACTGAACTAAATTCTGCTCCATAGGGGTGTCTCTAGCAAAGCAGCTCTTTGGCTGTATTTGCAGCTGGTCCTCACAGATGATTGGCCTGGGGGTCAGTTCCTCCCAGTGACACCAACAGCAACCTAGGCTCAACTACAACAGGACAGTGCACACAGTCCACACAGGGGTGCACCTAGAAGGCCCAGCTCAGGTGACTGGGGAGGCTGAGCCACTGGACCCTACAGGATACCTACTACACAAAGCCACTCTACAAAGTCCACAAGACATAGCAGCTCTACCTAATACATAGAAACAAACACCTAGAAGCAGCCAAAATGTGGAGGCAAAGAAACATGTCACAAAGGAAAGAACACAAGAAATCTCTAGAAAAGGAACTAAATGAAATAGACCCAAGCAAGCTAACAGATACAGACTTCAGAATTTTGTTTATAAGAATGTTTAAGCATACTATTATGAAAATAACTGAGAAAATCGATAACATAATAAAGTACCAATTTGAAATGAAGGCTACATGAACTGAAATGAGGAATAATTTACAGGGAGCCAACAGTAGAGTAGAGGATGCTGAGAATCAAATCAGCAATTTGGAACATGAGGAAACAAATACACCCAACCAGAAGAGCAAAAAAAAAAAAAAAAAAAAAGAATCCAGAAATATGAAGATAGTATAAGGAGCCTCTGGGACAACTTCAAGAGCCCAACATTCATATTATTGGGGTACCAGAAGGGGAAGAAAGAGACCAAGAAATTAAAAACCTATTTGAAAAAATAATTACAGAAAACTTCCCCTACCTGGGGAAAGAAATAGACTTACAAGTTCAGGAAGCACAGAGGGTCCCAAACAAGAGGAACCCAAAGAGGCCCACAGCAAAACACATCATAATTAAAATGTCAAAGGTTAAAGACAAAGAGAAAATCTTAAAAACAGCAAGAGAAAAGCAATTAGTTACCTACAAGGGAGCATCCATAGGACTATCAGCTGATTTCTCAACAGAAACCTTGCAGGCCAGAAGGGAGTGGCAAGAAATACTCAAAGTGATGAAAAACATGGAACTACAACCAAGATTGCTCTACCCAGCAAAGCTATCATTTAGAATTGAAGGTCAGATAAAGAGCTTCACAGATAAGAAAAAGTTAAAGGAGTTCATCACCACCAGACCAGCACTACAGGAAATGTTGAAGGGTCTTCTTTAAGAAGAAGCTAATGAACAAAAGAATCTGACAAACTAAATAGATCCAGAGACATTGACACATGCAAGAGATGATCATATTTCAGAGGAAAGAGGGAAGGGGGGTGGAGGGTGGGAAGAGATTAAACAAATAAGTTATATGCATATATGCATAACCCATGGACACAGCCAATAACGGGGTAAAGGCCTGGGGAGGGGATGGGAGTGAAGTGGAGGGGGTCAATTGGGGGGAAAAATGGGACACCTATAATACAATAAAGATAAATTTAAAAATAAATAAATAAATAAATAAATAAATAAATAAAAATAAAAAATAAAAAAAAATAAAACAAGGAATGAAATTTGATTTCCTTTATGAAAAAGTATATTTTCCAATGCACTTTCAAATCATATGGTATTCATCAATATTAAAAACATTTATTCTTTAAAGCACATCACCAGGGAAGTGAAAAGACAACTTACAGAATGAGAGAAAATATATTCAATTTTTATGATTCACAGTAATTGAGTTCCATGATGTCACTGGTGACACTGAATTAGCAAATATTGAATCATTACCCCTAAGGGAAACAAAGGATTAAGTACCTGAGAGCTTCTGGTCAGAATAGTTTTGTCAACCAATTAGTACATTTTTATGGAAGTTTCTATTTAAAGACACCTTATTTAATATTTCTTCATTCATTAACACTGAACTCGTGGTCAGCTACACAACTCATGCTTAAATGAAGCTCATCTAACTGACATATTTTCTCCATAGGCACATTACAGCCTTCTTGTGCTTAGGAACACTAGATAGCTTTACAGCTTAAATGTCTAGTTTCCAACATACAACTGTGAAGCATGCAGAAAAATAAGAAATTACACTCCATTCATAGGGAGAAAAGAAGCAAGCACAGGTATTGAACTTCATAGACAAAGACTTTAAATCAACTGTCTTAAATATGCTCAAAAAGGTAAAGGAAACTATGGACAAAGAGCTAAAAAAGTCAGAAAGCTGATATATCAACAAATAAAAAAAAAATCATCATAGATATAGAAATTATTTTGAAAATAACCAAACAGAAATTTTTAAGCTGGAATGTCCAATAACAAATGAAAAATTCACTAGAGGAATTTAACAGCAGATTTGGGTTGACTAATCAGAAAACTCGAAGATATGTTAAATGAATTAACCAGTCTGAGGCACAGAAAGGAATAGAAAGTTTAACTACCTACATTAGCATCAAAGTGAATTTCAGAGAAGTGAAGATTACATGAGAGAAGAAGCATCACTTATTTTTTTAAAAAGGGGGACAGTCAATTAATCAATAATGCATAAAAATCTTAAACATCCATATACCAAATCAAAGAATTTCAAAATATATGAAGGGAAAACAGCACTCCAAGGACAAATAAACAAATTCACAATTATAGATTAAAGGTTTTTAAATAGCACTCTCAATAATTTATAGAAAAGATAAACAAAAAAAATCAGTAAGGACATAGAAGATCTGAATATACTATCATCCAATTTGACCTGATTAACATTTATACAACACTCCACACAGCAAGAACATACAAGTGCACAGATAAGATGAACAAGATAAAACATATGCTGGGTTAAAACATAAATTACACACACACACACACATCACCAAACAAATTTTAACCACAGTATTCAAATTGGGCAAAGTATATACCTCTTCTACAATAATTTTTTTTAAATCAATACCAGAAAAATCTAAAAATCCACAAATATTTAAAAATTAAGTAAAAACTTCTAAAGTTAAAAGTATTTTGAACAGAATTAAAACTAAACACAACATGCCAAAATATCTGAGATGCAGGTAAAGCAGTGTTTAAAGAAAAATTTATAGCACAAAAAGCATATATTAGAAAAGAATTGCCTGGCCAGCATAGTTCAGCAGTTGAGCATTGGCCTATAATCCAGGAGATCACAATTCGATTCCCGGTCAGGGAACATGACCCGGTTGCAGGCTCAATCTCCAGTGTGGGGCGTGCAGGAGGCAGCCAATCAATGATTCTCTCTCTTCATTGATGTTTCTATCTCTCTCTCCCTCTCCCTTTCTCTCTCTGAAATCAATAAAGATATATTTTTAAAAAGAAAAGAATTGTCTAAAATCAATGACATTAGCTTCTACTTTAGGCAACTAAAAAGAGAAGGAAAATCAAACCCAAAGTAAAATAAATGAAAAAATAAAAACAAGAGAAGAAATTAAGGAAATAGAAAACACACACACACAAAATTTTAATCATTGAAACCAAAAACTAGTTTTCTGAAAACACTGACAAAATTAATAAACCCCTAGCCAGATATATCAGGTAAAATCTAAAGAAGCCAATTACCAATATCAGAAGCAAGAAAATGGATATCACTGCAGATCCTAAACACATTTAAAGAATAATAAAGAAATTTCCTGAACAACTTCTCACTAATAACTTTGAAAACTTACATGACATAGATGAATTTCTTAAGAAACACAAGCTATCACAACACACCCATTATGAAATAAATCATTTGAATAATTAGCGCTATTAATATAAAGGAAACTAATTTTTAATCTGATAACTCACCAACACCAGCAAAATAAAACTTCCAGACCCTACAATTTTGGTGTAAAATTGAACCAAATGTTTAAAGAAGAATTACCACCAATCTTATAAAATCTGTCCCAGAAAATAAAGGACAAGGGCACACTTTCCAAACATAAGAAAACTGCAGAGCAATATTCTTTGTGAATATACATGCAAATATCCTTAACATAATATTAGCAAACAGAATTCAGCAAATATAAAAAAGAATTATACATATAACTAAGAACCATTTGTTCCAGGATGCAAAGCTGGTTCAATAATAAAAAATCAATATAACCCACCACATTAATAGACTAAACAAGAAAGAAAACACAGGATCATATCAATTAATGCAGAAAAAACATCTGACAAAATTCAACACCTATTTATAATTATAAACTCTTGGGGAAAAAGTAGCAAAAAAGGATAACTTCAATTTGATAAAAAGCATATACAAAAAACTTACAGTTAACATGATCCTTATGATTAACATGACCCTAAAACTGGGAACAAGGCAAGAATGCCCACTCGAAACACTCTTATTAAACACAGTTTTGGATATTCTAGCCAGTGTCGTAATGTATAGAGATTAGAAAGGAGGAAACAAAACTGCCTCTATTTGTAGATGACATGATTGTCTACATAGAAAATCTCAAGGATTCTACCAAAAAAAACCTTCTAGAGCTGATATGTGAGTTCAACAATGTCAAAAAGCATAAATGTACAAAATCTACTGTACTTCATATAATATCAATTAGTACACAGACACAAAATTAAAAATCCACTATTATTTACAATCACTTTTTTAAAAGTACAATACTTAGGTGTAGAAAACAAGTACAAGACTTGTATGCTGAAAACCACACAATGTTGATGAAAAGAAATTCAAGAATACCTAAAAAAATGGACAGATATACTATGTTCATGGGTTGGAAGATTCAACATACTAAACATGTCAATTCTCCCCAAACTGATATACACATTTAACACAATTGCTACCAAAATCCTAGCAGATATTTTGTAGACAAGAATTTCTACAATTTATACAAAAGGCAACGAATCTGTAATAGTTAAAACAATTTGGAAAAAAAGAGAATGAAGCAAGAATAATCAGTTTATTTAATTTTAAAACTTACTAGCTTATTATAGTTACAGTAATCAAGACTATGTGATACTGACATCAATGAAAGACAATACAGAACCCAGAAATAAACCCATCAAAAATGTACTCAATAATTTTTTTAAAAATTGCAAAAGCAATACAATAAAGAAAGATTTTCAATAGTGCTGGAGCAACTGAATATCCATATACCTCTCCCTACAAAATAAAACTCAGTCTAAACCTCTTTATATTAAATTATTAAACTTTATATAAAAATTAACTCAAAATAGATCACAGACTTAAAAGTAAAATATAAAACTATAAAGCTTTTAGAAAAAAGAAGAGAAAACCTTCAGGATCTGATGCTAGGCAAAGAGTTCTTAAATTGGACACCAAAAGAATAACCTGTAAAAGGAAAAATTAATAAGCTGGCCTTCAAACTTTAAAACTGTTGCTCTGCAAAAGACAGTTAAGAGAATGAAAAAGACAAGCTTTAGACTGAAAGAAAATATTTGTAAGCCACATACCCAACATAGGGCCAGTACCAACAATATATAGAGAACACTGGTTTCTCAAGAGTAAAATAGCAAACAATCAATTAGAAGATCGGTAAAAGGCATGAAGAGACAATTCACCAAAGAAGATAGACAGAAGGCAAATAAGCCCATAAGAAAAATGTTTACTACCATTTGTCATTCAAGAAATGAAAATTAAAACCACAATGAGATATCACTACACTGTCAGATGGCTAATTTTTTTTAAACAGTGACAACACCAAATGCTGACAAGGATGCAGAGAAACTAGATCACACATATGTCACTGATGAAAATGTAGAACATATATACAGCCACAGTTTCAGCTTCTTAAAAACTAAAAGTGCAGCTCCCATGCTATGAGCAATTATACTATTGGGTATTTATCACAGACAGATGAAGGCTTACTTATGTTCACACAAAAACCTGTACATAAATGTTCATAGAAGCTTTATTTGTACCACCAAACTAGAAATAATCCAGTTTTTCAACTGGCAGTTAAACAAATACTAGTACATCCATGCCGTGGAATACTACTCAACAATAAGAAAAGAATGAGCTAGTGATATACACAAGAGCCTAGATGAAAATCCAGAGAATTAAACTGAGTAAAAAAAGCAAATCCCAGCAATTTACATACTATATGACCCCATTTATACAAAATATTTTTATTTTTATTTTTTATTTTAAATATTTTAAAATTATAATTCACATCATTATTATTTCATATTAGTTTCAGGTGTACAGCATAGTGGTTAGAAAATCATAGTTACCCCTGACATTTCCAATACTTAAGTGTCACCATAAAAAATTATTATAATATTACTGATTATATTCCCTATACTATACATTCCTGTGACTATTTTGTAACTACCAGTTTGTACTTCTTAATCCCTTCACCTTTTTTACCACACACATACATGATAGACACTCAGTACATGCACATATTCCCCAGCTGTGCTCACTGAGAGGGCCTAGAAGCAGCAACATCCTGGTAATAGTGAGCACGCCTAACATCCTGACCTTGGATTCTAACTACCATTCTCCATGAAAGGAATCGGGACTACTTGGAGAGACTGTTGAAACTTTCCAAGGGCTGACGCAGAAAAAGGTATACAATTAGCCTGAAAAATCTTTTTGTGTCAGAAAGAACTTACATAAATAAATCAAGAGAACCCAGAAGTCAGATTGAAGTAACTAGCTAAATCTGTGAAATACTGTTAGTAACAGATTGAAGTGAATCAGCTAGGAAACCAACAGTCTATATTGATATTATTAGAAAATAAGTAAATGAGTAAATTGAAGATTTGATGTGAAATGACAGTAGCCCTGTCGGTGTGGCCCAGCGGTTGAGCATCCACCTGGGCTCCAGGAGATCTCGGTTTGATTCCCGTGGGGGCACATGCCGCGGTTGCAGGCTGGACCCCCAGCAGGGGGCGTGCACGAGGCAGCCGCTCAATGACTCATCACTGATGTTTCTCTCGCTCTCTCTCTCCCTCCCTCTATCTGAAAGCAATAAAGACATTAAATAAAAATAAAAATAAAATAAAGCGGCGGCGCAGGGGCTGCGAGGACGCCTCTGGCTGCCGGGCCCTATTTTCATCGTTTCTGGAAGACGGGAGTTGAGATTTAACCCCGAGGGAGGTCATCAGGGAGGCATGGGGCCCCAGTGACTTCTCCCCGCCCCGCCTGCCCGGTCCCTCCCTCAGGCCGCCTTTTCCGTCCCTCCCGCCCGGCCCCGAGCCCTCGCCTTCCCTGAACCCTCGCGAGGCTGAGGCCCGGGAGACGCTCGGGGCTGGGGTGGGGCTGTGCCCCCAGAGAGGCCCCGCTTCAGGGCAGGGCCTCCGCCGGCCTCCCGGGAGGCGGCCATAGTCACGAAGGCAGCGCCGGCCCTGGCGGCGGCGGGGGCTCCACCTGCCCGGCTGCCGGGCCTGGGGGGAACCCGAGTCCCGGGTCGCCGGTGCCACGCGCGGAGTCGCCCGTGGGACTCGCGGGGTTGCTCTGAGCGTGGGACTGAACACGCCCGGGGCCGATGCTCACGAGGCGCCCGGGGCGGCTGCAGTCGGCGCGTGGGCCTCGCCAGCCCCGGGGCAGCCCGAGCCGAGGGGGCGCCTGCCCGGGTGGGACGGGCAGCGTGCGGTTCCCGGCGCCCAGGCCGCTGAAGAAGCCGCCATCGCTGATCCTCTGCAGGACGAGCGACGGCTCCGGTGGTGGTTTTCAGAGGCTCCAACGAGAGCTTTACGTCCCCTGGGGCCCGTCAGTGAATCCGGGAGGACGGTTCCTGGGACCCCCGGTGAACGTCCATCAAAGTGTTCGTGTCACTGGACGGAAAGGTGGACCCAGCCCCGTTTGTCCATCCCAGCGTGACCCAGGGCAACTGGACAGGAGCCTCTCCGCCCGACCAGGCCCCGCCCCCGACAGGCCCCGCCCCCGACAGGCCCCGCCCCCGACCTGGCCCCGCCCCCGACCTGGCCCCGCCCCGGCCTGGCCCCGCCCCCAGGTGCGTTGGGCAGAGCCTCCCGGGAGGAACCGCGGCCTTTGCTTCTGGTTCCTGCCCCCGCAGGGCTCCGGGCTCCCCCGCGCCGGCCCGGACGCGGGAAGGTCAGCCTGTCCCCTCGGGAGGTAGGCGCCGTGGGCCGGGAACGCGCTGGGGCTGGGCGCCGACCTGCACAGGGGAAGGCTGCCTGTGACTGAAGTCCGCCCTGTGCAAGGGGATTCGCAGCCGCCGGTTGAACCTTGGACAACGCGTTTTGAGCCCAGGGTCAGCCGAGCGTCCTGGGTCCACTGAACTGTGGAAAGATTGTTCCGTGTTTTTGGCAACAGTGACCGGTCAGGAATGGGCATGTCACCTAACTGGAAACAGGCACAATGGCTCTTTTGAAGGGACTAGCGGGAGACAACCCATTTTACCTGCCTCTGAAGCTGGGAGGATGTTGCCAGACAGAAAGCCTCACATGAAGCCAGTCCGAAGTACAGAGCCAAGAACAGGGCGCGGGGTGGAAATTGAATCATGATGGCACCAGCTGGGCACCAGTAGGAACACTCGTGCCAGAGGCCAGCTTTACTCTCAGACTTTTTATGAAAATGTCAACAGACCTTTTTTATAAGTTTTCAAGATCAGAGGCTCTTGAGTCCATCACGATTGTAACTCTGATGTTCAATGTCCAAGGCCATTAGGCCGGTTGAAAGGCCGGTAGCTACACTGCCTCTGTGCCACTGCCCCTAATGCAATGCATTGCTGCAGCTCCCAAGATAATAGGGCTTGATGATTAGTTATCTCAGCCACCATCA
Organism: Miniopterus schreibersii; assembly: GCF_964146895.1. NCBI lineage: Eukaryota > Metazoa > Chordata > Mammalia > Chiroptera > Miniopteridae > Miniopterus > Miniopterus schreibersii. Next base: position 32,285,460 of record NC_138111.1, read on the forward strand.
TTTCAGCCCTAAAAAAATTATGCTGTCCACAAAAGGACTTTCGCACAGAACCCGTCCACTTAAGGAACTCATATTTTCATGCCTATTCTCAAGTGATTGGGGCCACTGCTAACTTTAGGCAACTATCCTTATTTCAACCCAGCAACTGCATGAACCCCTATCTCCTCTATCCTGGGAACAGCAGCTAAATATTCCTCTCACGTGAGAGTCTGCACAGGACTGTACAACACGTGCCTCACAATTGCTGTTTGGGTCAGGAAACTTGGGTGGCATTTATAACCCCAGAGACCAAAAGCCCAGAACTTCCTGTAAGACAAAAGAGGAAAGTTAATTTTTATTTCTTCTGAGTCCCCTCTGGCAGGGAGTAGAAATGTCAATAGCTTGGTAAAATATCCTGCCTCAAATGAAGATGGCCTACAGCTGGGCAAGAATCCCTGCACAGAAAATTATGACTCTTGTCATTGTCAGCCTGACCTCCCTCCCACAGTGAAGCACTGCTAAACTTGCATAATAGTCAGTTTCTTTTATGTACCCCCAGCCTCCCTCAAGGAAGGAAGGAACAGACCCTAAGTCTCCTGGGAGAGATAAGAAGGAAGCTTCCACAAGTCTCTGAACCCACCACTTGGCCTCCCTAATGAAGACCAAACATGTCCTTGTGCCTTAGGAAAATAGCCTAATTTACACACTGATTCAGAGCCAATGGAGGTTCCAGAGGAAAGGATTCAAGAGAAGAGCCCTTTATCATAGCCTGGGCTCTTTCACTGAGACTGCAGAATGGGTCACAGTTTTCAGTGTTGATCCCTCTGAAGGCTGCCCCAAGGAATCTGATTTTCTTAGGCACTACGGGGCACCAAAGAAATTCCCAATATGGAAAGCTGGGATGTAGGGTCCTCATGCCTAGACCAGGTGAAGTTACCAGTCCATTTATGCATTTTGTTTGCCCTGATATTAGGTCAGAGTGTGAGCAAGAGGTTGTAAAAATTATGGTAGTGCATTCCCATTGAGTGCTAGTGACAATTCTTCAGGTGCAACACTATATCATGTAAATGATACCCCCCCCCCCAATTGTGTAACACTGTGATTCTGAGTGTGGTCACAAAGCACGTGAAATGTTATTCTCGAGAAACTGATGCTTATCTCTCCAGTCATTTTTCAGCTAACATGCTTTCTTGCTTTCTATGACAGTCCTGCTTTCCTGTAGGAGCTTGGAAGCAGAACAAGGGCTTGGAATCACTTCTGGACAGTGCTGCTGTCTCATTTGGACAGGTCACTTTCTAGATATTCTAGAAAATTTCTAGATATTGAGTGTGCAAATCTGTCTTGTCACCTCACCCAGTATTTCTCCAACCAGTTATATGACCCCAGGCCAGTAACTCAGGCCCTTTAAGCCACCACATCTTTGTTGATTAGAAGTCCTTAGGCCATGGGTACATGGAAAACACTCCACAATGGGAGTTACAGGCTCTGAGTTCCCTAGTGCAGTACTTAACTTTTCCATCAATTAATTGGGTGACTCGTTCTTTCTGATGGTCAGACTTTGAAAATTAAATATGATGGATATGCTATATTAAGTGTATTAAGAAGAACAGAAATTAAACCTTGTAACCCCTCTGGTTGGCTTCCTCTAGAAGCCAGGGTATCTCCACAGGAGCTGAAGGTTGCTTCTTTAGGCTTGTGGTCTGGGAGCCAGGGCAGAGTGAAGAGACTGTGGTAGAGACAAAATGAGCCTAATTTTTCCTCTCCTCTAAGTCTAAATACTCTCTGTGATGAGTCAGGTGGTTCTAAGGGCTTCTTTCACTTTACCATTCATGATGATCCTACAACACCTTTACGTTCATGGTACTGTTCCCATGCCACCTATTCCTCCTTTGAATGCTCCAATCTATTTGATGTTTTTCTTACCAGCCACCACTTCACTTAGCAATTGAACAGTTTTGACCTTGATGACATTCGTATAGTTGAGAATGAGGATCCACTTGGCAACTTTGGCCACTTGTGCTTCAGTGACCTTAGTGTGGTATCCAGGAAGAAATCCTTGTGCTAGGTAGACTTCTAAGAAGATTCCAATGATATCTATACCTCCTGATATTCACACCATGAGTAAGTACCCTACCCCTTGAGTGTAGGCTCACTTAGTGATTTGCTTCTGACTCACAGGATAAGTGAAAGGTGATGGGATGTCATTTCAGTTATTAGTTTATAACTTCTGTCTTTATAGAAGACTCTTTCCTGGCTTTGATGAAGCAAACTGCCATGCTGGTGTGGCCCACATGACAAGGAACTGAGGGTGGACTCCAGCCAACTACAGCCAACAGCCAGCAAGGTATTGAGGACCTCAGTCCAACAGGCCTTAAGGAACTGAATCCTGACAACAGGTACATAAGCGAGCACACAAGTGGATCCTTCTCCATTTGAGCCTTTGGGTGAAACCTGAGCCCAGCTGTCACTGTAACTGCAGTCTTTTGAGAGACTCTGAAGCAGAGAACTCAGGCAGGCTGGGTCTACATTCCTGACCCACAAAACCTGAGAGACGATAGATATGTTTTTTTTAAGGCACTAAATTTTGGAGTATCCATTATACAGCAAGAGATAACTAAAACAACCCTAAATTACTAGAACCTTGGTGTAAGATATGGTATGGCTGGGGAGGCCAGCACCAAGTAGGAGGACAGCCTCCCTGACAACATCCCTGGAGATACTGTCTGCATACTCAATGATTATCCCACATATTCTTAGGCTAAAATGGTATCATTGGCTCTACCAAGCCCTGGCCAGTCTCCAGGAGGTGAGCTGGAGGTAAGATAACATTTGGTGGAATGGATGGCCAGGGTGGGGTCATGAGTTGTAATGATGAGATCATTTTTCTCCTCATTTTTTTCTTCTTTCCCACTCCACTGTTTTCATTACTGTGTGTCTCCCTTTCCCCCAAATTCTGAGTGGCTACATGGTGACCACTCCTCCAAGTGATAGCCAGGTGATCTCTTGGTTTTGCAATAATACTATCAAGCTAGGCATCCTTACGAGGTTTCCCTGAGGAGCAGGAAGAGCTTATCCTGTTCCTTGAGATACTGTCACAAGTAGGAAGACCTCATCATCAAGCTCAAAATGTGCCTTCCAGACAGATTCACATCCCACTTATAACAGATTCATCAGCCAGACCCTCCTGGTTACGAGACCCTACCCTGGCCAACCCAGTATCCACAATCACACAACCCATTCATACAATACCCCACTCAATCACTACCCACCTGTGAGATCTCTGGAATTAGGAACTTTTTCTAAATGAAAGTTAGCCACTGTTTTCAGGAAAATATTCCTATCTCTGGTTCTTTTCAGAAATGCAAGTTCTGTTCACCCTCCTGCTCCAATGAGCACAGAGGAATGGGAAAAGGTGAAGTTGCTGCACATTTTCATTAGAATAAGGAATAGGAAACATAACCTATCATCCCAAACTTCATGAAGGAGAGAGGAGCTCTTAGGAACAGGTGACATTTATTCTTCACAAAAAGACGCAAGAGGAAGTTTCCTCCCTACCACTTAACCTCAGCTCCTAAACACCACCTTTCCCACTTCCAATTCCAAAACTCTCTGGAGGCAACAAGGGGGGATTCTGGCTATATTGTGCCAGAGTAACTCCTCCCGTCCTACACGTGTATATAGCTCAGGATGTGAGGAAGCAGATAAAAACACAGTGTGAGCCAAGTTCTGGACTTCAGGGTTTTTCTCACTTTGAAAATGCCTAAAAGGTTTTAAAGTAACCTTTTTATACCCTTTATGACAAATAGTGTTTTAACTGCAGGATATTTGAGCAGGGTCAAATAAAGGACCCCAGGATAAAACTGAGGAGGCCACTTAGGCTCTCTACAAGGGACTGGTCATTTTTTTAGAAACAAAAAGAAGAAATCAGAGCTGAAATAACGCCTTCATTTTCCTAAGCACAAGTCCAGAGATATGGAACGCCCAAGACCCAGTGCAGTACACAGAGAACACTACACTCCATTAAAAGAAACATTTATTGAACAGGACCAATATCTGTAGTTATTCTAAAGGAGGATTGTTTTCATCAGAGGATATGTTGTCATGAAAATGGCGAGGCTTTCTCAACAAGGACCAAATTATTTCTTTGAGGAAGTTTTTTCTCCTTGGTAGTGCTGGAGAAGTGTCTTCTGTTTGAAAAGAAGGGTCAAATCTCTGAACACAGTGTCTTCATCAGGGGTGCATCAGGGGTGCATGGGGCTGGAGGGACCTGGCATAATTGTACGCTGGTGGGTCTTGGATGGGGCATAGGCTCCCTAGAGTGTGGGGAAGGATGTTGACTCTGGCACAACAGCTGATCCTTGAAGGCTACAACTTTCTGGGGATGTCTGATCCTGACTCTGTTCTTTTTAACACTTGTAAAAAAACTCTCATCAGCAGTGACAGCTTCTTGGTTGTAGCACCTGGTACTTGCACGTTCTTTCAGTGTGGGTCAGAGAGAGCCCCACAGTTGGAGGGATGTCCCTTGTCAGGTTTTTCCTAGGCCTGTAGTTCCTACTTCTGTTGACTTAACTGCAAGGCCTCAAGTTCATGACTATTTGCCATTTTTTCCTCCAGGATCTTCTCAATGGCTGTTACGAGTTCATGAGCTTCGGGAAGCCCACAGCTCAAAAAGACAGCTGTGTTTTCAGCTGGGTTGTGTTCCTGTGCAGAGGTTGACGTGAAATTGGCCTTTTGCCGGGGAGTTTCCACCTCTTTGATTTTTCTTTTGGAATTGACCCACTGAAAAAAATCCCCCTTCTTTTTTTTGAAGTAACTACCAGGAGGAAACTGTTCATTCTGTGGCAGCGACAGGAAAGTGTCCTCTACTTTTCTGTCCTCAACAGGGTGGCCCTTCTTTCCAGCATTAGATGTCCATAACCTTGAATCCTTGCTTCTACATTCTTTTGTTTTGGAATCCAGAATCCCCACATTTTTTGCCACTGGTGGTAAATTGTTATTCTGACACTTCTGTAAGACATTCTTGGAGGCCCAGGATTCCTGCCTCTGTTTTGTGCTGACCCTATCCTCAATGTGGACATGAGGCCCCTTGGAAGCTCCCATGTGCCCACTGCAGACACTCTGGCATGGCGTTAGTGAGGATGTGGAAGGAAAGCTATCAGAAGTAAGGGACATGTCAGTGGAACAGCCTTGAGCCTGTCTTTGCTCCCTTATCTCCAATTTACATTTTAACTCATCAATGAGCTGTTTTCTCAGGTTTGATAGTTTAGAATCTTGGGGATCTAATACTTTTTGTGAGGGACATTTAGTGTTCAGGGTAGATTCTTCCTTACTCATACTGACATTTATTACTTGGGAGACTCTCAACTCCTGGGTTGTCAAGATATGACAAGATTGCAATTCAGTTGCACATTGCTCCGGGGCCTTGGAGATGGGAAAATGTTTTAAATTTTCCTCTACTGTCTTTTGGCCCTGAATCATTTCTGCTTTATCACTGGAACTCACATTCTCATACATTGACTCATGTCCAGCCCCAGTTTGCTTCCTGGGCACCTCTGGGCTGCATCTATTGTTCAGTACAGTCTCACTCTGGCTCCTTCCATCTATGGTGCTGTGTGTGAGGGGCTGAAAAGTCTGCCTGTCAAGCACAGTTTTCTGGATGTTCTCTGCAAGCTTATGCTCTCTATTAGCGTGTGATGTTTTCAGGACCCCATGCCCTTCACTGCTTACATATGAAGAAGTTGGGAGAGAACAATCCAGGATACGGACTGAACTTATTGTTCTCAGCTTGTTTTCCTGAAAAGTTTTGGAGCTTTCCTCAAGGGGCTTGAGAACCTCAGCTTTGGAAACTATCCCAGAACTATGGGTGGCTGAGGAAGAAAAGTCCAAATGGGGAAGAGGCCAGGTTTTGGCTTCTCTCAATGTATAGGCTTTTATGGATTCAACCACCTTTAGTGGGAGGCCCCACCTCTGACTCATACGAAACCTTATAATATGGGCTTCTAGTACTTGTCGAGTGTTGGGATCAAGAAAAGAAAGCTCTGGAGTGGTAATCTGGCAGTAGACTCTACCAATCACTGTGTTTTTTGAATTTGTATTTTCTTTATTGGTCTGGGAACTCCCAGGAGACCATGTATTGTCCTCAGCCATCCATGAACGACACACACCTATAGGGATTCTACCCTCGGTGATCTGCCAAGACTTAGTGTTCAAATGTAATCTAAGAATGGCTTTAATTTTATTCTGGCTTATGTCCTTCCCTGAGACATTCAATAATTTGTTTCCTAACTGACTCATTGAGTGACACACATAGTAACTTTTTGTCTCTGAGGCAGCCCTCAGACCCCTCACTAGGTAGCATTCTGAGACCCTTTGTGGGCTGTCTTCTGGGCTCTTCTCTAGGATATACCCAAGATTCCTCTTCACGTCTTCCCTTAGCTGAAAGTTTTGTGGAACCCCTTCACAGAAATGTCCTGGGAAACTCAATTCACTCTTGCTTAGAGACTTGCTACACTGGCCCTGAAACTTATAATGTTGTAAGTGAGCATGCCTGCCTTTCTGCTGAGAGATTTCTGTTAATTTACACTGAGGCACCATCATTTTGAGAGGTGCTAGACTCCTGTAGCCATGGGGACACGTGCATGGGATTACCTTCGTTGGAACATAGAGCTTCAGTTTCCTCTGGGGTTCACTGGTGGTATAATAATGGCCAGGAAGGATGGAGACTGGTACATAGGCATGGGACAGATGGCTGACCAATGAGAGGTTGGAAGCTCGAGAACAAGTGGCATCTTGAGCTTTTTGGAGAACAGGAACTAAACCCTGCAAACCGTCCTGTTGCTTCTGCAACACATGGCGTTCCAGGGGTTGATTTTCATTCAAGATATTAGAGTCTGACTCATTCTGGGGTCTATTGAGAGACACTCCACAGTCCCTAATCTGGGTTGGAGAAGAAAATGGTAAGATTGCGAATCGGGATTGAAAGTGGCGCTGGAGCTGAGTGAAATGTTGTGATTGGGGCTTGATTTGACACACATGTTTAGGGTCTGCATTGAGTAGGGGAAGGAGATGGAAATGGGGAAGTGGAGGAGATCGTTGATGCTGCATTTTGACTGTAGGAGCATTACAAATTCCATTGAATAAAACAAAGCAAGTTTCTGTGGGGGAACTACTTCTGGAAACCAGGAGAGTAGTCACTAGGGACTCGCTGTGCAAAGAGGGAAGACCCCAGAAGAGCTGGCTATATTTCTGCTGCAAGTTTTCTTCCAATGTCTTGACATAAGAGAGCTGCTGGCTATTATGCAGCTGCTCTGGTTTGTCTTCAGTGTTCCAGCCAGTTTGGGGGACTATGGCATTCTGTACATCAAGGGGTTGCAATGAATTCCCTGAAGATGTCTGTTGGTATTCTGACCAAATTTGTTTTGAAAGTGGTACCTGCTTATTTTCTTTCTTCTTTAAAATCTGAAAAGTTTTTCCCTTTTTTAAATGTCTCTCTAGGAGTGCCTGGACATTAAGGCCAAGGGAAGAATGGCTACCGGCCTCCATGTGCTTTGAAACAGAGTCTCCCCCGAGACAGGTCTCTGGTGGATGGAGAAAAATATGCTCTTTCTGAAAATCAGAGGGTGATAATGTGGCATAAGTCTGCCAATGGAAAATGTCTGATATTGACATGTTTGAATGGTCAGTGTCTCTGTTTGCTAGGACATGAGTGGACAATCCACCAGGACTCTCTGGAGACAAGTCCTCTTGAATAGGCTTCAGTGAGGTGAAAATTGATTTCGATCGAATCACGGTAGAAAGGCAATCTGGTGGTGGTGAAGTAGACGGCACTGGTGGGACGCATCGACAAGCAAATGAATCAGCAGGATTCGTTGACTGTGATAAACCTGGTAAGGAGTTGATATATTGGGTAAGGGTGTGATCACTTAAGAAGATGCTATTCAGGGACAAAGTGGATTCTTGTTGGAGAATAGGATCCGCTCTCTGATTGTCATGTGGTAGGAGAGAAGTAAAGGCTGGGGTTGAAGTGAGGGATGGTCCACTGGGGATTTGGATTCTAAGGTAGGAAAAGGTTCTGGTCGCAGAGAGTAAACCAATGATGAAGGTGAAACAAAGTCAGCTAAGGGGGTCATTGGATTAGGGGAGAAAATATGGGGTGGCAGTGGAAAAGGTTCAGGCAGAGGGGTGGGGATTGGGTCTTTTGGTGAGAAGGCAGAAGATAGTGTGTGATGACTCAGTACCAGGAGCTGTGGAAGCCAAAGGAGTAGCATCTTCTAAGGCCTCTGGGAACAGCAGCCGGTTGACTTCAGCAGTTGCATAATTACACATCTCACAGGAGGGGTCTGGACATAATAGTTGACGAAAGCGGATGGTATCATGATGCTGGCCCAGGGGGCTGCAGGAGACAGGAGGTACAAAGCTTATAGCCAGGACCAGAACAAACATATGGGACCTTCACAGGTCTGGCACAGGTAGGGCCTCACACTGCATACTATCCTTTCAATTTCCCTACTTCCTTGATCTCACAATATAACTTTTACTCCTTTCCCAAAGGCTTTCACATTCTGACTCTGATGATTTACCTTCCCATGTCAATCCCAGGCTTCACTGAAGCCTTAGAAATTCTTACTCTGTTAAAAAGAGGGTTGCAGAAACAAGGCGGTAAAGTTTAGTCACCTTTGCAGAAGAGAAAGCACCTTCCTTGCCTCCTCTACTTCGCTCTGGCAAGCTTTCCAACCTGAGAAACCAGGAAAGTGATGAAGGTAGAAGCAAAGGCATCTTATAGGAGGCTATTTAGAATGTTCCTTAGAGGTACCCTTGGTAGATTGGATTTGGAGTGCCCCAAAAATTAGTATACAAGGTCACATGTTCAATGATAATAACAAAGCTCAGATGTATATTGTTTTATCATTCAAAAAGGGCTTTCACATATATTATCCCATATTATTTTCAAAACAACCCTTTAAGGAATATTGGTCATTGGTTACCTCAAAGAGGAATCTGAGTCCCAGAAAGTCAAAGTCCTTGTTAAAGTCAGTAGACAGTAGTTCTGGCTCTCCACCTCTCACATGGCCACCTGTTGGCAATACCCATTGCCCAGGTCCATCACTGCTTCATACCCAGAAATTGCAGAGCAGGGAATCTGAGAAGTGTCTCAGGTTCTGAGTGCCTTCTCATGAGCTTCTCTTCTGAGGGCTTTGTTTTCTGAGAGGGACTACATCTAGTGACTGACATCCTCAGATGTCAGACCATGGACCTGGGACCTCATGGGAAGAACAGAAAGGGTCAAGCTTGGAGGTCTCAGGTAAAATAGGCAGAACTTACCTTTCTGTCTCCCACCATTTTTTCGCCTCTTGGCTTTGCCCTGATGCTGAGAACAAAAGAAAAGAATGAGGGGGGGCTAAGACTCCTTTCTTTCACTCCTCTCCATAGGAAACGGAGACAGTTATGATCCAAGAATAATATGACTCTCTATTTCAATTAACAGAACTTGCATTTTTATCTTTTATTAATTTTTAAGGGGGATAAAATATTTTCAATTTTTTTCTTCTATGAAAAATCCAAAGGAGGATTGTATCTATGAGGTTCATTCTTGGTGAACCTCTCAGTCAAAAGTTATCTGTTTAAGAAGGGCATAAAAACTGAGCAGTTTCATCTGTGCTCCCTCAGCTAGGACCCTGTAACCTGGGACAGAGCTCTAGCTCCAGCCTTTGCTCAGAGGCTCTCAAAGACTCAGCACTGCTCTCCTTATCCGCTCGACACAAAGGAAGCCTTGGTCCAGTGACACCTGACATGGGAATGTGACTTATGATGAAGTGCAGAGATCTTGAACTCTCTAAATAACAAAATCTAGAGCTACAGATATATTGTTTTGGGGATTTTATCCCGAAACGTGCCACCACACCCAGATGGTCTGTGAAACCTTAATCGTTCATGAACCACTAGACCTGCTTGGTCTCTTCCCCTAGAAGAGTGATGTTCTCTATTCTCTCCTCAGACTTCCCATTTTAGGTGGTTCTCTGACCCAAACAAATAAATTTATAAATGTGATAAGAGGAATAGGAAAATAAAGAATCATTCTTCGGGGAGAGACTTCTGGTTCTAGCTCTGATATTTAAAGAGTTTAGGAGTCATCTCTCCAGTTTATAGAAGCAAAAGGCTGAAAAATGGAAAAGCAATTACTTTTGTTGGAGCCATTGGAGAATTGAGGTCAAAGGGCAAACCACTACTCAAAATGTTCAGAGACGGTGAGCACAGAGAACCATAGCCAAGATCAACTTAGATGGAGCAGGAGCCACTGGAACCATAAACTGGTAGGAACACTTAAATGACATATTGACAAATTGCTGAAGGGTGCATGTGGACTAGCATGAGTGTGAGAAACTCATAGAGTCACTATCTTGGGGGGCCCAACTATTTATGTATTTTACCCCCAAGAACTCCATTAGGTTCTCACATTGAAAAGCCATGGAAAAACTCTTTTTCTGGCCAAGGCATGGATTGGGGTGAAAGATAACCATTTTGTAACATTTGGGAATATTCTGAGTGTTATCTATCACAGAAGCCTCCTCAGTTGGCAAAACGACTACAAGAGCTTTATTTTACATGGGAGAAGGAACATTACTCAAATATAGCCCTCTGTAGCTTTCTGGTCTCATCTAAAGAGTGAAAAGAAAAAAAAAATAAGATTATAGGCACTTGTAGACATCACAACCCAGGGACACAAGTGCACTAAAGGACATTTGATGTCAATAAAAAGATTTAATCATATGCACTCCCCTAAGACCTTAGCACCACATCAACAGAGTGCCAGTATAGCAAGGGGATCATAGCTGAAAGAGCTGCAAGGCATAGGCTCTATTTAATGAATAGACTGAAAGAAACCTAAAGACACCACACGAGACAAAATTTTAAAAAACTAAAATAAATCGAAGCCTCTTACATATACAGCTACAGTAAATATTAAACACAGTCAACACCTACCTAGAAAACATAAAACTCCATGCTAATGGTCTATTTACTGTTATTTTTACCTAGTACATCATGCCTGGCTTCCAACAAAAAATTACAAGTCATGCTAAAAGCAAGAAAAAGCAGCTTGAATAGACAAAGCAAGCATCAGATACCCAATTTAGCTGTGACACAGATTTGGGGATTATCATACATGGAATCCACACTAACCATTATTAATATGTTAAAGGTTCTAATGGAAAAAGTAGACAATGCACAAGAAGATGTGGATTATAAGCAGAGAGAGGCCAACATGCATTTGCCTTTGAGCTCCGAGATAAAGGCAAATTTGGTTTTCTCCTTCTAGAATCTCAGATAAAGTCAACCTGCAAGGAGACCATGCTAGCTGTCAAGTTTATTGCCAAGTATATCCTCAGGCATGCTTCCTAAAGAACTGCCCTCAGTTTGAAATAAGCCAGTTAATTCTTCTTTGTGCCTTTCACCAGAATGTCAATCTTCAATTATCCCTAAATAAAGCTTCCACATCACCTGAAAAAAAAAAAAATAAGCAGAGAGAGGGAAGCTCTAAGAATCAGAAGGTAATATTAGAAACCAAAAATGCTATAACAGAAGCAAAGAATGCCTTTCAGTGGCTTATCTTTAGATTGCATATTTTCAAGGAAAGAATAGGTGAGCTTGAATATATGTCAACAAAAAAATTTGCAAACTAAAATGGAAAGAGAAAAATAATTTTAAAAAAACCTGTAAAACCCAGAATAGCCAGGAACTCTGAGACAGTTTCAAAATGTGTAACATACATGTAATTGGAATATCAGAAGGTGGAAAAAGAGCAGATTGGAGGAAATATTTGAGGTAATAATAGCCAATCATTTTCCAAAATTAATGAAAGATTAACCATAGATTGTGGAGGCTTAAAAGACACCAAGCAGGATAAGTACTGAAAAAGTCTGTATCTGCACATATCATATTCAAACTCCAGGAAACTGAAGTATGTAATTTTGAAAGAATCCAGAGGAAAATAAGCACAAACTTAAGAATTATGAGCTTCTTGTCATTAACCACACAAGCAAGAAGAGAGTGGAGTAAAATATTTAGTGTTGAAAAAGAAAAAAGTACCAACTTAGAATTTTAGCTCTAGTTAAACTATCCTTCCAAAGTGAAGGAGGAACAAAACTTTCTCACGCAAACAAAAACAGAAAATTCAGCAGCAGCAGACCTGACCTGCGATAAATGTTAAAAGAACAACTTCAGAGAGAAGTAGTGATAACTTAGATCTAAATAGGAAAGAAAGAGAAGAAATAACTGAAGATAAAATAAAACTTTTATTATTCTTATTCTCAATTCACCTCGTAAGAATTCTGACAATGTGCTGGAGTATGTGGATAAGTGAAATGAGTGACAGCAACGTTATAGAGAAAGAAGGGAAGAATTGAGAGCTCTGTTATAATGTACTTCCGTTACCTATGAAGTGGTATAGTGTTACATAAAAGTGGACTTAGATTTGTTGTGTATGTATATTGGAAACTCTAGGGCAACTATTACAATATTTGTTAAAGAAGGGTAATCAATATGCTAAAAGAAGAGAAAATGGAATTACATGAAATGCTTGTTTAAAACAAGAAAAGGTAGAAAAAGAGGAAAGAAAAGAAATAGATACAATGAAAAGTAAACTGTTACAGGCATGATACATATTAATTCAAATATATGCAAGAAATCACTAAATTCCAAAATCACCCGTTAGGAGTTAGAGATTGTCAGTGGATAAAAAAACAAGAACCAATTATATTTTTGTCTACAGAACACCCACTCTAAATATAAGATATACACAGATTAAAAGTAAAGGGAAAGAGAAAAAGGTATCCTGCCAACACTAACCAAAGGGAAACAAGGGTTTCCTTTCCAGACGAAGACGAATTCAGAACAAGGAAGATTAACAGGGATAAAGAGAGGCATTACAACAAAGGGGTCAATGCTCCAAGATGTCACAAGCCTTAACATCTAACAACAAAGTGTCAAATATGTGAGGTAAAAGCTCCTAGAACTGCAGGTAGAAATAGGTGAATCTGCTTTTATTATTGGAGACTTCGACACCCATCTATTAGAAAAGAACAGATTCAGCAGGCGGGAAATCGGTAAGGATACAGTTGACCTGAACAGCACCGCCAATCAACTGGATCTAATTGATATTTATAAAAAGTCCAACAACAGAATTCACATTCTTCGGAAGCACACATGAAACATTCCCGAAGACATACCACATTCAGTGCCATAAAACCCATTATAACAAATATAAAAGAAGTCATACAAAGTATGTTTTCAGACTATAAAGGAATTAAGACTAGAAAGCAATTACAAATAGATAGCTGGAAAATCCCCAACTGTTTAGAGATTAAACAGCATACTCTAAACACGTGGATGAAGGAAGAAGTCTCAAAAGAAAAAAGAATTTTAAACTAAATGAAGATAAAAATACAACTTAAAGTTTTAAGATGTAGCTAAAGCAATACTTAGAGAAAATTTGATATTAAATGCATGTATTTGGAAATATTTAATACTTATAAATTTAATAGTTACCTGATTGATGTCTCTCTGTTTCCACAATAGTGGGAAATATAGGTTCTTCTTTAGGTAGCACAGTGACAGAAGGACCCCCACCCCACACAGGAAGGCAAGGATGGGAAAAGGTAGGAAGTAGAGCTGGAGTTCAGCCATGGCACACTGGGGCTCCTTAGGCAAAGGAGGAGGTTTGCATCATCGAAAGTGCTTTGCTGCCTCAGGCAGCTGGACATGGTGAGCACATTCTTGACTAGAATTCCAGGCCCACATCACAGAGCTTTAGCACAGACACCGAAGGTTCTTGAGGGTGGGGGAGGGGACAGCTTAAGGAAGATGAACTCACAACCCACCTCCCATCACCCAGCCCAGGAGATCTGTCCATCCCGCCAGGGCCCTTTGCATCCCTCCAACCTAACTTCCAACTCCACTCATCCACCATACCATATGTTTACCTTAGTGAAAGTTTTTGTTTATTCCGCCAGTTACCCAGGTGGAACCTGAGACCCTTTTACTGCTTGGTGATCTTATTTTGATGACCTTTGAAAGCCTGCTGTACTCAGGGATTTACATCCCCAAGATCTACTCTGTCCTCAACTGCAGCTTCCCCTTTTGCATAATGTGTTTTTACTTGAATGAAACCAGAAATGTATTCATCAGCAGCCCCACCCTCATGTCTTCCTGAAGAATCCACATTCACTAAAAATATGAGGGCAGAGTAGCCTGTAATAATGAACAAAAACCATGAAAAAGCAAGAGACAGGACATGGCAAACCCATGGACCCATGCAAGTAACTGTAACATTTCTATAAATCATTTTTCTCCCCATATCTATTTTAGGCTATTCAGCTCCTTCCAGCCATACATTATCTCTCCCTGCTTTCCCTCTTCTTCTTTCTGCCAAATCCCTTCTCTCCCTGCAACACTTTAACTTCATTTTACAGAGCAGTTGTACTGTCCCACAACCCACAGGACCAAACTCACCTTGATTTAGAGGACGGGCTTCTCTTTAGCTTAACTTTTAATGAGCATGACTCATTCTACATACATTTTTGTGTTTCTTGACTTACGCCTATGTTTACTTCTTCCATGAAAAGTTTATGATTTTTTTCCCTAATCTACTTTCTCACTTTTTACCAAAATTCTTATTGGCATCTCTATACCTTCTAAAACAATAATGTATTTAAAAAAATTTTTTTAATCCTCACCTGAGGATCTTTTTTTCATTGATTTTAGAGAGAGCGGTAGGGAGGGAAGGTGGGGGAGGAGAGGGAGAGAGACATCAGTGTGAGAGACACACATTTATTGGTTGCTTCCTGCATGCACCCCAACTGGGGCTGGGGATCAAACCTGCAACTGAGGTACATGCCCTTGACCAGCTGACACTCTAACCACTGAGAAAACCAGTCAGAGCAACAATAATGTATTTTTGGTTGGTGTATATGGGTTTTTCATTTCCTTATGCCATGCCAGCTAATCATTTAATAATAACTCCTTCAGCTTCATTATTTAGATATAAACTGCTGAAATGAAGCCTACTGTGTCAACTCCATGCTTTGCTTGCCTGCATTCCCTTGCTGAGTCAATGAATCAGTCTTGGCCCCAGACCTACAATCCTTTCCCTCCCACGTGAGGAAGTTTTACCAGTAATGACAGCTCCTTTCTTTGCCTGTCTCCTGCATCCACAGCTTCACAATTCTCTCCATCCAAATGTAGGACACCCTTCAAACCCCACCCCTCCATATCCTCCCTTGACTGCCGGGGGGTTTCTCTGTTTAGAAAAATCCCTCCACACATCTTTGCATGTCTGGTATTTTTTTTCATACCAGGTCTGATCCTGTTTCTAAGGTTGTTAGGACTCACAACTGCAAAAACATCCTTTAAAAGATAAGCGAGAGGAGCTCCATCAAGAAATTTCCAGGCAAGAAGTGGTTATAAAAATGACACATAGAATATATTCTTCAAAAATGGCCTTGTTATAAAAGGGAAACGCTGAGAAACTTCTCCAGATTACAGGAGACTAAAGACACATGACAACTATGTGAATCTAGACTGAATCTTGTAATGGAGGAGTTTTTTGGGGGGAAAACCACAAATGACATTACTCATTAAGTTGACAAAACTAGAATAAGAATGGAAAATGGGTTATAAGTTTCATGCCAAATGTTGAATTTACTGAAGGGAGTAACTAGTCTATGTAGATACTCTGCTTTTTCTTAAGAAATACACAATGAAATAATCAAAGAGAAAGCGCATGATGCATGAAACATATTCTCAGACATTCGGGTATGTGTGAAGTTTTCATTAATGCATATTAATGCATATATATTTCATATATAGAGAAATAAGAGGGAGGGAAGGAGGCAGAAACAGGGAGGAGAGGGATAGTAAATGGGTCAAAATGTTTGTAGGTAAATCTAGACAAAGGATTTATGGTTTTACCATCCATGCAACTTTTCCACAAGTTTATTTATAAATACATTTTTTAAAGTGGACCAGAGACTGTTGTCCTGAATTTTAGCTGAAGTTCGAGATTTCTGCCTGTGATTCCGACAGCCAACCACCATCACCATACCCAGACCCCAGAGATGTACAACGCCAGCTGTACAACACTTGTATCAGGTCTGTCCCAGGCAAGAAACCTGGGATCCTCTGCACATTTGAAGCATGCTAACATTAACAGGATTCTACAAAATACCAAAGAGCACCCCATGCACTCCAAAAAAGATGTTTTTCTAAAAATTATACACAATATAAAACATGAAAAAAATTCAAGATGTTTACTGCATGGAACCCCAAATTTCCTTCTTATCCAGTCCACCGGGTGTTCATCTTCTGGGGTTTTGCGGAGTGAATGGGTTTGACTCTGCTCTGCTAGTCACTTACCACTCCTTGCCTGGATTTCCATCTTCCAGAAATGTGTTGGCATCTTTTGTCCTATCCTATCCCCTTCTTGTCATTTGCAAGCACATATTTATTTTAAACCCTTTGTTTGTTTTAATAGCTTTATTGAAATTATAGTTCACATGTTGTATAATTCACCCATTTACAGTGCATAATTACATGATTTTTAGTATATTCACAGACAAGTGCATCACCACAGTACATTTTAAAGTATTTTCATTACTTCAGCCCTGGTCAGGTGGCTCAGTTGGTTGGCACATCGTCTGTACACCAAAGGGTTGCGGATTTGATTCTCAGTGAGGACACATACCTGGGTTGCAGGTTCAGACCCTGGTCAGGGCTGATATGGGAGGCAACCTATCGATATTTCTCTCTCTCTGTTTCTCCCTTCCTCTCTCTAAAATCAATTAAAGAAAAAAAAAAAAAAAGCATATCCTGGAGGGGGGGGGCAGTAGGTAAATAAGTAAATAAAACATTTTCATGACTTCAAAAAGAAAACATAATCATCTGCTATCATCCCTCTCCTCCCTTCCCCTCACTGAGCCCTAAGAAACCAGTAATCTACTTTGTCCGTGTAGATTTTCTTATCTGTATATTTTTCATATGTGGTCATTTATAATTGGCTTCATTTGTCTAGCATAATGGTTTCAGGGTTCATCCATGTTGTAGCATGTATCAGTATTATTTTTTGCCAAAAATATCACATTTTATGTGTACAGTATACCATGCTTTATTTACCTACTTATCACTTGCTGGACATTTGGGTTGTTTACACCGTTTGACTATTAAGAATGGTACTGCTATGAACAGTCATTTATAAGTTTTTGTGTGGACATGTGTTTCCATTTTTCTTGGTATATGTTTAGAAGTGGAATTGCTGGGTCATATGCTAACTCTATATTTAACATTTTAAGGAAGTACCAGTGTTTTCCAAAGTGGCTGTGCCATTTTTTATTCTCAGCAGCAATGCACGACAGTCCCACTGTCTACACATTCTCACCAGCACTTAACATTTGACTTTTTGATACTAGCCATCCTTTTATGTGTGTAGTGCTATCTCATAGTGATTTGATTTGCATTTCCCTGATGGCTAATGATACTGAGCGACTAATCTACTTTTAATGGCTTGTGGAAATGAGAGCAGATAAACACCTTTGATTTACTGTTTAACTCAGAACACAATAGCTTATTTTAAATGTGACAGGAAAATATTTCTACTAAATATCTGAAAACATATATAGTGATGCTAATTCCATAGTTTTCTACTTCTCTACAGATAGCATGTGATTAGGAACAGCAGTGTTGTGCAGGGGATTTGCTGTCAGATTACTTCTCGCATGGAGTTGAGAGAACTCACTCAAATGACTCCTCAGGGTTGACTAAAGGCAGAGCAGAACTGATTGCCAAAGCCTTTAAGGCTCAATGCTTTTTCCTCACCAATGCTGTTTACACGTGATAAATATCAAAGCAATGTGAGAGCTCTGACATAGGCACATAGCATAAGTCTGAGAGAGAGACGACGAGATGTTTCAATGGGCTTTTTGCATTTTAATCATAATGTAAAAAACAGGTTGTAATACACATGCCAAATAAGAATTGTGAAACTTGGGTGAGGGTGTACGGGAAAACATATTATTCTATGTGTTCTTATGCATGTTTATGTATTTCTGTAATAACAAGCTTAAAAAAATAAAAGATGTTGGGTGCCTCACAGAGAGAGATAGGCAAAAGGATACTTGGCAAGGATACATCAGTCTATACAGACTAGAATTTCTCTCTCTCAATAAGGTGATTTCAAGAAGTGTCATTCCTTTGAGGTTGTGAAGGAAACCTCTTTCCATGTAACAGGAAGGAAAAAGCAAAGGGAGAATGTAAAAATGATTTTTTTAAGTGTTTGATTGAGAAGTTCCCATCTCATGTCCTCTAGCCCCTCTGTGAACAGTGGTCCAGCACATCTATTGAGCCAGTGGAGATGCACTCAGCTTGAGGATAGTGAGAAAGATTTGAAATAGATTTGAGTAGCTTTGGAGAGAGAACAGACTACAGAAACAGGGTCCTAAGCTCCATTTGTTTTGTTCACATGTTAGTAAACAAGGGATAATTATTTTTGGAATGAATTAATGATTTCTAGATAGATCTGGAACACCAACAGAATCAATTGTGAAATTTAATCCAATAATGATCAGTTGAAATTTTGTCAGACAGGAAGGATTAAAGGGAACTGGAAGGGGCCCACTTGTAGTGGAGCTGTTTAAAAGTTGGTTACCTGATAGGCCATCACATCTACCTTGGTAAGGGAGGGAAACAAGAGCTTCGTGAATTAACAGGGAGTAAATGGAAAAATGACCTGCAATTGAAAAATTAACAGGGGACATATAAGCTAGAATGATAGGCTTTTAAGGTAGAAGGGTAGAAGGTCAGACTGTATTATTCCATATGGCAGAGGTGTTTCTGGTAATAAGCTCTACAGTGTGGCAGTAACTGCACTGGAGTGGAAGTAAAGGACCCTAAGATGAGATGATGAAACTGGGAGGCTGGGTTATTGGCTGTTCGATCCACATGGATGTTAGAACCCTCACTGCCTGCTTACCTCTTCAAGTTCCCTGCTTTGGGCTCCATTTCACCTTTTCATCTCTCCCAAGACTTTCACAAAATCTGAACTATTTTTTGTGACCCCAAGGTTCAGACATTGTAGGATCAACCGCATAACTCTGTACAAAAGATACAAGTGTGGTAGTGAGAGGATTGTGGTGGAAATCTGTTTTTTGGGTTTTTTTCCTTGACCCTCAGTATTCACAAGGCTTACTGGAAAAAAACACCCTGAAGTGCCCTCTAGGACACTCATTCCATTTTTGTGTTTCAGTCTGTAGAGGTGGAATTGACTCCCCTCCAGACCCCTCTAGTAAGGGTGGGTGTGTGTGCAGGTTTGGCCAAAGCAAGCATTGCACAGAGGTCTATGGTGAGCCCCCAAACATCTGTAACCCTGGTGCACAGTCTAGAACTCACCTCTTATTCATGAGCTGCAGGTGTTCTGGGGGAGATTTATTATAACTCCCCTAAAGCCATGAATATCAAAGGTGATATCTCTATCCTGAGAGCTGAAATATCCACACTAAGGGCAAAATCTTGCATATTTCCATCAAGCACCGATGGAAGGAAGGCACCAAGACAGGGATGCCATGCCTGAGGACATTCCTTCAAATATTGTTTTAGGACTCAAGGAACAGCTCATGTATTTTTGGTGTGAGACATCAGTAAACTCTGCAGTGCTCTGATCAGCCACACAGCAGGTGGAGCTTAGATCAGTTTGAGAGAGCTGGGAGCAAGACAGGGTCATAGTGTGGGGATGATGGGCGTAAACTTTGTTCCAACAGCAAGATCTTTCTTTCCCTTCATTTGTTCTTACCTTCTTGCTTAGTCTAAGGCAGTTTTTCCTTACTTTTAGCTTTATTTTAGACTGGGAAGTAGGTGACTGCCTGGTCAACATTCCTCCCACCAACAGCTGAGTGATATTTTTGCTCAGAAAAAAAAAAGTTACCAATCCCACAGCTTGAAGACAGACCCAGGGTCAGAAACCCCTTCCCCAAGGTGACTTTCCAGTAGGAATACTTCAGTGTCAAGGTTAACATATGCTTCCCCAACACATTAACATGACTCATAAGGCAGATCTTGAAGCAGATCTATGCTGTTCCTAGACCCTTCCCAACCAGCCTAGGATCCACTGTAGCCATATCCCCCCAAACACTCCCATTCAGGGTTCACCCGCCTGTGGGATCCTCTGCTCACTGACGTCTAAATGATGACTAAGCCACTGTGTCGTCTTCACTGATATTTTCTGAAAAATATACCTGCCCTGATCTTCAGATACAAAAGGCCTGTCTTCTCTGCTGTTCAGAAGGATATTAAGCATCCCTGAGGGGGAAGGTGTGGGCTGCCCTGCATGTTCATTAAGGCTAAGCTAAAAGGTAGGAGACAGAGCCTATCTCCTCAGCCTCTTCAGGGAGGAAGTAGGCTGTGGGCAGAGGTGGGGGGCTGGTTGATATCTATTCTTCAACAAGAGCTAAAGGGGACTGGTCACTTTGGCTTCCTTTGAAGCCAAAGGAAGCAATCTAGTAAAAGCTGAATTCCCTCCTTTCCCTAAGCACAAGCCCTGAGATACCCCAAACCCATGCCCCCAACACAGTACACAGAAAAGACATCACTATTATTAGTGAAATATTTATTAGGGCAAATCAATATTCTCTACAATGATGGAATTATTTTCGGGTGGGATTTATTTTTCCCCTGAAAATTGTGGAGAATTGGTTTCTGTCTACATAGTAGAGATTGATCTCTACTAAACCTCCAGCAGCAGGAGGCCCCTGGGCAGCTTGAGGCCTGCAGGTGCGGCTTGGGTGGAGAACAGTTCCCCTGAAGGGCTCAGAGGCGGGGGGCTTCTGACATAATAGCTTGTCCTTAAATGCCACAACTTTCTGGGGGTGTCTCTCCTTGTCTCTGAAGACAGCTTCTTGGCCATAGGAATTGGTATTTGTCACTTTACAGGAGGGACCCCTGGAGTTGAAAGGATGCCCCTGGACAGGCTCTGCTCCAGCCCACACTGCTGCCTTGTGCTGAGCTTTCCCAAGCTTCACTGCAGAGGGAAGGGGCTCTTGAGGGCAGGTGATATCTACTGCATGCTGACGCCCCAGTTTCTCCCCTAGCAACTTCCCAATAAAGGCAGCTCTACTTTTAACTGGGCCTCTGCTCTTCACAGATGGTATGGGGCTCTCTTCCTGGAAGTATTCTTGCTTTTTGCATTTTATCCCAGGATGAAGCCATTGAAAAAAGTGGTTCATCTGATTTCTGAGAAAGCTTTCAGAAGGGGACTGTGTCTTCTGTGATGGGGTCTGGGAAGACTTGCTCCCAAGCCTCTCCTTTAATGGTTGGGATGTTCCCAACCCTGCATCCCTTCCACCAAGCTCTTCTGATATGGAGCCTGTGGAGCTCACTTTCTTTACAGCAAGTGGGAAATTCCTATTTTGGCACAACCTTGAGACATTATTAGGGACCCAAGGCTCCTGTGGCAGCTCCATACTGAGTCTCCTGTTTTCAAAATGGACATGCAGCATCGGGGGAGCTGCCTGGGACACACGAGTGCCTCGGTCTTGGGCCAGGCATTGCTTCCTCTTCTCAAACACCCCCTTTAACTCAGCCATTAGTTGCTTCTGACGGTTGGCTGACTTAGGATACTGGAGAACTGAACATTTTGCTGGGAGGCTTCCAGTTCTCATAGTAGTTGCTCCTTTACTCTCATTCACATTTATCCTTTGGGAGATTCCTGGCTTGCTGGTTGTCAAGACATCACTCATTTTGGATTGAAGAGCACCGAGCTCCTCAGCCCTGGACACGTTGGGTCTGGAGACAGTTTCTGAGTTCTTTGTCTTTTTGCCCTGACTGGAATTCACACACTGATCCTTTGGCTTATGTCCAGCCCCAGCTTCCCTTGAGGGCAGCTTTGGGGGGCAATTTTTGGCTCTTGGAGATTGTCCATGACATGCTTTGTCAATGATGCTGTTTGTGACAGGCTTAAGAGTCTGTCCTGCATCCAGAATTCTCTGAACCTCCTCTGCCAGCCAGTGGGGGGTATCAGAGGGTGATAGTCTCAGGGTCCCCTGTCCTTCCTGGCCCACAAGTGAGGTGGCAGGGTGAGGATGATTCAGGGTTTTAGAGCTTCCTTGACGGGGCATGAAGCCCCCTGATTTGGAGTCCACCTCAGAAATCATGGTGGTGGAGGAGGAAGATTTGGAATCATACAGGGAATGGGAGGAAGTATCTCTCAATTTAAAGATCTCTATGGATTCTAGGACTTTGGCAGGAAGACCCCACAACATCTCCATAGGAAACTTGGTAATATGGGACTCCGTCTGCTGTGCACTGGACCCAAGAAAGGAAAGCTCCTGGGACGTGTTCAGGCAATATTCCCCACCCACTGTTGGTGGCAAAATCCTCTGTTTTATTTTGGTGTGGGATTGTGCAGGAAGTGTCTGCTGGATAGCATGCCATGAACTATGCACTGTGGCAGGGAGCTGACCCTCACTGATTTCCTCAAACTTCTTGCTCAAGTGTACTTTCAGGGCATTTGCCAGTTGTTTCTGCCTTACAGTCTTCCCTGACACCATTGAATTTGCTCCTGACAGACTCATCATGTAACTCTTTAGGTCTTTCTCAGAGTCATACCCCACATTCTTAACTTGATTGAAATCACATTGTGCCAATGTGAATGGCAGTGGGTCTTTCACATGAGCTTCCTGACAGGAAAAGTCTGAAATTGACAGGCTTGGATGGTCAGTGCCTTGCAGGACATAAGTGGATAATGCACCAGTGCTGTGTGGAGATGAGCTCTCCAGAGCAGGCTTTGATGGAATGTGAATGGATTTAGGTTGAGTCCCAGTTAAACTGTAGTCTGGTGGTGGTGACACAGACAAGGTTGGTGGTATATAATAAGTCACTGATGCTATGGGATTCAAAGTCTGGGCCAAATCTGGGAAGGAGTTGATATCCTGGATGATGGAGGAGCTAAGAAATATGGTATTCAGGGTCAGAGGGGTTTCCATACTCTGAGTATCATGTGGTGGGAGAGAGGGAAATGCAAGGCATCGGGATGGGGAACTCTCCACAGCGAATTCAGATTCCAAGGAAGGAAAAGGCTCTGGTGGTAGACAGTGAACTGATGGTGACAGTGATGGAAAATCACCCAAGGGGGTCACTGGGTTAGGGGAGAGAATGGAGGGTGGTGGTGGGAAAGGCTCAGGCAGAGGAGGTGGTATTAGGTCTCCTGGAGGGACTGCTGAGACGGCAGGGGACAGAGTGAATGAAGGCTCAGTCACAGGAGCTGTGGAAGCCAAAGAGCACACACAGGGAGCAGCATCTTCCAGGGCCTCTGAGAAGAGTAGCTGATTGATCTCAGTGGTTGCGTTATTACACACCTCACAGGAGGGGTCTGGACATAACAGCTGACGAAAGTGGATGGTATCATGATGCTGGCCCAGGGGGCTGCAGGAGACAGGAGGAGCAAAGCTACAGCCAGGACCAGAACAAATAAAGGAGGACCTACTGGCCTGATGGGGGGGGCGGGGGCACCTGAAGCCTGCTGTCTTTTCACATTGCCCCACATCCATGACTTCACAATGCACTCAATAGCGCTACCCCAAGGCCTTCCCTCACATCCCTGTTCCCATGGCAACCCCTCCCCTGACTGTGGAAGGGTGCCCTGAGGCCCTGCAAGTGCATAGAACGTGCTAAAACGGGATCAGGAAAGGAGGAGAAAGACGTCACCTTTTAAGGATAGAAACCAGCAGCTTTTTCTCCTCTTCTTCCCTCTGGTAGTACCTACAGCCTGGAAAGACAGGAGAGTAAGTAACACATGGTGAAAGTAGAAGCCCAGTATTACAGAGGACTTTCCTTTGTGGGAGACCATTGGATTGCACAGAAAGTGCCTGAAAGCCCCAAGGATCAGTAGATGAGGTCAAATGGAAAATGATAATGTTAAAAAGGTTCCCATGTGTGTGCTGCTTCATTTATAAAGTACTTTCACAGAGGCCAGTGGTTAGTTACATCAGAGAGGATTCTGATCATCCTGAAGTCAAGGTACTTTCCCAAAGTCAAGAGACACTCAACATCTACTGGGCAACACCCATGGTCCAGGCCCATCACTGCTTCATACCCAGGGACAGCAGAGCAGGAATCTGAGAAGTGCCTCAGGTTCTGTCTGTCTTCCCATGAGCCTCTCCTCTGAGGGCTCTGTTTCTGAGAAGAACTGTGTCTACCAACTGACATAGAAATCATGATCCTGGCTCCCCATGGAAAGGAGAGGAAGGGTCACCCTTGGGGAGCTCAGGTGGAGCAGGAAGAGCCTTACCTTTCTGTGTCCCACCTTTCCTTCTCCTCTTGGCTCTGCCCTGACACTGTGAACAAAAGAAAAGAATGAGAGGTTGGGACTCATTTCTGCCACTCGTCTCCCTAGGAATCTCAAGACACTAATTATCCAAGAATAATGTCACTAATTAATGGAACTTTGTGTTCCTTCTTTACATCAAATTTTAAAGATTTACAATGTTTTCTGTTTTTTGTTCTTTTAAAAATTCAAAGAAGGACTTTCCATGAGGTTCATACTTGGTTCTCAGTCAGAAGTCCTCTACTTAAGGAGGGTATAAAATCTGAGACCAACAGTCACATCTCAGCAACCTCAGCTGGGACCCTATAACCTGGAACAGAGCTCAGGCTCCTGCCTCTGCTCAGAGGCTCTCAGTGTTCAGCACTGCTCTTCTGATCAACCCAACAGACAGGAAAGCTTGGTCCCATTATGCCTGACATGGGAATATGACTCATGATGAAGTGCGATGGAACTCTGATCTCTAGCAGACACCAAACCCAAAATACCCCAATCCAGGGCCAGGAAATCACTATTTGGGTGTTGCTTTTTTTTTTCGGGAATCCTCTACCACACCCAGGTGGTCTATAAGTTTCAGAGGGTAACCTGAGTCCTCCCTGAACCCCTAACCCTGCCTGGTCTGTTCCCCTAGAAGAGTGATGTTCTGTTCTCTCTTCAGACATCCCATCTTAGGTGTCTCTCTCACCCAACTAAACTGATTTACAAATGTGGGACTAGAAATAGAAACAATAAAAACATCTCTTTTGGGGCTCACACAGGGTTCCTTACCTTTTGTGTGTGTTCATTTTCCCAGAAGGTCCAGGTAAATGGAACTTTCAGCAGGAAATAGAAGAGGAGGAAGAGCACACAACACATACATAGGTAAGTTAGGGTGTGGTAATAATCTAAAGATTCTGAGCAGAAGCTCAGATAAGGCTCTGGGAGGCTGTTCAGAAATAGGCTGAAAGGCATTTTCTGCATGGCAATGCTGCCTGAGGCAACTGAGCTCTGAGAGTGCAGACTCTTGACTTTATTGCCGGGCCTGCATCACAGAGCACTGAGGAGTCACAAAGGGTTTCTGAGGGTGGGGGAGGGTACACCTTCTAGAGGGTGTGTCTATGGCCTCTCCCACACCCACCAGCCCAGAACACCCCTCCACCTATCTCTGGTTTCTAAGTCCCTCTGCCCTACTCTGCCACGCTATTTCCCAATCCACATTATATCATATATGTTTACCTTAATGAAATATTCAGCTTGTTCCATATGTAACCTTGTAATTACCTGAGTCTCCCTTTAATGTTTGGAAACCTTGACTTTGTTTTCAGCACATCCACTACCTTGAAAGTCTGAAATACTGCCTGGAATTTTTGCTTGTACCCAGACATTTACACTCAGGAACATGTATGTCCTCAAGTCCATCTTTCCTATAGGATGTTTTTGCCTTACATGAACATGGATACAGGACTTAAAGTTATTTTACATTTATTTAGTTTTGTGAATGTTGAATATCAAATTTTCATTGTTTCAGTAAGTTATAAATAAATAATAAAAGGTTAAAATGTGATCTCTCTGAAGAATACATCTCACATGTTTTTACATATAGCTAACCCCTAGGTTTTTTAATAAAGCTTTCCCTGGGCATTTCAGGCAGCATGAAGGTGGCCGTGCTGGTGGTTGATAGACTGAAATCCACATTTAATCCATGACATCTTTCCTATTGAGGGACATCACCACACAGAAGTCTGGTCCCAGATTTCAGACTGTACTTGGTCGTATTGTCTCCAAAGAGGAATATTTTCCAAAAGTTATACTAGAATATTGTGCTGCTATTTGAGGAGGCACATTAGAGATAAGTCATTAGTTTAGGATTTTCATACGTTCTCCGTTTTCTAGGGACAGTCCTCAGTGCTCTCTCACTCCCATCCTGATCACTGTCCCTGGGATGAGTGACATGGTTGCAGACTTTTCAGGATATCAAAAAGGCTGAAGAACACATTCTGGGGCAAAATCCTTTAAAACTTCAGTTAAAACAGTAGCTGTAAGATGTCCATCATTTACACAATAAACTTTTATTGAATTCTATTTATGTAGTATTTC
The DNA here is from genome assembly GCF_964146895.1 of Miniopterus schreibersii. NCBI lineage: Eukaryota > Metazoa > Chordata > Mammalia > Chiroptera > Miniopteridae > Miniopterus > Miniopterus schreibersii. The sequence continues at coordinate 32,311,870 of NC_138111.1, forward strand.
TAGTAGAAATATTAAAATAAGGCATTGCCTCTGCCCTCAGGCAGGTCTTATACACTAAGTGAAACCTATAAACAAGTGTGATGAAGTGATAAGAACTATGAAAGGAGTCAGCATAAGAACTCAAAACACAGATAAAGAAGCAATTAAGCCAGACCTGCGAGTCTCAGCAGTTGAGCATTGACCTAGGATCCAGGAGATTGAGGTTCGATTCCCGGTCAGGGCACATGCCCAGGTTGCGGGCTCAATCCCCAGTTGGGGGCGTGCAGGAGGCAGCCGATCAGTGACTCATCATTCATGTTTCTCTCTCTCTCTCCCACTCCCTTCTTCTCTCTGAAATCAATAAAAATACTAAAAGAAAAAGAAAAAAGAAGCAATTAAGTGTTTTTAAGGAGGGAGAGGAAAAAGAGGTCTGGGAAAACCAGAGTTGGTGCCAAGTGAGATGGGCCTAGTGAGGTCTCCCCTTCCTCCTGGTCCTCCTCATCATCATCCTCTTCTTCCTTCTTTAGACTTTATTTTCTAGGGCAGTTTTAAGTTCACAAGAAATATAGCAGAAAGTGCAAAGTTCCCGATTGCCCTCTGACCCCCCACACACCACCTTCCCCACTGTCAACACTCAGCACCAGAGTGGGACGTTTGTTACAACTGATGAACCTACATAGACAAACATTATCGTCCCACATCCATAGTTTACATTATGGTTCTCTCTTGGTGTCATGTGTAATATGTTCTTTGTGTTTGGTTCAATGTATAATGACATGTAATCAACATTGTAGTATCATATAGAGTATTTGCACTGGCCTAAAAATCCTGTGTGCTCTGCCTGTTCATCCCATTCTCCCCCTAAAGTCTGGCAGCCACCAATCTTTTTATTGTCTCTTGAGTTTTGCCATTTCCAGAGTTTTATCTGGGTGGACTCAGATCATGTGTAGCCTTTTCAGATTGGCTTCTTTCACTTAGTAATATACATTTAAGATTCCTCCAGGCCTTTTCAAGGCTTTATAGCTCATTGCTTTTCAATGCTAAATAATATTCCAGTGTCTAGATATAACACAGTCAATTTATCCACTGACTTTGGACATCTTGGTTGATTATTAATTTTGGCAGCTGTGAATAAATCTCCTATAAACTTCACCTTTTTTTAGTTTACTTCATTGAGAAATAATTCACATACCATACAATTCACATTAAAATGTACAATTCAATGGATTTTGGTATATTCACAAAGTTGTGCATCTATTACCACAATCAAATTTAAAACATTTTCATCACTATAAAGAAACTCTGTTCCCTTTAGCCTTTACCCTTCAGTCTTCTTATTTCCCCCAGCCCTGGGGGACCACTATTCTACTTTCTCTGTAGATGCGTCTATTCCAAACATTTCATACAAATGGAATCATACAATACGTGGCCTTTCATATCTGGCTTCTTTCACTTAGTGTGTTTTCCAGGTTTGTTTCCGTTGTAGTGTGTATCATTACTTCATTTCTTTTTATAGAAAATATTTCATTGTATGGATATACCCAATTTTGTTTAAAGATTAATCAGTTGAACAATTGGGTGTTTCTAGCATTTGCTTATTATGAATAAAGCTGGTAAGAACACTTGTGTACATGTTTTGGTGCGGATGTATGTTTTTATCTCTTGCTTATTAATTTTTGCACTAACTTAAAGTCATACTTTGTTAAAGACTGTTGCTTTCTGAAATATAGTTTGTATGACTATTAGATTCTCTAGGAAATGAGATCCTTAGGGTCTAAATTCAGTTTTTATTAAATATCGGGGTCATCAATTTGCCCTCCTGTCAACACTCTCAAAATTAGCCCTTGAATCAGCAGGAATGATGGTGATGTTTGATGCCTAATATTTCAAAATAATGAACACAGTAAGTTCTCATGATCCTAGTCTTAGAAAGTCAGAGAAGGGTGTGGGTAGAGGAAGTGCAGTGCACTTTACTGTGGTCACAGTAAAGCATAAGGTAAGTGCCTAAGGATAAAAGTAGCAAAAATTAGGCTAAAAAAGTAGAAGGGGCAGAATTGTTGGGGATACTGAATGACAGTTTAAGAAGCTTGAACTTTGTACTGAGGGCAGTGGGAAGCTGATATTTTCAAAACCTGAAGAAAGGCAAACCCAGATCTGTTTTGGAAGATGACGGGCAAAAGAGAAGATGGTTAGGAGCTCATGGAGCAATATGCAAATTAATCTCTGTGTCATATAGGACTCTCTCTCTTGCAGATGATAGAAAACCAGAGGAATTCTGCTTTGGCCAATATTATGTTTTATTGGCTTATATTTGTCCACAACACAGGAGTAGACTGAGCTTCTGACTTGCCATCCCTTGATTCTGCCTTCTCAGTGCTGAATCATTCCCAATTCGCTTCTCTTGCTGTCCCAAGGTGGAATCCTGGCAGGAAAAACAGAACTGTCCCAGTGTTCTCAATTAAAGTCCAAATACTCCATTGAATGAAACTGGCTCAGTCATAAGAACACTCTTGAAATAATTACTGGGAACCAGAGAATACTATTAGCCAAGTCTTTGTCACTGCTACTCAAAGTGTAGTCCATGGACCAACGTCTGTCCTCACATTTTTATTACTATCAGCAGCAAGCTAAGTATAGAAATTGAGGATGCTTAGAAATTTTATTTCAATTGGACAGAGTAATAATAAAAAATTGAGGCTTGTATATTGTATGTCATTTGTGTGTGTCATTTCCCAGTGATTCATTTGTATTGTATTTTGCACAATGTTAGTCCACAGTGGATGGGTTTATGGGAGACAAAGCAAACTGGTTCTTCATCACTGAAAGTTTGAGAAACGGTTGTCTAATGCTCATGCTCCACTGTGAGGCCTGGGGTGAGTCAGCATTCTGGAAGCACACAGAGAGACTGTCTGCATTAGAGGGGGCAATAACAAATGTCTACTATTGTTGTGGAACCTAATTTGGAGAGAGGAAGGACACTCCCAGACTCACTTTAACTCTCTATTGTTCTCATGTTTCTTCCACCTTGACCTGCCCTTCAGAGTCCTTGGTAAGAATGTACTCTGTTTAAGCTGCATATGGCCACTTTAATAAGCTAAACATTACATGAGCATTCATCTGTCCTCCCCATTGGAACTTTCATTACTAGAATCAAAGTATTCAAATGGCTCTCCTAAGCCATTGAGAGATAAGCAACTTAGAGCTAGACTAACACAAAGCACTTTCTAAACGGATCCGAGTTTCTTTCCCATGCTCTTGGCAATGAGGCATGGAAACTGCACAAGCATATAAGAGGCCTGAAGGGGGGAAAAATGTGTAGGACAAATTTTAGTTATAGAAGTTTCTCATTAAAAGTACATTTTAAAATATTGTTTTAAGTCAACTTGCTAGGGCAGTTGTACAGCAAGGAAACGTGTAGCATTTTTGCAAATACCAGATTTCAGTTCCCTTTTAAAATAAAGTAGAAACAATAAAAACACAATTAAAAATAAAATAAAAACAGATTCTGAAAGGGCATTTTGATTCTGTTTCTATTTAAAGCTCTGCAATTAAATTTTGTTAGAAAGCAACCTGTGTTTTTGATCTCACTGTCCATCGAAGGCTAACACAGGCACAGGATCTGAGGTATCTACTCCACTCAGCTGGAAGTGACCTTGGAGAAACTTCAAGTCTGGCTTCCTCATTTTACAAATTGGAAAGTGAGTCCAGGGCAGGATTATTTCTTTTCTCCTCAGTCCTTCATTTTGTGCATGGGTGTGAGTTTGTGTGTGGGGGGGTGTTGTTTGTATGTCTATATCTCAGTGTATGTACCCACATGAGTGTTTCTGTGTTTTCTCAGAAGGTTTGAAACTTGGTGTGTGCAAAGTTTTAACTATTTAGACACTCAATATGAGACTCCTTTCTTTCCAGGGCACTAAATCACCTTCCAGTGTAAAGATAAGTACTCCAAATTTAATAAAAAGCTCTTAATTTTATCCAGTACTTCCTCAAAACATGTAATTTTTGCTTAGGTGAACTTTACAATTGAGACAGTAATGCATTTTGTGAAAATTGAATGGACATATAATATATACCTTCATGCCTTCTGCAGTAAAGTAAGCTAAATGTAACATCAATGATCCTTGATAGCCCAAGCTTAGTCTAATAAACAATCACGATACTCCAGAAAAGCAGTTGTAGACAGTCTGGGATATAGAAACAAATGTGCATGGATTCCAGCAGTGGCTCCAAACCTGCTATCACTAAAAAAAATGATACTTACATTTTAGCAATTTATCTCTTTTCATATAAACTCAATGGTTGTTTATCCAATACACACACAGTAAAACCAGACCTGTGATGGGACTGCCTTTGGTAGCTCACAAGACTGCCCTTAAGAGTTAGTGTAGTTTAGGTCACTTTCCCCTCAAGGGGTGAGCAGGGTACAGGGATGAAATGGAGTAGAACTAATGTCTAGTGGGTACGTAATATGGGATACAAACATTCACTCATTTTATTGCTTAACTATCCTGGGTCATATGGTATCTTGATTCTTAATTTTCTAAGAAACTGCCACACTGTTTTCCATAGTGGCTGTACCAGTTCACACTCCCACCGGCAGTATGTGAGGGCTCCTTTTTCTCCAGCCTCTCCAACACTAGCTATTACCTGGCTTGTTGATAATAACCATTCTAACTGGTGTGAGGTGGTACTTTATAGTTTTGATTTGCATTTCCCTAATAGTTAGTGAAGTTGGGCATCTTTCATGTATCTGTTGGCCATTTTTATGTCTTCTTGGGAGAAATGTCTGTTCCAGTCCTCTACCCATTTTAACTGGATTGTTTGTTGTTGACTTGTATGAGTTCTTTACATATTTTGATTTGTTTATTTTTTCCTTTTTCTTGAATTTATTGGGGTGACAATTGGTTAACAAAATTATACAGGATTCAGGGAACAATTTTACAACATATTATCTGTATACTATCATATGTTCACCACCCCACATCAAGTCTGTCCATCACCATATATCACCCCTATACCCTCTTCCACCTTCCCCAGCCCTGCCCCCCCCCCCAGGCAATCATCACACTGTTGTCCGTGTCCATTAGTTTTTTCTCTCTTTTTCTTTTTTGCTCAATCCCTCCACCCCCACACCCAGCCTGGACCCCACCCCAACAGTTGTCAGCTTGCTCTCTGTGAGTCTGTCTCTATTTTGATTGTCACTTCATTTTGTTCATTAGATTCCACATATGAGTGAAATCATATGGTATTTGTCTTTCTCTGACTGGCTTATTTAACTTAGCATAATGCCTTCCAGGTCATCCATGCTGTCGCAAAAGGTAAGATTTCCTCCTTTTTATAGCCGAGTAATATTAATTCTTCATATCTATGAACACAAATATTACCCCATTGTCTGAGCTATTGTTTGCAAATACCATCTCCCATTAGTTTGGTTCCCTTTTTGTTTTGTTTTTGTTTTTCTTTTGCTGTGCAGAAACTTTTTAGTATGATATGGTCCCATTCACTTATTCTGGCCTTTAATTCCCTTGCCTTTGGGGTCAAATTCATGAAATGTTCTCTACAACCAAGGTCCATAAGTTTAGTACCTATATTTCCTTCTAAGGAGTTTATTTTTTCAGATCTTGCATTTAGGTCTTCAATTCATTTTTAATTAATTCTTGTACATGAGAACATTCTTTTGCTTTCCAGTTTTCCCAGCACCACTTATTGAAGAGGCTTTCTTTTCTCTGTGTGTTTTTTGGCTCCTTTGTTAAAAATTATTTGCCCATATACATGTGGTTTTATTTCTGGGCTCTCAATTCTGTTTCATTGGTCTGTGTGTCTGTTTTTCTGCTGTTTTGATTATAGGAGCTCTGTAGTATAATTTGAAGTCAGGTAGTGTGATACTTCTGGCTTCATTCTTTGTTCTCAGGATCATTTTGGGTATTCAGGGTCTTTTATGGTTCCATACAAATATGATGATTTTTTGTTCTATTTCTTTAAAAATAGCATTGGGATTTTGATGGAGATTGCATTAAACCTGTATATTGCTTTGGGTAATGTGGCCATTTTAAGTATGTTGATTCTTCCAATACATGAACACGGAATATCTTGCCATTTCATTGCGTCTTTTTCAGTCTTTTATAATAACGCTTTGTAGTTTTCAGTATATAGGTCCTTCACATCCTTTGTGAAGTTTATTCCTAGGTACTTTATTCTTTTGGTTGCAATTGCAAAAGGAATTGTTTTTTCATTTCTTTTTGTGAAATTTTATTAGTATACAGGAAAGCAGTGGATTTTTGTACATTGATTTTGTATCCTACAACTTTATCTTATTTGTTTATTGTTTCTAGTAGTTTTTTGGTGGTGTCTTTAAGGCCTTCTATATACAGAATCATGTCATCTACAAAAAGTGACACTTTACTTCTTCATTCCCAATTTGGATGCCTTCTATTTCTTTCCCTTGTCTGATTGCTGTGACTAGGACTTCCAGTACTATGCTGAAAAAGAGTGATGAAAGTGGACATCACTGTCTTGTTCCGGAGCTTCATGAAAATGCTTTTAGTCTTTGCCCACTGAGTATGATGTTTGCTGTGGGTTTGTCATCTATGGCCTTTATTATGTTGAGATATGTTCTCTCTATTCCCACTTTGCTGACAGTTTTTACCATAAATGGGTGCTGGATTTTGTCAAATGCTTTTTCTGCATCTATTGACATGATCATATGATTTTTATTTTTCATTTTGTTTATGTGGTGTATCACATTGATTGATTTGCAGATAGTCTACTAACCTTGCATCCAAGGAATAAATCCCCAATTCATCATGGTGTATGATCTTCTTAATATATTTCTGAATTCAGTTTGCTAATATTTTGTTTAGGATATTTGCATTCATGTTTCTCAGGGATATTGGCCTATAATTTTATTTCTTTGTGGTGTCTTCATGTGGTTTTGAAATCAAGAAAATGCTGGCCTCTTAAATGAGCTCTTGAGTCTATGCTGCTCTTGAAATTTTTGGAATAGTTTGAGGATAGGTGTTAGTTCTTATTTGAATGGAAAAATTCACCTGTGACACCATCCAATCAAGCACTTTGTTGGGAGGATTTTATTGCTGCTGCAATTTCATTGGTTGTAATCGGTCTGGTCAGACTTTCTGTTTCTTTTGTTTCAGTCTTGGAAGATTATATATTTGTAGGAATTTATCCATTTCTTCCAGACTGTCCAATTTTTGGCATATGGTGATTCATATACTTTCTTATAATCATTTGTATTTCTGTGGTGTCAGTTGTTCTTCTATTTCATTTCTGATTTTACTTATTTGGATTCTCTCTCTCTCTAGTTGATGAGTCTGGTTAAAGGTTTGTCAACCTTGTTTATCTTTTCAAAGAACCTGCTCGTAGTTTTATTGATCTTTTTTATTGTTTTTTAGATTCTATTCCTTTTTTCCAGCTCTAATCTTTGTTATTTGTTTCCTCTTCTGACTTTGGGATTGTTTGTTGTACTTTTTCTAGTTCCTTTAGGTGTGAGGTTAGGTTATTTGATATTTTTCTTGTTTCTTGAAGTAGGCTATGAATTTCCCTCTCAGGACTGCTTTCACTACGTACCACAAATTTCATGTTGTTTCATTTTTATTTTCATTTGTCTCAAGGAGTCTTTTGATTTCTTCCTTGATGTCACTGTTAGCCCATTTATTGTTTAGTAACATGTTATTTAGCCTCCATGTGTTTCTTTCTCAGTTTTTGCTTGTAATTGATTTTTAGTTTCATACCATTGTGATCAGAGAAGATACTTGATATGATTTCAGTCTTCTTAAATTACTTGAGTCTTCTTCTGTGTCCTAACATCTGGTCTATCCTATAAAAGTTTCATGTGCACTTGAAAAAAATGTATATTCTGCTGCTTTTGGGTGAAATGTTCTAAAAATACCAATTAAATCCATCGGATTTACTGTGTCATTCATTTAAGGCCAATGTTTTCTTGTTGATTTTCTGTCTGGAAGAACTATCCATTCATGTTAATGGGATGTTAAGTCCCATACTATGACTGTATTGCTGTTGATCACTACTTTTATGTCCATAAATATTTGCTTTCTATATGTAGGTGCTCCTATGTTGGGTGCATAATGTTTTCAAGTGTTATATCCTCTTGTTGGGTTGATTTCTTTATTGTTATGCAATGTCTTTTTTTGTTCCTCATTTTAGCTTTTGTTTTAAAGCCTATTTTGTCTTATGTGCATATTGTCACCCCAGTTTTTTTTTGTTTCTATTTGCATATCTTATCTCATCTATTTACTTTCAGACTGTGTTTTTTTCATTCTGAAGTGGGTCTCTTGTAGACAGTATATATATATGGGTCTTATTTTCTTTCCATTCTGCTACCCTATATCTTTGAATTGCAGGATTTAAAGTGATTATTAGTAGGTATGTATTCATTGCCATTTCATTCTTCATAATTATGTTTCTCTCTCTCTCTCTTTTTTTCTTTTTTTTGCCTTCTTCTTCAAGAAGTCCCTTTAACATTTCTTGTAATATTGGTGTGGTGGTAATTAACTCCTTTACCTATTTCTTGTTTGGAAAAGTCTTTATTTCTCCTTCAATTTTAAATGATAGCCTTACTGGGTAAAGGAGTCTTGGTTGTAGGTCTATGCTTTTCATCATTTTGAATATTTTGTGTCAGTCCCTTCTGTCCTGAAATGTTTCTGTTAAGAAATCAGCTGACAGTCCAGTGGGAGCTCCCTTGTAGGTAACTGTCTTTCTCTTGCTGCTTTTAAGACTCTCTCTCTGTCTTTAACCTTTGTGATTTTAATGATGATATATGTCTTGGTGTGAGAGTCTTTGGGTTCATCTGGTTTGGGACTCTCTGCACTTCCTGGACAGGCACGTCTTTTTCCTTCACCAGGTTAGAGAAGTTTCAGCCATATTTCTTCAAACAAGTTCTCGATACCTTGCCCTCTCCCTTCTCCTTCTGGTATCCCTATGATACAGATGTTGTTATATTTGATGTTGTCCAAGAGGTCCCTTAGATTTTCCTCATTCTTAAAATTTATTTTTTTATTTTTTTGCTGCTCTGTTGGGATGTTTTCTTCTATCTTGTCCACTGAATCACCGATTTGAGACACTGCTTCATCTAACCTGCTGTTGATTCTTTCTAGTGTATTCTTCATTTTAGGTACTGTATTCTTCATTTTTGACTGGTTCTTTCTTATGATTTTTGTATCCATTTTTATGCTTACTATCTCTTTGTTTAAATTCTCCCTGATTTCATCCATTATTCCCACAAGTTCTTTGATTATCCTCATAACTATTGTTGTGAACTCTAAATCTGGTAGCTTGTTTCCCTCCATTTCATTTAGTTCTTTTTTCTGGGAATTTTTCCTATTCTTTCATTTGGGGCATGTTTCTTTGTCTCCTCATTTTTGCTATCTCTTTGTATTTGTTTTAGTGTATTCAGTAGATCTGTTATGTCTCCCAATCTTGGTATGCTAACATTATGTAGTAGGCGTCTTGTGGGGCTCAGTGGTACAATCTCCCTGATCACCTGAGCTAGGTGCTCCAGGAATATCCCTTGTGTGGTTATGTGAGCCTTCTTGTTGTAATTGAGTCTTGACTGCTATTAGCTCATTTTTGAGTGGGGGACCCTCAGGCTAGCTATGAGGACTGACCCCGACCACAGTGTACAAAATGCTGTGCGCAGCCTAACCTCATGAAGTAGAGTTGGCTCTAGCAGGGTCTGGTGCCTGCCAAGGTCTCTCTTTGGTATGCCACTTGTGATGCTAATTGGAGCATGCTCCATTGTGGTTTGAAGTTTGCCACCAATTCTGTTGGCTCTGGGGCCTCTTGGGAGGGACTTTGGTGCAGGTCAATGTCAGATGCTGTCTGTAACTGGTACCAAGCATTCCACAGTTTGTGACTCCCTTTGCTGGGTCTGAGTGCCCATGTGAGGAGCCAAGTTGTGTACTTAGGATGGCTTTCACCAACTCCAAGTCCATAAGGAGGTCAGAAAAAGGCTCAAGGCACCCCAAGACCTACCACCACCTGTTGGCTGCTCTGTCACCCTCTGTGGCTGCCTGGACTTCCTGAAGAGCACTCTGAAAAATGTCTGTTGAGTGGACCCAGGCTGGCCGCAGCCCACAGTCTCTTCCACAAGGCAAGAGCTTGATATCGCAGGGCACCAGGAATCAAGAGGACAGAACTAGTATGTCTCCTCCTAGGGGCAGTACCAGAATGGCATGCAGGGTAGGAAAAATGACCCCCACTTCAGAGCCACACAATTCATTGTCTCTCTCAGTTTCCAAGAAGAGCTCCCCAAGAAAGAGCACAGTGCATTTCCAGGCTGAATGCAGCAATAAATTTTTCTGCAGGGTGGTAGATTGGCAGGGTGAGGCGGTCAGGAGTTGAAAGGACAAGTCTAGTGGATCTCCTGTTAGGGGAAAGAGCCTGGAAGGGGATGAGGACCTCTGTTCAACAGCAAACAATTCAATGTCTGTCAAAGTCTCCAATAATTCCTGGGTTCATTCGAATTTCCTTAATAGTTCCCCAAGGCAGAGCACACTACAGGCCAAAGCTGGATGCAGCCACCAGGCTTTTCTGCAGGGTGTGAGCTTGGCAGTGTGGGGCCACTGGGAGTAAGGAGGAGGAGGTTACTTCACTCACCCCAGGCTGTTGCTGTAAAGCTAAGGGTGCTCGACCCAGGGAAGATGGCATCTGTGGGCAGTGTGGGATAGGGACTTAGCACAGGGACCTTAGCCAATGACCCTTCAGTTCTCTCCTCAGGGCCAAGCAACCCAGTTCTTTTCTGTATGACTCCAGTTTGCTCTGAGTCACTTCCCCTCTGTTTGAGCCTCAGATTTGTGCACTTGCCTTTTAGAGGGCTTCTGGGTTTCTAGCAGACTCCCCTCTCTCCCTGGTAGGTAGAATCCCAGCTGGTTTTCCCAGTCAGATGTTATGTGGGCTTCTCTTCTTGGCTCTGGTGCTCCAGGCTGGGGAGCCTGCCATGGGGTTGAGAGCCCTCACTGTTCAGGGGAGACCGCTGCAGTTGAGATATCCCCCAGATTCTCAACCATCACATGTGGGTCCGCGCCAGCCCTTTCCAAATCACCACCTGGCTTCTTTTGTAGTTCCTTGGTTAGGAGATTTCTGTTCAGCTAGTTTTCAGTTGGTTATTCAGGTTGATTGATCTATAATTTACTTATAATTCTAGTTTGGTCCTGGGAGGAGGTGAGTGTAACTTTCACCTACTCTGCTGCCATACTGGATCCACAGAAGTTAAATATTTTTAAAACATCCGTTTCAAAATGCCCACTCAAACAAGGTATTACATTTTTTAATTTAAAACCTAGAATGGCTTTCTAAGACTAAAATCATTTTAAGAAATCATAAGGAAAAAGTCCAACTGCTGAGATTACATAATATTTAAAACTCTTACTTGTAAAAAAAAATGTACCATAAGCAATTAGAAATGAACCAACAACAATAGCAGAAATTATGGCAGTCTCCTTATGAAATGCATTATTTTATTATTGTAGAAAGTGATGAATTTTTACATTATTATTTGTTAATGAATTTTTTCTGTTCATGGCCTTTATTCAGGGCAATACAATTAATATTCCTAAAACCCCATTTTCTTATGGCATTTCCTTGTAATACAAGAAGAGCAATTATCTGTTGCTTACAATTCTCTAATCTTAGTCATTTCAGAACGACATACATATGCTCACCATATTTATATACCATCTGTATCCAATATTTATTTAGTAATTTTCTTTAAATCAACTGTTTTACTTAAATATACCTTTCCTCTAACCAATAATTTCTGTGAAGTCAGTTCTATGTAAATGAAATTAAAATATATAATACAAATTTTAAAACATGAATATGTCTGCCACAGAAAATCGTCTATGCTTACTGTGACAGTTAATTTTTTTAGAATATGTTTTTATTGATTTTAGAGAGAAAGGAAAGGTGAGGGATAGGGAGACAGAAATATCTACAAGAGAGAAACATGGATTGCCTGCCTCCTGCATGCCCCCTACTGGGGATCGAGCCTGAAACCCAGGCATGTGCCCTGACTGGGACGCGAACCTATGACCTCTTGGTTCCTGGTTTGACAAACACTGAGCCACACCGTCCAGACTGTGACTGTTAATTTTAATCTGTCACCTTGGCTAGGCTATAGCCCCATTGTTTGGTCAAACACCAGTCAATATTGCAGCTAAGGGGTTTGATGTGATTATCATTTAAATCAATAGGCTTTGAGTAAAGCAGATGATCCTCCATAATGTATGTGGGTCTCATGTAATCAGTTGAAGGACTTGAGAGAAAAGACTGAGGTCCTCTGAAAAAGGAGGAATTCTGCCCCCAGACTGCCTTCAGATTCAAGAGGGCACATCAACTTCTGGGAGAATTTCCAGCCTGCTAACCTACATGGCAGATTTTGAACTTGCCAGTTATCACACTCAAATGAAATAATTCCTTTAAATAAGTCCCCACTACCACCTGTGTGTGTGTGTGTGTGTGTGTGCACGCACACATATCCTGTCTTATTGGTTGTTTCTCTGGAGGATCCTAACACTCTTGCCAGCCTTTGGGAACACTGGATTTACACATTCAAATATCCTGGTTTAGATGCCAATGGCCACCTTAATCTGGCTTCTCTCTCCTATTCCAAGTTCATTTCATGTGACCTTCCAAAGCACCCTCTGCTTTATTCCATCTGGTGACCTCACACCTTTGTGCTCTGCACTCTGCTGAGAATGCCTTGGTGTGAGGCCTCCACAGTTCCTGCCATCGGGACTTGATCAATTACTTCATGAAGAGCTAAGAAAGAAATAAAAGGTAGACTAAGAGTCTCACATTTAGAAATTTGTAAAACCGCTTTGAATAGTAAGGTTTTCTCTCACGTGCCAATACTGCCTAATTGGTAGTGGCTACTTAGAACATTTTAAGGATTCTGAGGCTCTATCTGAAGGAACACAATTATCTATTAATGATATCTGACAGTAGAAGAGTGAGAAGGTGTCAAAATAGAAATAAACTTTGTACATACTTGCCATCTCTAGTTGAGCTATTATGGAAACTAGCCAGAATATTTTCCTGAGCCAGTTCCCATGCTTACTCAAACACGGTATTAGATCTGTGAACTTGTTAAAAAAATTAATTTAGCCTAGCCAGGCGTGGCTCAGCGGTTGAGCATTGACCTAAGATCCAGGAGACTGTGGTTCGATTCCCAGTCAGGGCACATGCCCGGGTTGCGGGCTGGATCCCCAGTAGGGGGCGTGCAGGAGGCAGCTGATCAATGACAACTCTTTCATCATTGATGTTTCTATCTCTCTCTCTTCCTCCCTCTCCCTTCCTCTCTCTGAAATCAATAAAGACATATTTTTTTAAAAATTAATTTATATTCAAGTCATTTCCCAGATTTACATATGTAGTGATATTCAAACAAGAGCATTCAAAGAAGGTAGAGTACAGAGAACAGGCTACCGTTGCTTCCCCAAAGCCTCCTTTCTCCTGTGATACCAAATATCAAGGCAGAATTTGCCTGCTGGGATGAGTGAGTGAGTGATACAAATATCCCCAGCATGCCCACTCAGCTACTCCTTGGCCAAGCTGCCCCACACCTGACACTGGGCCATCCTTATAAATACTTTTGGGAAATGACTAGGTATGACACAGTTCTCTTGGGGCATAGAGTTGCATTGGTCCTTACCTCACATTCCTGCCTTCCCATCCCTAGGTTGTTGGAATGAGAACAGAAGCAACCCGTTGCAGCACAGCAAGATCAGAGTTTGCCCTATTGATACAGATTTTCCTGAAAATCAACCCAAAATTGTCCTGATGAAAAAAAATCCCCCTTATAACTGGTTTTCAATGGTTCTTGTCCATAGTTCTTAAGATTGGAGATGGGGGGATAATTATTTACACAGATGAATTAGGTTACTTTCATTTATTCTGAACTTGAGCACTTCTTTTCAATAAGACTGATAGGCACTGAAGATACAGACAGAAATCATATTTGAAAACCATGTTTTCAGGGACCTCCTACCTTATTTGACAGTCATAGAACATATAAAATCATTCCTTAGACCAGGGCAGGCAAACTTTTTCTATAACAGGCCAGATAGTAAATGTTTTCAACTCCGCAGGCCACACGTTTTCTGTTACATCTACTCAATTCTTCAATTGTACCACAAAAGCAACATAGACATGTCAAACAAAAGAAGAATATGGAGGCTTTGGCTAGAAAGAAATGATAAAGATTTATTCAAGGGTCTTAGGGTTTGCAAACTAGAAATACAACTAGGTAATAACCAGTGTGTTCCAAAGAAGAAAGAAAAGCTAAGGGTTCTTGTAATAAAAAAAAATTTTTTTTTAAGTACATTCTTGAGAATAATGAATCCTACATTTTTAGCCTCAAGATTGGTTTGAGATGGAAATTCTCTTGATGACCAGTCATCTGGAGAATGAATGTCAAGCAGTCTGGACGCATGAAGATTCTTTCCTTAGTCCTTCAGGGAGTATCAGAGGGTTATCTGGAGCTTTGATGTACATCTGGGCATTGACTCAGAACAGGAAAGTTCAAAAGTTTAAGTTCTCAGGCCAGTTAAAACAAAAATAGAACCATTTCCTCATGCCTCAACATACTTGATTTTAGTAATTTACCAGCTTAACTACAGTGACTCCATTTTATTTCTTCACTCTGTTTCTCAGACATTACTTAAATAGAAGCTTGTGGCTATGTTCCAATTAAAATTTATTTACAGAAAAAGGCTGCTGGCCAGAATTGGGCTGGAGTTTGCTGATTCCTGACTTAGACTCCATTAGAGAAATTAGGAACTGAGATGAGCATTTCTCAGAGGAAGAGGTTAAAAAAAAAGAAAGAATGGTTCAGTCTTTGGTTAGTGTGGTCACTTGTATAACCAGAACCTCATTCCTTGGAGATGATTTTTTAATTTATTAAAACTTCAAACAAGATCTATGACATCTCTTGTGAGTATGTGAGGAAATAAAGCTGTTGTATTTAATAACAGAATGGCTTTATTCATTTAAAAATATTTTTATAACAAGATCTGTAATAGTCACAATCCATGCAATGAGGAACAATTACCAAATACAAAAATGATGTGGTAGAAATCCACAGGGAAACTCTAGAGAGAAATCAGAAAATTATCATGCAGTATGTGTAATGAGAATGTGCCCCATCAGGCGCAGGAGCCTTAATTTTTCAAACCATCATGAATATTCTAGAGAAAAAGACCCTCAACCCAGTACCTCAACAAAGACTCTCTTATTCATGTACCCTCCAGCAACTAGAAATTTATTGAGTAGTAGGACAAATACAGAGGTTTTGAAAGCTTGATGGAAGATCAGAAAGCAATATTTTAATATTAGTAACATGGGTAATGAAATCCTGGCCTTACAAAAAGAACTTGTTTCTGAAAAGTTGACGTGAGAAGTTCATTGAAACACAATGGCTTTGGGTAGATAGTGCCAACAGCTCTGCTTGTATGACAGAGTAACTTATCTCCCAAAGTTCATTGCACTGTTCCTCCTGATATTAAACTTCAGTGTCCTAAAGGTTAGAAAAATGGTACTCCCTGTTTTATTGTGAAACCAGAGTCCAGATAGATTCAGCTATAGTCAGTAGCACAATCATTGCTATCATTCACAAGATGACTTTCATTTCTAGAGGTGACAACAGAAGCAAACCCTGGCTAACTTCAGTTGATAAATATCTCTTACCTACAATTAGGTATTTTCAAAGAGGAATCTTAAAGACCAAAGGGTTTTTAAGGCCTAGCAATGATTCTGTAAAGTAAGATTTCAAATATCATGAGGGATAAAATCAATTTATTGGAAAAAGGGAAAAGGTTCTCCTGAAGCTAAACCTGACTATTAGCTTCCCAAACACTTATAAAAGACTGCTTGATTAAAACAGTAGTGGATAACCAGCTGTCTACTCACCACACCAAACACATTTCTCACCATTTTCACACAAATTGTTGTCATTATAAACTATAATGGATTTGGTTAACTAATTTTCTCTCTAAGTGTGTATGTAAAGCCTTACTCTCAAGAATCTGAAATCAAACAAGAAGCACAAAACAAGTCTCTACAAGTTAAGAAGATTGAAATCATATCAAGCATCTTCTCGGGCATTTACACAATGGAATACTATGCAGCTATGAAAACAAAGGATCCCTTAGAGATAGCATGGTGGGACCTGGAGAGTATTATGCTAAGCAAAATGAGCCAGTCATAGAAAGACAAGTGTCACATGATCTTAATCATATGTGGAATCTAATGAACAAAGTAAACCGATGAACAAAATGGATCCAGAGACACAGAAGCATGGAACAGACTGATGAATCTCAGAGGGAAGGCAGGGGTGGGTGGGTGGGGAGAGATTAATGTAAGAATTTATAAGCATATATGCATAACCCATGGACACGAACAATAGTGGAGTGAAGGCCTAGGGGGAAGGATATAGGGTGGAGGGGATCAATGGGAGGGAAAAAGGGGACATTTGTAATACTTTCAACAATAAAGATAAATTTTTAAAAAAAGAAGCAGCACAATCTCTTAGTCACCTACTCTATTTATTGTATAGTGCTGGCTGCTGGGAACAATAAGAAATATAAGACATGGTTCCTGTCCTGAAGAAGATTGCATGGTCAAAACAAAAATAAATAATAAAGCAAGTCATCATTTGGCCAATATAAATCCCCGCAAAAAATTCCACAACACTCACCAAAATCACTCAGTTTTTCACTGATTTCCCACTGCAATCAGGATAAAAACAAAACTTAACAGGGACTATGAAAACTCATATGCTTCCGGTGACAGCCTTTTCTCTGGCCGTTACTAGCTCAGTCTGCTCCAGACATACTATCCATCAGTGCCTTGTGCTTACCACACTTCCTCCCATCCCAGAGCCTTGGAACAGACTATTTCCTGAACCTGGAAGGCTTGTCATTCCTTTCTCCCTAGATAATCCTTTTTCATTATCAACACTCAGATCAGGGATGACACCCCCACCTCCAATATATACTTTTGCTGCCCCCATATGCTTATTCCTCTTGGTATTTTCCACTGTAGTGAATCTTTTATTCATTAAATATTTATTAATATATTTTTCTCTACTCAAAGTTCATGAAAGCAAGGATCATGTCTAATTTTTGCTTAGCCCTGAATCGCTAACATTTAGCATATAATAGGGTTGCAATAGATATATTTGCCTGAATAAATGTATAAATGAAAGGCTATCTGGCCTTATATAAACAAACTAATCCATCTATTTTTATTTTATAATAATCACATTACAGTCTAAAGGTCACTCAGCAAATATCTGTGAAATCCCTACTGTCTACCTGGCACTCTACTAGGTACTGAAATACAGAGATGAAGACATTGTCCCCATCCATGCTGCCTACTAAGAGAGACATATGAATGAACAAAAAATTCCAACATAGCATACCTGATAGTTAAGAGAAATGCTCTGAAAACACAGAGGCAAGAATTAACTGCCTGAGGAAGCTGAAGAAGACTCGAAGAAAGTGATACTTGAGTTCTTGAGGAAGAAACAAGTATAATGGGCAAAATGGTGAAAGAAGGAATTTCATGCATAAAATGGAATGTGAAAAAGGTCAAGAGGTTTGAAGAGCTTGGTATAGGCATGGAAAAGCAAATAATTTGGTACACTGTGACTGAAAGTGTGTAGAAAGGGAATGACCTGAAATGGGATAGAAACAGTAGGCTGAGGTGAAGTGATTGGGGACATGACAAATCTGAGGTAAGAACAACACACCCGAGACTAAATGGCAATTAGTGGGAGATATAGAATAAAGGTTTGGGAAAGTAATAAGAGAAATATCTTTATGGGGATGATGAAGGATATTTGGGAATCAAGGTTTCCTCTTCTCTGATCACCTTTCAAAATCATACTTTGGAGGACAGTGTTCCCCACACGTCCGTCATGACAATAATCACATAGCTGTTAAAATACATATGTAAGAGACATACCCAAGCCCCCCTGCATCAGCATCCCCAAAGGAGGAGCCTAGAAATCTGAATGTTTAACCAACACCTTAGGTAACTCTTATAAGCAAGGAAGCTTGAGAAACATTTTCAGAGGGAACTCTGATTCCACCTTCAGGTAAGGCTCACCTTCCTTTTCCCTGGCACTGTCCACTGGCCTTCCAAGGATGTGTCTGTCCAAGAAAATATCAACTTCATATGAATTAACATAATGACCTTTTCCCCCAGTACAGTAATCAAATATGACTGTGCTCCACAGAGAAAATACAAGCACAGTCAGCATTCATTGGGAGACTTGCACATGCTACTTGAGGAAAATTTCAGCCAATTATGCTCAGAAGGGAGAGAAACCATACTGTCGAGGCAAAAAGAAGCAAGCCAATGAATTTCTATTTCAAGCGGTAGCTACGGGTGATTTCTTAGGCCTCCAATCCATTTGCTTCTGCGCAAGTGACTATCAACTAAATTATAAGTTGAGGTCCAAAGAGCTGTGAGGCCAACTATAGAACAACTGAAATCCTTTCAGCCTTTAGTTGTTGGGCCTTCCACTGACAGAGAATGGAGAAAGGATATATACTACATAACACAGCCTTGCGTCAGAGTTTATCACACCACATGTGCTGGGAAAAGCTCTTTCTGTGCTACTGAGGAGTGACTGTTCAGAATCTGAGTTGCTCATACTGGAATCATTTGGATAGCAACCCTTCATTTAGCCCACACTTTCTGCGATGGTCTGGGTCACCGCCTGACTATCCATGACTACAGATATAAATGGAAACTTGGTTATTACAAGCCTAAATCATTGCTAACGGAAAGCTTTTGCCTTTCTTCGAAATCCAGCAGTGTAACTCCCTCCAACCTTGAAACTCACTGAAAAGCATCAGATTGTTTATATAATCTCCTTCACGGTTTTAGCTAAATAGTTTCATATATCTGTGCCTATTTCCTCACCTGTGGTTCACCATAAATGTTACTTTTTAACCTGTATTATATAATAATATAAAAAAAAACATGTTTTTAGGAATTTGCTTGACAGGATATCAAAATCACTTGTTGATTTGAAACCATATCTAAACGGAAGCCTTTTATTTCAGTGGGCAAATATGTATAATCTATTGTTTTTCTTATTTTTAAATCCAATTGAATAAAGCTAAATTTACAATAGGTACTCTGTTTGAGGCAACAGCATATTGCTGGGAATGGAAAGGTTTGTTCAAAAGCAGAAAACCTGAGAAGTAAATACTTCTATGTCTATATTTTACTTTCTTTCTTAATGACATTTGCATGTAAGATAAGATTCTCTTAATAAAAGATGACTTGTTTTCCAAAATGCTATACTGATGATTGGGTAAAAGAGGCTTGGGGAAGGAGAACTATGGAGAAGGGAAAAGAGTAATTTCCGAGAGTTACTGAACTGTAGACTATTTCTAGAAGTACCAGAAATTGTACTGGGTCAGCCAATTAGATGTATTTAAATGAGGATCTCAGGAAATGCTGAGCATTGCTTTGTAAATGACCATCTCTAAATTTTACAAATAATTATGTCCAGTCACAAAAGGACCTATGAGGTTTTCTAAGGTTTCTTGCTCTTTGGTACAAATGAATTTTCTCAGAGTATTTACAATGGCTGACCTAAGAATTATTTTAAAAAATAAAAGAGAAGAATCATGTTCAGAAATCAAGTACAAGGGACACCTGATGTATGACAAAAAAGAAACTACAAGACATGGGGCAAGAATGGTCATTACTATAAATAGCACTCATCATATAGAGCAGTGCTTCTCAAAGTGTAGCCCATGCACCACCTGCATCCAAGTCACCTGGGTGATACTTACGAATACAGATTCCTGAGCCTACCTTAGACTCTAGGAGCAAAACCTAAAAATCTGTATTTTTATCACAGTCCCCTACATAATTTTTAGTACACTAAAGCTTGAGATTCACCGGCTGAGTGTTTTGCAGTAAGGAAAACAAATATCTGAATCCCAGCTCTGCCTGTCATGGGAAAATTAATCAGTCTGTCCCATTGTCAGTTTTCTCATCAGTAAAGTGTTGATAATAATAACCTTATAAATAGGTTATGATGATTAAATGAGATAATGCAGCCCTGGCCGCTGTGACTAAGTTGGTTGAGTGTTGTCCTGTGTACCGAAAGGTGCTGGTACAATTCCCAGTCAGGGCACATGCCCGGGTTGCAGGCTCGATACCCAGTAGGGGGCATGCAGGAGGCAGGTAATCGATGTTTTGCTCTCACATAGATGTTTCTCTCTCTCTCTCCCTTCCTCGTTCTCTAAAAATCAATAAAAATATTTTTTAAAATGAGATATTGCATGTACTGCTCACTCCTTATCTGTGGTTTCACTTTTGTGGTTTCAGTTACCCATGGTTAACTGTAGTCCAAAAATATTAAGTGAAAAATTCCAGAAATGAAACAATTTGTAAGTTTTAAGTTGCATGCCATTCTGTGTAGCGTGATGAAATCTCCTGTCACCTTGCTATGTTCCTCCCTGACATGAATAATCCCTTTGTCCAATGTATCCCGCTGCATACACTCCCCACCTGTTAGTTACTTAGTAGCCATCTTGGTTAACAGATGGACTGTCATGGTAGAGCAGTGCCTGTGTCCAAGTAACCCTTATTTTACTTAATGATGGCCCCAAAGTGCTAGAGTAGTGATGCTGGCAATTCAGATATGCCAAAGAGAAGCCATAAAGCATATGTATGGATAATAAAAAACATAGTATAAATAGGGTTCAGTACAATTTATGATTTCAGACATCCACTGAGGGTCTTGGAACATACCCCCCATAAATAAGGGGGAACTAATGTACAGTGCTTAGCACAGTCTTGGTTCATAGTAAACACTCAGTAAATATTAAAATTACTCTCCACATCAAATAAACTCACTAAATATGAAGTTTTCAATCACTAACAAAAAATTATAATTACAAAATTATAAGTTTGTGTTGTATTACTATATATAAAGGACAGTGCTCTGTCAAGCATTGACATGTAAGTGGAGAGAATCTGAACTTGAAAACACATTTGGAGATACTACCTAGAGTACATAGCTATTTATTCATAAACCTTCACCAAAGAAATCATGATCCCATCTAAAAGATGCAACTTTAGGACTTGTGCATGTGATACAGTAAGGGACATCTGCCCAGTGACCCCGAGGAGCTAAATCACCTTGATAATCAATGCAATAACAGATTAATTCATTCAGCAAACATTTACTGGAAGATTATCATATTCTAGGCACTGTATTAGAAGTTGAGCATTAAGAAGAAAAAGATATGCCTTCCCCTTGAGTAGCACATAATTTATGAGATATTGCAGTATATATCTTTATATTTGCATTACATGTATTTCTCAACCAATATTACACAGTATTTCTCAACCAATTTTTTGTTGTTGAATGGCTAAAAAACTGAAAAGCCTGGTTTTATATGGCTATTCTGAATCAGGGATAAAAGAAAGATATTAAACAATAAATGCACCTAACTTCCTCTCCTCCTCCTGTCCCAAAAGCAAACATTTTTCTTTGGCACTTTGACTACCTAGCTCTATTTTTTTCAAGTATCCAGCACTACTGATAATAAGTATGATGCAATAAATGAATGGAGGAAACTACACACGGGTGAGATAGAAGCTACCTTAGCTACTCCTCTGGTCTATACATTCCTCTGCCTACTCTTTAGTACTGAGGGACTATCAATGCTGAGAAGTAAAGAGCCACTTCAGAAAATAACAGTCAAAGGGCTTATGAGTCTGGGCCCAACTGTGTGTACCCAGATATCCTAACCAGGCACACCCGAGGTTCAGACAAAACATTTTGCAGAGATAGTCTTTACCAATTTCCTAGGCTGCCATAACAAGGTTTTACACACTGTATGGCTTAAACAACAGAAAATTATTCTTTTGCAGTTCTGGAGGTTAGAAATTTGATATCAAGTTGTCAGCAGAGCCATGCTCCCTCTAAAGGCTGTAGGGACGAATCCTTACATGCCTTTCTTCTAGCTTCTGAAGGACACCGGCAATTCTTGGCATTCCCTGGCTTGTAACTGCATTGCTACAATCTTTGCCTCCATCGTCACAGGGCCTTCTCTGTATGCCATCCCTTCTGATAGGGACACCAGTCCTTGGATAAGAACTCACCTGAATCCAGGATACTCACCTAAATTTAACTAATTACATCTGCAAAGACTCTATTTCAAAGAATCACATTCTGAGGTTCTAAGTAGATATGAATTTGGGGAAGACTATATTCAACCCCATACAGTCTCAATAAAGCATGGTCTTAGTAGGAAAAGGTGATAAAGGTTAGTTGAAATCCAGGGTTCCAGTGCCAGGAAGAGAAGTCACCATAACTTCTGGCTGTAAAAACCAGCCAATATTGTGGCTGAGTGAGATGGAGGGCTTCTAGAATCCCAGGCATGCCTCTTAAAGGGTGCTCACAGGTTTACTCAGACTCACTTGCTCTGAGCTCCAGCACTGGGTCAGCAGCTTGAAAGGCACCAGGGACATATGGGGAGGAATGAATTATCTGGCTTCAGGATGAGGGCTGGAAGGGCAGCTTCTTCCCAGACAGAAGAGCTGGCAGAGGCCACTGTTCCTTTGCTGAACCTTCCCACAACAGAGGTGGCAGGCAGTCTCCATACCTGAGTCTCCTCAACTTGGTTAACACTGTTTGCCCCACACTGGGTACTCCCTGAGATCCCACTCCATTCAACTTATGCACCCACCCAAGCCCTTTCCAAGTGGCTTTTCCATACAAACAGCTTCTCTTGACTCATGCTTTGGACTTCCCTAAAAATCTTTCAAACAAGTAGCATCTGGCCTCTTATGTACCCCGTACCTCTTGCTAAGTGACCCCAGGCCTGGCATGCCCCCTACTGGGGATAGAGCCCCCAACCCGAGCATGTGCCCTGACCAGGAATTGAACCGTGATCTCCTGGATCATAGGTGGATTCTCAACCACTGAGCCACGCTGGCTGTGTGAACTCTTTCCAACTAAAAGTGATTGTTTAAATCCTATGATTCTTAATATAATGAAGCTAAATATATCTTATGCTGTCTGAGAAATATGTTCCCATGGAACTTGGAGCTTGGGCATTTAGAAGATGGTATTCATAATCCTACTATACTGTGCTAGTGTCATTTCCAGTTGATAGGATTGGCATTGGTTAGTTCTGTAATTAATGCTGCTAAATATACAAACTTGTAGCCATCTTTTGGGCTTTTATTTTTCTCCCTTATTCTCAATTTTCACACCAAAAAAAATTTATATATATATATATATATATACACACACATATATTTAGACAGATAACATAATTCAGGAGGATAAGCATGGATACTCATTTATGAAATATTTTCATAGAGATAAAATTTATTCCTTAATAAATAAAAGTTTAAAATATATTTAAAATAAAGTTCTAAGTGATTATCAGGATCATATGAAAATAAGGAGATTCCTGGTCAAAATTTATTCAGTAATATATGTGGAGCTTTGTGATCCTCCAGAAGAAACACTGGGTCCAAAGAACAGATGTTTGACAAATTCTTTGATTTTAATGGTGGAAGCCAGTTCAAACTAGTTTAAGCAAAAAGGAAATTTAATGAGTTACTGAATCAGGAAGCCATGGATACGTATGACATCTGGCAAAGTGAAATCAATGAGTTCAAACAATATCATCAGGCCCCCTTCTCTTTCCACTTTATTCTTCTATTACTCTGCCTAACTATATTCTGCATGCAGGCTGTCACCACGTGGTAGTCAATATGGGCATCGGCAAGTCAACCACATCTTTCCAGCTCAACAGCCCCAGCTTAACATTTCCAGCAATAGAATTTCCCTCTCAGCCCATATATTAATCCTATGGAATATTCTGCTTGACCCTTACCCAAGATTAGTCAAACTCAAAGTTAAATGACACAGTTCTCCAAACAGTCACAAACTTCTGACACAAACTGCAGTGAGTAAGCCAAAGTGCAAAATCAAAGGAAACAGACCACACAAAACTGCCCTCACTTTGCACACCAGCCACAAGTTCAGGGGTCCCAAAAAGGCCTCACTTCAGGCCAGTTAGCTACAAATTTAGGGTATCATATGACTACCCTCAGGTTCATGAATAGGCTAGAAAACCTCAGAGAACTCAGGAAAACATTTGATTTATCATTATAGTTTTATTATAGCAAAAGGATACGAGTTAGAAGCAGCCAAAGGAAAAGATGCATAGGTCAATCTGGAATGGTCCCAGGGGCAAAGCTTTCATCCTCCTAAGGGACAAATTACTCTCGCGGCACCACTGTATGACAGTGCTCTAAGAGTACTGCCAGCTAAGGAAGCCCACCCAAGCTACTGTAGACAGAGTTTTCATTGGGGGTTAATATGTAAACATGATTGATTGAATAATTACCCACACAGTTTAACTCAATCTTCAACCACCATACTTGCTGGGAGACAGGCTGACATCACCCGGTCTGAGAGGCACACCATAATTCACTTTGTTAAAATAAAGTACCAGATATGGTCCAATGGGCCAGTAATGACTAACAAAAATAATCCTATTAGGAAATTCCAAGGGATTAGAGGTTACCTCTTGGGAACTAGGGACAAAGGCCAGCCTTCTCCTTCAGCTGAGGACAAATTATTTATTACACAACCCTACTTGGCCATTCCTAAAAAAATCAGTCACTAAGGTTTAGTAAATGAAATAATCTGATTGTCCAAACTGGATCTGTTTGCATTCCAGTGGTGAGAGTAATGGGATTCTGGAGAAGTAGTTTCTGGAAGGAATCATAGAATAAAACTAGGATAAAACATATGAAGAAAAGACACAACTTTGCTCTGGCCAGTGTCGCTCAGTTGGTTGGAGCATTGTATCATATACTGAAAAAATGCGGATTCGATTCCCAGTCAGGTCACATACCTAGGTTATGGATTTGATGCCCAGTCAGGGCACATACAGAAGGCAACTAATGGATGTTCTCTCTCACATCATCGTTTATCTCTCTCTCCCTCCCTCCAACCCTTCCCCTCTAAAATCAATAAACATATCCTCGGGTGAGAATTAAAAAACAAAACAAAGATACAACTTTGAGCCACAATTGTCCACTATAACTGGCCACAACCATTATTTCATTATTCAAAAATATTCAAACTATAAAACCTAATAGGAGTCTTAGGGGAGAAAGGAAGAAATGACTCTAAACAGCCCATGATTAGAAGCTAATCAAATAGAAATCTTTCTGTGTAAAACATTAAACAGGCATATAAGAAAACTATTTGAAGAATACGGTTTCAATAAATATTTGTCTATAGTACAAACTTCAAAATTAGGAATACATTTTTCCTTTCTTTCCTTTGAACTGTAATGCCTGAAAAATACAACTGTTTTTATTGGTGAAAGAACATCATTCTAAGGCTCAATTTTCCTATTTGTAAATATTACTTACCTACCATGTAGGATTATTAAGATGATTAGAGAAAATGCTTATAAACTGCCAAGCACAAAGTCTGGCATCTAATGGATAGTATCAAACTAATATCTGTTGCTGCTGCTGCTCCAGATTAAGAGCCACAACTCATACACAGCAAATGAGATAGCCAAATTTGAACGATCACTACCCTCGGAAAAGCAGAACTCAGAAGAATCACTTTTTAGTGCTTTAGGATGAGAGAACGAACAGTACGTATAGGAAAGAGATTTGAGGTAGGAAACAAAAGTCTTGATTTCACACTTCTTTCCCACCACTTTATGTACTAAGCAATCACCTTTACTGGTCTCCACTATTACATCTGTAAAGTGGGGATAGTAGTACTATTTTACTATCTTACTGGATTCTTCATGTGATATGTTGAGAAAGTATTATACCAAATGAGTGGCAGTAGTAGTTATAGGACTATCTTTTGCTTTGTACATATAAAGAAATATTACATGATGAGATAAAAATGTGTAAACTTCAACTGCTTATAAAATTATGTCAAGAGAGAAAAGTGATTTTTATTACTCCACAAACATGAGAAACATCTTACCACATTAAAAAAGCATAAAATGTTAAATTTATATCTACTAATATATGTATGTCAAGGGTTACAAATTTGATGAAAGTAGAAGAAAATATAGATGGCTACAAACTTGCATATTTAGCAGCATTAATTACAGAACTAACCAATGCTAATCTTATCAACTGAAACTAGCAAAGTATGGTAGGATTATGAATACCGTCTTCTAAATACCCAAGCTCCAAGTTCCATGGGAACACATTTCTCAGGCAATGTAAGATATATTTAGTTTCATTATATTAAAAATTATAGGATTTAAACAATCAGTTCTAGATTGAAAGAGTTAGTAGAATTTCTAAGTTATGACCAAAGAATATATCTAGGACCCAAGACAAGCTTCCTCATTAATAATAAGCATCTTCCTTTTTTCAACTGAAGACGTCAAAAGCCTATGCTGGTATAATTTTCCACATAGTCCAAGCATCACAGTACCTCAAAGAACATTGCTTCAAAGACAGATTCCCAGCCTGGAGATCTTCAAGCCATCTTCGACTCCTCCATCCCTTCAAGCCCTCACATTCAACCAGGTATTCCATTTCCTGGATTTTCTCTTAAAATCTCCCTCACACTTGTTCCTTTATCTGCATTTTCTCTGCCACTATCACAGTCTACATCATCACATTTTGCCCAAACTCTGTCTTCTCCAGTTTTTCCTCCCTTCACTCCAGCCTATAAATCCCTGCCCATTATCTCCCTACAACACAGTACTGTTTACATCATCTGCCATATCCTAGCCCAGGAGCCTATCAGGTCAATCCTTTCATTCCAGGGGAGGAACTTTTAAAAAGCAATGATGCCCAAATTCTACCTGAAGAGGTTCTGAGTTAATTCATCTGGATTCAGTCCAGTCATTAATTTTTCTTTAAAAGTTCCTCAGGTGTTTCTAAATTTGCAGCATAGTTTGGGAACCCCTGTGATGAATCTCTATTGCTTATCAAGTCAACTCCTGTAGCAGACACTACAGGTACTCTGCCAAGATGCCTTCTGAACCCTTCCACCTTTCTGTGTGCTCATCCCCTGGCTTCAATGTGATTGGCATCTAACAGCCATCAGTGCTTCTCTCCTCTGACAACTGCCTTTGAGCTACTACTAGAGCTACTCTGTCCCTGCTTCTGCAGAGAAAACAGTAAGGGTCTGGAAATTTACATCCCCTGGAGTATCCCTTAGTCAATGCCTAAATAATGTGGGAATATGAACACCTAACTCCTCTGCTTGGATCTGGACATATTCTGAGGTGCAATTTACACTTCAGAATTCCCTGGCAGGACCAGGCTGACACATGAACTTTGCCTAAAAACATAAATACCCTTGCTTGACTTCTTCCCTTTCCCTTTACTCCCTTACTCATTTCTCCTAGGGACACTCCCTTAAGAAATCACTGCATACAAATCCTCATCATAAGGTCTGCTTATGAAGAATTCAACCTGTTTGACATCTTGCTGAAAACAGTTCATATCTTGGTCGCACCATGTTTTCTGTAATTATCCATCATGCACCAGGGCGCTCGTTCTCTCTTGCACTGTGCTTATCCACCACACTCTACGCATGCCTCTTCCCAGCCACTATGATCATCAAAACATTTTACCTTTCAGAAAAAGCTCTAGATATCACCCCACCCCATGCATAGCTCAAGGCCCTACCCATGATAAGTGCTTAATAAGTGTGGGTTGAACTGGTGCTGCCTCCTCCATGAAGTTTGCTTTGACAATTCTAACACACATAGCTCAAGATGTCTTCTCTAACTTCTTTATTCAATGTCAAATTCACACCCATTTATTGATTCATTCAACCGATATCTGTGTGATTATTACCCAGCAGGACCTGTGCTCATCATGAGGAATGAAAGAGTGAGTGAGAATATGTTTCTGCCCCCATGGAGCTTACAGTCAAGTTAAAGATACAGACATTCATCAAAAAATCACAAAAATAAATGTTAATTTATAAGCATGAAAATCTAAGGTGAGATCAATGGTGCTGTGAATGAACATCTGAGTATGTTTATGGAGGACTCCTATGAAAAAATAATGAAGAAATGATGACAAATTTGGTCCTGCTCTTTACTGTGGACGTTCTTGGCTCTCCTCTTAACACTGTATACAAATTTTGTGTGACCATGTATTATTATTCCTTTAATAGACTTTCAAGGGGTCCATAACCTCAAATTTTGCACAATGCCAATCCTATAGAAAACAATGCCACATTTATTAATTGCCTCCTATATATGCCTTGTATATAGACCCCTGTTTATAGAAATGTTAACATTTTTCTTTTGTATCTGATATCATTTAGTATAATGTTAGACTTGTTACATTTAACAAATATTTGTTTTCCTCCCCATTTGGGGGTATTTCTACTCTCAAAAACAAAAAAGAAAATGTCTTTATTTTCTTTATTGAATAAAAGTCCATTTTGAGCAGTTGTGGGTGGGGCAAAAATGATTATCTTGGTTTTCTTGGGCACCAGGAAAACAAGTGTAACAAAACAGGATTTGCAGGTTAAAACTTGATTGTGCTAGGCAAACAACTGTCACTGCACTTCAGAGTTCTGTTTCTTCATTGATTTAGCACCTTCATCCTGGAAACTCCCTATTGCTTCCCCCTTCCCAAACTTTAGCTATTCTAAAATTACTTGCCGGATGAAAGGAGAAAACATTCATTCCACATGCAAAAAGATGAAGGCTGATTACTTAATCAATTATCTTGATCAATGTAAAAGAAAAACTAAATTCAAAATTACAATTGCATTTCAGATGTCACTGGAAAATTTTTGTGACTATACATATACTGAAAAGTGTTATATATACATAAACAATAAATAAGTATGCATTTGTATATACTAGAAATAAATATGCTTTCAATATGTACATTTACAAATGCATTTATGTTATAGGTAGATAAACATATATAAACCACAATTTCTAATTGAAGTCAATAAGTACGAGAACATAAAATAAGAAAATAAGATTATGCCAGATTCCAATATATGTCTATGGTATTGTTAAAAATGTAACAATTTCAAAAACCTGTAATTGAATCTCAGGTCCAGCAGACTTGAAATAATGGTGCAAAATGTGCAAAACAGAAAAATATTAAAATAATACAACAATTAAATTGGATAATCAAAGGACAAAAAGCTTCAAATTTGTGCATACCCACAAAGAGCTAAACAGGGTAAGTGACTTGCGTAATTCCATATTCTCATTTCGCGCTTTTCTAAACATCAAGCTCAGAATTCTCAAGGATACACTATTACTGGAATATCATGAACAGATGACACCATATGTACACATCAATATTTTAATAGACTGCCATTCTTGAATGGTTCAAGGACCAAACACCAAATTTTACTAATTTATTTCCTTTGCCCATAGGTTGACAACCCTTGTTCCCCTGTACTCCTGCACAGGTGTGCAGATAAAGAGAGAGGACATTAGATGCAAACAATGTGGGCACTTAATAACAACTCAGATAAAAAGTCTGATAAAGTACTTGAAATCCATAATTCATTCTCAAAGCAAGATCTGATCTGTGGTTTCTTACTCAAGGTTTTCCTTTCTTGTTAGCATGTGCGATAAAATCTATGCTAAGTAATTATACATTAGAAATCAAGTCTCAAAGACAATTTTAAGAAGTAAACATCCGACACAAAATTACTTCCCATACAACGGTGACAGGGAATGAACGAATATAAAGTCATCTAATTTTGCCATCTATTGCTTCTACTTTTAGGTTCTTGGAGCCAATGTCCATGTTTCCTAACACACTATCCTCCCAGGAATGTCACCCCGTCCTTGCACAGTCAGCAGTTTTCCAAGCTAACTCTGTCCTTTTCTCTGCTGCCTCAATGCAAGTAAAGGAATAATGGGTTTACTATAAATAAGGATAGCTTTGATTTAGCTCCTGTTTTTTAAAGTAATTTATTCTTAAATGTCAACACTTTAATTACTAATGGTAAGTTATCTGCTACACACTTCATGAGTGATGAAGATTGACCAATATGTTGATATTCCAAAGGGGACAGTTGTTGGCCTCAAAAGATTAACACTAACTTAACGATTCTAACCAAAGAACTGTGAGGTATCTTGAATAACATCAGAGAACAGAAAGAAGAAATACTTAATAGCCATTTGATCCTGTATTTTGTAAATCCTGTCTGGAGCTCTCATATACACTGAGAGACTATCATAATTTTTCTTTTCTTCCTACTGACAGTTTTAGCCAGGGTGAGGGGAATGAAGGAGATGGTAACCACAATAGAAAGCAGACAGGCTGATGAGTATGATGGAGGTTTCCCATGGGGACTGCATATATAACATGAGTATGGATGAGTGCTAGGGGTGATATGATGATGAAAGGCAGGAAAATGGCAGCTTCACTCTGTCCCAAGAAGGTTCGTTGAGCTGTCACTGACCAGTAAAAACTCACTAAAAGCAGGTCCTCGATGTTTTTAACTTCACTTCATTGTCAGCCCAAGTGCATCATTGTTCAAACAGGAGTCATACTTGGGTTGCTTTCACTATACAAATAAAACAACCCAAGAATTTTTCAATAACAATGGATTTTTTAACTGGCATGTTAAATCCCCCTCCCGATCCCCAAGTCAAGGCACTCTTCCAATGACTTTAAGCCTTTTGTAGAATTATGAACTTGGAGAGCTTTTTAAAAGAAACAGGGATTGAATGCCAGGTGGGATTTAGCCAAAGCTGTCACAGCTCTGGTTGTTACCCCTTCATAATCCATCTTGCTGAATCAAAAAGCAAACTGTGAACAGCTTAGGCAGTTTGTTTGAAGATACACTCCTGTCTTTCTAGGAGGGATTAATTCGTGGCTACAGTTTGGGAAATTATTCACATTAAAATTATTAAACTCATGTGGCATCTCTTAGAGCCAAAATGTTTTATAACTTTTCGTCTCTGGATCGCAGTGATAATAATGCTGTATTTTTATCCTGAAGCACAGACCCTCTCAATAGTCTTTCAAAAAACTGTCTTTTTTTTTTTTCTTTTTGCATTTGTCACAAAAACACAGAACATGTTGACTTTCAAACTTTTAAATAATAAGGATTCAGGCACTGCCTTTAAGAGGAATCACAGCAATACCAGATCTGGAGAGAAAGGGATTATTTTTAGCATTTATTCCAAACACTGGGCTCCACAAAAGCCACATTCATGTCCTACTGCAATAGAGAGACAAAGTAGATGACTAAGAGCTTGAGCAAGAAGGAAAAAATACAGCCAATCCTGTGATACATTTCAGAAGTAAAGTATTTTCCCTTAAAATGGAGTGATGCTAAATTTCAGCATGGTAAATGGATCTACATCTTGGAATACAGTATAATCTCTTTAAATATCTAAGCAATCAGCCTCCTTTTTATTACCCAATATTGCATTTTTCAGACTCAAAGCATTTTTGGTATTTAAGTAATCCTTGAATTGAGATGGAAAAGGGAGAGTATTCAACAAACACTAAATAGTTACTATGTGTCAGGCACCATGGCAGAATTAATAAAACACTGGTCCTTTCTTCTGGAGCTCATAGTCTAGTAAAGGAGACAGGCACTTAAACAATAGATTATTCAGCGTTGTAATAAAGACCACAATAGAAGGGTAACCATTAGGTTGAAGAAGCAGAACTCCATAGAATGCATGCAGGCAAAAACAAACAAACAAAAAACTGCATTTATTACCTTCACTGGCCCTTCATAACCCGTCTGCAGACTCATTTTTCCCTTGCCCTGTGAAGAAAATGTTTGGTAAGAGAAGGTCCCATAATTTTCGTAGACACACTTCTTTTGGTATTTGTAGAGCCAAAAATAATCTTCCTCAGTAATTAAAATGTCCAGTCTACTTTATTAATCAAAACACCAATTTCATTTAAAGTTAAACTTC
Source organism: Miniopterus schreibersii (assembly GCF_964146895.1). NCBI lineage: Eukaryota > Metazoa > Chordata > Mammalia > Chiroptera > Miniopteridae > Miniopterus > Miniopterus schreibersii. The sequence goes on from NC_138111.1 coordinate 32,343,825, forward strand.
TTCTCTCTGCCAAATTGGTAGCGCTTTCAAGCTGGGAGACCTAGAGTCAAAGGCTACAGTATTCTTTTTCTCTACTTTCCCACCTTGCATTTTCTTACTTCGCCATCTAACTCCCATCTCCACACACTAATCTGCCTCTGCTTCCATTAGGGGCGGGGCAGGTCAAAGGGAGTAAAAGGAAGCATTGGGAAACATCTTGACTTGAATGGTACAATTAGAATCTGATAAAATAGATTCTTTCTCTCATAAAGTGTTTTTATTTATTTATTTATTTTATTTCACAAATATTAATGGAATACCAATTATATTTCCACAGAATTAGGCTGAGTAAAAAAAGCAAATCCCAGCAAGTTATATAGTATAAAATTCCATATATATAAAATGTTATTTAAATAGCAAAGTTATAAAAATGGAAAACAGGTTAGAGGGGGGTAAGGGGAGGAAAGAAATGAGTATGTCTATAACAAATAAACATAAGGGACACTTGTGATGATAGAAATATTCTGTATCTTGACTATATCAATGTCAGTATCTTCATTGTGATATTATACTGCAGTTTTATAAGATGCTATGTTTCAGGGAAATCAGATAAAGAATACATAAGATATCTCTAATTATTTCTTAATATGGTATGTGAATCTTCATACATCTCAAAATAAAAAGTTTACTTTTTAAAAAAATCAAAATGAATGTAGAGATATGAATGTGTTATCTTGACAGCAATAATTTCATTATCAAACTCACCTAGTAGTACACTTAAAATACATGCAATTTTTTAAATGTCAATTATGCTTCAAGAACGCTAAGGAGAAAAAAGATGATGTATTTCTCTTGCTCTTCCCTTTCTCAAAATTATTTTTGTGAGAGATTGCTCACATACAGGAGGGGTGACTGAACAATATATTAAAGATAATGGAATCAGATTTCTCACTGTTGGAAAAAGAAGTTATAAACACGGAAAGAGAGAAAACTAGGATGAACCCAGTAGTGTTGAATTGTAACTGGAAGTATTGATGTAAATCTATGATTTTCAGCATATACAGATATAGAAATAAATCAATATTTAAATGTGTGAATGTGTGTGTGCATATACATACACATATTCCCTAGCTGTGTTCACTGAGAGGGCCTAAAATCAGGAACATCCTGATAACAGTGAGCACATCTAACACCCTGACCTTGGATTCTAAATACCATTCTTCACTAAAGGAGTCAGGGCTACTTGGAGAAATAGCTGAAACTTGCCCAGGGCTGATGTAGGGAAAGGTATACAATCAGCCTAAAAAATCTTTTTTGTGTCAGAAAGTAAGAAATTAGAGATACATCAAAAGAACACAGAAGTCAGATTAAAGTAACTACCTAAATTTGTGAAATTTGGGCACCAAAATAAACAGTAACATTTTGAATTGAATCAACTCACAAACCACAAGTCTATATTGATATAAATAACAAGGAAATAAGTGAATAAATTGAAAATTTGATTTAACATAAGACACTTGTGTTTGTTTTGGAGTGGATATTTAACCTTAATGAGAATGTTTTAGTTTTGATTCAGTGACCATATTTTACTAACATAATTAATACAGATTACAAAAATACAGCTAAAAAGTCTTACTTTCTGGGGGAGGGGGATGCAGTAGACTGTGAGAACTCTAAAATTTTTCTGCCCAGCTGACTAGCTATGGAGAAAATAAAGAGAAAAGGGCATAAAATAGCTGTTGTGTTTACACTTGGGTGTCCCGGTGCCATAACTGATACTGAAAACATAAGAGGAAGAGAAGGTTGGAGGTAGAGGAAAACAATAGGTTAAGTGCGCAAGATTCTACAGTGAAGATGTTTAGCAAGTAAGTGATTTCATTGGCTTGAAACTCAGAGGAGAACCTAGTACTGAAACAGCTAACCACAGAAGTGCACAACTCTATCTGAGGACCACGGAGAAAGAGAAAAGCATTCAGCTCTAAACAAAACCCTGGGGTGAGCATACATCTAGACACAGCTTTATGCTGTTTGGACAGGACCATTTATAAGCAACTACAATTCTGAGCAAACATGGTAAGCAAAATATTAAAATTTCAAAAAAATAGAAACTATCCAAATGTCCAAAAGGCAGAATTTAATACTGCTCCACTTGATAGGATTTTATCACTAAAAAGTTATTAAAGTTTATAATAACATAAAAATGTTTGATAGTGTTTTTCCTTTAAAGTACATATTATTTAAGAAATGCACACAAATAGGCATACCAAAATCTGGAAAAAGATGCATCAGAAAATTAACAGCAATTGTTCTGAAGGTGGGGATCTACGAGGTTCTTCCTTTGACTTTTCCACGTCTTTCAAATTTACTACATAACATGTTCTAATAGTGAAGAGTCACAAAAAGGGTTCTGTTCTCCCTCTTCCTGGGATAAACATGGTGATAGTTCTAATTAACAAGGAGCCTGGACACACAGTAGGCCTTCAGTAAATGCATGAACCTATCTACACCTGCAATGAAGGCTCTCACCTGAGATCTTCTGCCTATAGAAAGCCTGAAATCCTGTGAGCAGGAGAGGCTCCTGTCCCCTTGCCCTGGGTCACGCTGGGATGGACAAACGGGGCTGGGGCCACCTTTCCGTCCAGTGACACGAACGCTTTGATGGACGTTCACCGGGGGTCCCAGGAACCGTCCTCCCGGATTCACTGACGGGCCCCAGGGGACGTAAAGCTCTCGTTGGAGCCTCTGAAAACCACCACCGGAGCCGTCGCTCGTCCTGCAGAGGATCAGCGATGGCGGCTTCTTCAGCGGCCTGGGCGCCGGGAACCGCACGCTGCCCGTCCCACCCGGGCAGGCGCCCCCTCGGCTCGGGCTGCCCCGGGGCTGGCGAGGCCCACGCGCCGACTGCAGCCGCCCCGGGCGCCTCGTGAGCATCGGCCCCGGGCGTGTTCAGTCCCGCGCTCAGAGCAACCCCGCGAGTCCCACGGGCGACTCCGCGCGTGGCACCGGCGACCCGGGACTCGGGTTCCCCCCAGGCCCGGCAGCCGGGCAGGTGGAGCCCCCGCCGCCGCCAGGGCCGGCGCTGCCTTCGTGACTATGGCCGCCTCCCGGGAGGCCGGCGGAGGCCCTGCCCTGAAGCGGGGCCTCTCTGGGGGCACAGCCCCACCCCAGCCCCGAGCGTCTCCCGGGCCTCAGCCTCGCGAGGGTTCAGGGAAGGCGAGGGCTCGGGGCCGGGCGGGAGGGACGGAAAAGGCGGCCTGAGGGAGGGACCGGGCAGGCGGGGCGGGGAGAAGTCACTGGGGCCCCATGCCTCCCTGATGACCTCCCTCGGGGTTAAATCTCAACTCCCGTCTTCCAGAAACGATGAAAATAGGGCCCGGCAGCCAGAGGCGTCCTCGCAGCCTCCGCCCCGGGCTGCAGCTTTGGAAGCCAAAAGCCCGGGCCTCGCGCGTCCCCGGCCGTGGCCCCGCCCCCAGGTGCGTTGGGCAGAGCCTCCCGGGAGGAACCGCGGCCTTTGCTTCTGGTTCCTGCCCCCACAGGGCTCCGGGCTCCCCCGCGCCGGCCCGGACGCGGGAAGGTCAGCCTGTCCCCTCGGGAGGTAGGCGCCGTGGGCCCGGGAACGCGCTGGGGCTGGGCGCCGACCTGCACAGGGGAAGGCTGCCTGTGACTGAAGTCCGCCCTGTGCACAGAGGATGTGCGGCTGCCCGTTGAACCTTGGACGACGCGTTTTGAGCCCAGGGTCAGCCGAGCGTCCTGGGTCCACTGAGCTGTGATCACTGGAACTGAGGAAGTCAACTGAAAACACACCCAGAGATAAGTGGACCCATGTGGTTCAAACCCGCGTCGTTGGAGGGTCACCTGCGGTTCAGCCGGATGTCGCGCACCGTGTGAAAGCGGTGTGAGCTGGGGCGCAGGGCCTCGCCCGGGGGTGGGGGGGGGTCCAGGAGAACATCCCGGGGGAACCTTCAGTGTAACAGGCAGAAGAGGAGGAATGGGGGGAGCGGGGAGGTCACGTGTTGGTTTTGGTTTTGTTGTTTTGAAGTTTTTATAATGAAAGTTTCCATCTGCTGAGCTCGCCTTCCCCCGCCCGCGGTGCCGGCACGGGATGCCCAGCGCGGGAGGGGTGCGGGGAGGCCGTAGGAAAGTGGAATGGTTCTCGGCGCGCAGGCAGGGAGCAATCGTGTCAGTCCCACCGAGGCAGCGAGCTCTTTCCTTCCCTCGGGTGCCCCAAGAGCTTGGAAGAGTGCCCCCTGGGTATTAAACCCCGAGGAATGAATGGATACTTTTCAGGCGGTGTGGGAGCTGACCGGTAACCACTATGGAAATGTACGGTGACATCGACACACTTAAGAGGAGTCTGCCGCTTCTTAGGAGCCAGGTCTAAAGGAGGCAGTTGATTTTGCCAGGCAGCACAGATGAAAGGGGGATGGGAAGGGCTGTTTAGACGGTTTAGATCTGGGATTACGTGATGGACCATGAAGTTTTCCTTGGAGAGGAAATGAAAAGTTTGTCAGATAGGGAGAAATTGTAAAGTGACGTGTAGTTCCTGAGTGTTGAGGAATTGGAGCTCTGAGGACATACGCTGAAAGGATAAAGTTTCAATGTCAGACTGTATTTTCAGAAGGCAGAAGGGTTGCTGGTGTTCTAGGATATGGCCATAACTGAACTGGAATGGAGGTAAAGGGGTGCACCCACAGAGTCAGCATTTCCTGCAACTGTAAGCTTCAGTCAATGGCATGACTCCGGGCAAGAAGTCAGAAATGGGCCAGAGAGAGAGAAGGCTGTAGGAGACATCTGATTTGTTTTTTGTTTTGTTTTGACACCCAGCATTAATTCACCTTCTGGAAATAATTGCTCTGTTGTCCTCTGGGGAACTAACCCCATTCTCAGTAAAAGTCCAAGTACAAATGGAGTGGTCTTTCCCTAATAACACTCTTACTTTAAGGATGAATGTGTAACTCAGGTTTGTTCGAAAAGATCATTCCATGCTTTTGGCAATAGTGGTTAATCAGGGATGGGCAGGTGACCCAACTGGAGACAATTAGGCACAGTGGGACTTTTGAAAGGGAGAGAGAACTCGTTTTTACCTGCACATGAAGCTTGCCGGATGTTGCCAGACAGAAAGTCTCAAAATAGAGCCACTCCAGAATATACAGCCAAAAAATGGGTGGGAACTGAATCTTTATGGCATCTACTGAGTGTCAGTATGAACCCTCCTACCTGAGGCCAACCTTACTCTGACTTATTCACAGGCCTAGTCAACAGTCTCTTTTTTTTTAAGTCAGTTGAATTGTATTTCCTGTTATTCACATACAAATTCCTCACAATATAAAGGGTTCTCCATCCTTGGCTTCCTCTTCCATGCTAGCACACACACAATATATATATTCTATGTTCTTCAGGTTTCTCTCTATAAAAGGGCATAAAGAAACCTATAGTAAAACCTCAGTATAATGGACTAACTCAGGCAAGAGGTTGTCGATTAAAGCCAAAAGCCCGTTATTTAATAAAGAGGTTTCCTGAATGCTTGTTAAAAAATTGACAAATTAGTTTACCTGTTTTTACTTATGTAGACACATTTGTATAATTAAAATTATGTATGAAAAGTTTAATTTCACAGAAAAGTTTTCTACGTGTATTACAGTATTTTTATTTCTCTCCAGGAGAGAGCTCGAACGCAGTCCACCACTACCACAGATTATGCAGTTGAGTTTCCCACACTTGGGAAAATCCAAGGGGTCAGCACATTCAGAGTGCAATGGATAAGCCTTGCCCTGGGACAACCACCTTCGTGATCATGGTATGTCCCCTGCCAGGTAAGTATGTATTACAGTAATTTCAAATTTATACTGAATAGCCTGGCTGGTGTGGCTCAGCGGTTGAGCATCTACCTATGATCCAGGAACACATGCCCAATAGGGGGCGTGCAGGAGGCAGCCTATCAATAACTCTCATCATTGATGTTTCTATCTCTCTCTCCCTCTCCCTCTCTCTGAAATCAATAAGGATATATATATTTTTATATTTTTTAATGAAGTATATTTATACTGAATAGATCTAGTAAATACGTGAATTCACCAGGCACCACAAGTAAACAAATGCACATGGCTGGGTCATGGCTTAGTGGACATGGGAACATCAGCCTTCCAGACAGATTCATACCCCACTTAAAACAGATTCTTCAGCCAGACCCACCCAGTTCCTAGACACTGCCCTAGGCAATCCAGTGTCCACATTCGCACAACCCATCCATACACACTCCACTCAATGACTGCTCACATATGATATACTGTGGAATTAGCAACTTTTTCTGAATGAAAGTAAGGCCCTGTTTTCAGGAAAGTATTCATATTCCTGGTCCTTTTCAAAGCTTCATGTTCTGCTCTCCTTTCTGCTCCAATAAGGACTGAAGATGGGGAAATGTTGAACTACTACCCATTATCAATTCAGACTCAATTCAGTCTTGGCTGGATCCTTTCTACTCTGGCACTGAAGCTCAAAGAGTTATAAATGAGCATGTCTGTCTTTCTGCTGAGATATTTCAGTTAATTTACACGGTAGTGTCATCAGTGCTAGAGACTATATTCCTATATGCATGGAGACAGCAGTGTGGGATTAGCTTCCTTAGAACATGGCGTTTCTCCTGGAGTTCACTGGTGATATAATGGCCAGGAAGGATGGAGACTGCTACATAGGCATGGGACAACTGCTGACCAATGGAAGGTTGGCACCTTGAGTACAAGTGGGCTCTTGAGATTTTCCCACAAACTTTCATTGTCTCTACATGTCATTCCAGATGTTAATATTTATTCACTATATTAGAGTGTGACTCATTCTGGGATCCATGGAATGACACTCCACAGTCCCTAATCTGGGATGGAGGAGAAGATAGGATTGGGAGTTGGAAATGGAGGAGGGCACAGGGGCTGGACCTGAATAAAAGATTGGGACAGGGAATTGATGAGGCAAATGTTGAAGATCTGCATTTAGTAGGGGAAGCAGATGGAAATGAGGAGGAGGAGATCCTTGATGCTGCATTTTGACTATAGAAGCACTTCAGATTCCACTGAATAAGACAAAGTAAATCTCTAGTGGGGAACTATTTCTGGAAACCAGGAGAGTAGCCACGAGGGGCTCACTGTGCAGAGAAGGAACAGAGATTATAATGGGTCAAAATGTTAGTTGCTAAATCTGGAATAAAGTATATGGCTTTCCATACATGCAACTTTCCTACAAGTTTATTTTCAAATAAATGCATGTAAAAATGAACCATTGCCCAGCCCAGTCGAGTGTGGCTCAGCAGTTGAGTGTCGACCTACGATCCAGGTGATTGGGGTTCGATTCCTGGTCAGGGCACATGCCCGGGTTGTGGGCTCAATCCCCAGTAGGGGGTGTGCAGGAGGGAGCCAATCAGTGACTCTCTCATCATTGATGTTTCTATCTCTTTATCCCTCTCCTTTCCTCTCTCTGAAATCAATAAAGATATATTTTTAAATAAATAAAAAATAAAAATGAGCCATTGCCCTGGCTGGTATAGCTCAGTAGTTAGTGTCGACCTACGCACCAAAGGGTCGCAGGTTCTATTCCCAATCAAGGGCACATACCTGGGTTGCAGGTTCATCCCCAGCCCGGAGGGGGGACAAATACAGGAGGCAATCAATCAATGTCTCTCTTTTACCTCAATGTTTGTTTCTCTCTCCATCCATCTTCCTCCTCCCCCCCTCCCTCCCTCCCACTCTTTCTCTCTAAAAATCATTGAAAAAAATATCCTTGGATGAGGATTAACAAAAACAAATAAATAAGTAAATGGATCATTGACGCTGTCCTGAATTTTACCAGACCTTTGAGATTTCTCCCCTTGATTCCCACAGCTACCACCACCATCATACCCAATCCCCAGAAGTGCAATACCAACTCTAAGAGTTGTCTGATTCTGTTCCAGGAAGGCACCCTCTGCACGTTTGAAGCACGCTACCATTTCAAACAGGATTTTACAAAATAATGAAGAGAACCTCCCCTCCCCCCCAAAAAATTTTTTTGAAAAAATTATGTACAGTGTAAAACAAACAAAAAATAAAGATGTTTACTGCATTGAAACCCCTCATTTCTTGTCTGATATCATCGGGTAATTTTGTTTTCTCGGGTTTTGCGGAGTGAATGGGTTTGCCAGCACTTCCTCAGTTCTGCTAGTCACTCACCACACCTCCACTGGATTTCCATCTTCCAGAGATGTGTTGACACCTCTTGTCCTATCCTCTCCTCTTCCTGTCATTCTCAAGCACATATTCTTTTTGAACACTTTACTTTTTTAAACAGCTTTATTGAAATTATAGTTTACATACAAATAACCCATTTATAGTGTATAATTCTATGATTTTTAGTATATTCACAGATATGTGCATCATCAGTCAATTTTAAAATATTTTCATGACTTTAAAAAGAAACATTGTAACCTTTAGCTATCAACTCCCCTCCTGTTCCCTCCTCCCAGTGCTAAGTAACCACTAATCTACTTTGACTCTATAGATTTCCTTATTTGGATATTTCATAGTAATGGGATCATATGTGGTCATTTGTGACTGGCTTCATTAACTTTGCATAATGTTTTCAAGGAGGTTTATCCATGTTGTAGCATGTATCAGTATTTTTTATTGCCAGAAATAATACATTGTATGGATATACAATATTTTATTTACCCATTCATCTGTTGCTAGACATTTGGGTGGTTTCTACCTTTTGACTATTATGAATAATATACTGCTATGAACATTTGTTTGTATGTTTATTTTTCAAATACAGTTGACATTCAGTATTATTTTACAATAGTTTCAGGTGTACAGCATACTGATTAGACATTTATATAATTTACAAAGTGATACCCCCAAGAAGTCTCCTACCCACCTGGCACCCTTGCATAAGAAGGGATTGGACTGAAATATTCAGTGATGAAAAGCAAAGACCTACAACCAAGAATAATCTCCCCAGCAAGGCTATCATTTAAAGAGAGAGATAGAAAGGTAAAGAGCTTCCCAGAAAAAACCTAAGGAGTTCATCACCTCCGAATCAGTATTACAAGAAATGTCAAAGGGACTTCTTTAAGAACAAGGGGGGGGGGGACCTATAAATATGAATAATAAAAAATCAATAACTATATACCTATCAATAATCATTTTAAATGTAAATGGATTAAGTGCTCCAATCAAAAGGCATAGGGTAGCTGAATGGATAAGAAAACAAGACCCATACATACGCTGCCCTCACGAGATCCACTTCAGGTCAAATGACACACATACACTTTTAGAAAAGGGATGGAAAGAGATTTTTCACGCAAATGGAAACAAAATAAAAGCTGAGATGGCAATACTTGTATCAGACAAAATAGACTTTAAAACAAAGGTTATATTAAAAGACAAAGAAGGACATTTCATAATGATAAAGGGGTCAATCCAAAAAGAGGATTAAAGCCTTTATAAACATTTATGCACCCAATGTAGGAGCACCTAAATATATAAAGCAAATATTGACAGACATAAAGGGAGAGATCGACAATAACACGGTCATAGTAGACTTTAACATCCTATTGACATCAGTGGATAGATCTTCCAGACAGAAAATCAACAAGGAAACAGCGGTTTTAAATGACACACTGGATCAGATGGATTTAATTGATACTCTTCTGAACATTTTGACCAAAGCAGCAGAACATGCATTCTTTTCAAGTACACATGGAACATTTTCTAGGATAGACCACATGTTAGGACACAAAACAAGTCACATAAACATAAGACTGAAATCATATCAAACATCTTCTCCAACCATAATGGCATGAAAATAGAAATCAATCACAAGAAAAAAAAGAATAACACATAAAGACATGGAGGCTAAGTAGCACATTACTGAACAATGAATGGGTTAACAGTGAGATCAAGGAAGAAACCAAAATATACCTGGAAACAAATGAGAACACAACAACCTGAAATCTATGAGACACAGCAAAAGCAGTCCTAAGAGGGAAATTTATAGCATAATAGGCCTACCTTAAGAAACAAGAAAAATCTCAAACAATCTAACCTTACAACTAAGGGAACTAGAAAATTAACAACAAAGCCCAAAGTGAGTAAGGAGGAGGGAAATAATATAAGATCAGAATGGAAATAAGCAAAATAGAGCCTAAGAAAACAATACAAATGAAATTAGGAGCTGGTTCTTTGAAGAGATAAACAAAACTGATAAAGCTTTAACCAGACCTATAAAGAAAAAAATGAGAGAGGACCTCAATAAATAAAATCAGAAATGTTTATAAGTTTTTGTGTACACATATGTTTTCATTTCTCTTGAAAATATACTTAGAGGTAGCATTGCTGAGCCATATAGTAACTCTATGCTTAAGATTTTGATGGGGGAGAACATTTTGAGGAAGAGCCAGGTTGTTTTCCAAAGTGACTGTACCATTTTTTATTCTCATCAGCAGTGTACAGGGTTCCACATTCTCTACATTCTCTGAAAAACTTATGTGAGTTTTTGATTCTACCTATTTGAGTGCGTGTAGTGCTATCTCATAGTTTTTTTTATTTGTATTTTTCTGATGGCTAATGATGTTGAACATCTTTTCATCTAATCTTTTAGTGACATTTGGGGAAGAAAAAGATAAACAAGTGTGTCTGATCTACTGAGTTTACGTCATTTTCATGTGTGAGAAAAAAGATTTTCTGAATATTTGAAAACACGTATAGTGATGCCAATTCCATAGTTTTCTACTTCTACACATTTAGCATGTTAGTGTAATCGCTGTGCGATTAGGAACAGCAGTGTTGTGCAGGGGATTTGCTGTCAGATTACTTCTCGCATGGAGTTGAGAGAACTCACTCAACGCCTCAGGGTTGACTAAAAGGCAGAGCAGAACTGATTGCCAAAGCCTTTAAGGCTCAATGCTTTTCTTCACCAGTGCTATTTATACTTGATAAATATCAAAGCAATGTGAGAGCTTTGACATGGGCACATAGCATAAGTCTGAGAAATGGATGGCAAGATGTTTCAGTGGGCTTTTGTACTTTAATCATAACGCAAAAAATGGGTTGTAATACATATGCCAAATAATAATGAAAGTTGGTGAGGGTATAAGGGGAAGATATATGATTCTATCTGCTCTCGTGCATGTTTATGTATTTCTGTAACAACATGCTTTAAAAAAAATAGAAGATGTTAGGTGCCTCATAAGGAGAGGGAGGAACAAAACCTGGCAAGAGTACATCAGTGAGCCAAGACTAGAATGTATCTATCTCTCAATAAGGTGATTTCAGGAAGTGTCATTCCTTTGAGGTTGTGAAGGAAACCTCTTTCCATGTAACAGGAAGGAAAAAGCAAAGGGAGAATGTAAAAATGATTTTCTTTTTAAGTGTTTGATTGGGAAGTTCCCATCTCATGTCCTCTAGCCCCTCTGTGAACAGTGGTCCAGCACATCTATTGAGCCAGCGGAGATGCACTTAGCTTGAGGATAGTGAGAAAGATCTGAAATAGATTTGAGTAGCTTTGGAGAGAGAACAGACTACAGAAACAGGGTCCTAAGCTCCATTTGTTTTGTTCACATGTTAGTAAACAAGGGATAATTGTTTGTGGAATAAATGAATGGTTTCCAGGTAATTCTGGGGCACCAGTAGAATCAGTTGTGAGACTTAATTCAATAGTAATCAGTTACTTATAGGAAAGCACTTCTAGAAAAACAAAGAGTTGAAATTTTGCTGGAGAGGAAGGATTAAAGGGAATTTGAAGGGGCTGATTTGTAATGAAACTTTTTAAATATTGGTTGCCCAATAGACCATCAAGTCTACTTTGGTGAGGGAGAAAGACATGAAAACTTTTGGAGAACTGATAAGTAGAAAAATAAATGATGTGAAGTTGAAAAATTAACAAGGGGCTTATAAGATTGAAGGACAGGAGTTTAATGTCAAAGGGGGAAGGTTAGACTGTATTATTCCAGATGGCAGAAGTGTTCCTGGTAATAAGCTCTATCTACATTCTGGCAGTAACTGCACTGGAGTGGAAGGACCCTGAGATGATGAAGGAACTGAGAGGCTGGGTTATTGGCTCTCGATTAATATGGATGTTAGAGGCCTCCACTGCCTGCTCACCTCTTCAAGTTCCTTGCCCTGGGCCCCATCCAACCTTTTGTCCTTCCCACTGCTTCCACAAAATCTGCATTTTTTTGTTACCCCAAACTTCAGACATTGTAGGGTCAATGGAATAACTCTGGATAAGAAGATAGAAGTGTAGTAGTGAGAGAGGGCTACAGCCGGTTGACATGCTCTGTTTGTTTGCACCCAGGATTCACAAGGCTTACTGAAAAACTACCTGAAGGACTCACTAGGACACTCATCCCATTTCTGTGTTTCAGTCTGTACAAGTGGAGTTCCTTTCCCTCTAAACCCTTATGGTAAGGGTGAGTATACGTGCAGATTTGGCCAAAAATGCATTCCATGGCCCTGCAGGCGTGGCTCAGTGGTTGAGCACTGACCTATGATCCAGGAGATCATAGTTCAATCCCCAGTCTCAGCACATGCCTGGGTTGTGGGCTCGATCCCCAGTCAGGGGCATGCAGGTGGTCGCCAAACAATGACTCGCTCATCTTTGATGTTTCTATCTCTCTCTCCTCCCCCTCTCCTTCTCTCTGAAATCAAGACATAATTTAAAAAAAAAAAAAAAAAAAATGCATTCCTTGGAAGTCCATGATGAGTCCCCCAAACATCTGTAACCCTGGTACATAGTCTAGATCTCACCTCTGGTTCATGAACTACAGGTGTTCTGGGGGAGAATATAACTCCACCAAGATCATGAATATCAAAGATGACACCTCCGTCATGAGAGGTGAAATGTACTCGCTAAGGGCAAGACCTTGTATATTTCCATCAAGCACGGATGTAAGGAAGGCGCCACGATCACCTTCCTCAAAGACAGGGATGCCGTGCCTGATGACAACCCTGTAAATACTGTTTTAGGATTCAAGGAACAGCCCATGTCTTTTTGGTGTGAGGCCCAGTAGCTGTGCAGTGTGGAAGCTGGGAACAAGACAGAGTCACAGTGTGGGGATGGTGAGACATAACTCTTGTTCCAACAGCGAAGTTGCTCTTTCTCCTTTGCAATTGTTTGTATTTTCCAACTTACTCTAAGGCATCTTTTCCTTACTTTCATCTTTATTTTGCTCTGGGAGGTAGATGGCTGCCCATTCAGCATTGACCAGCTGTGTGATGCTTTTGATCTGCAAAACATGTCATTAACCCCAGAGCCTGAAGAAATAGCCAGGGGCAGGAACCCCTTCCCCACAGTGACTTCCTGGTAGTAAACTTGACTTACTTCAGTGTCAAGTTTAAAGTATGCTTCCCCAACACATTAACATGACCAATTACACAGATCTTGAAGCAGATGTATATTGTTCCTAGACCCTTCCCAACCAGCCCAGGATCCACTGCAGCCATATCCCCCCAAACACTCCCATTCAGTGTTTATATACCTGTGGGATCCTCTGCTCACTGATGTCTAAATGATGACTAAGCCACTGTGTCTTCACTCATATTTTCTGAAAAATATACCTGTTCATCATCATCTTCAGACACAGAAGGCCTGTCTTCTCTACTGTTCAAAAGGATATAAAGCATCCCTGAGGGGGAAGGTGTGGGCTGCCATACATGTTTATTAAAGCTTAGCTAAAAGGTAGGAGACACAGCCAGTCTCCTTAACCTTCATCAGGGAGGAAATGAGTATGGGAAGGGGGGAAGATATCTATTTTCAACAAGAACTCCAGGGAGCTGCTCACTTTTAGAAGCCAAAGGAAGCAATCAGTAAGAGCTGCACTAACTTCTTTCTTTCCTTAAGCACAAGCCCTGAGATAGCCCAAACCCATGCACCCAATTGAGTACACAGAAAAAAAACATCACTATTATTAGTGAAACATTTATTAGGGCAAATCGATATTCTCTACAGCGATGGAATTATTTTGGGGTCAGAAATTCTTTCTTCTGAAAAATGTCCAGAATCATTTTCTGTCTACATCGATTAGATGGATCTCTGGACACATTGCCTCCAGCAGTGGTGAGAGCAGCAGGAGGCCCCTGGGCAGCTGGAGGCCTGCAGGTGGGGCTTGTACAGGGCACAGCCCACCTGCGGGGCACAGAGTGGGGGGGCTTCTGACATAATAGTTGGTCCTTTAATCCCACAACTTTCTGGGGGTGTCTGTCCTTGTCTCTGAAGAAACTTCTTGGCCATAGGACTTGGTATTTGTCACTTTACAGGACGGATCCCTGGAGTTGAAAGGATGCCCCCGGACAGGCTCTGCTCTGTCCCACACTGCTACCTCATGCTGAGCTCTCCCAAACTTCACTGCAGAGGGAAGGGCCTCTTGAGGGCAGGTGATATCTACTGCATGACGATTCCCTAGATTCTCCTCTAGAAAATTCCCAGTGTCCTCCTCTACTTTTAACTGGGCCTCTGCTCTGTATGGATGATCTGGGCCTGTCCTTTTCCTGAGAGAGTTCTTGCTTTTTGCATTTTATCCCAGGATGAAGCCATTGAACAAAGGTTCAATGAAAGGCTCAACTGAAAGCAGTTGATTTTGTTTCTGAAAAGGCTTGCAGGAGGAGACTGTCCCTTCTGTGATGGAGTCTGGGTGGTCTTGCTCTCAAGCCTCACCTTTAATGCCATGTTCTGAATAGGAAATCTCTTTTTTCTAGGTTGGGATGTTCCCCACCCTGCCTCCCTTTCACCAAGCTCTTCTGATGTGGAACCTGAGGGCCTCACTTTCTTTATAGCTGCTGGGAATTTTTTATCTTGGCACAACCTTGAGACAGTCTTAGGGTACCAAGGCTCCTGTGGCTGCTCCATACTGACTCCTCTGCCCTCCAAATGGACATGCAGCACCTGGGGAGCTGCCTTGTCTACACTGGAGACCCCCTGAGCATGAATCAGGGAGGCTTTGTAAATCAAGCTGTCTGAGGCCTGGGACATGTGAGCACCTTGGCCTTGGGCCTGGCATTGCTTCCTCTTCTCCAACTTCCACTTTAACTCAGCCGTTAGTTGCTCCAGAAGGTCTGCTGATTTAGGATCTTGAAGAACTGAAAATTTTGCTGAGAGGCTTTTAGTTGTCACAGTATTTACTCCTTTACTCTCATTCACATATCAGGGGCACATAAGAGAGTGATCATCTCAGGGTTCCCTGTCCTTCCTTGCCCACAAGTGAAGTGGCAGAGCAAGGATAATTCAGGGTTGTAGAGTTTTTTCTAAGGTATGTGAAGCACCCAGATTTGGAATCCATCTCAGAAATCAGGTTGTTTCAGGAGGAAGATTTGGAATCGAGCAAGGAATGGGAGGAAGTATCTTTCAATTTAAAGATCTCTGTGGGTTCAAGGACTTTGGCAGGAAGGCCCCACACCATCCTCAAATGAAACTTGGTAATGTGAGCTTCCAGCATCTGCTGTGCACTGGACTCAAGGAAGGAAAGCTCCTGGCACCATTGAATTTGCTCCTGACAGACTCATCGTGTAGCTGTTTAGGTCTTTCTCAGAGTTTTATCGCAAACCCTTATCTGAAGAGCTCTCTGAGTCACTCAGCAGGTAGCCTTTGGGGGCCATTCTCTGGGCTGTGTCTCTCATTCTTCCCCCTCATCGTCCTCCAGCTGAAGCATTTCTGAGTCCCTTTCACAGAGGCTTCCTGGTTGAATCAACCCAACATTTATATTTTTGCTACTTTGACTCTTATACACAGAGATGCATCAGAGGCCATACCTGCTCTTTGACTCATATCTCTGAGCAATCTCTTGGAGGCCTGGCCTCATCAGTGCCAGAGACTCATGGATCCTGTGGGGCAGGCCACACCAGCGTTGGATGAGTTTCTTCCTAGAGTGGTGCTCTAGTTTCTCCCTAAGTTCACTGCTGAGAGGAAACTTTACAGGAAGGATGGAGATTGAAAATGGGCCTGAGACAGCTGGCAGCTGGGAGCTGAGGAACAAAAGTCATCCTGAGATCTTTGGACCACAGTAGGTAAACCCCACAAACTCTCCTGTTTCTTCTGCAACACATTCCATTCCAGGTGTTGAATTTCAGATGGGGTGAGACAGTCTGATTCATTATGGGATCTATGGAAATATACTCCACAGTCCTTAATCTGGGTTCGGGGACTGAATGGTACGTTTGGGACTGGGGATTGAATGTGGACCTGGGGTTGGATCTGAGAGAGAGGTAGGGGCTGGGATTGGGGCAGGGTTTGAGACAAGCAGTTGATATCTTTGGTCATGGAGGAGCTAAGAAAGATGGTATTCAGGGTAAGAGGGGTTTCCATGCTCTGAGTATCATGTAGTGGGAGAAAGGGAAAGGCAAGGTGTTGGGGTGGGGAACTATCCACAGCGAATTCAGATTCCAAGGAAGGAAAAGGTTCTGGTGGCAGAGAGTGAACCGATAGTGATGGTGATGGTGATGGAAAATCACTTAAGGGGGTCACTGAGTTAAGAGAGAGATTGGACGATGGTGGTGGGAAAGGCTCAGGCAGAGGAAGTGGTATGTTTCCTGGAGGGCCTGCTGAGACGGCAGGGGACAGAGTGAATGAAGGCTCAGTCACAGGAGCTGTGGAAGCCAAAGGGCACACACAGGGAGTAGCATCTTCCAGGGCCAATGAGAACAGCAGCCGGTCCATCTCAGTGGTTGCGTTATTACACACCTCACAGGAGGGGTCTGGACACAACAGCTGACGAAAGCGGATGGTATCATGATGCTGGCCCAGGGGGCTGCAGGAGACAGGAGGAGCAAAGCTGCAGCCAGGACCAGAACAAGGAAAGAAGGACCTACTGGCCTGGTCGGGTGGGGCCACCCGAAGCCCGCTGCCCCTTCGCATTGCCCCACATCACAATGCACTCAGTAGCCCTCACCCCAAGGCCTTCACTCACATCCTGTTCCCATGGCAACCCCTCCCCTAACTATGGAAGGGTGCCCTGAGGCCCTGCAAGTGCATAGAACGTGCTAAAGAGGGATGGGTAATGAAGGAAAAATACTAGTCACCTTTTAAGGAAAGAAAGTGTCTTTTTCTCCTCTTCTTCCCTCTGGTAGTATCTGCAACCTGGGAAGCAGGAGAGCAGGTTACACGTGGTCAAGGTGCAGAAGCCCAGCTATTACAGAGGAGCCCCTTAGGGCAGAGCATTGGGGTATTATGCCCTGAAAGCCCCACGGGTCAGGAGATGAGGCCAAATGGTCCATGATGATATTAATAAGGTTCCCAGGTGTGTGGCATCATTTATAAGGTGCTTTCACTTACATTATCCCATTTGATGCTCAAAACCACTCTGTGAAGCAGAGAGGTCAGCTGTTACATGGAAAAGGAATCTGATCATCTGAAGTCAAAGTTCTTTCCCAAAGTCAGGAGACAGAAGTACTGACTCTCGACACCTACTGGGCAACACCCATGGCCCAGGTCCATCACCACTTCATACCCAGGGACAGCAGAGCAGGAATCTGAGAAGTGCCTCAGTTTCTGACTGTCTTCTCTTGAGCCTCTCCTCTGAAGGCTCTGTTTCCTGAGTGGAATTGTTTCTAGCAACTGACAGCCTCAGAGATCATGGATCTGGGATTTCATGGAAAAGAGAGCTCAGATGGAATAGGCAGAACCTTACCTCTCATTGTCCCAAATTTCCTTCTCCTCTTGGCTCTGCTCTGATGCTATAAATAGAAGATAATCGTTTCACTTCTTAAGAAACTCAGAGATTCATAATCCAAAAATAATGACTCAATTTTAATTACTAGAACTTTATGTTCCTTCTTTTTATCAATTTTTATAGCTTTAAAATATTTTCAATTTTTTCTTCTTTGTAAAACTCAAAGTAGCATTTTGCCTATGAGGTCTACACTTGATATTCTCGGCGGGCCTCTACTCAAGGAGGGCACAGAATCTGAGGCCAACAGTTGCATCTCTGCTCCCTCAGAGAGAACCCTGTAGCCTAGGACAGAGCTCAGGCTCCTGCCTCTACACAGAGACTCTCAGCAGCTCAGCACTACTCTCCTGATCAGCCCGACATAAGGGAAGGCTTATCAAGTGAGACATGACATGGGAATATGACTCATGATGAAGTGCTGGGCAATTAGGTTATTCTGCATAGATCCGAAACTGTCTAACTCAACCCAGGGCCATGAAATCACTGTTTGGGATTTTATTCAGGAATCCTGCACCACATCCATATGGTGTGTGTGCTTCACATGGTAACCTGAGTCCTCCCTGAACCCCTAGCCCTACCTGGTCTCTTCCCCTAAAAGAGTGATGTTCCCAACTAAACTGATTTATAAATGTGGAACTAGAAATGGAAAAAAAACAGTAAAGAATCTCTGTTAGGGCTTGTGTAAGGTTCCTTACCTTTTGTGTGTGTTCATCTTCCCAGAAGGTTGGGGTAAATGGAAATTTCACCAGGAAATAGAAGAAGAGGAAGAGCACCCATAACACACAGAGGTAAATTAGGGTGTGGTAACAATCTAAAGATTCTGAGCAGAAGCTCAGATAAGGCTCTGGGAGGCTGTTCAGAAATAGGCTCAAAGGCATTTTCTGAATGGCAATGCTGCCTGAGGCAACTGAGCTCTGAGAGTGCAGACTCTTGACTTTATTGCCAGGCCTGCATCACAGAGCACTGAGGGGTCACAAAGGGTTTCTGAGGGTGGGGGAGGGTACACCTTCTAGAGGGTGTGTCTATGACCCCTCCCCACACCAGCCCAGCTGATTTCTCTCCACACATCTTTTTTCTCTAAGTCCCTCTGCCCCACTCTTTCATTCTTTTTTTTTGTTGAATCTTCACCTGAAGACATGTTTATTAACTTTTAGAGAGGGGAAGGCAGAGAGAGATAGAGAGAAACATCTATGTGAGAGAGGAACACTGACTGTCTGCCTCCCGCATGTATCCCGACTGGGGTAGCGATCAAGCCTGCAACCTAGGCGTGCGCCCCAACCTGGAATCAAAACCACAGCCTTTCCTTATACATTGATCCTCCTACCAATTGAGCCACACCGACCAGGGCTGCCAACCTATTTTTTTAATCCACCTGACATCATATCATATATTTACTTTAATGAATGTTCTCTTTGTTCCGTCTGTAACCCATATGTTACCTGGGTTCCTCTTTACTGTTTGGAGACCTTGACTTGGGGCTCATCATGTCCACTACCTTGAAAGTCTGAAATAGTACCTGGAATTTTTGCTTATACCCAGACATTTACACTCAGGATCATATATGTCCTCCAATCTATCTTTCCTATAAGATGTTTTGCCTTTCATGAACCTAAATATAGAACTGAATGTTCTCTTATACTCGGTTTTCTGAATTTTAAATAGCAAATTTTAGATTTTGTTTCAGTTAGCGTTTACTGTCTTCAATCAGAGGGGCTGACTCAAATAATTAAAATAATTTATTATTCAACATTCACAAAACCAAAAAGTATAAAATGAATGCAAATAATTAAACCTTCAAATGATCTTGGGAGCAAATCTGTGACACTTATTTCTCTGAAGTTAGTGAAGCTTAAACTGTGTAAACACTTTCAGGATATGCTACATACACACACGAACACACACTGACACATCTTTTGACAAACCAATTCAGTATTTTCAAAATAAAGCATTTTCTTTTTTTTCTTTTTTTCTATCTTCTTTTATTTTGACCCTACTTCTTTTTACTCTTTCTAAAACAGACAGCCCCTGCAATCTACATCAATTTCCTAACAGCTGTAAAAATACCTGTCTTAGGCCTGGCTGGGTGGCTCAGTTGGCTGGAGCATCATCCCATATACCAAAGTGTTTCAGGTTTGCTTCCTGGTCAGAGCACATACCTGTGTTGCAGTTCTGATCGCCAGTCTGGGCATGTATGGGAGGCAACCAATTGATGTTTCTCTCTCTCTTTTCTCCCTTCCTCTCTCTAAAAAATCAATCAATCAATCAATCCCTCTCTTAGTCAGTTTGGGCTGCTATAATAAAAATACTGTTATCTGGGGGCTAAAACAACAGTTATTTCACACAGCTCTAGAGGCTGGGAAGTCCAAGATCAAGGCACCAGCAGACTTAGTGTCTGGTGAGGCCCACTTTCTGGTTCATATACACCTGCCTTCTTTCTACCACCTCACATGGTGAAAATAGATAGTAAGGGAGCCCTGGCCAGTGTGGCTAGATTGGTTGGAGCATCATCCCATGTACCAAAAGGTGGCAGGTTCAATCCCTGGTCTGGGCATATGCAGAGGTAACCATTTCATGTATGTTTCTTTTCTTTCTCTCTCTCTCTCTCCCTTTCTCTCTCTAAAATCAATTTTAAAAAATTAAAGAAAAAGATAGTGCCCTAGCAGGTTTGGCTCAGTGGTTAGAGTGTTGGCCCCACAGACTGAAGGGTCTTGGATTCGATTCTAGTCAAGGGCATGTAGCTCAATTGCAGGTTTAATCCCCAAGCCCTGGTCTGGGAGTGTGGGGGAGACAACCAATCGATGTGTCTCTCTCACATCAATTTTTTTTTCTCTCTCTCTCTCCCTCTCCCCCTCCCCACCTCCTCCTCCACCCCTTCCACTCTCTCTGAAAAACAGTGGAAAAAATATCCTCAGCGAGGATTAAAAAAAAAGAAAGAAGAAAAAAATAGTGAGGGAGCTTTCCAGGGTCTCTTTTCTAAGGGCACAAATCCCATTATAAGGGCTCCATCCTCATGACCTAATCACTTCCTAAAGTCCCCATCTTCTAATACCATCACATTGGGGTTGGGTTTCAACCTATGAACTTTAGGTGGAACGCAAACATTCAGGCTATAACACACCCAAAGATTGAACTAGGTGACATTGTGCTGAGCTATTGATCTTCTTGGTCCTCCAGTGGTCGGGTGGGACCTACAAGTGTCAAAGCCTTAGGGAAGATTCAGTTTTGAGCATCTTAACTTGATTATTCCTATGGGTCCTCTAAATATAATATTTTCCTAAGAAAACTGCATACAGCTATAATAAAGTGATGGGAGTTATAAAATAAGTAGTAATAAGAACACAATGCAACATAGAAAAAAGAGCAATTAATTCTTGTGCCAGGACATAGTGGTTAGAGGAGTCAGGGTTCTAAAACTTCAGAGTTGGTGCCAAGCAAGATGGGCCTTGTGAGGTTGTGCTCCCCTTTCCTTCTCCTTCCTCCTATTATGCCTCTTGTTTGTTAGTTTTGTTTGTTGTTATAGTTGTTGTTTAGACTTTATTTGCTCAGAGCACTTTAGCTTCATAGGAAAATTTAGCAGGAATTACACAGTCATATATGCTCTCCTATACATATGAGCACAATCTTTCAATATCCACCACCAAGTGGACATTTTTAGAATCGATGAACCTACATGGACACATCACTATCACCCAAAGTCCATAGTTTACATTAGGTTCACTCTTGGTATTGTACATTCTATGGATTTGGATAAATGTATAATGGCATGTGTCCACCATTATAACATCAAACAGAGTAAGTTCCCTCCCTAAAATTTCTCTGTTTTATTCCTGCTTATTCCATTCTCTTCCATAACCCTAGACAATCACGGATCTTTGTATTGCCACCAGAGTTTTGCTTTTCCAGAATGTCTTCTGGGTGGAATCACACAATGTGTAGCCTTTTCAGACTGGCTTCTTTCACTTGGTAATATGCACTTAAGGTTCCTTCATGTCCTTTCATGGCTTAATAACTCATTTCTTTTTAGTGTTGAATAGGTTCTATCATCTGAATGTATCACAGTTGTTTTATTTATTCACCTTGGACATATTGAATGCCTTCTAATTTAACAACTATGAATAAAGCTCCTGTAAACTCTCTTTATTTAAACAAACAAACAAACAAACATTTTATTGAGATATAATTCATATACCATATAATTCACCCATTAAAAGTGCACAATTCAGTGGGTTCTAGTATATTCAGAATGTTGTGCATTCATCACCACAATCAATTTTAGAATATTTTCAACACTCAGAAATAAATTATGTTCCCTTTAGCCTTCACCCTTCAGTCTTCCTATGTCCTCCAAGCCCTAGGTTATCAATAATCTACTTTCTCTGTAGATTTGTCAATTCAAAACATTTCCTACAAATGAAATCATACATTATGTGGCCTTTTGTATTTGGCTTCTTTCACTTAGCATGTTTTCAAGTTTTATTTCTGCTATAACATAAATCAGGACTTCATTTTTTTATGGCAAATAATATTCCATTGAATGGAGGTGTCGCATTTTCTTTACACATAAATCAGTTGTTGAACTTTTGGGCATTTTCATTTTTTGGCTGTTACCAATAAAGCTGCAATGAACACTTGTGTGCATGTTTTGATGCAGACGTATGTTTCATTTCTTGCTTAGTCATTTCTGCAATAACTTAAAGTTGCACTCTGTCAAATCTTGTTGGTTTCTGAGATTTTGGTAGTATAACCATATTAGGTTCTCTATGAAATGAGACCTTTGGGGTTTAAATGCAGTTTCTTATCAAATATCTGCCAACACTCTCAAAAATAGCCCTTAAATCAGC
Source organism: Miniopterus schreibersii (assembly GCF_964146895.1). Lineage (NCBI taxonomy): Eukaryota > Metazoa > Chordata > Mammalia > Chiroptera > Miniopteridae > Miniopterus > Miniopterus schreibersii. The sequence continues at coordinate 32,366,325 of NC_138111.1, forward strand.
AGGAATGATGTTGATGTGTGATGTTTAACATTTAAAAATAATGAATACCGTATGTTCTCAAAGTCCTGTTCTTAGAAAGTCAGAGAAGGGTGTGGGTGGGGGAAGTGCAATGCAGCCCAAGGGAACATGAGCAAACCTATAACATATATAAAAGGACGTATCTGGTCACAATAAAGCATAAGGTAGGTGCCTAAGGAGAGAAGCAAAAAATTAGGCTAAAAAGTAGAAGGGGACTCAGTGGTGAAAAACACTGAATGAGAGTTTAAGAAACTTGAACTTTGTTCTGAGGGCAGTGGGAAGCTGATGTTTTCACAATCGGAAGAAAGGCAAACCCAGATCTGTTTTGGAAGTTGATGGGTAAAAGAGAATATGGTTGGGAGCTCATGGAGAAATATGCAAATTAATCACTGTGTCACATAGGACTCTCTCTCTTGCAGATGATAGAAAACCAGAGGAATTCAGGCTTTAGCCAACATTATGCTTTATTGGCTTATATTTCTCCACAATACAGGAGTAGACTGAGCTTCTGACTTGCCATCCCTTGATTCTGCCTTCTCAGTGCTGACTCATTCCCAGTCCACTTCTCTTGCTGTCCCAAGGTGGCATCCTGGCAGGAGAAACAGGACTGTTGTCCCAGTGTTCTCAACTAAAGTCCGAATACTCCATTGAATGGGACTATCTCAGTCATAAGAACACTCCTGAAATAATTACTGGGAATCAGAGAATACTATTAGCCAAGCCTGTGTCACTGCTACTCAAAGTGTAGTTTGGGGACCAATGTCTGTCCTCATATTTTTCTTACCATCTGCAACAGTTTAAATATAGAAATTGAGGATGGTTAAAAAGAAATATTTATTGCCATTTGACAGAGTAATTAAGTCTCATAATAAGAAAATTGAGCCTTGTATTTTATATGTTTTTGTTTTGTGTGTCATTTTTCTAGTGATTTATTTGGATTGTAATTCCCACAATGTCAGTCCACAGTGGATGGGGGTGGTGCAAGAGGAAGTAAACTGGTTCTTCACCACAGAAAGTTTGAGAAATGGTTGTCTTAACATTCATGTGCCACTGTGAAGCCTGGAGTGAGTCAACATTCTGGAAGCACACAGAGAGACTTTGAGGAGATCTTTCCCTCTCTCCATTAGAAGGGCAATGACAGATGTCCACTATCATTGTGGAACCTAATTTGGAGAGAGGAAGGACACTCCCAGACTCACTTTAATTCTCTATTGTTCTCATGTTTCTTCCAAGTTGACCTGCCCTTCAGAGTCCTTCGTAAGAATGTACTCTGCTTAAGCTGCATATGGCCACTTTAATAGGCTAAACATTACATAAGCATTCATCTGTCCTCCCCATTGGAGGATCACAGGATTCAAATGGCTCTGTCAAACCATAAAGAGAAATGCAACTTTGAGCTAGACTTGCTAAACTGATGGACATTCCTTTCCCATGCTCTTCTCATTGAAGTATGGAAACACCAGAGCCCTACAAATAAGTCCCCAGTCCCACGCCTCACTCTCTCCCTCTGTGTGTGTGTGTGAGTATACTCCTGTCCTATTGATTCTGTCTCTCTGGAGAACCCTGATACCCTTGCCAGCCTTTGGGAACACTGACTTTTGAAAACACTTTCAAATATCCTGGTTAAGATGCCAATGTCCACCTTAATCTGGCTTCTCCCTCCTGTTCCAAGTTCATTTCATGTGACTTTCCAAAGCACCCTCTGCTTTACTCCATCTGGTGACCTCACACCTTTGTGCTCTGCACTCGGCTGAGAATGCCTTGGTGTGAGGCCTCCACAGTTCCTGCCATCGGGATTTGATCAATTACTTCATGAAGAGCTAAGAAAGAAATAAAAGGTAGACTAAGAGTCTCACATTTAGAAACTTGTAAAACCAGCTTTGGAAAGTAAGGGTTTGTCTGGTGCAGATTCTGACTAATTGGTGGTGGCTACTTGGAACATTTTAAGGAAGATTCTGAGGCTCTGTCTGAAAACACGGAGGTCTATTAGTGATGCCTGACAGTAGAAGAGTGAGAAGGGGTCAGGATGGAAATAAACTTTGTACACATTTGCCACCTCTGGCCTGGCTATTAAAGAAACTAGCCAGAATATTTTTCCTGAGCCCTTTCCAATGCCTACTCAAACAAGACATTAAATCTGTGAACATTTTGAAAATACTAATTTACATTCTAGTCATTTCCCATATTTACATATGTAGAGAAAGTCAAACAAGACCATTTAAAGAAGGTAGAAAGAGTACAGAGAACAGGCTACAGTTGCTTCCCCAAAGCCTCCTTTCTCCTGTGGTAACAAATGTCAGGACAGAATTTGCCTGCTGGGATGAGTGAGTGGGTGATAGAAATATCCCCAGCATGCCCACTCAGCTACTCCTTGGCCAAGCTGACCAGCACCTGACACTGGGACATCCTTATAAATACTTTTGGGAAACGACTAGTTATGACAGTTCTCTTGGGGCATAGAGTTGCATTGGTTCTTCCCTCACATCCCTTCTTTCTCACCCCGGGATGAGATGAGTTTGCAACCATAGATTATGAGATATATTTTTGTGAACAACCATCTGTTGATGAAAGGAATGCCTTTGAAGATCTGATGCCGTTTAATAATTCCCTGGAGATCCTAAAAAATGTGGTTCTCTGGAGCCAGTTTTCGACAGGTTAGAAAAATGAAAGATTTCATGGCACGGAAATTCTATCAAGATATGTTTCTTTATAATTTAAGCAGCTCCTCTCAACCTTTGCAGCAGTTTTGGAGCTGAGCAGATGGCAGGGGAGGGCTTTACTAAGTGGTAAAGTTTCAGCTGCAAAAGGCAATTCCTAGAATGACAATTCAGAAACTCATTTCCCCCAACACTTATATTGGCAGAGGGCTTGTGAATATTTTTAAGAAAATAAGAAGGAAGCAGTGCACCAGAATAAGGCATTTTGTTTGCTTAGGTTATGTGGAAGCAAACACTACTGAGACCAATTCTTTTCTTGTGTTAGCTATTCCCAGGGCAAAAGGCCAGGCTTGTTTGTAAATTAAATAATACCAAAAAAGCTAAAGCTTAGGGTCTGCAATATAATAAACCCCCAGCACACGAAGCAACTGATAAGTGCGTTCTGAAACCAGTGTATGACACTCTCAGCTAGGTTGCCCCAACCCTGGCTAGTATTACAGGCCCCTGTAGTTTCTGGCTATATTTTATAAAGAAATAGTGAGGTTGTAGAAAGAACATAATCTGCACTAAAATCCTGCCTCTGACACTAAATAACTAAATGACCTTGAACAAATTACATGTCTTTTCTGAGCCTGTTTCCAAAAATGCAAAATGGGGGTTAGAGGTAGGGGAGGGAGGGGGTCATAGCCACCTCAGAGGATTTTGTAAGAACTCAGTGAGATAATGTCTATGAAAGTAACTGGAAAATGGTAGACCTTAAACTGTATCAGTTTGCCTTCATTTCTATTCTGCCTAGGTTGGCACAAGTTTATGTCAAAATAGCTGTCACTTGTTTTTCAAACTATTTCAGCTCTAGCTCATCTATAATTTTTCCTTTATCTTCAAGAAGCTTTAATATTAAAAGTTTATTTTCCTTGAAATTCCATTGCCTTTTTTCTGTGTTTGAGGCAGTGACATTGAGCGTTGGGGACTTTACTTTTGACCCTCTACAATGCATATGTAATAAAAACTGCAAATGTATTTGTTATTCAGAAGCTATAAATTTATTGTCTTTTAAATGAGAATAGTTTAATTCAGTTTAAATTTCTCAGATACAACAAAGACATTATTAGTTGAGATAATTTCTATGGCAAATAACAGAAAAACTATTCAACTGGTTTAAACAATAAAGGGAATTTACTGGCTCTTGTAACTGAAAAGAACATAGGACTTTTCATGGCTTGGACCAGGCATGGTTTGATCCAGGCTCTGGGACAATTTTTCTAGTTGTCTCAGTTCTATCTGCCTCCAAATATTGGCTTTGTCCTTGGGCCAGCCTCCTGAAATGACTGCCAGCAGCATTCATGGTGGTTCCCTTTTCACATTTAAGAGTAGAGCAAAGGCCAAGGCCAGTTTATAGCACCACATTCTAACCAACTGAGCTAACTAGCCAGCGGTCCAACGCCAATTTTTAGAACCATCACGCAAAAGTCCCAAGCTTCACTCTAATTAGACTGCCCTGGTAAAATCTCTGTAACTAAGGGAATGCTATGCTCTGATTGGCTTAAATCTGTATCAGTCACTATGAAAAAGAAATGGGATTCTCCTGAGTGGCTTCAACCAAGCAGGGCTTCTGCCTGGATCTGAAGAGAAGGTTCATTCCTCCTTAGGGATAATAAAGAAGGAAAAGTCCTAAAGGATATTATCAATTGTGGAGACATTTTTTTTAAGTTTTATATTATATTTTAATGTAAAGAAAAAAGCTGTTTCCTCGTTGTATTCACTGAATTTAGTTTATTTAATAAACTTACTATACAAATGCAAAGCATCATATATGTATCTTCTGTATGTTTCAGGTGAACATACCTAAATGAGCATCAGTTGGTTCCTGCAGAAAAATCCTGAGTGTTCAGAGAGCAAGGGAGGAGTTTGTAAAGATGTGGACAGGGCTAAGGGACACCCAACAGATCAAAGGTGCAGAACATCACATCTAGCAACAATAGGGAGCCCTCAGCATCCCTAGGCTTGAAGGAGGAAGGGGAGGGAGATAGGGTTTGCCCAAGCCCAGGCAGGGATAGAGCTGAGCTTCTCTCTGACCTGCTGGCGCTGTGAAAGCCCAGCCAGTGCTGGGCGCAGAGCAAGACAGAGGCAGGTGAAAACCTCACTGGCATTGTCAGATGGCGAATACTCTGCACATATAATATATTTCTGTTTCTAAATTCTGGCAAATATAATTATAATTGATATGTATAATAATGAAATTACTTAAAATTGGTGATAAAGTAGAATTTCCTCATTGAATCTCTTGGCAAAAAATTGAATTGTATTCCTGTAGAAGAAAACATTAACCTCGGGTCAGTGAAATTAGCCTTAAGTGTTTAGAATATAGATAATGATATGATAAAATTAATCACCAAAACAAATCTGGAAATAAAAATGCTGAAAATGAAAGCTAAAGAAGCAGTGATCCTATGTCAGATCACAAGTGGAGATGCAAGCCCCAGGCCTACTTCACCCACCCTGACCTGTCTGCATAGACCATAAAAGCAACATGTCTTTTAACATCTTTGCTAAGACAGGTCCTCAGTAATACATTTTCTGACATCTGCAGTCTAAAATCATGATAAGATCATCTGTATTCTTAGGAAAACAGAAAGCTTTGTCCTTCTTAGCATCTCAAAGGATTATTTTCCCTGTTGCATCATTTTCCATTACTCTCTGCATTCTTATCTTTGTGAATTTCAAGTGGGCCACCTAAACTTTCCACAGCTTTGTTCTTTCTCACTGATGAACCAGGAAGGCGAGATTTGTTCAGCTGCTCTTTCCCCAATCTACCCTCCAGCTGGTTCCCATATTCCAGCAGTGCAAATCTCTTGCTTTTCTAAATTCAACTAAGTGGAGAGTCCTGTGTTCTTCCATTGCTCTAGAAAACTTTCTTCCCTGTCCCCACCACACACACACACTCACACTCACACACACACACACACACACACACACACACACACACACACACATACACACCCCTGTGACTCCCTTCACTGTCTAAGGAAATACTTCACGGTTCCGTCACATGTGGTCTCAACTCCTCGGTAATCACGCCCATACTGTGACTGACAGGACCACCCCCTGCCCTCCATCTGACCAATGTAATTGAACATCCCCACTCTTCTGCTCACCTGGGACTTAGTCCCCAAACTTTAGAATGGTCTTTGTCACCTGTGTTACAGTTCACTCTTCTGGCAACCATTCTCCGTTAGATTGTTAGCTCCTGGAAGCAGAAATCATACAGTTTACCTTTGTATCCCCAGTAGAAGAGGGAGAAGGTTCAGAATATATGCCGAAAGGAAGAAAAATATGAAAAGGTTTTCAAGATATCTTTAAAGTTTTGTAAGTAACAGAAGTAACTCCTATGCCCTTTCCTCTGCTCCACTCTACATCAGGGCCAAGGCTGCAGGAGACAGATGGTGGACATCTGGGCTTCCCACTTGGACACTGTTTTTTCATTTGTCCCAGAAATCAGGTAAGGCTATCTCAAAAATCCCTTTAAGATAAATACAAGAACAACATGTAATAAGTTGAAACCTCCTTTTGCCGCTTAATTCTTAGCCAAGTTCTGTATGTCAGGTTGCTTTAAAATGAGAAGTGGTTGTTTATTAATAAGCAATGAGGTGGCTGTGTTTAGGAAATGGGTTGTGGCTACAACACATTGACACAGTTATAAATAAAGCAAACTGCAAAGAGATTAGCAGTGGAAGATCTGAGATTTTATTTGTTTTCACGAGGACTCTCCCAGTCACTACATGCTTATGGCAAAGTCATGACTGTACCCTAAGGTGTACTTAGCCTAGACTAACTGGCCATCGTAAGCCCCATTAATGCCAGCCAAAAGCAAGGGGAGTTCTTTTCAGACCAGGGGGGTGAATTATGTCATTTTACTTAAACAGAAACAGTTCTGAAGTCTTTAGTTTCTTTCACAGCCAGTAAAGGCAGCCCCTGAGTTTCTGACTATGAACTTTCAAGAGCTCCCTTCAGCCCACCCCTCCCCTGAGTCACGTTCGCTATGCACATTAGATGATTACCCAAGTTCCTATTACTTGCAACCCACTGTTCTCTAAAACTGCCTAGTAAACCATAAAGGCTTTTAAATTCACTTGTTTTCCTGCCTGAAGTGGAAACACTCCTGCTCCATCTGCAATAAAGAGCACACATCTCACAACTACCTACCAGTGAGGCTGGACCTTCCCTGATTTCTAAAGCAACATACTAAAGTGGAAAGATTGCTTTATTTAGAGAACTGAAGGCTGAGGTCCAAATTCTGGCTACATTACCAGTTCTGAGACTAGGATGAGATGAGCAACAGGCCTAAGGAGCAAAATTTAAGGCAGCACTTGCTCTGGGGCTCCCTCTGGTCCTGCTCCACCCATTATAAACTGTGACTTTTTTTAATTGAAGGCCTATTCATATAAAATTAACCATTTTGAAGAGTGTTATTCAGTGGCATTCAGTAGAGTCACAATGTTGAGAACCACCATCTCTACTAGCATAAAAAGTTTTCATCACCCCAAAAGAAAGCCTCCTGTACCCATTTGGTAGTCGTACCCCATTCCTCCCTCCCTCCAGCCCCTGCCAACTCCCAATAGCCTTTCTATCACAATGGATACAAATGTGTGGTTTTGAGTACTAATCACTAACTTGCCTTTTGCCAAGACACTATCTGAAAGGTTTTATGTGCATTAATTCAATTCATCCTCACAAAACCCCAATGAAGTAGACATGAAAATGCCCACGTGAAGAGCTTATTATTTAATTCTTTAAATATTATTTCTTCAACTGTAAAATGAAGAAAATGGTAGCATGCTAATAGCAATTTGCTAAGCACATTTGTGTGAGAGGCATAGTTCTAGGCCAGGAATCTCAAATACAATTCATCTTTAACCAACTGCAGACTTCCTTAGAACAGGGGAAGAGGGATTCCCTGAGATGGCTCATTGGGACAGGCTATGATCATCAACTTATGTCTGTCATGGACAGAGGAATGGGCGAAGTACCATAAAGAACAGAAACTTGCCTTTCCTCTTAGGCAAATGAGAAAAAAATAAACTATAAAAAAGGACAAGTGAAGTACGACCCTGCCTCAGTCAAAATCAGGAGGGAAGCATCACCCATATGAATGCACTGAGGCAGTGAAGGCCACCTGTAGAGTGTTAATAGCAGAAGCATTGGAATTCAAACCTAACAAAATGGAATGTGTTCAGATCTGGACTCTGCAACTCATAGCTAATGTAAAGACCTGCTATATAGTAGGCAGTCAAGAAAAGTGGTGAAAAATATAAAGAGAATCAGTAACTAAATGTGTGATTAATATAATCATAAATAATGATTTCTTCAAATCTTTCAAAATTGGTCTAAAATGATTTCTCACTTTGAACTCATATACAGGGCAAATTGAAATGTGGGAAGATTACTTTTGCTCTCCTGACCCCCATTAATACATTTGAGAGATATTTTTATCTCATGGGAGTATGAGTATCTGGAAAATAGAGAGGAATGTGGGCTTATGAGTTAATAACAAAAGCTGATTGTTAAGAGTTACTTGATAATGGATCATTGAGAGATTATTCTGATGCTCCTAAAAGATCTGCTCAGAGATTTCCAGGAACTACATAGACCTTCAGACAAAAGGCAGGAGCCATAGAAGAGACTAATTACTTCAGTAGAGAAATTGGCCTCTTACCTTCATGCCCAACCCTCTCCCATATCAAATAAAACCCTCCCTCCCTATCTTCCCCTGCAGGTACTGCCCTACTTCTCCCCTCCCCTTAACTGTCCCCAGCTTTTTGATAGTTGTTTATATCATTTTTCCTACTTCCTCGCCTCCCACTCATTTCTCAGCCCACTGCAGTCTGGCTTCTACCCCGCCCCCTTTCGCTGAAGCATCACTTGTCAAAGTCAGCAACACCTTCCTTTTAGCTAAACCTAACAGACACCTTTTCATCTTTGTCTTACTTGGCCTTACAGCAGTTCTGGATTATGATAACTTTTTCTTGGAAATACTGACATTACTAAACTTCCATAATTCAATAGTCTCATGGTTTTCCTCCTATGTATAATCAATTGTAATACATGCTCTTGGAGACTTTACAAAGGCACCCAAACTCAACACTCCCAGACTGAACTTGTATTTCTCTGCACATACTTTTCCTCCAATGTCCCCCTTAAAAATGAATGCCTCCCATATGTATGGGGGCTAAAGCTAAAGACTCGAACATCATCTTTGAATCTTCCCTCTCCCCAGTGCCCTTCTGTCAGCCCTCCAACAGTCAGTCAGTTCTGATTATTACAGTCCCTAAGTAGCACCCAAATACTTGTCCTTCTCTACAACCTTTCCGAAGCTGTCCTAGTCTGAGTAGCCAGCTAAATAACTGGATGATCTTAGTGGCCTCATACCTCTGAATCTCAATTGCTGCTTTGTAACATGAGACAGAACGGACACCAGGTTTCTTCCTTCTCTGTATTCTGTGATTGTAAGACTTTAAAACCATAGAGAGGATCAGGGCAAAACCAACTCCAGTGCCTTGGGAGACCATCCCTCTTTCCCCATTTAGGTTAAATACTGGTATGTACAAGACTGGGCTTCGTAGTCTCCCATGGCACTGCTCTTAGGGACAATCTCAGAGCCTTATGCCACATTTTGAGCTGTAGGAGAGAAAACCTGAATAACAGAAAAAGATTGATGGAGATTGCAGGAGAGGAGCAGTGATGAAAGGACTTTGGCTGATCATCTGCAGCAGTAAGATCAAAATAAACACCTCATAAAAGAAGAGTAAAGGAATTAGGTCAGGGCCTTACATGAAAGAAAAAAATCATAAGCAGACAGAAAAAGTTAAATGACACAATAGGGCAGATTACACTAATGAGTTTAATAAGCAGCCATTTTAATGGGAGAGAAAGTAGATTGCAGAGTGAGGAGAAGTTGGGAAACTTAAATAGGCAAGAGCCAGAAAAGTAAGGGGTCTTTTCCTGCACTAAGGTTTCACTTGGTTCTAAAGTGTGTTAGTTTATCTGAGTGAAGGCCTGGTGAGCATGTCACATATCCTCTAAAAGGGGCATCCATCAAAAGAAGGAAGGTGTGGCATCTCTCTCCAAAGCTCATTAGCACATTAAAATGTGTCTATATCACTCTGGTTAAGGGATTAATTTTCTAATCCCGGGGAAGGGACTCTCCTCTGAGTGAGCAGGCCTTCACCCAAAAACACAGACTCACATGGTATGGATGAGACACAAAAATAGCCTTAACCTCTGCCTTCCATCTTCTCAAGACCCACTGGGAAAGAAAGAGGAGGTTCCCCACCAATGAGGGGAGTTAAGGGTTAGAGTTTTCCAGCTGTTCCAGCCAGATACAGGCCCCACTAATGGGGGGCAGTGTGATGCCTTCATACTAGCCAACAGAAACCTTGGGAAAGGAAAACTGGGCCCTTCTGGTCTGGTTATGGAAAACACAGTACTTCCAACTTCCAACCACATTAGGGCCAAACTAGATGAGTACCCCATTACCTCAGACCCTCCCAGGCAGATGGGCTCCTGCCATTTATTGAGATAACTGGGCCCTGGCCATTTGGAAAATGCCCTGTCATTCCAGGGCTAGGCTTTGCAGGCAAAAATAACCCGCCAACCCCTTTAAAATATGTAACTGACAGCTATCTACACTTTTATATTTTAAATATGCTGTTGGGGCTTCATTTCAAACTGCTATATAGTAGAATTGCCTCAGATAGCTTTAAATCCAAGGTAGTAGCTCCCAAATTCTTTTGACAGCAACTCACAAAAAATACATAAAATCATTTTTATCATAGGCCAGTATACACACACATGCACAAAACTAATTTTAAAAGTATTATGAAATTTTACTGGCCCTTATTACATATAATGCACTCTAATATTATCTATTCCATTTTGTTTCATTGCTTTTTAAGTGCTTGTCACAACCCCCACTAACTATTTTATAATGGTTATTTTATAATTCACTACCTAGCAGGACCTGCAGTTTGAGAAACACTATTTTAAAATTATAGGTTCCAGAAACTCTAGCCAGTAGTCTGGTGTCCAAATTTTTTAAAGACTCACTTAAATGCATTTTCAAAAAGTAATATTTGCTGAAGGAACCTCGGTCCCCCAAGAGGGCATTGTATTGGGGATTCCTACCATAACTCAACCAAATAAATAACCAGCCTTCCCTTGCAAGACTGAGATGTGAGCAAAGCATCAAGTGAAAATGACATAAAATCAGAACAGAGGTGGCAAAGAAACCAAATGCAATGTGTGGTCCCTCTGGAAAACATAGAGCAGCTTCAAGTGAGGTGAAAGGGGCAAAACAGAAGAAAGATATAAATGGAGAAAAGGCAAAGCTTGCGACTTCTACCACCAAGCTTCACAAGTCACCCTTGTGCTTTCCAACCCTGTAAGACAGAGTAAGATTCAGAACAACTTCAACAGTCATGTGGCCTTGAGTGGCTCAGCAGACAACATTTAAGTCATTTAAAAGGATAACTGCAAATTAAATTAGTTCATCCTAATTATGCAAAAATGATAAATTCAAATAAGCAAGGTAATTCGCTTCTAAATTAAAATTTTTTTCAATCACTTGGCATCTCAAATCAAAGCAAATGGGTAATGTTACCAATTATATCAATTTGACTCTTAAATTTAAATACATAAACAGATGATGAACAAGATTAAAATTCTTATTTGATATGCACTTAACTTATTAACATCTGCACTAGGGTAGGGAACCACATTCAAGATGTGGAACAGGGTCATATCCTTGAAAACCTAAGAAGGTTGCTACCAAAGCGCCTTCGTGAGACTCTAGCAACACAGCGAGTCCCCGAAATCTATTAAACAGGTTCTCACCTCAGGAAAAGTAAAGCAGATCACACTAGTAAAGGCAACACTAGGGAAGCTTACAAAATATTTATCAAGATAATAAAAAACATTCCATTTCAGGAAGCAGTATGAAAATGTGTTAAACTTCGATGTGGTCACACATATGAGCATAGACTTCCATAGGAAGAAAAGAAATGCAAATTTATTAAACATCTATGTTTTGGCAGGCATTACTATGTAATCTCAAATTCATTATAGCATTGGAAACTAGGAGTCAAAGATGTTAAATAACTTGCCCTAGGCCACATAGTGATAAACGATAGAACTAAGGTTTAAACTCCGTCTTCTGATTACACATCAATTATTCTTGTCACATTGATATCACTTTATCCTGAACCAATCATCAAAATATGATATTGCTTAAACTATTTGCTTAAATATTTCCTCAGATCTTTGATCAAGGTCAAGTCAGATCCCAATTTCAAGGCTCATGAGCAATAAAGTGATCGATCTTTATTTTTTAATTTTTTTTTAAATATATCTTTATTATTTCAGAGAGAGGAGAGGAGAGGGAGAGAGAGAGATAGAAACATCAATGATGAGAGAGTCATTGATCGGCAGCAGCCCACAAACCAGGCATGTGCCCTGCCAGGAATCGAACCCTGATCGCCTGGATCCTAGGTTGATGCTTAACCACTGAGCAACACCCGTCCGGGCCAAGTGATCAATCTTTAAAGAAAAATACATAAAACATATACATGCATCCTGGGTGGTATTATGAATCTTTCGGACGTTTGATACAGTGTCCTTTATGCTTCATGTAAGGATGAAAGAAGTTATCTATCACTATATAACAAACCACACCCAAGTGTAGTAGCTTAAAACATTATAGTAACTTATTCTTGTCTCTTATTGTCCTGTGGATTGACTGGGGTTGCTTAGGGTCAACTCAGAAGTGCAGTCAGATGTCACCAGAGGCTGCAATCATCTGTATAGGCTCAGCTGGGCTGGACATCAAGTTGGTTCAGTCACAGCACCGGCAGAGGATGCTGGCTATTATTTGGGGCTGCCAACTGGAGGGTTTATATGTGGCCTTTCTGTATGACTTGGCTTCTTTCAAAGTGGTGGCTGGGTTCCAAAAGAGAGCATCCCAAGAGTAAGTGTCCCAAAAGGCCCAGGATTCTTATACCCTAGCCTCAGAAGTCCCAGGAAGCCGCTTGCACAGCATCTTATTGGTTAAGATGGTCAGTAAGGCCTAGGGGTAAGGACTTCAACCCCACCTTTTGATATGAGAAACAACATGACGTAAAGGGAAGGACAGATTACCCATCACACCTTGGTCTTTTGCCTCCCACTTTGGCATCTCTACTTTACCCAACTGAGTACAGGGGAAATATATAATAAAATTATAATAACACAAATTATTTTGTTGTATTTTCTCTATTCTTTGGCTCTGTCTCTTTCTCTGGAAACACAGCATTTCTTGAATGAGTGAAAAAATAAGTCTCTTCCTTTTCCATTCTAATCGTTTTCCCCCCTCATTACCTTTCTTTTCTTTCTTTCCAACTGAAGATAAAAGGTAAAAAAAATAATAATAAATAGTGACATAGCTAATTAATTAGTAAATCTTATGGTTAATTTCTACTCATATCTCCCATTCAATATCTACCTTACCGATTCAGTCATCATCCCATACAAGAAGGTAATAATAGAATTTTTTTAATACAAGTAAAGAATAGAAAAAAAAAAGTGGGAAATAAAAGTAGATTATTAAGAGATAAGGAAAATATAAATGGAAGGGAAATAAATCAGTATAATCCATGGACACAGACAACAGCGTGGTGATGGTCAGAGGGAAGGAAGGGCTGGGTAGAGTGGGACAAAAGGGAGAGGGAGGAAATGGGGACATCTATAATAGTGTCAACAATTTTCAAAAAAAGAAAGAAATCAGGAAGACTGAACAGTATTAAGCCCAAGAAGCTGAAAAGACCAACAGGAACAAGCCAAATTATCTCAGTATAATGCTGCATCGATCCCTTCCTGTCCCGTCACTGCCACCATTGCTAGCCTAGTCCAGCTTTATTTCTAATGACTGAATTATTGCCATATCATTGTATCATTGTACCTAATCTCCCTGCCTAGAGTCTGTATACCCCTTACAAACCATGAAAAACACTGTTTTCCTCATAGTGTTCACAATTCTTTAAAAAATTAAATGATTTCTGAAGGATAAAGTCCAATATAAGCATTTTAAGGATTTTTATAATCTGACCAAATACCTGGAAAAATGAGACTATATCTCACTATTGCATCATGAAAAATGTGAAATCTAAATCAAAGAAAATAATGAACAACAAAAATATTGTGTTTCACAAAGCAGTGTGGCCACATTGTAAGCATGTTAATTACACTGCTTAGGGTCCAGACCACTTCTCACAAATACAGCCTTCTCATTTCTGTCTTCTGTCCTTTGCTCTAACTGATCCTATCACCAGGAGCTTCCCTGCTGCCTCCATCTTTCCAAATCCTATCTCACCAGCCCATAAGAAGACCTCTTCTTTATGGAAACTGATGTTAGCCGATTCATTTGGAAGAAGTGTAATTAGCAGGATTATTCTGAACCTGAAGTACCCTGTTTAACTACAAGCACCTAGTTTAACTCTCTATAGAGACAAGTTGCCCAAGTTCCAGTTCAGTTTTTACTCTATAGACTTATTCAGTACACAGTTGTTTAAAGGACCATTTCATCCCAGTTTAGTACTTAACTCAACCAGTACCCATTCATTTACACAACTTTGATTTACAATGATTACAAACAGTAATTACAGAAACAGTTAAGAAAACACCATTGCTAATATTACAACTCTTTGGGAGTCTGATATAAATGGAATTTTTTTAAAAAATAAAATATTTGAAGATAATGATGGGTATAGTCCATGATCAAACAGATTTTGTGGTGAGAAAAGTTTATTGTCAGGTATAATTAAAGCTATAGATACCATTTTGAAAATACAGACGTTAGGGGGCAAGGAAAGAGACTTTTTGAAGCAAAGTACAAATTAGGAATAATTACAGTGATGATCATGGAATGTCAACATCCATTTTCATCATGATGAGCTCAGTCTCCTTCAAAGTTCCATCGAGTCCAAGACAGCATTAGTCTAAAAGCAAAGGAAGCTTTGGGAAGAATACCTTTGAAGTATTAAGGAGTAGAGTGACTGGCAGCCAGCACACATAAAAGTGGGATAAGAATGTCTTGATCACCAGCAGAAATTGTACACTTCAAAATATCATATTAAAAAAATAACTAGTTTTCTTTTCATGTCCAATATTGCATGCAGTTGTTGTTTTTCTTTTTAAATCTATTTTGAAACCCATGGACAGACAATAGTGTGGTGAAAACCTCGGGAGGAGGGGGGAGGGAATGGGGTGAAGGGGTTATATGGGGAAAAGGGAGACATCTGTAATACTTTCAACAATAAAGATAAATTTTTTTAAAAAAATCTATTTTGAATTCAAAACTGGGTAAAACTAAACTTTTTAAGGGAGTGTATAAAGGTGGTAAAATTATAAAGAAAAGTAAGTGAAAGATGATTATATCAGACAGAGAGGTAAGGCTTCTGGGCAATATCAAAGTTCTTACTGGACATGAGTGGTAGTTCTATGGATGCTCATTTCATTCTATTTGTCTATGTTTTATGCATTTTGCTGTTTATGAAGATGTTATATATAAAGTTCACTGATAATGAAATGTTCAACTTCTACAGGTCATTAGCTAGCAGGTGTCTGTTACTGCCATAACTAGTCCTTTGTTCCCATTTCCTTTTGCCCAATGGTTGTGCATTTAGTGATGACTTGTTTTCTAGAAAAAATAGTCAACCTGGTCTGGCCCTCAGTGATATTTCAAAACAGCCTCTTCATGAATGGACACTAGATGTCCTTCTTCTTAAGACAAGGATGGAGTGTTATACTTTGTATTATTTAAAGATCCTCATACAGTGCTACACAACTAGTATTCTTTCATTCATTCGACAGATATTTATTGACTTACCTACCAACTGACTCCCTGGAAAGCCACAGCAGTTTGCCAACTGCTGTGGTTAAATGGCATTTGATGAGTGCTATAAAGACACTGGAGATTCAGCGATTTATCCCGGCTGTCAAATTTATTTTGGCTAATGGATATCACTTACTCTCACCTTCATTTAAGTCTTACAAAGGGATACAAGAGAGGATTGACCAGTTAGAAGGTGGAGATTTAATAAAAATTGAAATAGAAAGAGCCAGATATAAGAGGGAGTTAAAAAAGCAGAGGAATGAGAAGGCAGAGATTATATAAGCAGCAAGGCCTCGGTGCCCCGCACAGTTTACGTTGAGCCAGGCGCTCTTCCTGTTTCCTTGCTTGACCTTTCCTCTTGTCCATGCCCTCACCTGGAGGAGCCAAGCCCAGCACAGATGCCACTGAGACAGGTCAAGTTTACGGAAAGGTCCTGGGATCAAAACTTGGCTGAGTAGGGTCAAAACTTCTGAGCAGCCAGTAGAAAAAACCAGAAGGTAAACATCACCCATTTTCAAAGGAGTGCCGAAGGTGAAAAGCAGAAAAGCCAAAATTAGTCCCCAAGTCCCCAGGGACGAGAACAGAGCCAGAAGCTGGGAGGAAAAGGGGAATCAAGAAAGTCAAGTGCCAGGTAAAAACAGCAAGAGAGACCTGGGGCGGGGGGGCGGGGGGGGGGGACTGAGTGAAATAAAGGGTCCAAGACAATAAGTGGAACCATTTCTTGGGGTTTGACACTGGGTTTTGTTGAGGGTGGGTTATCTTAATTTAAAAGCACAGGCTCTGGGTAGACACCTTCCCTCCTTCTGACTTTTATCTACCACCTTATTGACAACCTATTATCAACAAGGCATTAAAAATGCATACCAACTAAAGTCTGGAAGCCTTTTAGGCAGTCCTGCTAATGAGCCAACTTTGTCCAGACTGATTTGGCCATGAAGATGACCACATCTCCTGAGGACAGTTCTCCCTAGATTCCTCCACTGACTATTTCAGGAAATAAAGCACTTGAAGAAATGGTATATTTAAATAAATTAGTTCAGGTTTGAGCAGCCTGAGACACTGGTAGATGGAAATGCCTTGCTTATAGCAGAAAATTTACTGAACACTTACTATGTCCCATGCAGCATGCTTACCCAAAGTACTTTAAATATAATATCCCAGTGTATTTAACATTTTAAAATTTCTCCATTTGGTTAAAATCAATTAGATTTTTTTTTTGAGGATCTTGATCTTCTCCCCACCCCCCAATTTAAACCATAATTTCCTGAAGACTAGGACTATCTTGCCATATTATTTTTAACCTCCGCAATTTCCAGCCAACCTTCAAAATGTGAAGTGTGCACCTGGGGCTCTTAGCACCTCAAAGATCATCTCAGTTCCACCTGTCCTATAGTGGAAAACTGACATGCTCAGTCAACACGCTACAAAGTGTGTAGCATCAACCTAAAAATAAATGTTTTCTTCTTTTCTTATTGTCTTCTTTTTTTTCTGCTTTTCAGAGAAGAAGCAACAGTAATTTAAACTTCTCTGCTATGTGGCCTGACTCCACAGGCACTCTATCACGCCTGAGCCAGGTCAACAAAGGATTTGGGTGTGCGGGGGCATGTGTGTGTGCACATGTGTGTTGGTATCACACAATGTGATTGCCAATGTGAGGTGGGAGACAGGAAAGAATGTTCAGGCACATGCATATTTATGTCAAAGGGGTGGTGTGACCCACAAGAGAAGAATTCATTTTTGTGGCATTCGTGTTCTATTTTGAGGAGTGGGCCGGGGAGCAGCTAGGGGGATGGACTCCTATCTCCGAGTGTGTAGGGAGGCTCAGGTATGAAGACAACCGAAGTCTTTACCAGCATTGGAGGATCTGTAGTTGATTCTAGAAAAGAAATGATGCAATGTTCATTCCCCTCCTCCCTCCCTTGGTGTCCTTCCAAGGTAGGGCCCCTTGGTGCTGGCTTCTCAGTCCTGCTCCCAGGGGAGGCTTATCCAGGCCAAGAGGGCCAGATGGGGCTGCTGGCAGAGCTGCTGCTGATCTGGCTCTTCCTTAGCCCACTTTCCGTCTGCCAGCGCTTTTGGTGGTGCAGTGCCTGCCCTGATGAGGCTCGAATTACCTCCCGCAGCAGGCGGCGTGTGTCCCAGCAAGCTTCCAGTTGCGTCCGCCAGCCCTCTACCTGCTCAGGGCTGTAATGCGCCATTATCCTGTGACTCCCATTTTACACTTCACACATCAGCTTTCTCTCGAGACAGTTATTTGATCACTAACCACTTTGAATATCATGATCATCGGCTCATTTATTTTTTCTATTTTAAAGGATGGTGCTGGGGAGCACAGGGAGCAGCCGTATCGATTTCCACATTTGCCAAGGCATCCGAGTGTGAGCTGCCTATCACGGTGCTGACTTTAATAAAAGGTTATTACCGAGATCATTATTTAGCATTTATATAGCTCCTCACAATTGTTTACCCATTTTTCCTTAGAGCACCCCTGTCAAGGTGATCAGTACTAGCAATCCCCACTGTAGAGGCAATAAATCAGGGAGAGGTTTTAGGGATATCCAGGAGAGGACACGTGATGAAGAGCCACAGAACTGGGCCAGGCCGGGGCCTCCCCCCCGCTAACGTTCTTGGTGAGTCCATTCATTCCATCTTTCCGGTTAGCAGATCTGCACAGTCCCCTCCTCTTGCGGGTTACAGCTCAAATATTCTGGCAGGCTTTCCCTGGCCACCCCATCTAAAACAGCATCCCTTCCCCAATCACATTCCTGAGTTTATGGACTTCACAGTGCCTGGTGCTACTGAAGTTATCCTGTTTGTGTATTTATGTGCTTGTTTATTAGCTGTCTTCGCCATTCAAGAAGGTCGTCTCCAGCCTTGCCTGGATTGTTCAGTGCTGCGTCCATCCCCTTTGTTGAAAACACCTGGCATGCAATAAGTGCTCAGTGATGTTTGCTGAGCGAGTGGCAAGGACAAGAGCTCTGTAAATACTCCTACTCATGCATCATTTCCCGTGCCTTTTCATCTCTTTCTGGACTTCCTAGATATAGTCGCACATACAGTCAATTATTCTTAATTATCCTGGAGCTAATGATCTAGTTTGTGGATAGCCCAGGTTCCTTGGCTTCCTTTCCTCTGGAGTATCCTCCGGATCTTTCAGTCATTTCAGGCTTTAGTTGAGAGAGGTCAAAAGGAGAGTGGAGCAATGAAAGTCCTATTAAACAATTTTACTAGTTCTAATAGCTTTGGAAAGGTACAAAGTTGAAATGATTGATTCCAAGATTTCTTTTTTATCTTATTTGTGGATTTTTTAAAAAATCCATCTGTTTTATACAGGCAATACAGTGAAATTGTACTTTGAGGAAGTTAAAAGCACTGTATAAATGTAAGATATAATTATGTATGTATGTAGTTCCATTAACCTTGATAATTGAGAGTTGGTTATACATTTAAGGTTTAATTAGTTTTGATAGAACAGTAGCTCACACTTTTCTAATGGGTAGGGCTGGACAAGGACTTTGAAAATGTACCTTTGGTTGATTTTTTTTTTTTTTTCCCCCAATCATCAAATCAAGATAAAGCTTGAAATCCCTTCAAAGCCTGAAAGACTGCCAGTAATGCTGATTTCTCATCAACAAGTAAGAATAGACAACTGGTACTAAGCATTTGAACTTTCTTGCTTCAGATTTCAGACAATGAGAATACAATTTCCCCCAAAAAATTCTTAGGCAGATCTTGGAAGAAAGATCCTCCTGAAAAGTCTAAAAATGAAGTTTTTTATTTAAAGGTTGTTTCTAATGTTCTTTACAGTCTTATATGCAACCATAAAATAGGTTGTCTTTTTGTTTTAAACATAAGAAATCAACATAGTACCTTATATTTAATAACATGTGCTGTGGCATTTGGTCCTCACTACGATTATGTCCACAGATATTATTGTTGCCACTTTATAGATGAAGAGATGGAAGCAAAGCCAATGAGTGCCTTACCGAAGGTTTTAGAAGTCATCAAGAAGACAGGTCTGGCTCAAGTCTCCTGACTCCAGTTTAATATTCTCCACAATAATATTAGAAAACCACATTGGAAAGGGAAGACTCATTTCTAGACCACATTCAAAAGGGAAGACTTTTGTCATATCACCAAGCTTCAAAGATCAGGCATATTTTTTACTTTCTAGTTAAATTGGACACATTCACTCAGTCTGTACCTTATCCCAGGCCCTGTGCTTTGTCCTGGGAGAATGAAGAGAAAGTAAAAAGGAGGTTAGATTTCCCTTGCTCTTACACACATACAAACATTGCTATAATACAAGGAGGTGAATGGGAGGGGAAGTGAAGGACAGGGCATTGAGAGAGGTGCAAAGCTCTATGGAGCAGGAAAGAGCAGTTTCTGAAAACATTCCACAAAAGAGATCACCTTTCATGCCAAGATGAACCTGGCATAAAATCAGGATTTATCTGAGGAAATATTGAGAAGAGTGTGAAGGGGAGGGGGGGGGGTGGCTACGAAATTTTATCTATTCAAATTTTATCTACCATGTCAACAGGTTAGTAGGTAATATTTCAAAGTTATTTTAAATAATAGTATTTGTGTATTAGATACAAAAATAGAAGTAGACACAGAAAGAACTAAAATAGAAAGGGCTAAAGTGATTTTCCCTGGGATGTGGAACTGGAGGGATAGGAAGGATTGGGGTTGTGAGTGGGATAGGGTCTGTCATGGTTCTTTTTTGGGGAGGGGTTCCAATTAAAGTTTCCATTCAGTATTATTTAATATTAGTTTCAGGTGCACAGCATAGAAGTTAAACAATCATATACTTTACAAAGTGTTCCACCTATATTTTGAGTACCCACCTGGCACTGTAGTTATTACAATATTATTGACTATATATTCTACGCTGTACTTTACATCCCCATGACTATTTTGTAGCTATCAATTTGTACTTCTTAAGCCCTTCACCTTTTCACCCAGCCCCCGACCCCCTTCCCCTCTGGCATCTACCAGTCTATTCTCTGTAACTGTGAATCTGTTTCTATTTTGTTTGTTTATTAGTTTTGTTCTTTAGATTCCCATATAATTGAAATTATATGGTATTTGTCTTTCTCTGCCTGGCTTATTTCACTTAACATAATACCCTACATGCTGTTGCAAATGGTAAGATTTCATTCTTTTTATGATTGAGTAATATCCCATTGTATATATGTACCACTACTTTTCTAACCATTTGCCTATTGATGGGCACTTGGGTTGTTTCTATATCCTGGCTATTGTAAATAATGATGTAATGAACACAGGAGTACATGTGAGGTGATATCTCATTGTGGTTTTAATTTGCATTTCTCTGATGATTAGTGATGTTGAGCATCTTTTCATATGACTGTAGGCCATCTGTACCTCCCCTTTGGAGAAGTGTCTATTCAGGTGCTTTGCCTTTGCTTTAACTGGATTGTTTGTGGGGCTTTTTTGGTGTTAAGTTGTATAAGTTCTTTATAAATTTTGGATATTAACCTTTTATCAGATGTATCATTGGTGAATATGTTCTCCTATTCAGTGGGTTGTCTTTTCATTTGTTGATGGTTTCCTTTGCTGAGCAAAAACTTTTTTTTAGTTTGATGTAGTCCCATTCATTCATTTTTTCTTTTGTTTGCCTTGCCCAAGGAGATATATCAGAAAAAAATATTGCTAAAAAAAATGTCAGAGACTTTACTGCCTATGTTTTCTTCTAGGATTTTTATGATTTCAAATCTTACATTTAAGTCTTTAATCCACTTTGAGTTTATTATAATAAATGATGTAGGAAGGTGGTCTAGATTCTTTTTTTTTGTGGGTTTTTTTTTTTTTTTTGCATGTATCAATCCAATTTTCCCAACACCATTTATTGAATAAAGTGTCTTTACCCCATTGTATATTCTTGCCTCTTTTGTCGTAGAATAATCTACCATATAGGCATGAGATTTTTTTCTGGACTCTCTTTCTGCTCCATTGATCTATATATGTTTGTTTTTATGCCAATACCATGCTGTTTTGACTACTATAGCCTTATAGTGTAGTTTGATATCAGGTAGTATAACACCTCCCACATTCTTCTTCTTTTTCAAGATTGCTGTCACTATTCTTGGTCTTTTGTGTTTTCATACAAATTTTTGGATTATTTGTCTTAGTTCTATGAGAAACACTATTGATATTTTGATAGGAATTGCACTGAATCTATAGATTGCTTTGGGTAGTATGGACATTTTAACAACGTTAATTCTTTCTGTTCATTGTTTTTCTTTATAAACCCTTCAGTACTAGTTGAATTTAAAGTCACAGGTATGAATTACTTAGATAAATATTAATTTCTAAATGAGTTTTCAAGAACTAGTAAGTCTTGAGGGGAGGTTAGGGGTCATTTCTAACAGAAGAACCAGAACTAACAGAGAGAGGGTAGGATAGCAGAGGGAAGAGCAAGTAATTCATTTGAACTGCAGTGTAGAATACACCCACATGGGCAGAGAGTCACAAGCTGGTGTTCTATTTTAGATGGCCTTGAATACAACGACATACGAATGAATACATGCTTATACTTTTTTGGCAAGAAAGGCAAAAAGGGGTATTCAACAGAGGTGATATGCTCAGAATTGACCTTTACATACAGCAACGGTTCTCACATTTGAGATTACCTGCTTGATAAAACAAAATTGCTGGGCCCTAAGGCCAAAGTTTCTTCTTGATTTGGTCCTGTGTGGGGCCCAAGAATTTGCATTTCTACTAAGTTCCCAGGTGGTGCTAATGATGTTGGTCTGAGGACCACAATTTGAAAACCAGTAACAGAGTAATCTAGCAACAAGAAGAAGTCAAGACTAGAGTAGTGCGAGAATGAGGTAAAGGGACCCTTTCTACAGGACAGACAAGTGTGGGGCCCTGACTAAAGAATTAACATTGTTAAAATGTCCATGCCACCCAAAGCAATCTATAGACTAGGGAGCTAATGATGGGAAAGTACGGAGCAGCAATCAAGAGAACAGACCAACTGTTTCAAAAGACACTGGGCCATGTTCTGAATCATTTCAAATCACAAATCATCAGTAAATCATCTCTAGTACAATGTCAGGTACACAAGAAGCACTTGCAATTCATTTTTAAAATAGCAGTCTTGTCTAGAAATTAAGCTGCAAGTTTTATCTTACTTCCCTTCCTTGCACATCAATAACTTCATTCAAGTGCAATTTAGGTTGCAAAAGCATCTTCCCGGGAAAGGCATCCATAGCTGCACCTTGTTAGCAAGTGCATCTGTCTGTATATGTAAAATCATACAAAACCTGAAATCTTTATTATTTTAGCACATCCTTGTAGTTAAATAGTGTTCAAAGTAAATGTAGAGTACAAGAAGCATCCATGTCTACCAAGTGGGGCAAAAAAATAATTAACTCACCATACCATATAAATACCCCATAAAAACATAGATGAACCTTTATCCAACCACATTCATTGACAAGCACCGTGGATGTGTTTGTTGTATACAAAGAAATAATATATGGGCTCCTCTCACAGCAGTTCAAAATCTAGTAGTCTTTTCCCAATGCTCTTAAATCTGCTTAAAGATTGTACTTTGTTTGTAATAAAATTCTAATACAAGGGCAAAAGAAGATAGTTAGCTTTTCTAAACTGACCATTTCTTTGTCTAATTACTCAACTGAAGAGAACACTTTGGTTCTGGGTTACTTCACCAAGCTCAGGTATATTTTGCTGACACACAGAGAGTCTGGGGAACATCCAGCACTCATTTACTCCCTTGGTCTTTAAGTATAGTGAGCATTTTATCACTTACAACTTTCAATGCCCAAAGTGCATGCCACTTGGGGTTTTTTAAAATATCATTTCCTTTTCTACCTCCCGAAATAACAGGGTCACTTCAGGACCAGTGAGAGGTTGGCACTGTGATGTGTTTCCCAGAAGTACTAATAGTTCTGGAGAGGAGCAAGTATTTTCACAGCTGCAGGTCTGGGTGCTGAACTTACTGTCAGTGAGAATCATGTCCCAGTGAAAATATAGAAGTGGAGCTGACCATCAAAGGGATAAGGTGACGGGGAGTGTTGTTTACTTGAGTTAGAGAGCAACCAAAAATGATTTCTGCAGCTGGAACAAAACAAAGACAAGGGTTGAAGGTCAACTTCCTCTTTTATTTTGGCTACTCAAGCACTCCTAAGCAGCCTTTCTGAAATGTTTCAGGTCTGCTGACTATTTGTGCCCTATAAAAGACCCCACGTATTGTACCTACTCTACCTTTTGGGCACTAGAGGGAAACAAACTGGAAAATGTTTAGTCTTATTAGAACTAATGAAGTCATTTACGGAATCCAGCTCTCCCTGCCCAATCCCCAAACTCACTCTTCTCTAAATGTTGTGAATTTTATGTGTTAAATGCTGCTCACATCCACCCACATGGCCCCATCTTAGCCACCACCAGTGTACTGCAGGTTGATGTCATTCCTCTTAGATTGTTGCATCTTGTAACTCATTAATTTATGTAGCTCATTCCTAGGAATCCTTTAAAAACTCAACAATACTACTGAAATCTGAACACCCCACGCATACACGTAACACCTAACTAAAATTTTTTTCTCTGGCTCCCTATTGTTCCAAAGACTTAGCTCGCTGATTTGGCCCAGAGAACGCTGCTTAAGCTGCACCTCTCGCCCTTCCCCTCTTGTTGGTCCTTCCTCCCTCCTCACCCTTGCTCTCATTCCCCTGCCTGGAATGTTCCTCCCTCCCTGCTTTGCCAAGTTGTCTCCTACTCACCTTTAGCTCGTAATCCACACCCGCTCCCGAGGGACACTTGAGGACGACCCTCTCCTGCCTGGTTGAGGGCAAATCCTCTTGTTTGAAACTCCCTTGGGGCCATCAACCAGCTCATGAACCCTTCATAAATGTAGCACAGGACAGTTACACAATCTCGTGTGGCTGTTTAATTTCTGCCTGGTCTCCCCACTGGACTGTAAGATGCATGAAGGCAGGGACCCTATCTCTTTTTGGTTACCCTTGTATTCCAGAGCCTACCACAGCTTCTGGCGTCTGTTAGGTACTAAATAAATATGTTCGTTTCCAAGGAAGAAAGGAAGGAAGGAAGGAAGACTGTATGAGTGGTGCATTGATTCTACTAAAATAAGAAAGAAGAGATCTAGCATTTTAAATGAACGATAATAACAATGACATATTAAACTTCCAATGTTGGGTAAAGTTCTAGAATCTACTCCTCATGCTGACCCTTTAAGGTAGTTATTTTTATGATCTTCATTTCATAGATGAGGAAGCTGAGCCACATAGAGATTAACTACTCAAAATCACACAGCTAGTAATATACCTCACCTCTGGGAAGATATTATGATCATATATCACCTCAAGAAGCTAATCCCCTCTGGGAATCTTATTGCCCAACCATTTTTAAGGGTTTTAGCAACCACTGCTTTTAAGGGTCAGGGATTTATTTTATTTGGAATTGAACTTTGTAAGTAGAAAACTCTGTGTCATCTTTACAAATGTGTCAGCCTCCTCAATAGATGAAGATTGGGGATGCTCTTATCTGGATTTCAGCTGCCTCGGTGTCACTTTTCCGGATGAAATTTTTCTACATGAATGTAAGGCTGGGCCAATTAAAATGAGCACAATGTAAAGCAATAAGCCGCCCTCATGTCGGTGTTGACTATATTGTTTTAAAGTGAGCAAAATAGAAATTGGAGATCCTAAGCAATGGGATGCAAGGAAGAAAGACAAAGAGAGAGTTCAGAGTATGAGAAGAAGAAGGGAAGAAGAGTGGCCTAGGAAGAAAGATTGAAATAGAGATATATATGTTTACAAAAGACAAGGTGAAAGGAATGTGCTGCCCTCCAAATAGCTACAGGAAGCCACTTGCTGTGCACACCACCATAGATCCGTGTATTTTGGGTCTGACCTGGAATAGAAAGCTAATGTTTAGACAAGGCAAAGCCTTCTGTAGAGGGAGGAAGGGAGGAAAGGCATCACATGGAAAAAGCAAATAATTTATTTGCAGAATGGAACTCTAGATGGAGCAGTTCCCCCTATTTGAATTTTCTGTGGAGCCTGATGCTGATTTCACTGGATTAGTGACTTTCAGAAAGATGACTAGTAGCAGTCCCTTAGCTCTGTGATTGGAAATAAAATTGAATGATGCACCACTTACAAAACAGAACCTGACTCTGTGGGTGGGATTCATATAAAGAGGGGAAGGCAGAAGATACAGAGGAAGGTGGGAGCAGAGGCCTTACAGTAGGAGGAACTTTGAAAAGGTGTCCATAAACATGGAGTGTACTACAAAATATGATACGGGGCACAAGCTCCAGAGTCCAACTGCTGAAATTTGAGTCCAGGCTTCATCATCTACTAGTTGTAACCTCCCTAAACCTCAGACTTCCCATCTTTAAAATTGGGATTATAATTGTATCTAGCTCATAAAGTCTTTTAAGAATTAAAGAACCTAATCTTTGTTAACTACTTAGCTCATCGTAAATGTTTAACAAATGCTAGCACTCTGCTGCTAGTGAAGATGATCTATACCATCTGACGTCATAAACCTGAAGTGCTAGCTGTGTTAATGATGTTGGAATCCACCAGAAATAACCAGGAACAATAGCAATGCTGCATTAGACTCTCCTCTGTTTTAGAGGAGATCATCACCTAACAGTGAGCTTTGTACCTTCGATGCAGAAAGCCAAAGTGAGATGCCATCTTCCAGAAATTGCCCATTCTAGGCTTGTTCTATAAAATCACTTTCTTGTCGCCCTGGCTGGTGCGGCTCCGTTGGTTGGGCATCGTCCCGTGCACTGAAAGGTGGCTGGTTCGATTCCCGGTCAGGGCACAAGCCCGGGTTGCAGGCTTGATCCCCAGTAGGGGGCGTGCAGCAGGCAGCCCATCCATGTTTCTCTCTCACATCGATGTTTCTCCTTCTCTCTCCCTCTCCCTTCCTTTCTCCCTAAAAATCAATACAAAATCTTTTTTAAAAATATCAGTTTCTCGTCTCCTTTTAGCTTTCATTCTCCATCTTTTTTCCTCTCGTTTTCTTTTCTACTTTGTGCTGTTTTCCAGTCCTTTGGAACCTCTGCTCCTCTCCACATGTAAGGATCCTGTCGAGACAGACCAAGCAGATCTGTTTCCTCTATGTTTAAACACTGGGGGCCAAGAGGGGAAAATGTTTCCTTTGGGTGGGTGCCAAGTAACTTCTTTGGGGATTCGGGGGCGGGGGAGAGTTTTTAATGACACAGTAAGAAAGAAAATATTTATGTTTCATTTTAATTGAACTTTTCTTAAGCTCACTACATTTTAGTAGGTGAAAAAAAAGTCACCGTATGAGAACACTGGGAATGAAAATACACATAGCTCTGGCTTTGTGCACAAAAATGAAAAACGCAAATTGGGCAAAGGGAGGTCTACTACAGGCATCTAGTGCAGGGAAGACTTGCCCGGAGCTTAGCAGCACTGCCTTTATCACTTCATTCCAATGATTAGTGTACATCTTGTTTGATTGGCCCATAAAATTGGCAAGACAATGAACAAGGTCATTACTTTAAATAAATATAGTTCTATCTGGTCCACTCCAGTACCTTGAGGAGCAAGATTATAGAGTGTCAGTCACACTCCAGCGAAACCTGGAAAAGTGAGCATTGTGGAAGGAGGTGGCTTACTTTGTTAGATGACTCTAGAAATAATGACTTTTGTCACTGTTTCCTAAGCATTTACTATGCTCTAGGTACTGTACTGACTACTTTATACATCTGATTTCATTTAAACCTCCCAGTGGCTCTGTGAAGTAGGTGTTGTTAACCTATCTTACTAAGATGGGTGACATCAGGCAACTCACCCAGGTCACATAGCTGATGAGTAATGGAGTTGGAATTTTAACCCAAGTCAGTAGGACACCAAACCCTGCATTTACACCATTATCTACCTGTCCAGTTATCTACTCTAACAATTGCTGGAAAGACTCATTATCTTAGGATTTATGGAGATAATAGAGTAGCTGAGAATGAGGACTACGTGCATATGTGTGTATAATACATTTAAATAACATAAAATATCATTGTTCTATTAAATGAATCACAGTAGGACTAGGATAGAAACATCAGTTCCTCCCACTATTCCAAATTAAGAGAATGCTTCTTTTCCTTGCTAAAGTTTCTCTTCTCACTGGGTTATCCAGCTTTTCCTAATTCATTTCTGTGTGGACTTCCAACCTTTGCATCCCAGCTGTGCCTCAGTTTTACCATCTGTATAAGGAGTACTGAACTCAGAGAGTTATCAGGATTAAGAGAATCCATGCATTTAAAACATTTGGAGGAGTGCCTGGCACATTACTGATATATTAAAAATGTTACCTATTAGTATCATACCGTTTCCTTGAATGGAGGTCATTCCCATTTGAAGCACTGACTTTAGTCTTTGTTGATGGACTTGCTTGAAAATATGGGCATTATCATATTATTGCCAAGGAGACTTTGCTTCTCTTTGCTGCATCTGTAAAATGGCTTATTAACGGCCCAGAAAAGTCTCTTTCTATTTTCACAGCCCCCTGTAGCTCCTTGGCATCCTCTGAAGAGGGCGAGGGTGTGTGTTGTACACCCTTTGCCACACTGAGATGGAAGAAGAAGATGTTTTCAAGGACAGTGGTAACAAGAATCATCTATTTGTAGTCAAAGCAAATTGATCTGCCTTTTCCATACATCTTCAAAACAGATTTTCTATCTACTGTGGAGCGTCCCAACTCATGGAGACTTGGTTTCCAAATCCTATATCTAGTTCAAGTACCCATGAAGTCTCAGACTCTTCACATTTAATCATCCAGCACATTGCTCTCATTTCACAGATGAGAAAACTGAGAATCAGCTGGGTTAAGTCAGTGTTCCTGATAATATTTTTCCTGTGACATTTTATCTTATCAAATTTATCTTTCCTGAATTATAAAGATTTCTCACCCCTTCTCCAATAAATATATTGCTATGTTTTCTAGCTAGAATTTATGAGATAGCTTATTACTTGTCTTAATAACTTGTAGAAGTTGGGAGGGGACTTCCATTTTGATATTTTTCAATCTCTTCTTTTCTCACCTAATTTTAATGCCATTGTTTCCCAAGGGCCATTCTGGTTTTATAGGTGAAAAATATTGAATATCGGTAATTCTGTGTGCTTCAACCTGATACCTAAAAGTCAAATAATTCTCTATTTCTAGGTTTATGTAGCCATTTATACTGTGAATTTTGTTTCTTGCTTCTTTATTTTCTTAACACACAGTATACTTTAAAGTAAATATTATAAAGTCAAGAGATTTACTGTGTAAAACATTCAGAGATGCACAAATGGCCCATTTAATAGAACCCTTGAATTTCACTCTCTCACAACATACCTGTTTTGGGGTCCCCAATACTGCCCTGCCTTGTCCGACATGGACGCAGTAAGGCATCAGGGGGAGAAACCAATCTACTAAAGAAGTCCAAATCTGTTGCGTGACTAAGCAGAGAGCAGCAAAAAATTGCAGCCACGTGAGGTTGAGCGGTGTGCATCGCAGTAACGCTCACAGCAACCCCTGCTTGGGCAGAGGTCGGCGCTCACGGTGGGCCCTGGCTCGTGTTCCCTCTCTCCTGATCGGGACCAGCTGGCCGTTCATACGTGAACAATGAACAGAGAGTGCCTGATGTCCATGTGTTAGGGACAGTCAAGGGAAGGTGTGAAAAGTATCAGGGAATGTGACTGCTGAGTCCACATTTGTTCCCTCAGAGAACATCTCATATGTGATTCAAGCCACTTCTAAATGACTCAAATGGGCAGAAAATCACAAGCAAATTGCAGGCCCACCAAACATTTCTTATACTGATGCAACTATAAGACAGCACATGGGGGTGGGGCGATTCCTACAGAGCAGTAAAAGTTAATGAGTGAAGAGATTAAAAGCTGCTTCAAACCCAGCTTTTAAAAATGTGAACAAGGCAATAACTCAGTAGCAGTTTCCCCAGGACCCTAGAACCAATTATTTCCATCCAGTGGGGGTACATGTAGTGGCAACGTCTGCTTGTGGGAGAAGGGACAGCAGTGCCACCGAGCCATGGACTCAGGTCCCCCTTGATTAAAGCTTCACTTGTGTCACCTCAGGCAAATGACCTCACTAAGATTCAGTTTCCTCACCTGCAAAATGGGAGATGCCCAAGTCACAGTGTTGTGAGAAACAGGGGCACCTGGTCATTGGTGGTATCAGTAACTAAAGAGCAGTGCCAGGCATGTAGCAGGAGGTCAGTAAACAAGAAGAAAGATTAACACTTATTTGGGGCTTGCTCTGTGCCAGGCATTGACAAGAATTTTTGGTGCATCGTTTATTTAATCCTTTCCACAACACCAAAGCAAGCACTAAAATTATCTGCATTGTATAAGTGAGGAAACTGAGGCACAGCAGGAAGTTCCCACATTTAGCGAGGGGAGGAGTTGGGCCTCTAACCCAGGCTGTTAACCAACCCCAAACCCATGCTCCTCACCAGTGAATAGTGATTCCTGTTTGTCCTGAGAATGACCCATAGGAAACAAGACAATATCAGCAAACCCACTGAGTCCTTCCTCTCACTTCCTCTACCCCATGGAACCCCACCTTCCTGCGCTCAGAGGGGAGCCCAGGTCTTTCAGGAGCTCCTAACCCCTGCCAGGATTGCTGAGGCCCAGCAAAGCTGTTCTGGGCTGAAGGGAGGTCAATCCAGAGTCTTTTCAAGCTCTGCTCTGGGCAGCGAGCCTAACCTTTATTTTGTAACTGATTTACTCTACCCAGCAGTCAGCTTCGGCTATCTTCTGTGAGAACCGGGTAGACTTAGGAAGTACTCGGCTGGCCAACCAGAAAATTAAATAAGAAAATCACCAGGCCCTGAAGCCTAATTCTCAAATGCCAAACAATTTAAAGCAATGAGTCACTCTTTCAAAATAGAAATAGTTGTCAACCAGTGTTTAAGTTCTTGCAGCATAACAGTTTAACAGTTAAAAACAGCCTGAAAGCCTAAGTTCTAGTCCTGACCCTGGCAGGGTGACTCTGAGAAAGTTTCTTAACCTCTCTGTGCTCTAAAATAGTTGCACTATTTATCACCTGGGAACAATAATAGGTCCTACCTCAGAAGTTGCTGTGAGAATTAATGAGTTAATATATTAAATACTTTAGAAATGCCTGGCACATCATGAGAACTCTATAAATATTAGCTTTTCTTATTATTAATTTATCCTCTTATGTTTCAGTACATGTATACAGGTTTTGCAGCCATATTTTTCAAGAATAACACTGCTGATGTCCGGCCGGCATGGCTCAGTGGTTGAGCATCGACCTATGATCCAGGACATCTGGGTACGATTCCCAGTCAGGGCACATGCCCGGGTTGCAGGCTCAATCCCCAGTGGGAAGTGTGCAGGGGGCAGCCCATCAATGACTCTCATCATTGATGTTTCTATTTTTCTCTCTCCCTCTTCCTTTCTCTCTGAAATCAATAAAGATATATATATATTTAAAAAGAGTAACATCTCTGATGCTTTATTCCTTTTGAAAATGGTTTCCCTGTTTTTACCATCTCACCATCAGCACCACCCACCCCTAGGAACCCCCTTCCCACCATCTCATCTTTTTCTTAAGCAAAGGAAGTTACACTTAAAAGCCTCATGGAATTACCACACTCAATATGCTCATAAAAGCCAGGAAACGCAAAAGTTAGAATTCTCTAAAGACATTAACTCAGAATCGTGGCTCTGACATAAGATTTCAGAGGGCTCAGTGTAGCCTCCGGTGGTGAGCTTTGAGGCCTTTGCTGACGGCCTCCTCTTCGGCTGTTTGTCTTCTGGAATACCTTCTATAGACGCCAGCTGGCCTCTAGACTTGCCATTTCAAAGGAATGCAACCCTTGCTCCAGACTCAGACCCACCTCCGAGAGCAATGGTTCTCAGATTTAAGTGAGCATCAGACGGCCCTGGAGGGCTGATGGAAACACAGAGCGCTGGGCTCCACTCCCAGGCTTTCCCCCTCAGTAGCTCTGGGGTGAGGCCTGATCATTTGTATTTCCTGTAAGTGCCAGATGATGCTGATGCTGATGCTCATGCTGATACTCATGCTGGTGCTGATGGTCAGGACCACACTGAGAATCACTGCCATGGGGACTTCTCTTCACTCCCTTTCCCCCAAATCCCTTAGACTCCTCCAAACTGCACCAAAATAGAATGAAAAATTCTGCCTGTGTGTGTATATCATCCCTCCATTTTTTGAGAAATGGAAAACAAGTTTTGTTCAAATACCAACACAGTCTTGACAAAACAGGACACCTCATTTCAGCGGCTTCACTCATTCCACGCACCCACCTGCCCTTCCAGCCAGGTCCCTCCTCTGTCTGCACAGGAGTCAGACTCGTGTGCGTGTTTCAACAGCTCCAGCCCTGCTTGTCCACATGTACACATTTGTGTTTCTCCTTCCCCCTCATTAAACTATAAAGTCCTTGAGTGTCTTTCTCTCTACGGCTCCTCAGCCCCTGATGCTGAACACGCAGTGGGTGTTTAATAAATGCAGCTGACTGATAAATGCTGACTATTTTATTGTACCTGGTAAGTAAAAGAAACAGATATTGCCATGAGAACTTCAAACTTTGCATCAGAGACCAAAGTGTGTTTATTTTTTGCAGCACTTATGTAGCCAAAAGATGACTTTGTACTCACATATAAATATGCAGGATGTTGCCAGTGAGCATTTTAAATGCTTTGATGCCATCCTCAGAAATACCATCTGTGCCTCTTCTTCTCACAGTTATCAATATGAGCCATTTAATATAAGGCAGTGTGTTGCAAACTAATAGGAAATTGTAAGAGTGATGTTAAGTTGTAGAAATATTAATATAATTGCAATCAACTTTCGTTTTAGGGGACATTCGTGATGTGCACCAACTACTTCAAATCTTTTCAGAATTAAATAAATGGTATTAGCCCTGAAGGCCACCAATGAGAATATTTTCTGAGAGTTGATAATTAACCCAGAAGTTA
This sequence comes from Miniopterus schreibersii, assembly GCF_964146895.1. Taxonomy (NCBI): domain Eukaryota; kingdom Metazoa; phylum Chordata; class Mammalia; order Chiroptera; family Miniopteridae; genus Miniopterus; species Miniopterus schreibersii. The sequence continues at coordinate 32,398,940 of NC_138111.1, forward strand.
TTATTATGATGTACTGATTTACAAATCTCATGAACTTAAATCATCAAAGGATGAGATCATTGTTTTATCTATTGACCAACTGAGAGTCGAACGGTACCGAGTTAAGGACTCAGTATATTATCACTCTTTCCCAAGCAAGCAAAGGCTATTAGGGAGCCAATCAGAAAGCAAAGCCTCTGTCTCAATGTCCTCTGAGGTCTAGAATATACATTAACCATAATGACATTGGAGGTCAAATATTTACCCAGTTCTGTTGAAAGAAGTCATTGTTATACCATGTCCCAGTTGATGTGACAATATGTGGCCTTTTAAGAGTTTTTTTAAGGATTTCGTGCTACATCTAACCTTTTTCTGATCCTTTCTTTTTTTTTCCTGATCATTAAATTAAGAAGCATTTTGCTGGTGTATGCTGAACACTTGGTTTCTTTCAGCTTAAATCTTTCTAAAGTTCAACCAGGGACCAATAATTAGTTCTAACTGAGGATAAGTGTAGGCTGTTTCTGAATTTTTAAAAAAGTGATTTCACGCTATTGTTACTTTCATAATAAAACGTAGTGACATCTGGGGTGATTTCTTTCCCTGGTCTGACTCCCAGTGCTGCTTTTATCCACCCAAGTCAAGTCTTGTTTTATAAAAGAAGCCACATTGGTGAACTTGACCCAGCCTTTTCTTACACGTACCACATAATTACAGGCACCGCACTTTTCCCCCTGGCAATTAATTAATCTTTTCCCTCAAAGAAATTAGAAAAGTAAAGGATAAAGGGTATTTTTTTCTTTAAAAGTTAAAATCACATTTTGCCATATCACATAAGGATTTTAAGCCACTCAGACTCTTTTTAAAAATTTTTCATTTACTTTTTTAATTGAGATGTAATCAACATATAACATTGCGTATGTTTAAGGTATATGACATATTGATTTGATACATTTATATATTGAATTTGATTACCATGATAGCATTAGCTAAGGCCTCTATCACATCACATAATTATCATTTCTTTTTCTTTTTTTTGGAGGGAAAAAATTAAGATTTGTTCTCTTAGCAAGCTTGATGTCTAGAATACAGTACTGCTGTCTATAATTTTAGATCTTCAGAATTTATTTCTCAACCAGTTGCAAGTTTGTACCCTTAAACCATCCAGCCCCTAGTAACTACCATTCTACTCTCTGTTTTTATGAGTCCAGATTTTTTAGATCCCACATATTTGTCTTTCTCTCTTCAAGCCACTGAGACTCTTGGCTGATTGGAATAGTTTTAAAACCAAATAGGCAAGTGTTACACATTAAAATATGCCAAGAGCAGCTATGGTCAAGAAAATGGGGAAAATAATCCTGATCCTCCTCTGCTATTCCAGAAGCAAAGTTAAAAGTGACTTCAAAGGAAACTGATATTTGGACCAATTCCGAGAAGATGAGTTTTCAATCCAGTCCATCCACTGCCAGAAACTGTGGATAATATGAAAGTAATAGTCAACACAAACCCAGTCTTCAAGAAAGTTAGAGAACATTAAATGGATGATAAGAAGTCAAAGCACTTGTGGCAAAGTACTTTTATTCTTCCAGCATTTTGCTGTTGTTTATTTTCTAAATTGTGTTGCGTTTCCAGGAACTATGTGCATCCTAGACTTTAGAATTAGCAAAAGATAGTAATCAGGGGTGTAATTAAGCAATGTGTTTTCATTAATAAGTACAGATTTTTAAAAACTAGTTAATAGCCCTTTAGTGGAAAAATTTTACTGAGAAAAAATATTTTAAAATATTTTTGTTGTTTACTAAATTTAACGTTGTGGGTTAAAAAGAAAAAAAGAGCTATATCTTAAATGAAAAGATCTGAAACTGAGCCCATTTTCTGCGGATCACTTACAGGAGAATGCTGGCAACTTAGCCTATCTGCAGTTGGGCACCAATTCATCTGCCACAAGGTAAGATCCATAGAGGGTCTGAGCTCATCACATACAAAGTACTTAGGGCTGTTTTAGACTGAATCTTTCACAATATTTTCTGCATGTTCCACATTTTTACCTGTTTTGTTAATTTGTTTGTTTTACTCAGTTGTCGCCTTTTGCAAAATTAATTTCATCCCCATAGAAAAGTTTTCTCAAGCTTCCAAATACAAGGGTGGGCAAAAGTAGGCTTACAGTTTTGAGTACATGAAGCACAGTTTATTCTTGTATTATTATTATTGATTATTGTATTACTAATTTGTATTACAATTATAAACCTACTTGTACCCACCCCTGTATATAATTTTATACACCAGCAAACTTTTAGAATCTCTCCAACTATAATATTTCCATGTATTTTTGAAGACATGTTCCTTTGAAGTGTAATGTTTTTGCAAAAAAAAAAAAATGCCTCCGATGAAGATTGTTAAATTCTGTGGCGGTGTCCCCACTGCTCTGAGGTTACTATGCAAGGTGATGGTTGTACTTTGCCACATGGTAGAATATGCACATGAGCTTTGGAATCAGACCTGGGTTCAAGGCCCAATTCCACTACTCAGCACCTGGGTGATATACGATATTTTACTCAACCCTTATAAATCTCTGTTTTCACATCTGTAAAAGAAGGATGATAGTAACAACCCTGTGGGATTACTGTAAAATTTTAAGAAGAAAATGCCTATAAGCCACTTTTGAAGAGTGTCAGCATATAGTAAACACTCAATAAATGTGACTTGCTCTTGTTATGATTATTTGGTTGCTGTTAACTTCCTCCTTTTAAGAAAGTCCTGTTTTCAATTTTGTTTAAAAATACTGTTGACCATTGAACAACACAGGAGTTGGGGTGCTAGCCCCTGCACAGTCAAAAATCCATGTAGAACTTTTGACACCCCAGAAACTTAACTACAATTAGCCTACTGTTGACAAAAAGCCTTCAATTAACACATATAGACAGTTGATTAACACATATTTTGTATTATGTACTGTATTCTTACAATAAATTTAGTAAGCTAGAAAAAAAATGTTGAGAAAATCACAAGGTAGAGAAAATATATTTACAGTATTATACTGTGTTTACCGATAATATAAGTTTACATCATCTGTTTTAGGCTATACAGTTCCTATGGGTGTTCTTTCAAATTCTCAATTGAAAGAAAACAACCTGAATATAATTGGACCCTCACAGTTCAAACCCATGGTATTCAAGCATCAACCGTACCTTATTTCCCCCAGAAATGGCTCTTCCATTTCACTCTGCTGCAAACTATGACCTAATACTAGCTCACCTACAACTTGATCTTCACTCATTCAATGTATTTATACAATACCCAGGGAACAAGTATTTATTAAAGGCTTCCTTTGTACTGGATGTGACACCAGGAAAAAAGGGGAACTCTTCCCAGTAAGATGATAATGCCATCTCTACTTTTCAAAAACTCACAATTTCATGGGAAAAGATAGATAATTTTTTTAAAGTTCAGTGCAGCCTAAAAGAATTAGGGAAATGGCAGATAGAGTCATCTTTTTAAAAGAGGACACCTTGAAAGATGGAGAGGGTTTTGTCAGGTAGAGAGGGTGGAGGCAGGGCGAGTGAGGCTCCAGGCTGGAGTACTGGGAAAGCTAAATTTTTAATCAGAAGCTGACTAATGAAGACAAGATCAGAACAAGAGGAAGAAAATAACTGGTGAGAGGCCCATTCTTGCACCTAAGGGTTGAGGTGGCACTGAGCTCTCTCTAGCCGACCACAGAGAACAACTCTCAGAGACCAGATTGTGTCTGCTCCCCAAGCCTTGTATCTCTGTCTTGAAAAGCAGTAAGTTTTGCCTCCATGAACTCCATTTTCTATACTGGCCACCTATACTTTCGTGAAATATTATTTCTTTTCTTTCACATTAATACTATTTACTAAATGGTTTGCTTAAAAATGTAAATGATAAAACCCATGTGACTTTAGCAAAGAATAAAAACTAACAAACAAAAAGCCACGTCCCTCTAATGCCAGCCATTTTAGTATTTCTGCTTTAACTCTATAGTCTGTGCGCACAGTGGCCCAGACGGGTGTCAGCCCTCGGATACGAGCTCACCAGCACCGCACACTCATTGGGCACCAGCCGCTTTCCCGTCCTTTATGTAACCCTCCCACAGCCTTTCAAAGAGAAGGTGTCACTCTCATCCATGCAGAAATCCACTCTCACATACAGAAATGGACACTTGGGGAAATAAATAACTTGCCCAAGGCCACACACCCACATGTGACAAAGCGTAGACTTAACCCAGGTCATCCCACTTCACAGCCAATGTGCTTTTAATGCCCAGAGCCGAGGTTCCCAGCACCAGTTCTTGAACTGGGACCAGGCAGCAAGGACAAGCTCCCTGGCCTGTTGTGATATGAGAAAACAAAAACCCAAAAGCCCAACATAGTGATATTTTACATAGAGACAAATTTATTCAAGAATGGTTCTTTATGAAATGATGTCTTACTTTCTTTGATATCATACCGTCCTTTATGAGATGATGAGACTGAAGACGGCAGTAGCTTTCTTCACAATGCCCTACTCCCAAAACAAAACAAACAGAAGCTGGCATGGGGTGTCAGTTTTTTAATATAAAAATTGTGTTGTCATTCCCAGAAATTCAAAATCTGAACTGTACTACTGGGTGAGAAAGTATCTCCCTCCCTGTAAGGCACGTGTTTATCTTCTGTTGTCCACATGCCTAGTCATTGTCGTCTTGAACTTTCCATGTTTCATTGCCTGGTTTTCAAGTGCTGCCACTTCCCTTCCCCAGACTTGGACCGGTTTCTTAAATGCATTTGTATTTACAGGGGGAGAGTAAGTGAATAGATAATATAATAGCTTTCTGCTGCTGCGGTTTCCACAAGAGCGAAAAGTCCAGCCTTTTCTTATCATAACTGGCTGGAAACATTCCACGTCGGAGATGTCAAGTCATAACAATGTGGAAAAAGAGAAAAGCCCACTTTGCTCTCGGAGCTACACAGTTCTTCTATAGAAAAGATGTTCTTAAAAGCTGTTTGCAATATCCTACATCAATTTCCTCTGGCAGGCATCTCATACAAAGGGGTCTTACAAATGGATTAAATGTGGTTGGGTGCAGAAGTACAGTAAGCCCTCTGTCCAGTGCTCCTGAGGGTGGACGCCGCAAACAGGGGCTTCCTTCATAAGGGTTCCCTGAAAATAGCTGACTTGAAGTTTTGCGACCAGTAATAACCTTCTTAAAAATAAACCACTTATACCATCTGCTGCTTAACAGTGCCCTATAAATTATACCAGGAATGTGCAGCTTTTCTACCCTGGCCCATGTCTTCCAAGTTGACAAAGGGATAAACAGAGCGGGGAGGAAAGGGCAGGGGAGCACTCCCTCTTTCCAGGCCTCCCCTGCTCGCCACCATTGTTTGGACTCGGCCTGCTCTCGGCGTCTTCCTCAGCAGGAGCAAGTCTGGGATGGAGGGAAGCAGAACCAACTTCCACATTTCCAAGACCTCATGAATCACGGCTGGACAGGGTTAGGTCAGAAGGAACAGGCTGAGGCGCTAGAACGAGCCCTCCGAGCTCAGGTGGCTGAAGTGGGTGTGGGCTTCGGTCCCGGCTTTGATTGCTGAGCCGATTGAGACACAGACAAAAGAGCAGAAAGGCGATCAAAATGTTACTTTTAGTATCTGACAAGTATGTATTAGAAATAACTACTTGGCCCAGAGACTAGTAAGATTTTTTTATATTTTTCCTCAAAATGTAGATTAGGTAAATCTGCAAGGGGAGAGTGAGATTTGCAGAGCAATAGTTATCTAGCCTAACTCACCTCCACCAAGACGTGGTGTGACTCAGATCCTGCTGAGAACTGGCCACATGTGAGCAGCATGTCCCCTCTCAGTGGGGAGAGCCTGGGCGAGGGTGAGAAGAAGCAGCCATTTCTACCCACGCCCCTCAGAGAGGAAAGTTTCTTGAAAAGGGTGAGGCAGGCACGTGGAGAAAGGGACATGTAAGAAATTGCAGCAAGTAGAACCGAGCAGATCTTCCCAGAAAAACCACAGTTTCTGCAAAGCACCAATTTCAAAATCCCTCCAAACTCAAAAAAAGCTTGCTCAGGCCACCCCTCAGGTCGTTAAGAGGAACAATTTTGTCTGACACTTATTCTAAAGTGCTGTGCTTTGAATCGCAGTTACATAGTTTTATTTGGCTTTTCTTTATTTAAGTAACACAAGCGATAGCCAAGTTAACATATAAAACTTAATTGAGCCTTTCTTTTAAGTAATTTTTTTACTCTTCAAAATTAAGCCAAACATGGCAATGCCTGTAGAATGAAAAAATACTCAAAAAGAAAGCCGTGTGTTCAGGAAATGAGAAAATGAAAAAAATTACTTGCACTTACACCAAATAAACTATATTACACTGGGTGTCATCCAAGCCAAGATTTTTCTCAAGGAAAGTGCAAACAAACTCATTGCAATGTAAGTCTTCGCTCCTCCTCCAGTCTGCAGTCCTCAGGAGGTCAGTCTCCACTGTGTCCTAAGGGACCAAGAGGACATTCCCCCGCTGACTCCAGCTGACTTCATTCTCTCTGAGATTAGGGTTTCCAGAGAATCGTGTGTGTGCGCGCACGTGTGTGTGCGTGTGTGCGTGTGTGTGCGTGTGCGTGTGTGTGTGCGTGTGGTGAGAGGAGCCAGCAGCAGCATTCAGAGGCACCCAACAAGTGCTTCAGGTCCTGCTCCTGAAGGGTAGAATGAGCAGCACGTAACCACTGCGGGAACAAGCTCCTGGCTTTGTGCGCAGGTGGGCTGCTAGTTTCTCTCCAGCCCCTCCTCTTAGGCACTCGGAGCTCTCCTTCAGACAAGAAAGGGGGAAGAAACCAGAAGTGACCCAGCTGAGCAAGAGGTACACTGTGCATAAGAGAAGAAAAACCAAACTGTAGCTACTGCCAAAACCCATGTGATCTGTGGTTCTTCCTTTCAGAAGATTATTCAAGGCAAAGTTGGGAGCTGATGATAGAAAATATGAATGTTAGGATGTTGAGAAAAAGGGATGCGAGGTGGGGTGGTGGGTAGACGTGAGGTGGAGTCATTTGGATAATTGTCTCAGCTAAATCCAAACTCGGCCTCTCCATTGTTGCACTTGGTCCTCAAATGGTGGCCTCTGGCTGGCATATCGGCACTTCTGGGCTTTCTTTGTCATATTGCAGATATTTATGTGGGTAGTTGGGCCTCAGTCATCTTCAAATGATTTTTTTAAAGTCTCTTATTTCACCCAGTTTGAGAACCACACTACAGAGCCTGGAGGCCTGAGTTTCCCTTCTTCCTTTCCTTCTAGGTTCCCCTAACTTGCACCCTTCTTGCTCTTCTCCTGTCACTTATTCAGACATATTTTCACTGGGACCTACAGTGAATGCAGCCCTTTTAAAACTAGAAATTAACTACCCTTGAAAATGTCTCAAGGCAGCATTCCTCCAATTCCATCATATAATAAACTCCTATTACGAGGAAAGCATCCCATTATGTCCTTTGGAGAATGCAAAAACATACCAGGCCTGTGTATTTAGTTATCTATTACTATACAACAAATTACTCCAAAACTTAGCAATGAAAACAATAAACATTTATCTTATAGTCTCTGTGGCTCAGGAATTGAGAAGCAGTTTAACCGGGTGGTTCTCTAGCTCTGGGTCAGTCACAAGGTTGCAAACCAGCTAGTCACATCAAGGTTCAATTGGTGGGAGGATCCACTTACCAGCTTTTCCACAGGGCTGCTTCTATGCATTTCCACGTGGCCTCTCATCCTCCAGGACCTCCTCAGCAGAATAGCCTGGGATAGCCTGGCCTCGTTTCTATGGTGGCTGGGATGGGGGATAGAGAGGGGGGAGAGAGAGAAAGGAAAGGAGGGAGAGAGGACAAGCAAGAGATCCTGACCAAGACGGACACCAGCCTTTTTATAACCTCATCTTGAAATTGACATCCTATTGCTTCTGCCATGGAAGTAAGTCAACAAGACCAACTCACACTCAAGGAGAGAATAATATGCAGATGGTGAATACCACCAGGTGGGGGTCACTGGGGACCCCTTTAGAGGCTGCCGGGCTGCACATCTTGGACAAAGATTGACGCATGCAGATACAGCAGATGCGGACAAGTTGTACAGCAACAGTAGAAGGGAAATGCTCTGAAATGGTAGAAAAAGAACTTAAAATTGTATGAGATGCTTGGAAGTCTTCTTAAAGAAAGCAAAGTTTGAGTTAGGTCTCAAGTAGACCTCAAATAAAGGCATTTCAGACAGCCAGAACTTCTTGAGCAAGTGGCCTGGGATTGGAGCAAGCCTCAAAATTACTTGCAGGGCTTGTTAAAATGAACATGGCTGGACCCCACTTCCAGAGTATCTAATTGAGTAAGCAGGTGGGAAGAGCAGGGAGGGGGAGCAGAAGGCATAGGGAATTTGCATTTTAGGCAATGCCCAGGCCCATGGTCCAAGGACCACACTTTGAGAAATGCTGGCATGAGCGAAGACTTGGAAGTAGAGCATATTTGGAAAGTAACAAACAGATCTTTTTACTTGTCAATTTGGACTAATTCAAGTAGTTTCAGGATCTTCTTAGAATCAGTGGGAATGAAAGGCATTAGTCTGTACTTAATGAATCCCAAACATGAACTTCTAGTGCTGGGAAGGATTCAGAGAATCTAAACCCATCATTTTACAAATGAGGAAAGTGAGGGTAGGAGATAGGCTCAAATAGAGAGTGAGTTTTCCTTAAAATCAGATGCATATTTGTGATTTCCTTCTTCCAGGGCTCCTGAAAGACATATGCTGTATGAGAGCCCTTTTCCTTTGGCGGTTGAGTGCTTTCTCTTTGAAATGAGCTAACGAGCTTGTGATCGATTTTCCCAGTAGAATACTCACCCTCTATAAAATGCATATTCCCATACTTGGGGTAGGGAAGGGAGGCAGAAAGAACTCTCAGGACACCTCTGGGTCCATTAGACAAGTTTCCTTCTGCAAATGGATGGATGTAACTCCTGCCTGGCTCCTGCTTGATGAGAAGAGGCCACCCCCACACTTCTGCTGTTTCTCGGCCTCGGCTGACCTTTTTCTCTCACAAGGCCTCAGGTACACAAAATTGGTTACCTAAATTCTGTAAAACTTGGATTTGGGGCGCTGTTTCTTTTTGAAGTCTAAATAATTAATACAATCTCAGTGCAAATTGGGATGCATCCATCTGGACTCCTGATATACGCTTCCTTAGGAAAGAGGGTAGTGAAACCCTGCAGCTTATTTCTTGCAATATGTGCACAAAATTTGCCTGATGCCTTTGTTCTGTTGTTTGAGCTTCTGTCACCTTTTATTTGACTGAATTTAGGGAAACAGTATGAAGACATTCAAAAGAAGCCCAAGGGTATCTCATTTACACATTCAAATACAAGCGGCTCTTATCATTGTTCCCCTGCCCCTGATTTCCTGTCCTCTCACTCTTACCCCAAATACCGCCCTCCACCCCACCCTGACATATATTCTTGCTCTAAAAGCAGAAGCAAAGATTCTAAAGGCAACTGAACTGTAACCCCCTTTCCACTTGTGGTTTCTGTGGAACCTCGCTTAGGCACAGATGTCTCTTTAATTGTGACATTCTGAGAAGTCCTGAAGCTTGCCACCCACACTTCCTCCTAAGGGTAGGACCTGTCCCGAGCTTTAACCTTGAATAAGGTAAACTACAGACAGACTGAAGTTAGCCACAACCTCGCTGCAGCTCCTCTCACACTGAGACCTGGTTTCCGAGCATACGTTTGTTAACTGGGATGAGAGGATGCCACGTAGCTAATGTCCTCTTAAAAAGCCGAGAGGTGAGAATGGCAAATTATAAATCCATTTTACTCATTGTCTTTACCAATTTAACCACAAATTGTTTCCTCTTCTCCCCCTGAGCACCGTTTACTGAGCTGTATCAGGTGTCCAATGGAAGCAGTGAACCACTGCTTGGAGGGAGGACATGTCTTGTGAGCACACGCAGGGGTCAGACCCTGCCTTCTCCACTTCCCAGGTCCCTGGGCAAGGCCTCGGGTTCTTCATTTGGGCCTTGGTTTCCTCACCTAGAATGGAGGTGGTAAAGTGAAGTTGTTGTGACAATCACAAACTCCACGTGCATCTAAATCACCCTGAGGGACAGCACGAGTTCAATAAATGGTAGTCATGATGGACGGGGCAGTAAATTAAACACATGATTTTTCTCCCAAAGAAGCGCACACACAATCTTCATTTATGTTGTTACAGGCTTGATCCTATTTTTCAGTGGCTCAGCACCATTTTTGTGTGTCTTACTTTTAATTCCAACTCAGAGAAATTCAAACTCGCCTGAACAGTGGTCCAGGGTCAGCCTCTGACTGAAAACTTCTGTATTGCACTGAAATGCCCACTGTGCTTTTCCCAACCAAGACCAGGTTTTTAACAACTCTGTTATCTAAGTTGTTAGGAAGGAACTGTCAGAATGGAATCATTCTTTGTATCTTCTGGGGGTTGATAGAAAAAAAGAGTTTTAAAATGTTGGAGGCTGAAGCATCAGTCACTGACATATATTCATCTGAAACAAAGACGACGTTTTTTAAAAAAAAAAAAAAAAATCTGTGATGAACATAGACACAGAAAGAAAAATACTTTGGCTGCGAAATAGCCCCATCTTCTCTGGGGAGGCTCAGGCCTCTGCCTGCTGTTCATCAGCCTTGATTTTGATGGGGCGCTTTTTAGTCAGCTGCCTCAATCATTTTGGCACAGACAAAAATCCTTTAAAAAATGTTACACTTCATCAAAGTGTATCATGAGACTTCACGGTCATTATCTCAATGGCCGCTCTGATGTGCTACAATTGGCAGAGACACAAACGGTAGGGGGTGTAGGAGAAGAAAGCCAGCGTTTCGTGTGGAAAGCTGGCAGGCCTCGCCAAGCTTCTGTCAACAACTCCACGGTCTGATCCGATGCACTGAGCGTGCTGATGATGCTCTTGTTTCTGGAGGAAGTAAACAAGAAAATGAATTCCACCGCGCAACACAGCCTCTTTGTATCTTCCAAATGGTGTGACTGGACCCGGGCCAGCTGTGTTGAAAGTTTGGCCATTTATGTCATCTGGGCCCCAGTACTGATGGAGGCTTTGATTACGACTTGGACCCAGCTATAAGACCCTTCAGGGGCAGCCACGCAGCAAATAAAGGCATTGATTGGTTGTTGGGTCAATTTAGCCATAAGGGTACAGAGCATGGCTCTTTTGAAAGGCCTAATGGATTAGCTACACAACCAGTCCCACTGCAGGCCTTATTTTTCAAGTAACTCCATGACAGTTTTCCAGCTTGGCAGGGAGCTAACTCTTCCTCGGGATCGCGCTTCGGAGCTGTTCTTGTTATCAATAGTAGGGCTCAAAGGATTAGACACAGCGGGCTTTACAATTTAATGAAAACAGCTGTTGAAGCAACAATTAAGGCAAACAATAGTTTGCATGGAAAACTATTAATTATGTAAAGTTATGCAGAAAGTGGAATACTCTTTTATTCAGGGCCTTCTAAAGCGACTGAGCTGCCTTCCATTCCCCAGCTCTCAAGTGTCAGGAAGTGGGGTGCTTGTAGGAAGCGCTCCCCTGCGTGCGGATTGAATGTAAGCAGAGCTCAAGGCTGCCAGTTGCTGCAAAGCCAGTCATGGGTAAAATATTCAGGAAAAGAATATCAGTTCAATTTATATTACTTTGGGCATCTCGGATACAAACTCAGAGCTGTGTTTTCACAAGTTTCTGAAGTTCATTTGAGCCTTGTGGTTGGGATCTCTACTTTTGCTTTTTTTTTAAAAAGCATTTGTGTAATATGCCCCCTTTCTGGCCTCACTCACCCTGAAATGTTATTAACAACGACATTATTGTTTAAGTCATTAGTAAGGAACTGTCAGAAAGAAATCACTCCTGGGGAACTGGTGAAGTCCCTTGTTCTTTGGCCGAAGCAGGTTTTCATTCTTAAATTGGGATGGTCCAACTTGGACTCTCCACCATCCCTACTTCCACCTCCTCCCCTGGAACAGCTCATCTCTCCTTTCACTCCCTCTGCTTGCCGGGGCTTTTAAATTCATTGCTTCTCTCTTTGCAATTTCCATCCTTGACTAACAGTGCTGGGAATTGACTTATGGCCCTTTTCCTACCCTGTGTTCCGCGTCTCACTCTCTTCCCGTACGGGAATCACCAAGCCAAGAAGTCCCATTAAGAAGGTTATTAACTGTATACATAAACATTGCCTCCTGCCTACAGTTAGATTTATTTCTCGCCACCTCCAAATAACTGGTTTTAACACTCTTTCCAGCACACCCAACACCTTTTATTTGACTATATTGTTTTAGAGAGGCCTCTGGGAATTTAGCTAATTTCATGCTGGAACTTATTAAGTGGGATTTGACACTCTTTGATAATTCCAATAAGCCATTAGTCATGTCTCACTCCCTTCAGGGAAAGAATGAAAGCTTTATTAGTCATAGAGCCTCTATTCTAAACATGTTACCTGAATTTAGTGGCATATGGGTACTGAAATAGAGTTGACGACATTGAATAGAACTTCCCCTGAAACTATAAGAAAGTTGTCATTGGCTATCAACAGTAAAAGAGCATCTGCCTTTTTCAGAAAATTCTCATTAGGTTCACCTGAGCATTACGCCATAATTCAGTGAACTTAATTTACTGTTAATGTTAATAAAATGAACAGCACGCATGCACACACACACAAACACGTGCATGCACACAGATTCTCTCTTCTTTTACAAGAAGATACAAGAACACAGAATAAGCTCCTTCCTTTCTATGGATAGTTTTAAAATCCAGACAGACCACATCTCTAGAAGGCCCCAGAACATAACTGAGTGTGCAAATGACATTCATTACGAGGGGCACAACAATAATCCAATTAACATGTATTTACGTAATGCTTTTAAAATCATTCTAAACTAAAAACGGCATTCATCTTTGAAGTATAACAAAAAATAAGCACCAAGTCCCAGCATACTCCAGTCCGCACTTTGCACTGGAGAGTACAAAACAGCATCAAGATTGCAAAAGCAATTATTCCAGTTAGCCAGATGTGATTTTTCAATCATTTTAAGAATTTTATTTTTTAGCCGTTCTTATTTCGTGGCTCCACTCACAGCTCTCACGCTGGCACGGTGCTTACATCTCTTCATTATTAATTCAGCTCATGGAGCTTAATTGGACAAGGCTAGAGCGAATTTGACAAACATCACAGCAGCAGAAAAAGCAATCACTCTTTCAAGATGAAAATTTGTTTGATGTCTTACTGTGTAACTCATTTACTCTCCTCGGCAGTCATGTGACCTGAATGTTAATCAGCCATTGATTGGTTCCTCTCCTTGGACAGTCACGCGACTCGAATATTAATGGGCTGGCACTTGGTAGCTGTGCTGTTAGGCAACCTTGTGATTGGCTGCCAGGTTAAGATACGGAGATAAGTGGGTGCTTGATGAGCACTTGACAGAACTTCACAGAAAATTAAGGCCCTAAAATAGCATGAGAAAGTCTTGTCAAATCAAGCATGATTATCATTGAATGCTTAAGGAATTCATCATCTGCATGAAATTGATACACTTCAGCACCAGCAGGCCCTGTAGTCAGCAGGGACTCATCAGATTTTTATTTATATGTGTTCACCAAATCACATTAATTCTGAGAGCTAAAACATGCTAAGGATGAAGGTTATTTTCTGTTCAATCTAATTTATCTATGACAATAATCATCACTAATAATGTGTCAAATTGGATTGCAGTCATTTTATGCATGCATGCTGATTTGGAAAATAGTGTTAAACCATCCCGAGGTAATTAACAACCGGTAAAGGTATGCCGGCCTGAAGTAATCAGCATATCTGGATGGAAAATTAAGTTTTATAGAATGAATTTATAGATACATATCCTTATTTAATTCGGAATATAAATTATTCCTGGTAAGAGCCGACATCATTTTTACAACACCATTAAGGCCAATAACTACTGAGGGACTCGAATCCTTAATTTGCTCCATCCTTCATTTTTTCTCTCATTTTCCGTGGTTAACTTTCTAATGGATGTCACTTCCTTCTTGGCAAGTCCTCATTTTAGAGGGGTTTGGTAGAACTGAGCAGTGAATGAATATGCATGGATTTAAGTGCTAATCACGGATGAAGGGCTCTGCGTCACACCTCTTCATACACAATGCTTTATGATTGTTGGCGGGGGTAGGGAGGTGGGCAGCCGGGAGAATTCAAAGAGGGGGGGTGGGGCCAGACTTTGGCCTTTTGCTGTTTCTCTATTATTTCTCCTCACAAAGGGACAACAGGAAATTTTGCAGATTAACTCATAAGGGATTAATGTTTCTTGGGGACTCATTTAAGCCTAAATTGCTTTTGTTGAAATACCTTTTACAGAATAGGAGCTGTGTGTGTGTGTGTGTGTGTGTGTGTGTGTGTGTGTGTGTATAAATAGCCTCCTGTTTACAGGAAATTATTTGAGTAATAGAGTATTGAAGTAATGAAATCTTAAAGAAATGTTAATACCCTTTGCTGAGCTTGGATAAAATGTTTGAGAGAAGAATTACACCCAGAAAAGAGGGGGGACAACAAATACATATAAACTGTTGTTCCTTTCCCACCACAACCCCTCCCCTGTGCTCCGCCCACCCCCATCTTAATCTCCTGTGCGACCAGGACGGCCCCTATTCTCTCCCCCTCTCTCTGGAGGTCTCTTTATTGATTAAATGAATCTGCTCCAAAGGCTGGCTCCCAGGCTCTTTGATCTAATCCGATCTGATTTTATCCTATCGCTTCAGCAGGACATCGGGGAATTAACAATAAGCAGCTTTACCACAAGTGTTTAATAACTCAACACAATCGCCTTATGGCTCGGAGCTGCTCAAGTTCCCATCCAGTCCACAGCAAACAGCGTAACAGATTGGCCATCCCCCTCACCCCCGCCCCCGCCCCTGAACCTGAGGAATTTCCATGCACTGTGAAACTAATCGCTTCAAGTTCCTTCATAAATCACACAAAGCAGATTTTAGCATCTTAACAAATTGAAAAAATAAACAAAAAAACAGCAGAGTGGGTTGGGGTGGGGGTGACAGAGAGGACTCACCCTCCAGCAACAAGGGGGTGGGAGAGAGGCAGGCTTTCTAATACTGCAGTGGAGGGGAGGCAGATGTAAAATAATAACTTCTGCTTCTCAGGCAATATGTTTCTCATCTCCTTAAATTTTAACATGAATGAAATAATTTGGGTATGCTCAAACCTAACTAGACTCCAAGCTAACAACTGACCTTATTTTTTTTTTTTTCCACTGTGATGGAAACGATGTGGTTTCAACAACAGGCCTCTTATTGTTGTTCCCGTGACAGCCCTTGAAGTATGCAAGAAAGACACAATTAAACAAGGGCCGCGCATCCTGTGTGGTGCAGGCAGCCGAGAAGAGATGTTAGGCTGAAACGGTGTGTCCCCTGGATTTCAGGCCAGCAGACACGCATAAAGGGGCATCTTAAATGATCACTCAATCACAAAACGCCGTTTTTGAAATGCCTAATTTTTTAACCCGAGGCTGCCCCTATAAATGCACCCAGAGCTCTAAATTGCAAAGGCAGACTTCACTTAATATCTTCCTCACCTCCCAACAAAAACAGTGCTTGACACCCACCTTTTCTAAATATCACAAGCACAATGAGTAAAGGGAATTCTCTCCTTTTCTAAGGCAGAAATTGTGACGCAATGGCTCACCCTTATGTCAGAATAGACAGAGCTGGGACTGAGAAACGCGGAGGGGAAATGGGCTTGTGAAAGCTGCCGGATTATTAGTGCCAGGGGGAAAATTTCACTCTGGCACTAATCTAAAATAAAACATCTTTTAGTTGCTCTATTTAATACCTACTGTACATCAGAATTACCTATAAAAACATGTTTCATAACAGAGAAACAGCCCATCTCTCCACCTCTGTCACTGCTCTCTCCATTACTCTGGCAGTTCTGTGATTTCTCGCTACATCAGCAGAGTAACGAAGTGCCCTCTAACTGGGGGCACGGGGAATTCTGTGACTCAGGTTTAGGCCCGGTTACTATTACCATGGTGAGATCGTTTTCCATATCCCCAGGGCCCAGGCCACTTACAGATTCACTCAGTTACAGCTGAGTGTTGCATTATTGCTTTCCAAAGTAAAAACATTCATTTTTATATCCTTAAATCTTTCTCCACCCACATCCATTCATCAGTATTTATCCAGATTTTCCCACCACTATACGAAGCCAACATTTGGAGATGCCTTCCCACCCCCCACCCAAAAAAAGGAGACTCTGATTTTGTGATTTCTACTCAATATGGAATGGAACGCTCACATGAAGAGTGTTATTATTTCCTCCTTGGAAATGCCTTTTGCCTTACTTTTTTCCTCCCCCTCAGATAAACGATGTCATAACAGAAAAATCCCTGTGAAGTTCTCCAAAGAACTCTTTGCTGCTTCCAGACCCTGGAACTATAATTATGCCTTGCATAATTAAAACAGAAAGAGCATCCCCTGCCAACTGTGAATGCCCGTTTACATCAGAAAAAGATAGCAAACTGCACTCAGGAAGGTTCCAGCCAAAGGAATTGAGAGGGCTGCTTGAACCCAGCTCTGCTTTCTAAATATGGTCCCTGGGTTAGGAACTGGAGGGCCGAGAAAGGGAAAGCAGGGGAGGAGGGCCCCAGCCAGAAGCCTGTTGACATTTCCTGCCTGGGCATGATGTCACAGAGTTCAGTGACTTCAGGGCTGGTGTTGACTGAGGTCTTGCTGCACACTTAGTTCAGGTGCTTCTACTGGGGAGTTCCGACCTGTCTCTCGGCTGCGTGGTGGCCTTCGGATGTCCTGAATCCCTGCACTGCCACGGAACAGTTCAGGACATTCCGCCAGGTGTAAAGGTTCTTGACACCAAGCAGTATTAAGAAGTCTCTTCTGATTGCAGTTCACTTAGTTCACAAGCTGGTCCTTCTTCGGGTTTGCTGCAACTGGAACATAAGAGAGAAAGAGACAGGGAAAGAGAGAGAAAAGAAAGGGCATTGAGCGAAAAGAAAAAGGGAAAAACCCAAAGCCACAAGCCAAAAAAAATCCCTATAAAATGGAAGTGCATTATGTTTTTGTACATTTTCAAAATGTAGCCAAACTAAACCATTAAATGAGGATTTTGTTTCACAAAGTCTGCAAACTATTCAACCGCTAAACCACTATACCAAGAATGTGGTGCCAACCAAAATATGTCAAGATTAGTAGTGCTCAATAAAATCTCAAAACCAAATGACATGCAAGCTGTATTTCACGATTAGAGCGCTTCCTTATGTCAAGGAACATACATATTAACTTGTTTAAACACAGCGATGGGCTGTCACTCTGTTTGTCAAAAGCAGAGGAAGGAGAATCTAGTGCCTACTGAACCCATCCAGATGATACTCCACACTCTCTATTTCCCTGGCAGGCAGCACGGACACCATCCAATTAATGCTTACATCATCTGAGAGGAGCGGAGCTCAAGACAAGAGGGGGGAGCGGGAGAGAGGGGGGAGCAGCAGAGGAGGGGAGAGCTTCCCACTGTACCAATGGAATCGGGGTACTAAAAGGCAGCGTTTGCAAGTACCTTGCCCAAGGCCCTGACACAAGTACAGAGCTGGGATTAGAATAGAAAATGCTTACCTTTTCATGCCAAGTCACCAAATTTACAAAGTGCAAACACCTCGAATATTCTTTTTAAATGTAGGAACTAACATCTACATAAAGCTTTAGGGCCTGCAAAGGACTCGGATATATTTTGTCACTGAATCTTCATCACTGTCGTCGTCACTTATATACTATTATCCTCATTAAACAAAAAAGAAGCCCAAGTCTCCGAGAGATGAAGTGACTTAACCAATCAGCTACATGCAGGACAGCTCTGTCTCAGGCCCCCAGACCAAATGGGAAGTATACAAAATGAAGCTGTTCCTCCCAGCACAGCGTTTCTTTATGCACCAAAATGCTTGAGCTTGAGCAGGATTCTAAAAACGGAGAGGGGTAATTATCTCATTCTCTGACTGTCAACAGCGAGGAGCTGCTGTGCACTCCTACCTGGCAGGAGAAAGAAAGGGAAGCTGTTCTCTCATTTACAAAATTAAGTAGTAAGATGTGTGATTATGTTAGGAAGACTTGAAGGGGCTTTGGGGTGAAAAGGAAAAACCAGAGCCTGCTTCCATCTGTTACGTGGATGCTTCTTCCCTTGTGTGAGCCTTGCAAGTCCCCTCCCCAAAGCTGACACAGACAAACTCCCCACCCACCTGTCCCCTGACACCCACGTGCCTTGTTCCCATCCACCCTCTAGATGCTGCAGTTTCACTGCCTCCTTTTAACTGTCACGGAGCCTTAGGGTGACGTGGGAGAGAACTGGAGTTCAAACCAGCTCTCCTCTGACATATTACAGTGTGGCTCCTTCCAGTCTGCCCCTCATTCCGCAGCCTGAGGGGGCCAGTGGAGCCTAGATGGGGTGGTCGTGTCAATTCCCACCCCCTCCACACACACACCCCCTAGTCTGATGAGAAGCCAGGCCTTTCAAGACCTGGGCACTGCTGGCATTCTGGCTTCATCCCCTGACACTCACCCACATATGCCTGACTGGTGGGCCATAGTTAGATGACCTGTCATGGGCTGAATTGTGGCCCCCGGCCTAGCCCCTTGTACCTGAGAAAGTGACTACATTTGGAGATAAGGCCTTTAAGAGGTTATAAAGGCAAAATACGGTCATTTGGGTGGACCCTAATCCAATATGACTAGTGTCCTTATAAGAAGAGACTAGAATAAAGAGAAAAAACCATGTGAGAACACAGCGAGAAGGCAGCTGTCTACAAGCCACCGAGAGAAGCCCCAGAAGAAATCGAACCTGCCGATACCTAGATCTTGGACTCTAGCCTCCAGAACTGTGAAAAAAAATTAGTGCCAGACACTATTCTAAGTGCTGCACTTGTAATGACCAACTTGATCCTTCCAGTGACCATATGGAGTAAACAATATTGATATCCTCATTTTTACACCAAAAACCTAGGATTACCAAGAGAAGTTACTTTCCCAAGGTCATACAGAGCCAGGAATTTAAAACCAAGTATCTGGTTTCAGAGTATACATTCTTAAGAAAATGTCTTCCAAGGAGAAACAGAAGAAGACAGGAAAGGAACGAAGAAGGGAAGAAATCACCAATTGTGTAAACTTAGGCAAAATACTTCAATTCTTGGAAACTCAGTTCCCTCCTCTGCTTATCTCAGGAAAGGCCCAAGTGAGATAATACCCAGGGATACGTTGTAATTGCAGGGGCCCGTAGGACCACACAGCCTTTATTTTCAGTAGCCAGAAAGCAGTCAAGTAACCACAGGCCAGCCACTTGAAGGCTGGATTTTCGGGTGGAGACATTTTGCACAGTGGAAAATCCTGAGAAGATACAATTCAAGAGAGAGAAGAATAGTATAGTCAAAGATGAGTGGAAAGAAATGCTTCTCTGCCTCCCACCCGGGGCCAGAAGTAGCACTGCCTTTTTGCAGCACTCAGGGGACACCCTTCCCCTTATCGAATCTCTGACTCCTGGAGGTGAGCGTTCCAACTGCCTGGGAGGGTCTCTGTTGCCCCTGGTTCAAAAACCACAGATTACATCTTCGATAGTCCTACAAATCACTGTCACGTCAAAAATTTCAGTTTATTCACCCAGCCTACTGGGCTTAATACTTAGAGCAGGGATCCGAATGCTACCAGAGGGGTAGCAGGATTTCCTGGTCTCTTTTCAAACTGGACTTTTCTTTTTGTTTGTTTTTTAGGTACTGTCTTCAATGGAGCACCATCTCCCTTTTTTTTTCTCTCTCTCTAATTCAGAATTGCATTGAGTGTCAAACAAGGACATAATGGGGCCTAGTAAAGAGACGTGTCTAGTTGTTCCACACCTGCAAATTCTCCTCTTCTTTGAAGGTTTTCAGATGACCTACTTACCTAGACTGAGCAGAAAGGTTCAAGGGCTTGGAGGAAATCACCTGGAAATAGAAAAGCTATGTTTAACCTAATCGCCTCCAGAAGACTCTCCTCCAGTCACCGTAATCAACCCTGTAGCATCAGGTGAAGGTTCTTGATTTGTCTGCCTGTGGCATTATGTCTCACCGCACAGCCGATGATAAACTGATGGATTATCAAACAAGATTGCAGCTTTAGCAAATAAAATCATGTTTTGTGTTAAGAGAGAAAATGCTTACTATCCCTATCTGCCTGGCTAAATATTTACATATCACAGGCTTTCCAGGGTCCCTGTTCTTTCTAATCCGATTTTTAAAAAACAACACAGAGGTTAAGTTAACAGAAAGGGAACACACTGTGCTTTCGACACTAAGCTAAGTGCGCTTCTGGGAGAAAACAGGGACTGCCTGAAAAGTAGGACGAAATCCAAGGCCTCAGGTGCCAGCGAGATCAATGGGTACATGTGACAAAGGGTGGAGCTGAGTGTGTTAGGAGGGATCCAAGTGCCTACTTTAAAGGGAACATAAATGAAAGAGAATGGAAACATAAATATGTGTGCAGCTGTGTGTGTGTGTGTGCGCGTGTGTGTGTAAGAGGGGGAGCCATGTGCTTGTATAAAGCTTCATTCCGGTCTGCGGCTTTATGCCTTTCAAAGCCCTTCTCCTCCGTTACCTGCACTCCCCCATCCACCCCCACCCCTGCCCGTTTTCCCGTTTTAACCAATCTCTCCATTTTACAGCTGACACAAAGTGAGGCCGAGGAGAAGTTAAGTGGCTCATAAAAGATCCTGGAAGGAAGGCCTCTGCTAAGTGAAATAAGTCAGAGGGACACAAATACCATGGGATTTCACTTACATGTGGAATCTAAAGAACAAAATAAATGCAGACACGAAATTGAAATAGACTCATAGATACAGAGAACAGGCTGACCTGACAGTTGCCAGAGGGGAGGGGAATGGAGGGGACAGGGTGAAGAAGGTGAAGGGATTGAGAAGCACAAATTGGTGGTTACAGAACAGTCATGGGGATGTAAAGTGCAGCGTAGGGAATATTGTCAATATTGTAATAACTGAGTGCGATGTCAGGTGGGTACTAGCTTTGTCAGGGTGATCGCTTCGTAAGTTACATAAATGTCTAACCACTGGGTTGTATACCTGGAACTAATACAAAATATATTGAATGTAAACTATAATTGAAAAATAAATTTTTTAAAAAAGGAAAACATAAGTAACAAAAAAAAAAAAAAGGTCCTGGCAAGGAGGCCTCAAACACAAATTTTCTAATTCCGAGCACAGCCCCCTCTCTGTTGCACTTCTCTGCTCTAACACAGAGATGCTCTCTCTCCTAAAGACATGGAGTGGTAGCCCTCGATGGTCTGCTCAGTGGTTAGAGCATTGGCCCACGGACTGGAGAGTCCCAGGTTCAATTCCGGTC
This sequence comes from Miniopterus schreibersii, assembly GCF_964146895.1. Classification (NCBI taxonomy): domain Eukaryota; kingdom Metazoa; phylum Chordata; class Mammalia; order Chiroptera; family Miniopteridae; genus Miniopterus; species Miniopterus schreibersii. The sequence continues at coordinate 32,420,345 of NC_138111.1, forward strand.
AAGGGCACACACGTTATTTGCAGGCTTGATCCCCAGCTCTGGTTGGAGATCACATGGGAGGCAACCAGTCTATGTGTCTCTCTCACAAAGATGTTTCTCTCTCCTTTCCACTTTCTTTGAAAAACAATGGAAAAAACATCCTCAGGTGAGGGTTAAAAAAAAGAAGAAATGAAATGGAATGTTAAAGCTTCAGGTATTCATATTGACAAATCTGAAGTTAAATTACTATTTGGGTTAAGACTGGTGAACAGAAATAGATGTAACATAAAATAGAAAGTGGACATTTTTAAATGCCTATCTTTTAAGAGAGAGAAGAGAAATCAGTTTGGAAATTTTGGTAAGTTTAAATTCGTTACCATCCCAGGGAAAAGTCCATGGCGTTGATAACAGCCACCTTGGCTAGTTCCGGAACAAGTTATTTCAGAAGATTTGACTTCCTTCTACGAGTGACAGATCTTGTAAACATGGGAGGGCAGAGAGACTTTATTCTCTGCATGTGAAAGTCACAGAAGCTCTTGGTTCCGGTCACTTTCTGTCACTGGAAACAGCCCTGGGCTGACCTTCATTGCAAAGAAATCTCTGTTCCGTAGACGTTAGAGGTCCACAAAAGCATCTGGGCAAGGTGCTCTATGCTTCCCTCCACTCAGTCACAGGGTAGATGATCTTCCAGGCAAATCAGCCAGGTACCCTGGCATGAGAACATGCTAGTTCTCAGGCACGGGGCCCGAGAATCGGGTGTTCTCTGCACGTATTGCCCACCCAGTGAACAGTATTGAGTGGAACAGTAATGAGAGTAACACATCATAAACATCTAATGCTGTATTTCTCTTTTGTAATGAATGGTATGTCATTTACACAATATATCAAAAATAAACCAGTGAAATCATGACTTTTCCCTTTTAATAATTAAAAGTCTGAAAAGAGAATACTAGTTGCTTAAAATATAAGGAAAACAATAAACAATACAAATTATCTACAAGTTTATACACCTTTCCTTCCTCACAATCTTTTTTCTCCCATCTCCCGACGGATTCTCTCTATAGTTTGGTGTGTATCCTTCCAGATCTTTTTCTATTATACATATATAATGTAAATATACACACACAGACACTTATAAAATATGTTATACACACACAGATATGTTCTTCTATCAATATTTGGTTTAACTTTGTTTAATGTATTACATAAATGAGGTGATACTTTATACACAATTTTGCCACTTTATTATTATTTTTAATATTATGTGTCAAAGTTCTTTTCAGGTTAATAGACAGAACTCTACCTCATTCTTTTTTCTTTTTTAAAATGTATCTTTATTGTTGAAAGTATTGCAGACATCCCTTTTTTTCCCCCTTGACCCCTTCTACCCCTTACCCACCCCCCATTTTTAATTGCCACTTAACATTCAAGAGTATGGATGTCCCATAAATTATTATGGATTCTACTGATGGACATTTAGGTAATTTTCAATTGGGGGTTATTTTAATCAAGAATGCCATAAACATTCGTGTGTGTGTTATTTTGTGCACATGGTGGAAATCCTGATTTGAAAGAAATGTCTGGTTTTAATTTTAATAGATACTGCCAAAATAACTATCACTTTATACTTCTACCTACAGTATATTAGTACCTGTTTTTTCACTCTCTCACTGACAGTGGCTATTATCAAATTTTTTAAATTTTGCCAATTTGATGGGCAAAACCTACCTTCTGTTATTCCTTTTTCTGTGACCTGCTATTTTCTATGGATTTAGGGAGTACTTTAAATGAGTTTTAGGAACTCTATACATTATCCATTTTGAATTACATATGCTACCAACCCAATATATGACAAACGTTTTATCATTATCTTTTTTATTGTCTTTTATCCTACAGAAATTTTAAATTTTATGTTATAAAAATCAGTTATTTTTTTTAATGGCCTCTGAGTTTTACTTGATCTTAATAAGGACTTTTCCACTCTGAGTTATTTTTTTCTACATTTTCTTCTAATACTTATATTTATTTGAGTATTTATTTTTACACTTAGTTCCTTGATTCATCTGGAATTCATTTTTATGTATCTAAGAGATAAGGCTCTTACTTTATTTTCTTTCCAAATAAATAGCTAATGTTCCCAGCACCATTTATTAAATAGTCCACACTTTACTCTCTTATCTGAAATGCAAACTTTTCCATAGAGTAAATACCTGCAGGTGCTCAGGACTCTCTAATGTCAATTGCAATTATCTATCTATCTCTCTCCAGTCATTGCAACACCATTTCAATTGCTATGGCTACATGTCCTGTTTTGATATCTGGTAGAGCAAGTCCTCCTTCATTGTTCTTTTTTCAAAATTATCATACGTAATGTCGAACATTTTCTCTCCCTTTTAAAACTTTTCTTACATATCAACAGGTAAATATTAATTTAAAAATGTTATTGAGATATAAAGAATAACAGTAAAATGAATATATGTACAACCTCCATTCTACATTTTGTGGCCATTGTGTGTGTGTGTGTGTGTGTGTGTGTGGTCAGTCATCATTAGTTTTGGTACCTCGACTACATAAAATGATAGCTGAATTGGAATAATTTCCTTGTTTATTTACAGTAGAGATTAACTAGTTCTTAAGCATTTGAAGATTTGAAATCCATTAAATAGTCAAGGCCTTGCATCTTTTGTGGGGTAGATACTTTTCTTACCTTGTCAATTTCTTCTATGAGTACAGTTCTCTTTAGGTTTTCTCCCACTTCTTGAAATAATATTAGTAATTTATATTTTCCTAGAAAAGTGTTTCTTTTCAAGTAGATTTTGAATATGTTATTTTAAAGTCAAACACATCATACTCCTATAAGTTTTTCAATTTCCTCTAAATCTGTAGTTGTGTTCTCCCTTGTTTCTAACGCGTGCATCTTTTTTTTTCTTGATCAGACTTACCAAAGGTTTTGTCTAATTCATACACCACTTCAAAGAAGTAGCTTTGGGTTTTATAGACAGAGTCCATTGTTTGGTGTCTATGTCATTGATTTTATTATCTCCATACTTGTACATTTTTATTTATTTTGCTGCTTCTTTTCTCATTTACTGAGATTTTTTTGACCCCTTCTTATTTTCTAATAAGTGAATTGAGGTGATAATATTTCCTCTAAGTGCTGCATTAGCCATAGTCAGCAAGTGTTGATTGGTAGAGCTTTGATTTTTGTTTATTTATAAATGATTAATAGTTTGTCTTTATTTTCCCTTTAAACCAAGAGTTATTTAGGAAAGTGTATCTTTTCTGCTTTGAAATGCATAGAGTAGGACTATAATAGTCTCATTCTATTGTTACTATTTAATTTTACTGTATTTTGTTCAGAGTATAGAACTATGATTTCTGCTCTTTGGAATTTGTGGAGGTTTTCCTGTAGACTAGTACATTTTGTAAATGTGCTGTGGATCTTTGAAAATAGTGCAAATTCTCTATTGAAGAATATGAAGTTTACAAATACTTAAAGTGTATAAATTATATATGCTATAGCAGAATTATTAAATGTGTTTTAAAATTCTGTCTCCTGGATTTATTCATTCTCATCAAAGTTGTATTAAAATCTCCCACTCTAATTATAGGTAATCCATTTCTCTTTGTATTTTCATCACTCTTTTTTTCTTTGCTTTATATTTTATAACTTTTTTCTGCATACAATTTCATGATTATTGCATATTTCTGTCAAACTTTTTGTATTACTTTTTGAGGGGATGTTACATATCTAAACATCAAAGTTTGGCTTCTTTTTTCTTTTTCCAGTCTGAAAGTCTGTTTTTTAAAGGAAGAATTTAAGCCATTCTCATTTAGTGTGAATACTTATATATTTGACTTATTTTTGAACAGTTATTTTTATGTTTTCTATTTATCATTCTTTTGCATTCAGTTTGTTTTTGGTTTTTGTTTTGGTTTGTTTTTTTTGTTCTCTGCCTTTTGTTGAATTAACTTAGTTGTTCCATTTATTTTCTTCTTTTTTTAAATGTTTAAAAATACATGCATTTTTTCTTATTCTTCTTAGGGGTTGCCTTGACACTTAACTATTCACACTTAATGTATATACAGTCATGCATCGCTTAATGACGGGCACATTCTGAGAAATGTGTCGTTGGGTAGGCTGTTTTGCTATGTAAACATCTTAGGGTGCACTTACAGGAACCTACCACACTTAGGCTGTACTGGAATAGCCTACTGCTCTTAAACTGCAAACCTGTACAGCATGTTGTACTGAATGCTGTAGCCAATTATAACACAATGGTAAGTATTTGTGTATCTAATAGAAAAGGCACAGTAAAAATGCAATGTAAAAGGTAAAAAAAATGATACACTTATATAAGGCACTTACCATAAATGGAGCTTTCAGAACTGGAGGCTGCTCTGAGTGAGTCAGTGAGTGAATATGCAGGCCCAGGGCATTACTGTACACTGCTGCAGACTTTATAAACACTGTACACCGAGGCTACAATAAATTTATTAAAATATTTTTTCTTCAATAATAAATTAACCTTAGCTTACTGTAACTTTTTTACTTTATAAACTTTTTAGCTTTTTTTAACATCTTGACTTTTCTGTAATGACACTTAGCTTAAACACAAACATTGCACAGCTGTACGCGGAGCTGTCATCTCCTATGATAACAATTATTTCTTCTGTTTACCTCCTGAAGGACCTGCCTGAGGCTCTTCTTGAGGAGCTGTCACTCTTTTCAGAAATATAATGATTTGCTTGGTTTGTCTCTTTTTTCATCCTAGATTTGCTTAGAAGCAGATAATGCACCGTGAACATTCCTCTCTATTACCGAAAACCTTTCCGTGTTGGGGTCCATGTTTTCAAACTTTTAAGGAGCTTATGGAGATCTGAAAAAGCTTCTGCCAAACCCTTCAGTGTGAATTTTCTTGGGGGGGGGTGTCTTCTTTTCCCCCCCTGCAGTTTCCTTTTCTCTCACCTTTTCTTCAGCTCCGTGTTCCTGTTCCAGTTCTAACCACTCCTTGTGAGTTCACTCCTCAGGAGCCACCTCTAGGAGCTCCCCAGTGGCATCCTCGCCCACACCCAGGTTAAAGCTGTTTGTCATCTCAGCCACAGCTTTGATTTTTGCAACCTTCGTGCTATGTTACAACAGCTATGAAGTCACAAGATGATAGGAACTTCTCAGCTCCATTATAACCTTAAGGGCCCCTCACCATCTATGAGGGCCATCCTTGACGCAAATATAGTCAGGGGGCTCATGACTGTATCTTATCAATGTCTAAAAATAATTAGTATTCCTATTATCCTCCTGACCAAGGCAAAAATCTTAAGACATTTCAATTCTGGCTCCACCCTTTTCTTTCCTATTCTATAATCCCTGTACTCGCACATCTCCTACTACGGGATTTTAGTCCCATATTATTAACAACTATTTCTATATTATGGGTCAAATAGTTCTTTAGACTTGGCTATAACTTTAATGTTTTTTTGGCCCACATCTTCTTTATTGCTATGTACATTTTGTTTTCTAATTGTTTTACAGCAATGTGCTTTGATGATTACTTTCAAAGAGGGCCTGTGGTCATGTCCAAAAATGTCTTTATTTAGACTTCCCACTGGAACACAAATTTTGCTGGGTATAGAATTTGAGGGGCAAAATTGTTTGCTTTTACTAATAGATAATCTTTAGTATTTTGACTTTATGTACTTAGTCACTGTTTGGGTGTTTTTTTTTAATGAAAGGAAAAATGCGGTAAATTCTACTTGGGAGAAAAAAAATTACTGAAGTTGATGTTTAATACATAGAGGAATTGTCTTGTTTACCCTTTAATTTTGTGTGGGGTGAAGAAGCAAAGAAACTGAAACAGAAAATGGGATTTATTCTTATAAACTCTTATGTAAAATGAGTTCTAAGTACCATCTGCTAAAGTGAAGAGATTAACAATAGAAAAGAAACTTCGAGAGCTTCATAGGCCACTCTAATTCTTTTCTAAAAACCTTGGAACTATATTCACTCTAGAAAGAGTCTGATCTAAGCTTAAGTAAAAATTGTTTTCTCCAATGCACTGTTGTTCAGATAATGAGCTGTTGATGATAGGTAATGCTAATAACAAGGGAACCAGAGCACACCAATGTATTTGTATTTCTTTAAATTTTGCTCTAACATGCTCTGTTGTTAATATTGACAATATTTTGTCAATAGAACTTGTCACATTTTACCATTTTAATAGGGAGCGCTTTTTAAAGAGAAACCTCTATTTGCATAGAATTTTAACCATAATCTATGCTCTTGGTTACTCTTACTCAATGAAAAAATTTAATCACTGGAGTCACAAAACTCAATCCAAAAAAATACCATTCTCCACATAAGTTTCATGGACTATTGTAAAGAAGGAAATAAAATTTCTGAATGACTAATTTTACACACTAAAACCTGTAAAATGACAATATTTTTCCTTCCTCTATGTACCTCAGCAACATCTCCTTCCCTTCAAATCTCCTCTTCGTTGGAAAGGAGGAAACTGATTGCACAGAATCTTATTCAAACCCAAGAGAACAATTCATTAGTCACATTTCAAACCTTCTGCTGAAAGCTTGAGCCTTTTAGATCAGCCACACCATTGCTCACCAGCATAGCCCTTAGAATGACTAACACTGTCCAAAACAGAATGTACAAATCATAGCTACTGAAAGGTCACGAAGAAGCAGCTTTGGGTAACAAAATTTTATTAGACGAATTAATCAAGGAATGTTAATGTGGGTAGTTATCTGTGGCTATAAAAGAGGGGATAGGAGGGATAATGAATTAAGGAGACTCTACAGCCACCTTCCTTATATTTATGTACTATTTAAAACTTTTATAATGAGAATATAATCATACATAATTGTGTAAAATTAAAAAATAAGGCAAATATTACAAAGTAGAATGTTAACAAAGAAAGGACCTTTGGAGGTGACCTGGACCCAGGTCCCTCAGTTGGGAGGGTATTAGAGAATGGAACTGATGCACCCCAGGTCACGGAGTAACCCAGTTTGTAACGCCAAACCTCCATTTAAAGGAGAGAGGTGGGGAACAGTGCAGAGCTGCTCTAACGACAGGTGTCTTCCTTTGAGAAAACAGATGTCAGGGCTTGAGATTGGTTAATCCAGAAACCAGGTAGAAAAGTTTTTGTTTGTATAATGGAGGATGTAGAGAAATATGCCCAAACCAGGGGACATGAGCTAGGAAAGGTACGGGTTTAAGTCAGAGTCAATCTGAAGATTTCGAATCTAGGTTATTAGAACGAGTCAAGACATCAGGATCAAACTGGACCAACTGGTTGTCTCCAACAGCTCTAGAGCTGGATCCTTGTTTTATGAGTTTATTAGACAGCCAGAGGGGTGGGGTGGCAGCAAAGATAGCAAAGAGCTGCTAGAATACAAGAACTACATATTAAATGCACTACTCCATCACATGTCAAACACCAGTAGTAAGAATTTCTTATGCCAAGTGATGAGTGGTGCAAAAGCATATATAAAATGTTACAGACTTTTAGGGTAAAAAGAGCTGAAGTCCTTCAACAGGAGCTAAAAGCAATCACTGAAATTTATTTTCTTACACTGTATTGCTGTAACCTAGCAATATTGTTTTCACGTGATTGAGACTGAGTCACAGGCAATCTTTATTCCACTGTGTGGCAGAATCCAAAAAGAGAGTGCATTTCGGGGGAACCAGAAAGAGATGAAAAAACTTAAGGACTTGGACACAAATGGTGCTGGTATCCATAATGACTTCTCTTCGTGTGTCCATTGTTTCTTCAGATAAAAAACAAAATGTTGTCTTATAGGCAACAAAATAATATCATAAAGTTATAAAGACCAGAGTAAATTGCAGTTCAAAATTAAGTTTCACATTTGCTGAAAGCCTAAACAAACTTCCTGATAATTAATCTCCAAAATGTATAAATCTGCTGCAGATAGGTGCACATAAATTATAATAAAGAATGCTGGCATGCAATTTGATTCAAAGTGCTTTTTAGTAAAGTACAGAGTGATGCATGCTGAGGAGATGTAGGTATATTTAATTGGATACAATTAAAATAATGATGTGTGTTTAAAATAATGATATATTTAAATTTTTTTAAGTGTAAGTGACTGACAAACTCATAATAAAAAGTCAAAGCAGTAACTGCTTTTTGATTACTTGATTATTCACAGAGCTAATGCCTTTTATTTAACAAGTAATCAGTAATGCTGTGAGAATGTCACACTGGAGGCATTCCGGAGCCCCGCTGACAACGTGGGCCTTGGCTGCCCCCTCTTCGGAGTGTGTTTCACCCTACAGGTCTCTTCTCATGCCAACTCCCATCGTCAAAACAGAATTTCTTTTGAGATCGGTAAAATGATGACAACTGTTGAAGCTGGGTAATGGCACACGAGGTTCAGGGTATGTTTCCTCTCTACTTCTGTGTATGTTTGCAGCGGCCTTTTATTAACTAATGACAGAAACAGAAGCCTCTCTCTACCTTGGAGTACAGGTTCTATAATGTTTCATAACGTTGACTCCTCCCTACGCAATGGGCATAATCTACTAACATGCCAGGGCGGGCCCTGGTTCTACTGCATGAAATTTCTTTCGCATTTCTACTAGACTTTTCTTCCAGACACGCGGACGAACAGCAGACAGGTGCACACCCCTAACTCTGCGCCCGGGTTAGGCAAGGCCCCTGCCAGGGCCGCACGGTGTCTCCGCCGTCTCCCGCCTTCTGAGACCTGAGCTACTATTTGGTTCCCTTGTTGTTCACCATGCTTCTCGCTTCAGCTCGAACCTGTGAGTCACATCGCCTCGTCCACGGACCAGGGCTTCCCAGATGAGCAGCTGATGAGCTACCCTGCAGCCCAGACATCTCCTTAGGCTCTGTCCTCTGCAGCCCTGCTGTCACCTCAAATGGACCTCAGTCAGCTCCCTGCAGGGTTGTGTGGTAAACCAGTGCCCTTGAAAACCAAGCTCTGTGATTCACGATCTTGGGAGAGGCAAATGGCTTGGTTGATTTCTTTTATTTCTGTTTATATGACTAAGCTTCTGTGCTCAAAAAGGGAAACTAGGGTTATGGTGCACTTATAACATTTCTTGAGGATTAAAACCATGGTATGCACCCTCTGTCTTTTCCCTTACTTTTTGTGTTTAATAATTGATAAATTATAACCACATTTTCAGTATTTTGAAATAGATACTCTGGAATTTTGAAAGATCATTCTCAAAAATATCTCAATTCCTCTAGCAGTTAATAGTTTCACAACTTCACAAGGTCATCTTAGAAGCAATTGTAGAGCAGGGGTATCTTCTTTGCAAAGCACATGTAGGACATCCAGAGAAGAACATGCATTGGGGGGAGAAAGGTCAGTGAACTTTTGGGAAATATTTGTCTTATAGCAATCCAGTTTCAGCTTATATGGACTATGATACCAAGCTTTTGACTATTCACTGGTGATGACCCAGTTTATAAATTGTACCTGTCTTTTCTTATTCTTATTTTCATTCTGTCCATCTTTCAATACTTTATTGCTCAATAGCAATAACAACTTTAGTAAAGACAAGGCAAAGAAAGAAAGGTAGAAAAAATGAAAGTAATCTATTGTACCCATTTTAGCATCTATCCAATAAGATTGTTTGAAGGAAAACGTAAAACCTTTGACCAAAATGACATCTGTGGAGTTTGAAGACCCGTGCAATTACTATTTTACAAATGCTAAAAGCAACAAGGGGGTTGTTTTTATACCCAAAATTTAGCAAGATAGCCATGAAATCCAATTCTCCAATACAGTGACCCAATTTTTATAAGATTTTCAGTTGGGGTTTCATATGCAGCAGAGCAGCTCCCTCGCTGCAATCTGTTGAAAGTCAACCCTCTACACTAGGGTTTGTAAAAAAGAAGATAAAAAATAAAAAATAAAGATTTTCAGTTAACATGATTTCTATAAACAAGTATGCGACGAGTATCCAGGACCTAGCTGGATGTCTGAAAAATCAGTCTACATCCCACAAGAGTGCTTGCATTTGAATTCTTACATGTTATGTCTCAAAGGACTGTTGAAATTTTAATTAATGAAAAAATTAAAATTTTAAAGAGAATTTTCCAAAGTAAAGATACATTTTAAGAAGATATTTGTCTTCTCTCAGCAAGTTTTCACATTGCCAAGCTAGTTTTCTTAATGCTGCTCCCTGTTCCTTCATTTCCTTCCCGCTCACCCACAATCACTGGCCCAGATGTCCCCCGCCAGATTGTACATGGCAGAGAAAGGGGAAACACAGGGAACAAGGAAGGGTGAGGAGGGGTGAAAGAGCCAACAGCAACTTTTCCTAGGGCCAAGGTTTGGAGGTTATGCCACAAGTTAAACACACAGCAGCCAAATTATTTATTTTGCAGTTAGTGGAATTTTCTCCTTCAGTGTCAAGAGGCAGGATCCAAACTTTAGAAAGTCACAGTTTTCCCAAGACTTAAAAGAAAGATAGCCTTGATCATGCACATATTCTTGGAAGGCTTGCAGGCTAGAACTGATGTCCTTCCACTGGATGGGTTTACAGGCCAAAACGCAATCAAGGCTTAGGAGCTCTGCCTTCAGTTACAACTGCAAGTGAGGTAAATAGAGATTTCCAAATTATGTTTTCAACCTGCCAATGCATCTTCTCCTCCCCACCTCCCCACCATGCCCCAGCTCTGAGATTCAAATAACTGCTCCAGCCTGATTTCTGTGGCTCAGCAGTTGAGCATCGACCTATAATCCAGGAGATCAAGGTTCGATTTCTGGTCAGGACACATGCCCAGGTTTTGTGCTCGATCCCCAGTAGGGGGCGGAGCGTACAGGAGGCAGCCTGTCAGTGACTCTCTCATGATTGATGTTTCTCTCTCTCTTCCTCTCCTTTCCTCTCTCTGAAATCAATAAAGATATATTTTTTTAAAAAAAATGACTGCCCCATATTCATTGAGGTATTGTTATCTAAGATTTTTTTAAATCTCTGAAGGACATGGAAAGGTAAGCAGGGGTCACAGTATGGAAGGTGGCATTACAGGCCGTGCAAAAGAATATGGCTTTCCCTTTAGGGGGAGCTGTGATACATTTTTAAACAAGGTAAAGATTAGACCATGTTTATTTTAAAAAGATAGTTCTGAAGATGCCATTTTCTTCCAAAATAATGTATAAATTTAATACAATCAACACCGATCTCAACAAGTGTTGTGTTGAAACTTGATACAATGATGCTTAATTTTATTTGGAAAATAAGATGTTGGGGGCTGGGGGAAGTAAGTATCTGCCACAAAAATTGTAAGTAAATGAATGAAATGCAAAAAGGGGAACTGGACTACCAAATACTAAAACCTGCTAGAAAGCTACTGGGTTTGAAATAACAGGGCACTTTTGCTAGAAGTCATAGTCAGATTGATGAAATAGAATAGAAAGCCCAGAAATAGGCTTTAGTGTATGACAGAGTGTTGGCACCTGAAATCACTGGGGAAAGGTTTGGTTAAACTATAAATAATATTATAAGTAATATCAGAAAGCTGGCAACCAGTTTAGGAAAAATGAACTTCTGATCATTGTCTCACACCTCATGCCAAAAAACTTCCAATTAAAAACAAGTATAAGTCATGAAACAGCAAAAAAATATTACAAGAAATTATATGTGATCGAAAGTTCCATTTCAAGTAAAAATGTTTCCTAAGGAAGTGATGCAGAAAGTGATATAAGTAGATACATATAGAAAGGTATTCAATATAATATCATTCATAAAATCAAAACAACTTGAATGACTTTCAAAAGAAAACTAAGTAAATGGTAGTACATCCATATAATGGGATAATATAAAGCCAACAAAAATGATATAGATGTGTGTGTATTCATTTATAAAAATACTCACAACCTATTAAATAAAAAGACAGATCAGCAATCAGAATTATATCATGATCTAATTTGTGTATATGTGTACATAATCATAGGAGAAAGTCTAGAAGGATACACACTGGCTTTTCAATTGGTGATTGCGTTTAGCTATTTAACAATAAGAAAATATTGCTTTTGCAGTGGAGGTAAAAATGTGAAAGAGTGTATTTTGAAGGAGAAAATAAGATTAGGTCTGAGAGTAGTTTGAAATGGGCTGGAGTAAGGAAGATTAATGATAAATTAGGAGGTTGCTGCAAAAGCCCAGCTGATAGCAGATGAGAACCTAAAGAGAGCCAAGGGCAACAAAGCTGAATCTGAGAAATATTTGGGTGCTGGAAGCAGCAGGACTTGGTGATCAGCTGGGCCTTTGTTACAGGTTTGTTATTTAGGATGCCTATAACTTAAGTAGATCAATGGATCATTAACAAAGAAGGAAGCTAGCACTGCATGGTAGGGCAGGTGAGCAAGCCAATAGATCTACCTTTAGACATAAATTGCAGGACATTATGGAAGAGCTGGAGTAATTGTCCAGCAGGCAACTGGAAATAAGAGACTGGAACATGAGACATGGAGTTTATTAGTGGAAACCATAATCATGGCTTATAAAAGCACCTGTAATTCTCCAGGGGAAATGATCACTGGGTCCACACTGTTCCTAGAGCTGTTATCCCACCTGACTACGTTTTCCAAATTACATGGCATTCTATTTCCTGAAATCCTAATCATACAAATCTCTGTATCATTAGGATTTCCACTGTATCATAGTCCAGATTAATAAACTGCCAGTCCCTGTTTTAAATCTCCCTTTGGTTTCTTATTTCATTCAGAACAAAATTCAAATTCTTGGCGAGGATCTACTCACCCTACATGATTTAGACTGATGCTCTCTCTGGCAGTTTTTCTCACTATGATCTTGCCATTCTGGCCTTCTTTCTGATCCTTGAACATACTTTTGTTTGTTTGTGGGGGTTTTTCCATTTTAGGGATCCACATGCTCTTCCCTTTGCCTGGAAGGTTTTTGTTTGGCTTGCTTTATAACTGATTCCCTTCTTATCTTTCAGATCTCAGCTCAAGGTCACCCTCTTCAAGGGGCATCCCCTGACCCCCATTTCTAAAGATCCACTCTCCTCTACATACTGTTGCTACTTTATCACATCATTGCATCATATTTCCTTGACTGAACTTACCTCTACTTAACATTATTTTGTTACTTGTGCATTGTCAATCTTTCCTTCTAGATTGTAAGCTCCATAAAACAAGTCATGCCAATCCAGGACCTATAACAGAGCCCAACATATAGCAGGCTTTCAAATATTTGTGGAATGATATAATGTGGAATGAATCAAAGAGCGATGCATTTATAGTAAGGAGCGTTACATTTGCAATCAGAAGACCCAAATGCAACACAACCTTGGCTAAATCAACCTCAATCTTCATATCTCTAAAATGTGGCCAAAAATGTCTAGCCTACCTATGTATTAGGGTTTTTATGAGAATTTAGTTTTCATGAGACTTCATTCATTCTTCAATAAATGTTTCCCAAATACTCCTATGTGCTAGGCACTGTGTTAGTTGCTGTGTTCATAGATATGAGTAAGGAGTTTGGTCTAGTAGCTGAGACAGTTATGAATGCTAAGACTATTATCAAAAAGACCAAGCACAGGGTGCCATAAGAGCACATAGGAGAGCTACCAAATCCATCCTCAGGGAATTAGAGAATGGTGATCAGCAACAGAAATCAACCTGGCAAGGAAAAAGGTTTGGTGGGAGGTGGGTAGGCAAAGAAGGGGAAAGTAATCCAGACAGAGGTAACAATATGTGCAAAGCAAACAAGGACAAGGCATATTGATGAACTGTTTATGTTATTCAGTATGGCTGAGACTAGAAAGAGGGAGTAGTGGCAAAATTCAAGGCTAGAGCTCTAAAGTGAATCCAGGTCATGATGGGCATGGAGAATTTGGAGCATTGGCAGGACCAACTGCTTAGGGTGGTGGCGAGTTTAAGCTAGGCAATGGAGAGAAAATTGGAGGGAGACAAAATAAGGGACTCAAAATTTTCATTAAACCAAGAGAAAACTAATGGGTGGCTTGAATTAAGAGTAATGATGATGATGGATCAAAGAGACAAGATCAAGAGATACTTAGGGCAGAGATTTGGGGTGACTGTCAAACCATGTTTCTGGGAGACATCAACGTGTTGAGGGATTGACTGAAAATTCTTTAATAATAGAAGTCTTTTCCTAATTCAGTGAAAAGATAATAATTAAAGGAGAGGATTTCCTTAATATTATGCTCTTTTAATTTTCCTTAAACTTTGGATTCTGTTTTCTATTTATAACTACCTGGCTCAAAAGAGAATTCTATGCTTGATTGTTTAAGATTGGGGGTCTAGAGGAAGCAGATTCTAAGACAGAGTTTAGTGTGCAGGATGTTCAGTAAGAAGTGTCCTTGGGATCAACAACTGTGGAAGGGAAGTGAAAATAGGATCAGGTGAGACAGAAATCAAGTCCAATATGGGCCCAATGACACACTTGGACAATCCCACAAAGAGCTCTGCTGCTCAAATGGCCTGCCAGAGTTGTCCCATGCTGGACTGAATTGGCCAGGCAGGCCTTTAAACCATCTCAATCAGTGGTTGGGTGTAAGCCACCCCGGGAAGGGTGTAACCTTGGGTAAGGCAGTCTTCTGAGGTAAGGAGGTAGTGAGGTAATCCCTGAAGGGGCTAACAATAAAGGCTGTCAGCAGACCACATTCCCAGCAGCTGGGTCAGGAAGTTCTTCATGGACATGAGATCTGAGCAGTGCACCTCCATGTCACAAAGTGATTATAAGTCTGTTATTTCAACATATCAAGACTCCCGGAGGACACCCTGACAGCCAGGAAATATGCCACCCTGGGCAAGTGTGACAACTTCTTCCCTTCCTATACTCTTTAACAAACCTTTACTGGGCACATTTGTTGTGTCAGGCACAGGATCAATGCTGAATGTCACGGAAATGGCCTTCATGGAAATGATAATGTAATGGGGGAAACAGTTTTTTTAAAAAAAGAAAAATATTATACAATTAAATTATTCCCATAGAGGTAAGTGTTCCAAAGAAAATGAAAAGGGTGAGTAACTTGGAGAATTGTCATTACACAGCATGCCTCAGGAAAGTCCTTCTAGAGGCTACCTACATTCCTTGGCTTGTGGCTTTGTATCTTCAAAGTCTGCAGCACAGCATCTTCTCTCTTCTCTGGCCTCTGCTTCCACCCTTGTATCTTTTCACACTGACTGTACTCCTGCTCCCTTCATATAAAGGACCTGTAATTACATCAGGCCCACGTGGATAATCCAGGATAATCTCCTCATTGCAAAATCCTTAACTTAATTGCATCTACAAAGTCCCTTTTGCTATGTAATGTAACATATTCACAGGTTTAGGGGATTAGAGAATAGACAGCCTTGGGGGGGCATTATTCAGCCTACCACATTCAATTTTCTAATCTTTAAAATGAGGATAATAATAGGATCACCTCATATGGTTCTTGAGAAAAATTAAATTTATATCAAGTACTAAGAACACTGCTTGGCACAAAGAAAACCCTCCATAAATGTCAGCAGCTATTTTTCCCAGGTGGGCTTCCTTATCTATGCCCTCCTCTTCATACCTGGTGTTTCTGCCTTAGTTCAGTCCCTATTTAGATCTTCCCACAATCATCTGTTGGCTTTAGTTTTGCTTTCTTATACACATATTCCTACATCCCCACCCTCACTACCACTACCAGAGTGGAACCACAGTGATCATATTTTATTAATTCACTCAATAAATATGTACTGGGTGTCTACAATAAGCTACACACCCGCAATCACTGTCTACATGACCAACTCCTATGCCAGCTGGACATCTTGAGCCAGATATTGAGTCTCATTTATCTCTTTACCTCCACATTTTACAGTCCCTGGACCACAGTAGGTGCTCAATAATGCCTACCGAATGAGTTAATGAATGGGTGAATCCAGTTATAACATTCTATAGTTCTGTGATTCTACAAGAGTAGGAGCCCTAAAAATTCTCATCAGAGGAACTTATTCAAACTATTTCTAAAGCACTTGAGGTGCTATAAAAATGTATGGCTGTAGCTCAGTGCATCCTTGAGAAGCATTTCTGCACCTCCACACCTCCAGAGGCTGCCTTGGCCAGAGCTGCAGAGACACTAGTGTGGAAACGGGATCTAGGTAAATTGTGGAAGAGGCAGGCTTCAGAGCAGATACCTCTCTGCAACTTTTAGGAAGGAGAATCAAGTGACCCTGTGATGTGGCTGCCATTTTGGTAAGGATATATTTTCTCTCTTTCAACGAAATCTCATTTCCTCTCCACCACCACCAAAAAAATAAAAAATAAAAAGGCAAGGTACTGAGAAGGGCCCTTCTCTCTGCTCCCCATTCAAGAGTGCCTGCCAAGCCAATTAATACCTCCTGAATGTTATCTCCCTGCTATGATAATGTTATGTTAATAAATGCAATTAAGATAACATTCAGGAGGTGTTAATTGGTTTGGCAGATGTACATGAATAAGAAGCACAGATATTTTGCTTTCCCTATTTATGGAGGCAGGAAGTGACACAAAGTCGGACAAAAGGAAACTTAATTTGCCTCCAGACTCTTTCAATATCACTTAGGCCTTTTTTGTTAAGTAATATGTGGGATTCTTAAAAATGCTAATTTAGACGGTACTACAAAGATGAAGTGATTGTCAAATGTTGCAAAAACACTAAAATTGTCTTTTGCCACCAGAATCAACTGTAACTATGTGGTGTTTACTCCCTTTAAAATACAATATATGCCTATATGCTATATATATACATATATACACACTCTCTCTTTTTCAAATGTGGCTATAGCATATCTGCAAATAAATTCTCATGCTAATCTATGAAACAGATTGTTCCAAAGGACTAATTTCTAGACTATTCTTTTTTTAATTTTAGTACAGTCGACATACATGACTATTATGATGTAATTAGTCATTTAATAGATTCCAGTGATATAAGAGTTAATGTTCTTTTATTCTAACCTACAACAAAATGATAGCTTTAATTTTTTGTTTTTCGTGTTTAGGAAAAAAGTATATAGTGTACCTTTCAAAACAGGTTTTCTCTGAAATTTATATTTATACAATATATTTACACAATATATTTATACAATATATATAAATTTGTATGAACTTGAAGCACAGAAATGTTACACTGTATTGCCATCAAGGTCACTGTGTTGTTTTCTGGAACTTGGCATTTGCCTGCACATCACATGGCCTTTGGCAGGCTTAGCCCTCCCAGGGCGGTATTAGGACACACCTCTGATAAGAGCTGAGATCTGAGAAGATGTCAGAGCACAGACCCATTGAGGTTCCTTTCAATCCTGGAGGGCAATGTTTCAAGTGGATTGTTTTGTGCCATTATCTGTTGCATAATTCCAGAAAATTCACTGAGCCTTGAGAAATACATGCCTATGTTTCTTTGCTGAATGCCAATCTGCAACTCTTAACTGTCTTTACATCACTTTTCTCAATGCAATTTCCTTGGGTCTTACATATAAAATAATAATGGGACTGTTCCTGGCTTTCAATCTATGGGTGTAATTTCTGAAGCGATAAAGGGTTATTGTTGCTCTCTAGTGATGATAGATGTTAACTGAAGATGCTTGGGAAATATTCTTCTAATCTGTGTGCGTGTGTGTAACTGTGTTTGCAATATTTTCCAGTGAGATAGAATCACTGTGGCTCAAATTCTTTAGATTTTATGATCTTGGCTCCCCTCCAGGCCAAGGAGGTAGAGGAACAGTTCCAAAGGCAGTGACACTGACTCAGTGTTGTGGGGCAGTCCCCACCACGGTTTTTGGCTTTGGTTGACTCTGGAGTGGCAGCAAAGCATTGACACAGATTCCACTGAGAAGCCATTTCCAGACGATAAGCTGTACCCTTGAGGGGAGTGTTGCTCACAGTGAGCACCTCCCGCTGCACTGCCCCAAGAACTCAGGAGGCCACCTGAGGTGAAATCATACAATAAAATCTTGTTCTCAAAGCAGTGAACTCTGGTCCAGGGGTTGGAAAACATTTCAGTTAAATAAATAAATAAATAAATAAATAAATAATAAGTAGGTTATACTCACTTTAAATTATTTCTGGATAAAATTATTGCAATCATACTGTATGACCAAGATAGAAAATATATTATATCTGTGTGTAACAGGCTGAACTGTATCCCTCAAAAATTCATATGTTGAAGTCCTAACCCCTAGTGCCTCAGAATGAGACTATATTTGGACACAGGGTCTTAAAAGAGGTGATTAGCTAAAATGAGGCCATTACGGGCCCTAATCCAATCTGACTGGTGTCCGTATAAGAAGAGGAGACCTGAACACACAAAAGAGACACCAGGGAGGTGCATGCACAAATGAAAGACATATGAGGACACAGCAGGAAGGTGGCCATATGGGAGCCAAGGAGAGAGGTCTCAGAAGAAACCAAACCTGCTCACACCTTATCTTAGAGTTTCACTTCCCAGAACTGTGAGAAATAAATTTCTGTTGCTTAAGTCACACAATGATATTTTGTTTTGGCAGTCCTAGCAAACTAATACACTGAGTGGCTGTGACTGGCTGCCTAAAGCACTATTTAGAAAGGATTCTGGCCTGGTGAACATGGGCACGGGAAGTGGGGCAGTAGTGTGTCTGTCAGTATTAGCCATCCGTACTCCACAGCATGGAATTGAGAAGATTTGACTACCTATATATTCACCTGCATAAAATCTTAATCTTACTCAAAGGTATTTATGTATTCCACCTATAGTTAAAAAAGATGAAATGTATGTATCTCTTTCAGCTTTCTTAACTTTCACAAAAGAATGTCCGTCTTACCCCAAACCCTGCTAATTAGTAATCATTAACACTGCACTGAATTGCATCAACAACCCAGAATAGATGCTTTTCCAGTCAAAAAGGAAAGCCTGAAACTTAATTGATGTTTAATATTAGTAGCAAATCAATAAATATTTCTTTATGAATAAGTGAATCTCATTCAATAATTATTTTTTCTTTTTATAAAAGTATGTTTTTATTGATTTTTAGAGAGAGAGGAAGAGAGAGGAATAGAGTCATAGAAACATTGATGAGAGAAACATCATCGACTGGCTACCTCCTGCATGCCCCCACCAGAGATGGAGCCCAAAACCCGGGCATGTGCCCTGACCGGGAATTGAACCACTGACCTCTTGGTTCCTGGGTAGACAATCAACCGCTGAGCCATGCTCGCAGCGCTATTTTTATTTTTTGAGAACATCCATTTTTAGCTTCATTTCTCCCTCCAAAGGACTTTGGAAAACCAGCATTCCTTCCCTGAAGAATTTGTGACCAAAAGCCATAAAAAGTCATATATTTATGAAAGTAAGGCCTCTGCAAGATTTTTATTTCATTGATCTTCTAATACTTATGTTTTTAATGTTGGGTACCTTTTTAAAATTCAACATATACTTTAAAATATATATATATATATATCTTTATTGATTTCAGAGAGGAAGGGAGAGGGAAAGAGATAGAAACATCCATGATGAAAGAGTCGTCATTGATCGGGATCCAGTCCGAAACCTGGGCATGTGCCCTGACCAGAACTGAACCGTGATCTCCTGGATCCTGCTCAACCACTCCACATATACTTTTGATTCTAACTAATCTTTAAGATTGAATAATTGGGTTTGGGGTTGTGTTGTTTCTTTGTTTGCTATAGTTTAATGGGTCCCAATGAGTGCATTGCTTCAGAGTGGCGGAGTGTCAGAGAGATCTTTGTGTGGAAAGACCAGACACTAATTACCTGATGAACCCAGCCTCCCTTATTCATGAACAAGGAAAAGTGTAAAAGAATGTGGTTATGCTATGTTAGGATGTCAGAAAAACTTTTATTCCATTTAGTATGGACTTGACCAAGGGAACTAGCCACCTATCACCAACACAAGCAACCCAATTTGGGCAACTCAGGAGAGTCCATTGGTATGGCACTAAATGTTTGTGCACTGCCCCCCTTTCACATGTTGAAACCTTAATCTCCAATTTGATGGTATTTGGAGATGGGGACTTTAGGAGGTAATTAGGCTATGAGGTTGGAATTCTTACCGATGGGATTAGTGCCCTTGTAAGAAGAGACACCAGAGAGCTTGCTTCCTCACACTCTCTCCGTGAGAGAGCTCTCATTTGACACTGAATCTACCAGCACCCTGATCTTGGACTTTCCAGCCTCTGGAACTGTGAGAAATAAATTTCTGTTGCCTAAGCCCCCAGTCTATGGTATCTGGTTATGCCAGCCTGGAATGAATTAAGACATCCATCAGGCAAGCCACTTTACCCCTTTCACACGTGAGAGTACTCCCTGACCATCCACTCTAATTATTCAATGCTTTCTCTAGCCCAGATCCTTTAATGATTCCCTACTATATAACCATTTCAACAGCAGATACTTGATTACCTATCTACATACTTTTCTAAAATAATTGAAGTACCCAGTGGGGAGGGGCAATGCAGAGATTAGATCATCTCCACCCAACTGATTACATTTGTGTGACTTCTAACCTGAAGCCATATTATTACTTTTAACATTTTTATTTTTTTAAACTACATACAATAAAATTCACTCATTTGATGTACATTCTACGAATTTTTACAAATTCATATAGTCATACAACCACAACCGTAATGAAGATACAGAACAGTTCTATCAGTCCCTGCCTCAAATTTCTTTAGGCTCCAAGTTTCTTCAGGCTTCCTGGTTTTTAGTCAATATTCCACCACTAACCATTGATTTGTTCCCCTCCCTACAGCTTCAGTTTATCCAGAGTGACATATAAATAGAGTTACATAGTATGTAACTTTTTAAATTTGGCTTCTTCCACTCAGCAGAATGGCCTTGGATTCATTCAAGTTGTTGCATGTATCAAATAGTTCTTTTTATTGCTGAGTAGTATTCCATCCTATGGATGTATCGCTGTCTGATTATCTATTCACCCGTAAAGGACATCTGGGTTGTTTCAGATTTAGGCAATTTTGAAAAAAGCTGCTGTAAGCATATTTGTACAGGTTTTTTTGTGTGAATGTAAGTCTTCAGTTCCCTGGGATAAATACCCAGGAGTAGGATAGCTAGATCATATGGTACATATATGTTTAGTTTTATAAGAAACTGCCAAACTGTCCTTCAGAGTGCCTATACCATTTTGCATTTTCACAGCAGTTTATGAGAGTTCTAGTTGTTCTGAAACTTCAACACTTGGTATTGGCAATTGTCTGTTCTTAATTTCAGTAATTTTAATAGGTGTATAGCTTATCTTGTGATTTTTAATGTGTCTTTCAATAACATCTAATGCCTAATGATGTTGAGGATTTTTCTATGCACTTACTTGCCATGTCTCTTTGGATGAAGTACTTGTTGAAATTTTTTGCTTTTTAAAAAATAGGGTCATTTGTTTTCTTATTGTTCACTTTGAGAAGTTCTTTATATATTCTAAGGACAGGGCTTTTGTCAAATATATGATTTGCAACTATTTCTCCCAACTGGTAACACGTCTTTTCATTCTCTTAACGACTTTGACAATGAAAAAGTCTTTAATTATGATAAATCTAATTTATCAAGTTTTCTCATATAAATCCAGCTTTTATTGTCATATTTAAGAATTCTCTACCTAACTCAAGTCCATGAAAATTTTTTCCTAGATTTTCTTTAAAAGTTTCAGAGCTTTATGTTTTGCATTAACTCCTATTATCCATTTTGAGCTAATTTGGTATAAAATGTGAAGTCTAGGTCAAGGTTCATTTTTTTTCTTTTTGCACATGGATGTCCAGTTGTTCAAGCACCATTTTTTAAGAGACTATCTTTTTTCCATAGAACTGCCTATGTATCTTTTTCAAAAATCAACTGACCAAAATTTCATGAGTCCATTTCTAAAGTCTCTATTCTATTCCATTGTCTGTGTGTCTATATTTTCATCTATATACTTCATTGTCCTGATGACTGTAGCTTTAAGTAAATCTTGATATCAGGAAGTATGCTTTCCAATTTTGTTTATTTTCAAAATTTTATTGGATATTCTACTTTACCTTTCCATATAAATTTTAAAATCAGTTTGCCAATAAACACAAACATATGGGCTAGGATTTTTATTGGAATTGCATCAAATATATAGATCAAATTGGAGAGAATTAACATCTTAACTGCATAGAATTTCCCAATACATGAACATGTTTTTTTTTAATTTCATCAGTGTCTTGTACTTTTAAGCATACAGATCCTGGTAAATTTATACCTATGTATGTATGTATATGTATTTAGCTATTATAAAAGGCACTAATTTTCAATTTGGGTTTCCAAATGTTTACTGTTATTATAAAAGAATACAATTGCTTTTTGTATTTTAATCTCATAGCTTGACACTTTATCAAACTCACTTTTAAGTTCTAAGAGCCTTTTTATGGAGTTTTTGAGATATTCTACTTAAGCAATAATGTCATTTAGAAAGTTTTATTTTCTAATCTGAATACCTTTTATTTCTTTTTCATGCCTTAGTGCACTGGTTAGGACTTCTAGTATGAATGTTGAGTAGGAGTGGTGGAGCAGACAGCCTCACCTTGTTCCTATTCTTGGGGGGAAACATTCAGTCTTTCATCATTAAGCATGATGCTAACTACTGGTATTTACAGAGGTCTTTAATCACATAAAAGAAGTTCCCTTGTATTCCCAGAGTGCTGAGAAATTTATTATGAATATATGTTAACTATTATCAAAACATTTTTCTACTACTATTGAAATGATCAAGTAGCTTTTCTTCTGTAGTCTGTTAATGTAGTAAATCATATTGATACATTGAATGCTAAAACAATAGTGCATTTCCAGGATAAACCCTGTTTGGTTGTGATGTATTATATGTATAACTGGATTCAGTTTGCTAATATTTTGTTGAGGACTTTTGGCATCTATGTTCATAAGAGTCTGTAGGTTTCTTGTACTGTCTTTGTTTTGATTTCACTTAATACTGGCTTCATAAAATGAGTTGGGAAGTGCTCTCTTTCATTTTCTGAAAGAGATTATGTAGAACTAATATAATTTCTTCTTACTTGGGCTTGGAATTTTCTTTGTGAGAATGTTTGTAACTACAAATTAAATTTCTTTCATAGAAGTAGAACTATTAGGGTAATTTCTTTCTTTTTTTTATTAAATTTATTGGAGTGGCATTAGCTAATAAAATTATACAGGTTTCAGGTGTATACAATTCTATAATACATCATCTGTATATTGCACTGTGTGTTCACCACCCCAAGCCAAGTCTCCTTCCATCACCATTCACCCTCTCCTATCTCCCTCTTTCCCCCTTCCCAGTGTTAATCACCTTGTTGTCTGTCTATGAGGTTTTCATTTTTGGTGCTTAACCCATTCACCCTTTTCACTCAGTCCCCCTCCCCCTCCCTCTCCTCTTTGACAGTTATCAGTCAGTTCTCTGTATCTGTGAGTCTGTTTCTGTTTTGTCAGTTCCTTTTGTTCATCAGATTCCACATATGAGTGAAATCATATGGTGTTTGTCTTTCTCTGAATGGTTTATTTCACTTAGCATAATACTCTCTAGATCCATCCATGCTGTCACAAAAGGTAAGATTTGCTTCATTTTTATGACCAAGTAGTATTCCATTGTATAAATGTAACACAGCTTTTTTATCCATTCCTCTACTGATGGGAACCTGGGCTGCTTCACCTCCATGGGGTCTGGTGCCTGTCGAGATCCCCCTTTGGATATGCCACTTGTGAAGCTAATTGGACCCTTTTCTGATGTTGTCTGAAGCTGGCCACCGGGTGTGTTGGTTCTGGGGCCTCTTGGGAGGGACTTTGGTATAGACCAATGTCATATACTGCTTGTGACTGGCCCTGGGCAACCTTTTCAAAAAAACGTTTTATTGATTTCAGAGAGAGGAAGAGAGAGGGAGAGAGAGATAGAAACATCAAGGATGAAAAAGAAACATCATTGATCAGCTCCCTTCTGCATACCCCCTACTAGGGATTGAGCCAAAACCTGGGCATGTGCCCTGACCAGGAATTGAACTGTGATTTCGTGGTTCACGGGTCGATGCTCAACCACTGAACCATGCAGGCTGGGCTGGGCAACTTTTTGAGGGTACAAAGCGATTCACAGTTTGTGGCTGCTTGTGCTGGGCCTGGGTATGTGGGGGAAAGACCAAGCTGCGCACCAAGGCTGGCTTTTGCCAGCACCAGGCCCAAGGGCAGGTCAGCAAATAGTCCCTGGGAACCCTGAAGTCTGCTTCTGCCTGCCTCTGCCTGCCGGCTGCCTATTAGGCTCAGTCACTGAAAAAGCCTCTGGCGGTACTCGAATTGCATGCGATAGGTTCTCAGTGAGTCACAGATAGGGGTGAGAGGTGTTCACCAGATCTACACAGGTTGAAACTTGGCGTCAGTGCTGGGTGTGAGGCCACTCAGCAAATGTCCCAGGGTATACCAAGTCTAGCTTACACCTGCTGGGTGCTGGCACACCTTTGTGGTGGTGCAGGGTCTCAGGTAGTTGACAGAGTAAGGCCAGCAGAGTTTATCAGGCCCAAACAGACCAACATTGGCCATGTGAAGTTGTGGGGTGTGGCCTTTGCCCCAGAGCCATACAACTAAGTCTGTCCCAGATTCTGCCCAGACCTTGGCAGTGCAGAGCCACCAAGAATTGAGAAGGTGGGGCTACTGGGAGCCAGGAGATGGGGCTAGTGGATCTCCCGTGGTGGGGGGAGAGCGCCAGTCAGGTTCATGGGAAAGTGGGGGGACCAGTACTCCTGAGTCTACCCAGACCTTTACACCGAAGCCCAATCAGCTGACTCCTCAGCAGGGCATGAGCTCGGAAGGGTGTGTCAACAGGGAAACCACAGGGTGAGGCTATTGCATTCCCCCAAGCTGATGCCATATGGAAGAGTGTGCGCCACCCAAGAAAGATGGCATCTGTGGTGCAGAACTGTGACTCAGCATAGGGGATTCCAGCAGTTGTCCCCTCAGCTCTCTTCCCAGAACCACTAACCCCAGTCTCTCCTAGCTCTAGTCTGCTCTGCCCTCACTTGCTGGAGCCCAGGGTGAGTGACTACAGAAGAGATTTTGTGCATTGGCCCTTAAAGAGGGCGCTGTGTCTGTAGCAGACTCCTGTCTCTCCTTGGAAAACAAAATCCTCACTGATTTTCACAGCCAGATGTTATGTGGACACATCTTCTTGTTTCTGGTGTGCTGGGCTGGGGAGCTCGGCTTGGGGTTGAGACCCCATGCTTCCAGGGGGAGCCTTTGCAGCCGAGCTATCCCTCTGAATCTCAGCTGCAGTCTTTGGGAGTGAGGCCAGCCCTTTTTGTGTCTCTGCCCTTCCTACCAATCTTGGTGTGGCTTCTTCTGTAAATCGTTGGTTATAAGACTTCTCTTTAGCTACTCTTTAGTTGGTTATTCAGGTTGATTGTTCTATATTTTAGTTGCACTCCCAGTTTGGTCCTGGGAGGAGGTTGAGTGTGGCTTACACCTATTCCTCCACCATCTTGGATCTCTCCAATTTATTTCTTCTTGAGTTTTGTAGTTTGCATTTTTCAAGGAATTGGTACATTTCGTCTAAGTTTTCATATTTATGGACATGAATTGTTCATAGTGTTACCTTATTTTACTTTCATGCCTATAGGGCTTGTAGCGATAGCCTCTCCTTTCAAATCTATTTGCCAAATAAATATAAGAGTAATCCTTCCAAAACACAAATCTGATCATACCAACATTCAGCTTAAAGTCCTACAGGGTTCCACCATAATCTTTGAGATGAAGTCCAAAGTATTTAACCAAACTCTTCATTATCTGACAACTGATTTCACACTTTCTGCTTCACCCACACTTTATTATTGTAAATTTTTCCAGCTCTTTCTGCTCTCTCCTGCTTTTAGAATGTGTACCAGGTTGCACTCACAGCCTGAAAACACCTTTCCCTGCCTGTCTCTCCTCTCCTTCCTTTTACTTGATTAACTCCTATTAGTTCTTTGGGGATAAACTTAGTTGTTAATTTCTCCAGGAAGTTTTCTCTGCCACCTTAACCCTTATTACAAATCAAATGCCTTGTTTAGGATTCTACCAATCTATACTTACTTCTCTCTAACACAAGATTACAAGGGATGGCAGAGAACATGCCTTTATTCATTTCTGAATTTCTAACACTTAGCATAATATTTGGCACATAATAGTTTTCAATAAATATTTTCTAAATGAATGAATAAAACAGAATTTGATTTCTAAATACACACTCTGATGGGAATGTGGGTCATAGTTTCAAGAGGGAAATTACTGGAGGCCAGAAGACAGGTTACAAGAGGTAGTAAACCAGATGAGTAGAAATGCAGGAAAAAAGGAACTAGATAAAGACACATTTTGGAGGTAAAATAGCAGAATTGGTGCTTGGATGTGGGGGGTAAGGGAAAGATTGTAGTACTAATGACAACTGGATTTCTGACTTGGGCAGCAAGATGGTTATACCTTAACTCTAACAGGGTAAAAGAGATGGAGCAGGTAAAATAAAGGGCATAAAGATGATGAGTTCATTCAGGGCCTGTTGAGGTAGAGGTGCCTATAAGAGATTCAGGTGCTGTTATTTGGATATCAGTGTATGGGGTGAAGGAAGAAGTAGAAACAATACATTGGATGGCCCAGAGGGATAGTGACTGTAGGAAGGAGGTTGAGCAGAGTGCCCTGGGAACACCAACTTTGCTACAGATTATGCTGGACCTCTTCCTTTTGCTCCTCCAAGTTGACTCTCCACCCTGCCCCAGGAGACTGATTATGTGAATGACACCAATTGGCTTCCTCATCCTCTGGTTTTGTTTGGGTTTAGTTAATGTGGGAAGCCAGCAGTAGAAAGGAGAAGAGTGAAGTCTGGATATTTATTCTCCAGCTTGCTCCCTGCTTCATCCCTCCACCAAACGTCATAGCAACTTCTAGGTAGCCTCTTTATACAATTACCTCTCCAGGTTCCTGTGACTGCCCCTCGCCCCATCAGGCCTAGGTGTGGTAATGAAGCCCCAGTGTTTCTAGCAGGAGTGTTTCTAGCAGTGTTTCTAAGGCACACATACTTTGTAAATAGTCCTTTCATTAAACTCTCCCCAATTACCCAGCTCTAATATGCCATCTGTTTCCTAAGGAGGCCCTTAGTGATAAACAGGGGATCCTAGGAAAGAAAAGATAGGCAAACTATCTGATACACTAACTCTCTTCAAGTGATTTAGGGGATTACCATTCAAAGCTTCACTAAAACTAAAGCAATAACTCTAATAGTGGAAAATTCAGACACCTAGAACAAATGATTAAGTTCTTGTTAGGATGACTATAAAGGAAAATTAACTTGGTAATCCCCCAAATTAAGTTTCAATGAGGCACTTGTATCTACGGTGACATGGTCTCATATTATAATGAACTTTGTAAGGCTAAATCACAGCAGGGTGTATAAGTAACTGGGTCTAAAATGCTGGTGGGTCGGGGGAGTGGGTCAAAAGCATTGCATTCTTGCCAACTCAGTGACATCCATCCCACCTGGTTCCAGTAGCTGAGCATCAAAGTAGAGCAAAAGAAATGCAGGAATGTTAGGAAAAATTCAGCTGTCTACTCTGCTGGAACCACAAATTAATAACATTTATGTATTTTTTTTTGTATTAAGTATGGTGTTTTGACATACATATATGGACTCAATGTTATTTTTGAGCACATTAAAGCTGGACAATAGCCTTTCTTTAGGTTCTTCAAATACATAGCATACACCACTCTGCTGCCTTGCCCCAGTTCCATGACATCTCCTTCCACATCTGTATCTGCTTTGTCATCTTTACTGCTGCACAGTTTATGACTCACTTTCTAAATCAACCCTCTAAATCAACCCCTCAGGACCCTTATATTGCCAGCTTGTTTATAAAAAGTAGCTAGATTGCACCTTTCATTTGTTTTTCTATGGTTTATCCAATCAATCCTGCCAAAATGGAGGACAAATAATAATAATAAGACCTAGGGAGAGGGTCGGAGCAGAGTGGGAGGGGTCAATGGGGGAAAAAGGAGGACATCTGTAATATGTTCAACAATAAAGAATAATTTTAAAATAATAATAATAATGGAGAACACTAAAAAGCAATTAAAATGCCAACATGTTTAGAAAGAGAGCTATTAGTATTTCAAATATGAAATATTTTTTATCTTGATATTTAGGCCACTAGAACTTTGAATTGACTTACCAGTTAGACAAAGAGAGGCCGCAGACCCAGGGCTATGCGTTGTTTGCCTACTTATCTCAAGTCGACAATCTAAATCTAATCAAAGAAATATCCCAAGCTTAGAAATAACTCTAGAGTTAATCTCTTCTAACTTGCTTTTCAATCACTAATTTCTTGTATGCTGTCCCTGACAGAGTCACTTGTTAATGTATTCAACAGACACACATTTAACCCCAAAGATAAACTTTGGTTCCTACTTCCAAGGAACTCACACCAAACCTGTCCTTTAATGCTGACTTCATGAAAAATCATTATCCCCAAGTTATCTTGAACCAAAATCTGCCTCCACACAACTTCCAGTAGAAAAAACTCTGTTCTTTGTATATTTTTAGGGAGTGATTATACTTTTGTGCCACCCACCCCAAACCAAGTCTGTTTCAGGCAAAATATATGACGTTTGTCCCATCACTCCTCATATGACTTGGTGCCCAAGCCATTCATGACCCTGGTCGTAGTCCTCTATGTACATAATCAAATCCCCTCTTATTATGAAGAGCCCAAACTGGAAGGTACACCTAAGATGTGTTCTACAATGACCTGGACACTGTGCTTTCACTAATGCAGCTACAACTCATTGGTGTTTGAAAACTCTCTGATGATTCTGTTTTATGAGTATGGGCTTTGAAGTCAGACCTGAATTTGTATTAATAGATAATTTTGTAATGTTGGGCAAGTGACCTCACTTCTTTAAACCCTAGATTCATCTGTGAAACAGGTATAATCATTATTTCCTTATGAATTTTTCTGAGGGTGAAAATATATGACATATGTAAAGCTCACAGCACAGTACTCAATACATAAAGGCTGAAAAGTCATTAATTGATGGCACTGATATTACTTCTGCTTTCACAGACACATCCTTTGCTTTGGGTTTTGTTCCACATAAACTAACACCAAATCTAGTACCATCCATACTGTATTTAACTAATTTTCTCCCTGAAACTTAAGACTTCACATTGACTGTACCAGTGTATGTGCTTTCATCTCATCTTCCCAGTTTAATCAAGATTTTCTCTAACATTTTATCCTGTTGTGTCACCTACAGATTCGATAAACCTGACCTTTAAGTCCTGATCTATCCAAGTCACTGAGAATGCTTTGACTAAAGGACCAAGGGCAAACAGCCCTGTGACATATCAGGAGGCCTTCGTCCAGGTTTACATCTATTTCCACTTTTCATTAGTTGTTTTAATGAGTTGTGCATTGCCATCTTACACACATTCTTTTACCTTCGAACAAGAGCATCCTAAGAGAAAACCAGGCTGATAAATTTGTATTGGCATTCCTCACATCTATTTGCCCAGTAATTCTGTTAAATAAGAAAATGATATTTGCTATGATTTATTGAACCTATACTGGCTCTTGTTGCTCCTTTTCTTTGCTAATTATAGGTCATCTCTCTAAGAATTCATAGCATTTCTTAGCTTCCTCACTCTTTGTGGTAGGCCAAATAATGCCCCGCCCCTCAAATCTGTCCAAATCCTAATGCTGGAACCTGTGAATTTGTTACTTTATAAGGCAAAGTAACTTTACAGATGTCATTAAGGTTAAGAACTTTGAGATAAGGAGATAATCCTGGATAAACTGGGTGGATCCAATCTAATTACCTGAATCCTTAAAAGTAGAGAAGCTCTTTCCTGGCATGGTCAGAGGGAGATCAAGCTCTCCAGTGATGAGAGGAAAAGGGCCAGAGAGGCGCAATGTTGCTGGCTTTGAATACAGAGGAAGGGGCCGCAGCCAAAGAATGTGGGCAGTCTCGAAGAGCTGGAAAAGGAGGGAAACATACTCTACGGCGGGTCTCCAGGAAGGAATGGAGCTCTGCCAACACCTTGATGTTGGCCAAGTGAGACACATATCGGACTTCTGACCTTGAGAACTGTAAGAGAATATAGGTGTGTTGCTTGAGGTTACTACAAGTGTGCTAGCATGTTACAGTTGCCTTAGGAAACTAATACCTTCTCCTCCTCTACAATAAATACATACTTGGAGTTGACATAAAATCTTCTTCAAATTCACTTTTGGCCAATTGGGTCTTAATTTGGCCAAGGCATAGGAGACCAGTATAAGATAAGTCTGGTGAACTGCTGGAAATCATTAGTTAATCTCTTCCAAATCATTAGTTAAGGACTAGATACCAAATTACCCTTATCTCTTCATTAAAGCAAGTTGCAATGAAACGTGTCCATAGCAAAACTTTGCTAGAATCAATCACCATGACTATGTAACGATATTTCTTTTTTTTTAAATTAGTTCTTCTGATCTTTACTCCCTTGCACCTCTGAAGTAATTCAATAAAATCAGGTGCAGAGTTACTGAATGTATTCTTATCCTTACAACATTTAAAATAATGTTATTGTGGAAACTACATTTGTAAGCCAGGGCCCAACTCTCACGTTTTGTGACTTTCAATAATCACCTCTATCCCTCTGGACCTCAGTTTTCATACCTAAAAAAATAAGGGCATAAGCTGGGATAATCTCTAAGGCCTCTTTCTTCCTCTAAATTTCTGTGTTATATCAGAATACAGATTTTTTTTTTTTTAAAGTCCCTGTTTCTTTGCTGAAGGATAAACTGATTGAAGTACAGTACTTCAATCCTTTGTTCATGCCAGTCCCTCTACATGAAATGCTCTCTTCTTCCCCTTTATTTTCCTTTACACTTGTATCTCCAGCAGTAAAATCCTACTCTGCTTTCAAGTTCCAAATCAAATGCCACTTCTAGTGAAAACTTCCTTGATCACAGCATCAGGAGTTAATCTTGCTGTCCTCTGAAATACTATAGCACTTTATCGCCCATAGGCTTCTCACAGACTGAGTTATTATTTTTTTTGGTTGCAGGATCTTGTCACTCCAACCAGACTGCAGCTTCTTGAGAATGGGACTGTGTTCCTTGTTGTTTGCCAACAGCAGGTATTGAGTAAATATCCTGCCTTCCCTTGCTTCATAATGGAAGCAGGACCCTCCTCCATCTAAAGCCCACTTCTTATCTTCTGATGCTGTAGCTGCCTCTCGCAGACTTGGTGACATCTATTATCCCCCATCTCTTCTTGTCCTTCAACTTCTTTTCCAGCCTCAACCCATCAGCTCAACTATATTCCATTAAAAAAAAAAAAAAATTCCTCCCTCAGCCCCATGTTCCACTCTAGCTACATCCTTGGGTCTCCCACTGCCAAATCTTACAAGGTTGGATTGTTCACATTTACTGCCTCAGCTTCTTCATCTCTCAGGCTTCTGTCCACTCATGTCTGATTTCTACATCATCACTCTAACGAAATATACTTCCCCAAGGTTACCAGTGCCCTCCAAGTCACCATAGCCAACAGGCACTTACTATCCTTATCTTGTAGGCAGCAGTTTATACTATTGAGTATGACTTCCTTTTTGAGGTTTTCCATTGCCTTCCATGATATGACATTTCTCCTTCTGCCTAGATGTTCCTTTAGCCTCCATTGCCAGCCCACCACTTAAATCTTTAACTTCCTTAGAGTTATATCATAGACTCTCTCCTGCACTTGGTCTACAATGTCTCCCTAGAGTCTTTCCATCCCCAAGGCTCCAGCTGTCATGCAAAAGAGCAAATTAGAGAAGCAAAGCCTTTGCTCTCCAGAAGTGTATATCCTAATATAAAAAATCAGACCATAGACAAGTAAACAAACATAAGATAATTCCACATAGTGAAAAATTAGACATAAAGAACATTTGCATGTAAATATCATACAACAATAAAATGAACCAAAGTTGAAGATCAACAAATGTAGGATTTGTAAACTTAAATTAACAATTTAGATTTAATGAGACATGTGTAGATAGGCACTCCACCCCATGACCGAATGTGGCATTCCCCATCAACGTGCAGGTTCTTCTCAGTCCAGTATGCTGATCACATGCTGAGCAATGACTCAGTGCTTCTACCTCTTGTCTATTGAAATTACACAGACCAAAAAATAATAATAAAAAATAAATAAATTACACAGACCTCTCTTCATACATCCTGTGATGAAGTCATCTGGCCTTCACTTAGTGAGAATACAACCTTCACATATTAGATGCCTGAATGTTCTCCCCCTGCCCCCCAAAATCATTTGTCTCTGACAAAATGGCATTCCCTGGCACCAACAAAATCTTAAGCACAGAAAAATATGCAGGCCACGAAAGCACATGGCAGCTCTCTTTTAAGTTGATCATCCAAAGGAACAAAACTATGTTGATAGTCATTATTAGCATCAAAATGAAAACAAAATTAAATTCTTGCAGAGAACTTGAGGCCCCTTGAGAAACAACTGCAGACTTTCAAGGATCTTCAGACCCTAATTTGAGAAATATGAATGATGTGAGAAAGGCTCTTGACATAAAATCAAAAATTGTGGATACACAACCTAGCCCTGACATGTATAATGAGTGGGCCTAGGATATTTACCTTATAGATTTGTTAGAAAGACTCAATGAAATCATAGTAATAAAATTATTTGTGAAATTATCTTTATAGCATGTTAGAAGATGTCTTAGTCAGCTTTCCTAGGAAACTGGAGAGTAAGCAATGCGCTAGCACTCAATGGGTGTGCTGTTCTAAGGAAGCAGGAATCAAGGAAGGCAGAAATGTCTCCTGTGCAGTAATCATCACAGATAGGAATATTGCAACCTTCCTTTGCCTCTGCCAGGATGCTCAGGTTATTAATACAATTAGAAAAATACTATCCTACAATTTTGCATTTAAGTTATATTCTCAATTGTGCTGGTTTAAAAATAAAGCCAAACCCTCACTCTCCCCCCTCCCAAATTCTTCCTATAAACAGAAAACATAAACTCTTTTATTCCTAATGACTCT
This sequence comes from Miniopterus schreibersii, assembly GCF_964146895.1. Taxonomy (NCBI): domain Eukaryota; kingdom Metazoa; phylum Chordata; class Mammalia; order Chiroptera; family Miniopteridae; genus Miniopterus; species Miniopterus schreibersii. The sequence continues at coordinate 32,453,381 of NC_138111.1, forward strand.
TTTGAGGGTTTGTTTTCATATAGTCTTCTGCCCCAATTATGGCCATGTGTACATGGAAATACATTTGCTGAAACCAGTTGCGTGATTTGAAATGCAAACACACAAACATGATTGCAAATGCATAGAGCAAAGCATGTTATATGAATGGTCCATCAAGACAAAGTCCTGTTAAAATAAAGAAGTAAAACAGATTTTGGAATAATCCATAAGAAGAAGTAAAATGTTTGAAGTGGCTAAATGCCCTTGGTTGACCAAAAAAATTAATCTTATTTAACCTGTAAAAGATAGCCACGGGGAAGAATATCAAAAGGCCTATCTGTATCTCATCATTTTTTCCACCCAGCCATTTTGCAATTTTCATTTCTCACTTCTAGGCTCTGAATCTATTTCTAGACATTCACTAACACCTAGTATAAGCCACTACATGTTAGTCATGAGTTAATGAACAGTAATATCTAGGGGGTGGCAACATATTGTGGCAGGGAGAGTCAGATGAGATGGGTGGTGAAGAGGAGTGTTTTGTGATCTTACATAAGATTACACCATGGAGCTGAGTAAAGGAACAGTCTATGTGCTCTCAGACACCAGTCAGGAGAAGGTTCATCCTGCCTAGCAGGCTTTGAACATTCCATCCACCATCAGAGCCTGGAGAGCCAGCCACCTAAGCAGAATGACCATGGACCCCTTTGAGAGTGTGCAGAGGAAACTCGCTCAGGTCAGGGGCTGCAGTGCACATGGCTGTCCCAGTGGATTGGCAGAGGAAACACTCAGAAATAAGAACCCCAAGGTAAAAAGTGGACATCTCCGCTCAGACCAAACTAAGTAAGACAAAAATAATGGAGAACATGCAGAAGAGAATCCAGTCCAAACAAGTAGAAAATTCCCTGATTCACAGGAATTTACAGTGTATGTGTATGTGGTATGTGTACATTTGAGTGTGAACTACTATTTGTATTTGGCTTTTATTTTTTTTTTTAATATGTTTTTATTGATTTCAGAGAGAGGAAGGGAGAGAGAGAGAAACATCAATGATGAGAGAGAGTCATTGATTGGCTGCCTCCAGCACTCCTCTTGCCAGGGATAGAGCACGAAAGCCGGGCATGTATCCTGACTGGGAATTGAACCATGACCTTCTGGTTCATAGGTCAATGCTCAACCACTGAGCAATGCCAACTGGGCTGTATTTGGTTTTCTTTAGAGTGTGGGTCTAGTCATTCTCAATATATTGTCTTCTTTGGAGTCGGAAGTTAAAATGAGTGAGTGAATGAATGAATGAATTCTATAGTTCTTGCCAAATATACATATCTAGATTAGATTTTTGAGTTCTAACTTTTATCAAGGCTTTCAGTTGCTGAGATAGACAGACAAGAAATATTTCTCAGGCCCATTTGCAACTATATTATATATACTTATAGTGGTTATCTGTTATTTTGTTTTACTACATCTCCTCTTCCTTCTAAGAAAGAAATTCCGTTTTTGGAATGACCCCTTTCCACACTTCAAACATGTGGTGCAAGGGGGCTGGGCTACCATGTTCTTAGATGACACCACCCCACTGACACAATTGACGGGACCAGGCTTGCGCCCCTCCCTAAAGCCAGGACAACTAGGGCCTTCCCCAAGACTTTTCTATCTGGGATTCAGAAATAAAGTCAATCCCTCTTTGGTGTTTTAACCCATAATATGTGAAACTCAAGATCTATAATGAGAGCGAATGACTTTAACAACTAGGAGGGGCAGAGATGAAGAGAGAGAATCCTGGTAACATTTTGGCTTCTGGCTTCAGTCTTACTTTGTGTTATATTAAATTTCTGGCTACTTCCTTGTCTTTCCCATAGATTGACTTTTAACCCCATCTTCAGTTACTTAAAATACCCCAATATCCTTTCAATAAATCCCTCCCTTTTTCCTAAACAAATTCAGTCTGGATTTCAGTTGCCAGCAACCAAGGAGATCCTGAATAATAAAACAATATATTGTTATTGCCTTACTCCTTAAAGAATGAATGTGAAAATGTACAATAGCTAAAGGAATAGGTGGTGATTCCCAGTTAAAACTCTCTTTTAGCCAACTTTGATAGGTGGCTTACCACAAGTTTAACCTCAGAAGTTAGGCTGATATCAAAGTGGGGGGGGGAAACATCTCCACATTGTTGGGCCACTAATGAATGGCAATTGCTGTAGGAGATAGTGGGAAGCAGTAAGGATTTTCAAAGAGGTCTTTCTTTTGTTCTTTCTCCCCCCCTCCCCCATTATTTTTAAAAGCCCTTTGCTTCTGAACTCTTTTCTCCGCAGGCAGTGCAGCTGGGAAGCCATGGGCGGTCTCCTCACTCTACCAGGACAGCCGAGATGACAAGCCTCATGGTCATTGCCCCTAACTAAGCTGGGTCCAAGGCTAGGAGAAATCAAAGGAGTTGTTTTTATAAAACACGTTTATTTTGCGTTCTGTGCAGGGACATCCTGGGACTGGCTGTCTGGAGGCTGGAACGTCTGAAACAACTGTAGCAGGAAGGGAATGGCATGGAAGTTCCCTCTGCTTAGCTCTTTCCCACCTCCCACCACCAAAACCACCAAACCCACATTCAAATGACAGCTGAGACATCAGTGCTGCTGGTTTAGAACAGCCTTTGAGTCTTTTCTCAGGAGACAGATTTGGGAAGTAGAAAGGTTTTTGTTTGTTTGGTTGGTTGGTTTGATTGTTTTTGTGTGTTTTTTGAAAATCTTAAGAGAACATAGCACCACCATCAACTTCACCCACATGTCAGTGATTGGGAGGTAAAGAAGAAAGAGCACCACCCAAGGTGAGCGAAGACAAATTATGACTTGACAACCTAGCAACCCCCTGTCCAGGCCCCTAACCTGACTCTTAACCACACAAAGACAATCCCACAGTGAAGCCTCCCGGCAGGACAGGCACTGCCCCTACCACCAGCTGTTGCCCATGAAGCAAACTATTATTTTATTTTTTTTATATGTTTTTATTGACTTCAGAGAGAGGAAGGGAGAGGGAGAGAGGGATAGGAACATCAATGATGAGAGAATCATTGATCGGCTGCCTCCTGCAGGCCCCCAACTGGGGATCGAGCCCGCAACCCGGGCATGTGCCCTGACCGGGAATCGAACCCCAATCGTCTGGACCCTAGGTTGACGCTCAACTGCTGAGCCACACCTGCTGGGCAAATAATTATTTAAAAAAATAAAATCTGAAATCTTCACCACTTCCCCATACCACCCCACCCCTGCCAACACACACACACACACACACACACACTCCTACACAACAGTCCCTCCCTTGCTGTGTCACGGGAGGAAGTGCACAAAGCAGTGCAACTTAAGCAATTGTTCACCCTTCTTACCCTTTTACCCAGGCATTAGTGTCCTTCTGAAGACTGGCCTGCTGTCCGCCAAATGAAATCTAGAAAATTTGATTTTTTTAGCTAGTGTGTGTGTGTGTGTGTGTGTGTGTGTGTGTGTGGTCCTTAACAAACACATATTAAGAATTTCAAAAAGAGCCCAGCCGGGCGTGGCTCAGCGGTTGAGCGTCAACCTAGGATCCAGGCGATTGGGGTTCAATTCCCAGTCAGGGCACATGCCCGGGTTGTGGGCTCAATCAATGACTCTCTCGTCATTGATGTTTCTATCTCTCTCTCTCCCTCCTCTTTCCTCTCTCTGAAATCGATAAAGACATATTTAAAAAAAAGAAAGAATTTCAAAAAGAAATGCCCAGAAACAAACCCTTTCACAAGTGAACTTGCTCTTCTGTACCTTGACAGAAAGGACCATGCCTTCACAGAGAGCAGCTTCCTTTAAGGTGACACAAGCCAGACTAATTTTTCAATGTGTCCTTGAGTTAGTAGAGTGAGGATTATTACTTTTTTAATCATTAAAAACACTTTTGCTGAGTATGAAAATCAATGAAGGTGTTTTATTACTTGAGTTGTATTCACATCTACTGTTTATGAGTTTCCACTATTTTTAAGCCCTTAAAGATTTCACAGCACCTGGGCAGAGTCCTCTGGGTAGTTTTGCAAATGGGCTTCTGTATATGTTAACAGTGACTTTTCAAATCTAGACTTTGTAGAGTCAGATGTATATCATTCCCTTGAGAGCAGGCTCCTGAGGAGACAGCAGTAATGCTGAAATTATCTGAAGTATTTCTGGAACCTCCCAAAGCACTGCCTGCAGAAAGGGCATGTGCTCCAGAGTGAACCAGACCTGGGTTTGAATTCTTGCTTATCCAGTCATTTGCTGTCTTATCTGATAATTAACTTATCAGCTTGTACTTTCATCCATAAAGCAGGTTACTAATATGTACCTTACAGGTTGTCAAGAGATTTTAAAAACATAGTTGCTGCGAAGCGCTGTTATAACTTTGGAAACATCTAAAGGCTAAGTAAATAATTGCTTTTTCCTTTTTCAAATTATAAGTGAAAGTTTATTTTAAAAGTTATAGAGGTAATAGAAGTGAGCCAGCTGGGCTGGGTAGGCTCAAGAAACAAGTTCCAAAAGCAAAAGAAGGACCCTTGGAGCTTAGGACAGGGAAAGGCAAGGATAACGCCCTGGGGGAAGCAGAAAGAGAGCACCAATAAACAGTTATTCTAAAAACGGCCTTTAGAGCTTTCGCTGTGCCTCTAATATACTCTGTAGTTACAACCTTGATGTTCTGGATTTTTGAAATGGCCAAAATTTACTCAAAGCCCATCCCCATGGAAAAGGTGGTCAAGCTGGGGCAATGCTGGTTTTGGTTGGACACAAAGTAGACCTCTTATGTAACAAGGCTGCTTTGGTTGTATTGCTTGAAAACTGATTCTGAAGAAATTGCCAGAGAATTTCCAAAAGTGGTTGCGTGGCTTCCTGTGGTGATCGTTAACCTCCACTTCAAGTCGACAGCTTCATGCACTGCAGCCCCTCAAACCCACCTAGTCTCAGAGCCACAGTCAGTCCCAGATAAGGCTGCTTCTCGTGGTCCGTCTGGACATTTAGTCACCTTCCCAGATCTGCTTTCCCGTATCACATTACAAGGCCTGGACTCCTGAGTCAGCCCCTGAATCACTCTGCTGACAACCAGATTCAGGTGTCCAAGAATGATAAATGTTACCTTCTTAAGAAGCTGCTCTACTCAGTTTCCAGTATTAACCCAGTTCATGCAGCCTGACTCTTCCCAGCTCCCCAGTCCTGACAAGTTCCCTTGCTGAGCCCTCGGTGTTCCCCCAGATCTCTGTCGTGCGTGCCAGTTCTCCTGCTGTGTGAAATAGGTCCTGCGACGGGGAGAATCCCTGCATAGAAATTCTTCTTTTGCAAGCAACAGAATCAAACGCTCGCTAATTTCAATAGAGAAGTGATTTATGAAAGGGTACTGGGACTTGACAGAGGATGGGAGAAGACTGGACAATCAGACTCAGTAAAGAAGAAGAGACACTAGACATCAGCCAGGGCCAGAACCAAAATCATGCCAGAGCCCTTCTGCTGAGACATCACTGCCACTGCCACTGACTGCTGGATCTAACGGCTTGAATGACATCGGATGCCACCTCCCTCACTGCTGTGGCCACTGCACACATCCCCTGAAGGATTCTTCACTGTGCCTGTTTCTTTGCATAAATAGTTTCAGCCTCAAAGTCTGAAGGGAGCCAGTTTGGTCCATCCCAGGTCACATCCTGATGCCCTAATTTTGAGGGAACCTGAGAAAGTACCTGGTATTTTCAGCTTCTACAATAGATGGGCAAAAAATAAGTATCCACTATTTGTATGTGGTCACTAATTGTCCATATAACTAAATATCTGCGATAACTCATTAACCACGCTGTGTCTGCTTTGAAGAGAACATTTATTCCAATGCAGTAAGCTTTGGCATGTTGGGTTTTTAAAATTTGGAACACTTTTTCTGGAAAGTCTTGGACTCAGAAAATCCACTTCTCAGCCTCATAATGTGAATTTGATGGATATAATGTGAAACAGACTACTTTTTCTTCAAAAACATGTTTATAATATCATTATTGTTAACTATTACAAACTAAATGTTCAACAGAAGATGATTGTTTGCAAAATTATGGTACATTCACTTAATGGTACATTATGCAACCATTAAAAATTACAATTACATTAATTTTAAAGAGTAAAAAGATAATGCAGGATATAAAATTCCTTAAAGGAAAAATTATATACAGAATGGTCTCAACCATGTAAAAATATTTGCAAATAGGTAGGTAGACACACAGAAATACATAAGTATGCCAGGAAGGTAGCCATGCACACAGTTGGTGAAAGACATAAAAGTATTTATTTTCTTACTTCAGCTTCCTGCATTTTTTCAGATTATTATTACAAATGGAATGTACTACCTGGCCAGCTGATGTGGCTCAGTGGTTGAGCATTGACCTATGATCCAGGAGATCCAGGTTCAATTCCCAGTCAGGGCACATGTCAGAGTTCTGGGCTTGATCCCCAGTAGGGGGTATGCAGGAGGCAGCTGATCAATGACTCTCTCTCATCATTGATGTTTCTATCTCTCCCTCTCCCTTCCTCTCTCTGAAAGCAATAAAAATATATTTTTTTAAAAAACCAAACAAATGGAAGGTACTATTTCTTTTTTGTATTTCTTATACATATTTTAAGAGTAATTTTTATAATATCTGTTTCATTTCCTTGTGGTCACTCTTAAGATAGTAGTGTATGAATTAAGTTAACTTATTCTAGATTTTAAGAAACTAAGAGCCAAGTTACATAGTCAAATGCAGTGACCCACACACATAAAAGTCACCTTATGGACAATTGTGGGTATTTGAGTATGGGCTGGGTATTAGATGATATTAAGGGATTATTTGGGGGGAGGAGAAGTTATGCTAAAGTACTAGTTTGAATATTTGCAACATCTATAGTTTAATATTAAAAGCTCAGCAAAATATATAAAGAAAATATGGCAAAATATTATGGAGAGACACATGAAATATTAAAAAGATTGAGAGTAATTGGCTAGAAAAATGAAAAGAATAATTAAAAGAATGCAAATATTAAGCAGAAGAAACATGGTGTGGCTCTATTAATATCGAAGTGGTCTGTAAAGCAGAAAGCATCACAGAGATAAATAGGGGCACAAAAGAAGCTATGTTCACCAGGAGATAGAACAATTCTAAGTTTGTCTTCACCTACTAACTTTATCTCAAAATATATATATAGCAAAATTCATATGTTAGTGAGAGATTTTAATATAGCAGTCAAAATAAACAAAAAAATCAGTAAAAATACAGATCATTTGAACACAAGATTAACCCACTTGACATACCTGATGTACAAGAAACATTCCCACCAACAGCTACAGAAAACATTTCCTTCTTCAAGAGCACTTGGCACATTTACAAAAGTGACATATGCTGGACAGTCAAGCAAGTCTCAGCAACCTCCACATGACTGAATCACACAGAATCCGTTCCCTGGGCATCGCAGAATTATGCTAAAATATCATCATTATTAGAAATATAGATACCATTGCAAAAAGATAACTAGAAGTTTCACAAATATTTGGAAATTAAGAAATACAGGGGTGGGCAAAAGTAGGTTTACAGTTGTGAGTACACGAAACAGTGTATTCTTTTTTTATTATTTATTAATTATTGTATTATTTTCCAAATGAACAACTGTAAAGCTACTTTTGCCCACTCCTGTATAGTTCTAACTATCTTGTGGTACAATGAAGAAATCAGCAAAGAAACTAGAAAACATCTTGAATCGAATAATAAAGAGTAAGTCATCTCCTCTAAGGTTTTTTATGCGACACTAGTTTGCTAAACCAAAGATAGTTAGTTTTTGTTTAAAATAGCAATACTCTTCTAATCCAAAAAAAGAGCGACACAGAGACAAGCAAAAAACATCAAGGTCAACATTGAGAAATATTCTCACTGTTCTAACTCCTCCAGAAAACAAGGGCCAATGTTTGGGTGAGTCTTTCACTTGCCCAGTGCTATACAATTTGAGCAATGAAATTAGTCCAGCTCAGAGGTACGAATGCATTTTTAATATTCATGTGATGGTGTTAATTCGGGTTCACTTTAACCAGCACTTCTCTCTGTCAGAGCAGAGAGCAAGAAATAACTAAAGCTTTCTGAATGACAACACATGACACTAGAGGAAATGTCACCAACGAAGATAAAATATGACAGATGAGGCTGCAAGTCTGAAATAGACTCCAAGAGCTTTAATTAAGCATTCAGTAACCTACACCATAAGGAAAGAGTCCCTTGGTCAGGAATTTGGAAAGGAGACATTTGGTGTCTGTTCCAGGCTGCACATTTTCAGCAGAAGAGTTCGGTTCTACCACCAGAGCTCCTCATTTGAGCTCTCTCTAATTACTTTGCGTCCTTGGGCGAGGCATTAAGCACACCTGATCTCCTTGAAAGGAGCGTATGTCAAACATAATAATGACTGTGGATGTGCTTTGTAAACTGTAAAGGGCTGCATAAATGTCCATGGCTGTTGGGTCACAGCACTGTCCCCGCTGAGCGTGTATTGAGGTCACTGCATAAGCACAAACACTCTTGGAAGGTTTTTGAAGTAACCACTTAGAAACCGAGTATTCCCCTCTTCCATACTCTACCATTTTCCTGTCCCTTTTCAAGTTCTCTTTTGTTGCTGTTTTTGCAGATACTCCTCGAATAACAGTGGCGGTGTGTTGAGCATGTAATAATGCACAGACTCCGTGCTGTGTACTTTACACATGTTATTATTCATCTCTAATTCTTGCAACAACCCTTCAAGGTAGAAACCTCTCAAACTTCTCTAATGAGGACACTGGCCCAGAGGATTGGTGGCATTTAAGCCCACGGTGGAGCTGAGAAGGGTGGCAAGAATGAGGGGTGGTATAAAAGAGCCCTCCTTCTAAAAAATGCTAAGGAGTTGGAATGGAGGGACAAGCACATCCCCGGGCGATCTGTCTGCTCCGGTTTTGTCTGCTAGGGAGGACAGAATCCGCACTGAAATCCAGGCCTCTACCAGCAAAACTCATGCTTTCTCTACTGTGTTTCGATGATGCGGTATGTAGTACAAATTTAAATTTCTGTTTCTTAATCATGAGTAATAAGTGATCTTTGTATAAATATTAAATTAGATAGCACAATTTCATCTATAAAATAGTTTTGCCAAGAACTTTTTTATTTATTTATTTTTAAAATATATCTTTATTGATTTCAGAGAGAGGAAGGGAGAGGGAGGGAGAGAGACAGAAACATCAATGATGAGAGTCATTGACCGGCTGCCTCCTGCACGCTCCCTGCTGGGGATCGAGCCCGCAACCCGGGCATGTGCCCTGACCGGGAATCAAACCGCGATCTCCTGGATCCTAGGTCGATGCTCAACCGCTAAGCCACGCCTGGCCGGGCTGCCCAGAACTTTTAACACGAATCTAATCAAACCTCTAGACCGAGCTACCATATTGCAGTAAGTACAGGGAGTACAGAAATGAGTTAAATGACATCATAAGGAAAGAATCAGACAAATCCAGAATTTTGTACATTCTGCAAGACAGTTAGCCTGGGCTCTTCCAAAGTCAATGTTATTAAAAAAACAAACAAAAAAGGTAGGGGAGCACTGCTGATTAAAAGAGAGTTGATTGGGGAACAGGTTAGGGGAAGGCAATAAAAAGGCATTCTTGGTATAATTAAGGAAATCTGAATATGGAATAGACATTACACAACTGTATGGGGTTGGTGCTGATCTTTTTTTGGTTACCAAATTAGGTGTGATAATGGTATTATGTTTAATTATGACGGTGTACTGATTCTTGGAGATACATATTAAATTACTTAGGGTGAAATATGATATCTGAAACTTTCAAACAATTCAAAAAAACATGTATGTGTGTATATATATAGAGTTTAGACCAGGCATAAGAAGACCATGGTTTTAGCCTTAACTCTGCCACTAACAATTGTGGTAATGATAGCTGCCCTTCGATAGCCTCAGTTTGCTTATCTGCAAAGTGGGTCTGGACTACATCAATGGTTCTCGAACTTGTTTAAAAATCCACAGATCCTTTCCTTCAAACAGAATTTCATAGAGTGCCTATCACATCAAACAGATAACAAGAAAGTGACTCTGGTCGAAGAGGGTATCTATACATACACACAGAGAGAACATAGTATGTTAACGGTTGGTGAAGCTAGGAGGTACAGGTGTTCCTGGTGCCGTTCTTTCAGATTCTCTATATGTATGACCTCTTTCAGGAAAAAAAGATTCAGATAAAAAGACCGTAAGTTCCCGAATGCAGGACTGAGACACTCTTGTTCATGCATGTGTCCCAGTGCCTAGGTATAGTGCCAGGCCCAGGGAAGGAGCTATAAATAACTGCTGAAAGAAGAAAAGAGGAAAGGAAGGAAAGGAGAAAAATAACTTCCGAAACCACAAATTCACACAACCACTTACTGCCCTAAACTGCTTGCAAAACTATATGATGGTTATGAAACGAGAGCAATAATCCACGAGGAGAGAAGCGAAGGGAGGGAGCGAGGCAGGGAAGGAGGGAGGGAGGGCCATGCCTCATCCCGCCACCCAGGAATACCCAGCATGAAGAGCACACTGCACATCCCCCAGGGCTGTTTTCACCACCCAGATCAATGCCTTTTTAGAAGCGCTGCCTCTGTAGAATGATCAGGTTTTAGAACCAGAAACGCCCTGGACATCAGCCAGTCCCTAATACAGTTAAAGAAACTGAAGCCCCAAAGCCAGGTGACTAAGGGTTCCCCGGTGGGTTAGTGAGTAAGCTGCAGTCGTTTGTCACGGGAACAAGGCTCCTTCCTTCACACCGCACTGTCTCGCTTCCACCTTTGGCAAAACTATTAATCTACCTATTGCCGTTTCAGTGTGGACTTGAAAAGAGCGATGCTTAGTCACTCACAGGCTTTCATTTGCTGAATGTAAAATGTTGCCCAGCACAGCAGTTTTGATGACCTGTCAAGCTTGTCAAGGTAAGATGCCTTAAAGGACACAAAAGTAATACTGGGTGGCATGCACCGTGCTAGGAACTTCCATATTCATTACTGCATTCAGTTCTTCCAATGCCCTGTGAGGCAGGCATATGTTACAAAGTCTATTCCCTACCACCTGTCTCTTACGGTTAAGAGGTAAAGGCCAGAGTCAAGACAGAAAAGTGAAGGGAAAGAAAGAGAAAGAAAGGCTAACAACTGGGATACATCTATGAACCCTGTGAGCATTTAATAACTGTTTCTTGATGAAATAGAATAATTATGCATATAGACTTGTGATAAAAACTAAAAAAGGAAAATTCACATGTCCAATAATCAATTGGCTTAGTAAAGTAACAAACCCAATGATAAATTATTTGATAGGAAAAAGTCCAAAAATAATTAGAATGTAAGTATCCAATATCCACAAGTTAAGAGACTGTGATAGGAAGCATACATATGGACCATAATTTATTAGGTATAGATACTGACGCTAACACAATTCATTTCAGGCTCAGTAATAATGGGTGATGGTTTACATTTTCATTCATTATATCTAGTATTTCCTTTAAGAAAACAAACAAACAAAATTTCCCTTTCCCAAATGGGAAAAAGGAGAATAATGACAATAAAAAGCAAAAAGAATGGTAAAGTCTGAATTTAAGAAAAATAAACCACAAGAGATTAAAGTAATGCTTTCTTTAAGAACAACCTGGCATTTTTTTCCTTTTTATTGAATTTATTGGGGTGACACTGGTTAACAAAATTATACAGGAAGAATCACCTAGCATTTACCAATAGTGAATTACATTTGAACAGAACCATATTTGATCTTAGGTTTTAAATGAACTTTATTTTAAATCTTGTTTGCAAGGACTTTAAGTTGACTGCTTCCTGTCAACTTTCAATCATCCCAGGATGTTAGATGCAATTGGAGGCCTTAACATTTAACATATGTTTTGAAAATATTTTTCCTCTTAAAATCTTGGAGAAATATTATTCTTATTTTTACTAGGCAAGGAAAAATGAAGTGGACAGTTCACTATAAAGTTTATTCTCATTCAAAAGACAAAAGTGATGCAGAAATTTTGAACTGGCTTTGCACAAGTATTCGAACTACTCCAGGTTTATTTTTTTGTTTGTTTTTTGTTAACACTCACCCAAGGATATTTTTTTCCATTGATTTTTTTAGACAGTGGAAGGGAAGAAAAGGGAGAGAGAGGGAGAGAGAAGCCTCGATGTGAGAGAGACATATCGATTGGTTGCCACCCACACGCACCCCGACTGGGGTGGGGATCAAACCTGCAGCCCAAGCACATGCCCTTGATGGGGAATCAAACCTGAGACCCTTTGGTTCAAGGTTTGACGCTCTAACCACTGAACACACCAGTCAAGGCATTACTCCAGGTTTTAAGTTTTGCATAGACAAAAGCTAAAAGTTTGAAAACTGAATTGCCTGGGCAAGAGTCTGCCAGCTGTTAACTGTTATACTGTAATAACACTAGAAGTTTTAGTAGAACACAACATTGACTGAAACAGTTGTCTTTAAAATGATTTATGATATTTATATAATGACTCAATAAATCTTAAAATTTTTCTTTAGAATATATAAATTTTAATTGGAGAAATAAAAACTCTTATCATAGTAAAAGGATGATTTGATAAGAATAGAAAAGGAAACACTGTTTGGTATTCTGTCAAATAACAAAGAATCTAGTAGTGATAAATTTTATTTTCTTACCACAGTTTACTTGGAGGCTCAGTGGAAAAAAGGCTAATTCCAGGGGTGGGCAGAGAGAATATAATAAGAGCCAGTTGCTACATCATGGAAACATGTCAAAAAGACAAGCCAGGTTGAAGGAGCTGCCCACTGGCCAAATCTGGGAAAAGTTGAGAATCAAAATTTTAAAATGACATTAATAGATTACAACCTACCAAATAACATGAGGATCCATGAGTTTATACTTAAATAAGTAAGTAAATGGTGAGAAGGGAAAGCTCTTCCTTACAGCAAAATGCCAGCTAATAAATCTAGAAGGAATGATGGAGTCAGAACATCCTGAATGGATGCCAAAGTAGACAGAAAAAAAGTTAGAAACAGGATATTGACACAGTCTCAAAATATCTCTCCACAAATCAGTTGTAATTTACAAAGAGAAAAGCTGTAACTTTGTGATGGAGAAAACATCTTAACCAAGGGATCAAACCTAACTCATTTATATATATGGGACAAATGGACATCAATGACCTGATACATTGACAAGGGCATGACATTACCCCCATGGTATCTCTGCCAAAAACCACATAACCCAAGTCTAAACATGAGGAAACTCCAGTCAAATAAAAAATGAAGGGCCTTCTCCAAAACAAAACAAAACGAGCATTGATCTGTCTCTATAAAAAATATCAAGTTAAGACAAAGACTGACAAACTTTTCCAGATTAAAGGAAACAAAGACATGACAACTCAGTACAATGTATGATCCAGAACTGGATCCTGGTCTGGGGAAAAATTAGCTTAATAACTAATTATTGGGTCATCATTGGGACAATTGAGAAAATTGGACTGTGGCTTATCAATGTTAAAATAACCTGACTTTGATAACAACCATGGTTATTAAAGAGAATGCTATTCTTAGGAAAATACCAAAATATTTTGAGGGGAAAGGACATAATGTCTCCAACTTACTCTTAAATGGTTCAGGAAAGAAAGGCTGTGTGTGAATTTGATTAATAGAAAGAAAGAGAGTGAATGGGGCAAAATATAAATAAATATGAATCTCAGTAAAGGGTATGTGGATTTTTTGCATAATTCTGGAAACTTTGCTATAAATTTGAAATTATGTTAAAAAGTTACCAAAATGCTAAAAGGAAAAGTTTTCTGGGACTCACAGGGCTGGCCATCCACAATGCCCTAAACCCTAACTTGAGTGACTGATCAGCACCATGTAGAAAGTACAGGATGTAAAAATGCATCACCTGCCAAACAAAATGGTGTTTTCCCCATGAGGTAAGTCTGACGCTAAGAGAAATGTTGGTGCCAAAGGAAATATTTAAGGTTAAAAGTTCTTCTAAGGTAGAACTACTTGTACTAATTTTTTGACCCAACTTTCCTTCACATGAAAGGGAAGAACTGTCCCTGAACCATCATATTGGAATGGGCCTTCTAATTTAAAGTCAATATTTTAATAATCTCTCTGACTCTCCAGTTGGTTGCTCTTGGCTATAAATGGATCACTACCAATATGTAATTAAAGGTGAATAACAAACAGTAAGAATATAGATTCCACAGGTGCTGGTTTACAAATGCAAATGCTGTAGCAGAAAATTAAGCTCCCAGGAGGCTGGAGGTGTGTGCCTCTGCTTCTTGCCGTCATAATTCGTTAACCGTCAAAGTAACGCTGAGATCGATAATTCCTGCCATCACGGGAATGAGAAAAAATGATCAGCACCAAAATAAGATACAAAGACAGTCTCAAAATGTTTCTCCCTACATAACTGAAAAATCCAGTCACTGTCATGAATTTTAAAGCTTAACAGATTTTTCTTACCTGTTCTACATTCAAGAGATGGCACAGCTTAAAGGATAGCGACAAGTACTGTTGTCCCCCAAGGTAAGACCATCTGCAAAAAGAAAGAGGAAGAGAGGTCGTTGCCGTTTTTCATCGTGGTGGCAAAGAAATGAAAGGAAGGACTCTGCGATGTGGTGATGGTGTCACAGGAGGCTCAGCCCTGAAATGTGCTTGAAGGGGATGTGCAAACGAGATTTTCCTACAATCCATGCCTAAACCAGTGGCTCCAATGCAGATTCCTGGGCCCCACTAGAGAGAATCAAATTCCGTGGGAGTGCATTTGGAACCAGGAGTTCTGCATTTATAACAAGCATTGCATGGCCCACTCTTTGAGAAATATTGAGAGGCAACTGTTACTGCTTTTATGAATTTAATTACTGTAATATGATACTCGTGCTATAGTAGTAAATGTACCATATAACAAATTAAACAGTGTGGATGGAATGCTACAGAGAGGTTTATGATGATTCCTCCCCAGCCCCAGTCCCATCTCCTGTGAATACTGTTTTAAATATTTATGCTGTTAGCTCTGTTGGTTGTAAACAGCACCCCCTCACTTCCCCCACTTAAAAAAAAAAAATACTGCTTTTACAATATGCTCATATTTTAGATACATTAGGATAATGAATATTTGAAATAGTGTAATTGGCCTATTAGGTAAGTACCAATCTTGTGCAAAATTTGAAATAGGCTAACTCCTGCCAAGAGTAATCAAGAACTGCATTAGCAGGCAGTGTGTATGGCAACTGTGTTTATCTGTGTGGCTATGTGGCATGCCACTTTAGCCAGTAATCAGAAATACAGTGGAACTTGTAATTGCTCACTCCTTGATAATGGGAATTAGGATACAACAAGTTTGGTGATTGGTGATTGGCTCCTGTCCTCTTGCAGCCGGCTCACCTTGGTCATTTCATTAACTTCGCACTAAACTGGTTCTACATGTTGACATAATTAAATTTTGAGGGCCTTGCTTACAAAGTTGCAAAAGAGCTTTTCTTGCCCCTGTCATCATTTAACATGCACTTGTGAACCATGCTGTTATTGAAACGCACAGGACCATCTAGAAGTGATTCCAGTGACTTTTGTTTTCTTAATTTTTAGAATTATAATTTTAAAATAGTTTTTATCCTATAAGAAGGTCCTCTAAGCTATCATTCAGTAGGAGCAAACACAATTCTGAGAACATATTCTTTTGGAAGGGAAGTAAGTTGTAATAAAACAGGAAAGAGACAACGTGGCCATGTACCATGCCCCCAATTTGGGAGAGAATACTCTGTGAAATATTAGACATAATTCTGAGAAAATTTAAAAGCATTAAAGCAGATATAACTTTATGAAGTTTGCAAATATAATCTTATAATTGGGCATGGATGAGGGAATGGAAAAAACTGCCATGGTTGCAAGATCATCAGCAACATAACGTGTCCTTAAGCTACAGAGATCATTGGTATCTGTGCTCTGAGATTGTGCCCACAACCTTACATATATGCCTATGAAAAACCTCTCATGAATTATGCATTTTTTGAATATCGGGTGTTTGAAAAATCATTCCTCTTTTCTATGTTTTGATTATAAATGGCCACCAGTTACCCAAGAAGAATTTAGCTCATCTCTGTTATCTTCTTCCAACCCCTCCCAGTTTTGGGTAGTTATGTTATTCCTGTATTAGATCCCTTGCTGCCTTCTTTCTTGGATATCCTCCTAGTTCTGCTGGAGCACATATTCTAGTAACTTTTAAGAAAAGGGTCCTAGGAAATAAATTTTCTGAGTATTGGTTTATGTGAAATGCCTATATCCTGCTCTCACAGATTGACAGGTTGGCTGAATATGAAAATTAGTATCAAATTCAATTTCCTCCAGAATTTAAAAAAAACTATTATCTTCTAGATGCCAAAGATGTTAATGAAAATTTAACATCCCTCAATTTTTATTTCTCTGTAAGTAGCCTAATTTTCCTCTCTGTAAGCTATTTTAGAAAAGTTTTATTTATTCCTAGATGCTAAAATTTTATCAAGTTGTGTCCAAGTGGGCTATTTTTCCCTTTTTATAGTTGGCCTTTATGGGGCTCTTTTAATGTAAAGATGTATGTCCTTTTCTAGGAAATTTTCTTATATAATTTCTCTAGTAATTTCCCTTGACCATTTTCTCTGTTCTCCCTTTCTGCATCTCACATTACTCAGCTGTTGGATTTTTCAGATTGGCTTTTGTATCTCTTCTTTTCTCTCATATTTCCCATCAGTGGTGGAGAATGCTATTTGTACCTCAATATCTTCTTCATTACTGTCATCTTATTTGTCCACATCAGTTGATTAAAATAATAACTATTATTGATAACCATGCCAGCCTGTGTTCACCACTTTGAGTGCCTCATCCAGAGTCATGCCCATCCAACTGTCATTCTAGGTAACATCCTCTTGGAGAGTTGATGCTGAAAATGTCAGGGTTGGAATTAAAAAGCAAAAGAAAACAAAACTTGTGAAATCCAATGGTTGGTCTTGCTTCCCCCTCTTCTGCCAGGCCCATCACTCTCTCATAGATAAAATTAAATTGTCTGGCATAATTTGTACTTCACAAATCCATGTTGATTACTACCCAGTACCCTGTGCTCTTCTAGGTGGTTGCAAATTGATTGTTTGATGACTTGTTCTTGTATCCTCCCAGGTATCTGAGATAAGCCAAATAGTCTATAATTACCATGGTTGTGCTTTTCCCTGTTGGAAAAAAAAACAACACACACCATACTCTATCTGCAGATTCCACTTGTCAGGTCCTTCTCCTGTCCAACATTCCTTTTCTAAAATAAAGGCTGGAGGTCTTGCAATTACATTTGCCAATTCCTTAAGTGCCTTGGGACGCAAGTAATCAGGCCCTGCTGATTTGAATGTATTGAGTTTTCTGAAGTGCTCTTCAATCACTTCTTTCCTCTTGTTTGCTTTAGTACCTCCAATGAGATAGCACTTAATCTGGTTTGGTTTCCTTATCATTGCTGATTAAAAAGAAAAAAGAAAAACAGATTAAAAACACTGTGAAAGCCTCTGCTATTACAGTTACTTGTTAATAGTTTTGTTAATAGTTTTAATGGTTGTGGTATACATTCTATAAATTCCTTCCAGTTTCCTTCCTCCCTCCCTCCCTTCCTTCCTTCCTTTTTTCCTTCCTTCCTTCTTTCCTCCCTTCCTCTCTCCCTCACTCAAGAGGCAAAAAAACTTCACATAACTTTATTGCAGAGACATTTATTAATCACCAAGTATTCACATGCTCCCCCAAATTTCCCAACTGCTTATAGTTGGGGCAAAGAGCATATGACTAGCTCTGGCCAATAGGTACTTAAAAGCCAGGAGCCCCCCTTGTCTTCTTTCCTCCTGCCCCAGTGAGCTGAAAGCCACATTTCAGATGGTATACCAACACAATGCAAGTGGCCTGAACCCCTGAGTCACCCTTGGAAGGCAGCGGTCCTGGAGAGTCATCAAACCACCCAGAGGACCAAGTGTTAAGCCGCTAAGATTTTGAGGTTTGTTTTTGTAGCAAAGCCTACCTTATCTTCACCAACACAGTACCAATTTCTGGATTAGGCAGATTATGCTAGGTTTTGCCAAGGGAACAAATTAACCCTGAAAGCTAAGTGGCTTAACAAAGGTTTGTTTCTTTCTTGTGGTATGTGATAGCTAATCTCCAAAGAAGGCTGTCAATGACTTTTACCTCCTGTAGTCACACCCTTGTATAGTCACTTCCCATTGTGTCTTTGCACTGATCCCATGATTCACTTTAACCAAGAAAACATAGAAGTGACACTATGATGGTCCCAGCCTAAGCCTTAGGAGATCCTGACAGCCTCTGCATTTGAAGTCACTCATGATATGTCTGACCTCCTGTTGCCAAAAGAGGCCATACACAGATGCCTAGAGGATGAGACTCCATGTAGATGAGTACTGCAGTGCCAGACCTGAGCAAAGATTCTTTAGTTCAATCCCAGTCAAGTTTTCCAAGGAATCCAGCACCAGGCACCATTTGACTACAACCTCATGAAAGCCTAGGTGAGAAGAGCAGGAGAACTGCCCAGTGGAGCCCAGGTAATTCACAGAATTGTGAGATACAATAAATTATTTTAAGCAATTCTGTATGGGATGGTTAGTTAGGCAGCAATCACTAACTGAAATATGGTAGACATCCAATGCTGGTATGTGGAAGCTGGGCTCCACATATTCATGGAACCAAATTGACCCAGGTTCCACCATCTTGTATCTGCACCATTGGGAGCTCATGACCTCCTTTATTGTAGTAGGGGGTTGCATACCAACTTTTAAATGCTTCTGCCTCCTTTCCCAGTCCATTGGTCAATGAGAAATGTGGGGGAGTAGGTGAAGATTCAATGAGTATTAAATGTCTCTGCCACAGAACCTGCAACCTATTTATCTTTTTCCCCCCACGAGTATCATAACAAGGTTTATTCAAGAATCATCTGACTATCTTTCCAAAAATTGTAAATAGCAGTATGCCAGACTGGCACAAATAGCTCACAAGAGCCCACTGAACATATCTCCTCCCAATTCTGTATTCTGTGATGCCATGGTGGTAGTGTGAAATCAGCCATGGTAGAAATATTTACACCACAGAAATTGGTTAATGCTGCAAGCTGGGGTTCTCCCCGAGTTAGTTGTTAAGTATTTACCAGACTGCTAGTTGTACAGGACCCAATAGCTATTATTGAGGCTGCCCCTTTATTCATGCATATTTATTTATTATTATAGGTAGAATTTTTTAAACTCCATCAATGGTCTTATCTTTCTCTTCCATATTTCAAATAACAGGGTGAACCTATGAATTGAAGATGTTTATACAAACCTAAGTAAACTTTACTAATTAAACAAATGACAATTTGAAGTTTTCTATATGGGATCAGAATGTGCATATTTTCATAGTTAACTTCATTTTAGTACAGTATTGGAAATGTTGCTCTGAAGTATAGAGCATACCTGTTTTCAGCCAGCATCGCAAGGACTTCATCCTTCCAGTAATTACTGCATCTAATAACACTGTCTTAGCTACTGATTTATTTTGAAAGCTTCAGTATCTTTTAGGTGTGAGAGTTTCTGAGACCAAACCTTTTCTTTTAAGCCTTGCTGGAAGAGTTAATTCAGCTTCCTGTTCCAGTTCACAATTCTTCCTCTCCTAGCCTTTCCCCTCCACACACACACAATCAAGAGATAGGCCATCAATAAGGTCCAAGCTTCCATTATGGGATATGAAACAATAACATTTTAAATAGCACCTTGGAGGCCTGAATGAGTTAATATATCTTTCAGTAGTGCCTACTTTACAGCTGTGGAGTATTTTGGACCCTGAAAACCTGGATCATTATTTATTAAAAGCACGAGAAGGGTCCAGTTGGAGGGAAAACCTCATTCACCAAGCAAAAAAGAATATGCTTACAAATGACATTTGAAAATAAGATGACCAGGAACCTTTTGCTACAAACAAGGGATTTGGATTCATCCATATCTAATTATATGGTAAAATATAAATATAAGATGGTTCTGGAATCAAGGAGACAAGTCATCTTTAAAATGCTGTTTCCTGGGGAGAACCCAGTGAGACCACCTATAGGTAAATTTGATGTTCATTAATTCAGAGCAGGAAGAGAAAGAAAGAATTCTCATTGTACCCACCAAGCAGGATATTTTCCATCACAGCATTGATAATTTTCTGGGAACTCTGATGCCTTTTTGAGTTTTAGTGATTATTCCATGTGTTAATCAAGGTTTGGTTTATAACTATGACCAATTCAATTTTCTAAAAATGTCCACACTGATGATATACATTCCAGCCGCATGTTCTTCTCACAATGCAGTGACATTCCTTCACTGACAGGTGGGTCCCCTTGAGCATGGGTGGATCTTTGTAACCACCTCCACAAATAGGATGAGTGGATATAACCCTGCAAGACATAGGAGGCTAGGTCATAAAAAGCAGATATAGCTTCCACCTGGTCCTCTCTCCTTGGGACCTGTGCCTTTGGAGCTCTGAGCTTCCAGGTGAAAGTCCATCTACCCTTGAAGCCACCGTGATGCAGAGACCACACAGCGATAGAGAGATTTCTGCATGGCTCCAACTCTCCTAGGCCCCAGCTGCTTGAGTCTTTCCAGCCCAGGTACCACACACAAGTGAGTGAGGGTTCAGAAAATTTCAGCCCCTGGCTTTCAAACTGCCCCAGCTGAAACCAAGTTGGAGCAGAAATAAATAGTCTGTGCTAAGCCCCGCTCAGTATGCAGATTTGTAAGCAAAATAAGTGTTCTTATTTTAAGCCACTCCATTTTGGGGTGATATGTTACACAGCCTTTGTAGCTAGAATAGCAAGTAGCAGAAGTCCTTCAAGCCAGCATTATCAAAATAGTGGAGGTTAGAGAATAAAGGTTGAAGAATATCTAATGGCGCCCCAGAGGCAGAGGCAATGCTGGGTCTCATGCCAGTTGAACAGGAACAAAATTAGAAAGCCAGCAGAAGCCAATTAGCTACTCCGCTCCTGTCATCTTTTTCTCCTTCTGTCTTCTCTAATCTCTTACGTCACAGGCCTCATCTCTGTCTCTCAGCACATCTGCTTCATGTCTCTGCAGTCAGAAAGTTTACATGCCCTGGTTTAAGACAGCAGGCCACACTAGTAGCATCCTTGCATCCCAGCGATACATTCCTGGGAGAGAGGGTCTTATTGGTCAGCCTTGAGCCAGATGTGTGCTTCTGGTCCAGTCAGTCAACACAGGGGAAGGGCCACACTGTACCAGTGTGGCTGCTGCTCCCATCCCAAATTTCCAGTGAGAATTCTCAGAAGGCGGGCTCAGAGAGTTCCAAACATAACAATATGCCTAATGTAATTTTTTTTTAAAATCCTAACCTGAGGATATTTTTTCCATTGCTTTTCAGAGAGAGTGGAAAGGAGAGAGAAAAAAAATCAGTGTGACATCGATTGGCTGCCTCCCGCACACGCCCAGAAGGGATAGAGCCTGCAACCTAGGTATATGCCCTTGGTCAAAATTGAACCCAGGACCCTTCAGTCCAAGGGCTGACGCTCAAACTGCTGAGCCAAACTGGCTAGGGCCCTAATGTAATTCTTGAATGTTAGAATGCACTTGGAATGTTTTTATCTTTACCCTACCAAAGACTCCCCCCTTTAATTTACTTGTCATTTCGTTTACGAATATGCTTAGATAAGTGTATACTAACCTCATGCCACTCCCATCCCATCCTTACCATTATTTGAAAGGGTGGTTCTGGATTCTCTGCAACAACAACGGAAGTGGAGTGGATTGATGTGACCACAAGCAGACTGAACTAAAAGATTAATCTTTTTCATTTCATTTTTGTCTTTTGAGGTCTATCTTCTAATGTGAACTTGACTCCTTACTTTACCTTTTAGCTGTTAGGGCCTCTGAGCAACTGGGCTGACTAGAGATCACAGGGACACTCAGGGCAACAGGATTCTTGATCTTTGATAATTTTCCCACTATTAAAAATTCCCCTTTGCTAACTAATCTACTGTGTGAGACGTCAGAATAAAAGTTAGCCCTGGGGAGGGAAAGACTGGATGGGGTCTCTTGGGTACTGGTAATGCTGTGTTTCTTGTTCTGGGAGGTAGATGCATGAGTTTCTGGTTTGTGCAAGTTCATGAAGTTGTACACATGCTATCATGCTGTGTACATTTTTCTGCATGTATGCTTTCCTTCAAAATGTCTCAAAATATTTCACTAATTATAAGACTGTTCAAACTAGCCTCACTATATGTTGTTGATCAATCTGTGGAAATATATATATAGGGTGGGGCAAAAGTAGGTTTACAATTATGAGTATGCGAGACAGAGTTTATTCTTATATTATTATTTATTATTGTATTATTTTCCAAATTATACATTTGCCCAAACCCATAGAATTATACCACCAAGAGGGAACTCTAATGTAAACTATGTTTGTGGTTGATTATATGACAATGTAGGTTCATCAACTGTAATATATGTACCACTCTGGTGGGGGATGTTGGGAGATAATGGGGAGGTTATGCATGTGGGGGGGTAGGGCCATATGGAAAATCTCTGTACCTTCACCTCAATTTTGCTGTGAACCTAAAAGTGCTCTAAAAAATCAAATCCTCATAGGAATGTTGTGAGAATTAAAAAGAAATAATGCATATAGTACCTGGAACGGGGCCTGGCCCATAACTTAATATTATGTTATTAGACTGTCCAAAACACTTAATATTATGTTATTAGACTATCCAAAAGTAAAAGGAGAAAGCATCTCTATTCTACCTCTTACTGCTCCATCCACTCTAACTCAGCAGAACCCACTGCAATTCAGCACACACTGATTGGATGTCTCTATGTGCCAGTACAGGCAGAGCAGATACTTATTTCTGGCTGTTCCAAGTCCCCCACTGCAGGGACCCTGGGAGGGTTTCTATGCAGGCAGCTTCCCTGAAAGTTTCTGTGGTTCATTTCCTCCATCGCTCATTTCTGGTGCTGTTCGAAGTTTTACACATTTCGATCCTGAGCCAGTGCGAACGGGACAGCCCGTCTGCCTGGGTTTCCCTAGGAGGGACCTGGCAAGGTAGGAAGGTGAAGCAGATGGACTTGCTGCTTCGCTGGATTTTGCTGCGGTGGCTGTTTTAGTGTTTTGTTCCACCACAGCACCAGTGGGCTTTCCCTACACAGAAGCACCCCATGTAGTCTTCTGTAACCACCAGAATTATGTTAAGGAAGTGTAAGGAGGCAGGACAAAAGAAAATGACTGTTAATCAGCCCTCTTCACAATGAGGTGCCTTTAGAACCATCCAAGCTGAACAGTTGTTGGAGGTCATTTGGAACCAAGCGATCTGCAGTGGACAGGAGCACGAATGATTAGTCACCTCCTTCAGAATGCACAGTCACCGTCGTTTCCAGTACCTCCTGGTTTAGAGCTCACGCCTGGCACTGCAGCGACAGATGAGCCGAGAACCCACGGAAATGCAATCTCTGAGAAATGTAAGGGAAATATTGCTTCTACTTAGGCAAGCCTAACTTACCAACAACTGTCAAAAACAAAAATGAAAACAAACCAGAAGCCCAAAACCCTGAAGCAGTATTTTTTTCATTGATTTCCCGCTCCCTTCCTGAATGAGCAGCTTCCTGAAACCACCTGGATCTATGTCCCTCTTTCTTCCCTTTCAGACACAGAATTGGGTGCTTGCAGCTTGGTTTCTCTCCTGTCCTCACCCCGGAAGGTGCACAGCTAGTGAAGGGGGAAAGGGCAGGAGAAAGGAGTACCGTAGCTCAGCAGTGAGCCTTGGAGTCCCCATCCCCTTTCCAGCTTTGGGAGCTGCACACACTGCAGGCTGGGTATGTGTAGGGTGAGGAATCTCACCCACTTGGTTATTTGCAGGTGGGATCATCGAGTGCTTAAGGGCATGGGCCTTGCCAAAATGCTTGAGTTTGAATCCTGGCTCTGCCACTTACCTTGCAGTTTAACCCCTCTGGGCCTCAGCTTTCCCATCTGTAAAATAGGAGTGATAATGCTATCTACCTTCTGGAGTTGTGGAGAGATTGAGTTAATCTATAAAACACTTAAAACAGGGCCTGCCACATATTAGCCATCCACTAAATGTTAGCTATTGTTATTATCACTTTGGAATATTGCCAAATCATAATGCTGATACCACATTATATTATATCGGCCTCCAGTTGCTAACCATGAAACCACCATATACGCAAAAATTAGCCAGTCCTTTGGCTATGTTGTTAAGAGACTCAAGATGAAACACGCTGGGTTGACTAAAGCCAATGATGACAAAAGTGGGTTTCCAGGCATCTATTTTGCCAGTAATCCTACTTCTAGAAATACCTTCTTCAGGAATTTTCAGAGATGCAGAGACAAAGAACAAAGATACTCACTACGGCATTATTTACATGATGAAAAACTGGACACCACCTAGGGGTACAATCATCTGAGTGATTAAATAAGTTAGGGCACAGCAATGCGTGCTACAAGTATTATGCAGCCATTAAGAGGGTGATTTGGAGGCTTTTTAAGGCCTAGAAAATGCTCGTGAAATGAGTGTAAGGGGAAAAGCAGGCTTCAAAACTGTGTGTACACCAGGATCCCATTTGGCAACTAGGTACACACACTTGCAGAGAAAACAAAACTCTAGGGAAACATATGGAGCTCTTCCCGTCCCAGGCGTGCAGGGGCTTTGGCGCAGAGATGGCCAAGTCCAAGAACCACACCACGCACAACCAGTCCCGAAAATGGCACAGAAATGGCATCAAGAAACCCTCATCACAAAGATACAAATCTCTTAAGGGGTAGACCGCAAGTTCCTAAGGAACATGCGCTTTGTCAAGAAGCACAACAAGAAGGGCCTGAAGATGCAGGCCGACAACGCCAAGGCCATGAGCGCACGCGCCGAGCTATCAAGGCCCTTGTAAAGCCCAAGGAGGTCAAGCCCGGGTCAACTTGCCCGCATCACTCACCCCAAGCTCGGAAACGTGCTGATTCGGGCATTGCCAAGGGTCTCAGGCTCTCCCTGCCAAAGGCCAAGGCCAAGGCTCCAACCAAGCCTCAGGCTGCAGGTGCAGGTGCAGCTGCAGCTCCGGCTCAGGCTCTCGCTCCCCAAAGTGCCCAGGCTCCTGCTCCCAAAGGTGCCCAGGCTCCCTCGAAGGCTCCATAGTAGAGGCCTCTGGCTGTGGATGTGAGGACAGAAGGACTGGTGTGACCTCCAGGCTGCTGTCTGCATGGAGCTGGTGTCCTCCTGTGCCATTTGTACAAATAAACCTGAGGCAGGATATGTAAAAAAAAAAAAATGTATCGAGATGCTAACAGTGGGGTTGAAGGCCTTCCTGCATGGTTTTTGTTTAAATTTCTTTATATTTTTTGGTGTCTTCATGTGCTTACACAGGAACACAAATTATCTTTATATTTGGGGGAAACATTAAGTCATGAAACCAAAACATTTATTAAAGAATCTTTCAGAAGACACAAGGGAACTAACAGGAATTGAACCCATGTTTCCTAAACTCCTAGTTTTTTAGCCCCAAACAGTGCCATATAACAGAGACAGGTGTTACTGCTCTTCTACTTACCTTTGCTTTGGAAGGAAAAACTATGAGAAATCTTTGATTTGTAAGAGAGGGTGGGTGGGTAGGGGCAGTGGGGAGAATAGTAAGGGCCTCTTAAGGTCTTGGGATACAATCTGGCATTGACTAATACAACCATTTGTTTTCACAACAGTGGGTCACAGCAAAATAGAAGAGGGCTCTTTTGGAAGAAGTTAAAAAAAATTCTGTGGTTAAAAGAGGGGGGGAAGAATACTAGTGCACACAGGATATCACACAAGTCCTAACAGAGAAGTAAGAGGGTTCCCAAATTCCCATGCCTCTGCCACACAACCTTGTTAATAAACCTCCTGTTCTGCCTCCTACACCTAAGGAAAGATTACTGCTGAGAAGAGGCCAGATCTGAAAGGGCCTGGAAAACATCAGAGAATGCCAGTTTAAGCTGCAGGCCACCTAATGCCGTCCAGGCCGGAGAGCTTCCCCATTCAGCCGTGTACTCAGGAGGAGAGGGGGCCTTGCAAGAGCTGTGTGTTGGCCTAGAGGCAAGATTAATAAAATTAGCATTATTTATGATGCAGGAGTGATTTAATAATATTTTTCAAGAACCTGAAGGATTTATGTGGAAGAACTGCTGTTTTAGTAACTAAATTCTTTTGGATGGACTCCAAGATAAACCAAACTTGTCTGGCTTCCGCCCTGGGCCCCTCCACCTCTTCCAGTTTCTCTTGGAAAATATCTCTTCTACTCACTGGAGAGCGATGGTCAAGGAGATGACCTTCCTGGCTGCTTTATCTACCCTCATCACCCCCTTAAAATATTTCTCAGCTTTTCTCTTTGTTCAAATCTCAAAGGAAGACTCGAGAAAGGAGACAAGCAACCTTTACTGAGTGCCTTCTACAAGCCAGAAGCCGGTAGATACGTTACCCATTTAATCCCCACAAACACCTTGTGAGGGAGACATCATTATTCCTATTTTGCTTGTTTAGGGGATAGAGGAAATTTATTCTTTTAGCAGCTGGTAGAATTCCTCCTGGGGACAGATCCACCTTTGTGGGAAAATGCCTTGATCAGCTTCTTTGGGCTGTATGGGGGGAGGGGAGAGGAGGGAGAGGGAGGAGGGCGACTGGTGTGACCCCCAGACTGCTGGGGGAAGTGTGTGGAGAATGGGAGGGGAGGGTGTTGTGCCCGCCTCACTCAGGAAGGAGAGACACAGAGGCAAGAGGCAAGCAGCAGGTTTAGAAAAAGGCTGTGTGGGGCACAATATGTTTCACTCTCAAAAGTGTAACTTCAAATCTCTAATAAATTCACTAAGCTCGTGAAATGCTTGCTGAAAGAGACTTTTCTGAATGGGCTTGTTGGCACAGGGTGAAACTGAAGCCCCACGTGTTTCACCTGAGATGGTGACAGGTGGTGCCATAAGGAAATGTTTCCCATACTTGACATCTGGGTTACATAAGGGATGGGGGAGGGAGGACTGAGGCTCAGAGAAGTTAATCAACTTTACTAAGATCACACAGCAGTGATACACACATGCATGACTAGCAGAGACAGAGTTGAACCCAGAGCTGTTTACCTCCAATGTCCATTGTTTTTACTATTCGACAGGCTGCAAAGTGAGAATGCTTTTCCCTCTC
Source organism: Miniopterus schreibersii (assembly GCF_964146895.1). Taxonomy (NCBI): domain Eukaryota; kingdom Metazoa; phylum Chordata; class Mammalia; order Chiroptera; family Miniopteridae; genus Miniopterus; species Miniopterus schreibersii. The sequence goes on from NC_138111.1 coordinate 32,480,609, forward strand.
TAAGGCCAACTTTTCCAGTGGTGTACTCAGTCCAGTCCTAGTGATAATATGGACTATTTATTGAGTGCCTACTATATGCGAGGCATTGCTGCATCCATTAGCTCATCAGTTCTCCCAACATCACTATGTGCTTGAGAGTATAATTATGTAGATTTTAGAATATGGGAACTGTTGCTTAGAGTAGTTAAGACAAGATCTTACTGCCATAAGTGGTGAAATTGGCGTTTGAACCAGACTGTTTTCTCATTTCATCCCTTCCCTCCTCCCTCAGGAATGATTCCTCTAGTCAATCCATTTAATTAACCCCTTCTCTCCCCGCAGCACCCTAGACTGCACCTTGAGATGGGACATGGCGGGGTTTGTGAAAGTCACACAACACTGAACACAGAAGATGCCCTGGTGGACTCAGGTCAAAATCACTGTCACAGCTGAGACACATAGTCTAACTTGGAGGCTTGGCGAACCTTTTCTCTAAGGGGCCAGATAGTAAATGTCTTCAGTTTTATGGGCCATATGCTCCCTGATGCCAAGTCTTAACTCTGCTATTGTAAAACAAAAGCAAACATAGATGAAAATGAATGAGCACAGCTGTGTTCCAATAAGACTTTATTTATGGACACTGAAATTTTAATTTCATATAATTTGTTCATGTCACAACATATTCTTCTTCTTTTGACCCCCACCCCCCACCCCAACTGTTTAAAAGGTAAAAGCCATTCTTAGTTGGAGAGGCACATAAACCCACAGGCAGGCTGGATGTGGCCCATAGGCCACAGCGTGCTGACCCCTGGTTTTCCCAAATCTTCCTTCCTTTTGGGGTCTGCATCCAGCAGGGCCTGCATCAGGCTGAACAGCCTCTGGGCTGGGCTTCAATCCCCCCTTCCTCTTGCCCATAAAACCAGATGGGCTCAGTTCCTGAGCCTCTGTTCTTTTTGTTGCTCTCTTATTAGCAGCTCTCCTCTAGTTCTATAGCTTCTCCTGCTGAACCATAGGAAAAGCGATTGTCTGCTGTCCCTGAAAGAGGCAACTGTAAAATAAGACAAAACTGCCATCATTTAGATGACCTGATGAAGCCCCAGGACAGGTTAAAGGAGCTTCACCCTAAGGCTGTGACAAGGCTTGAGGATGATATGCTTCAAATACACACACTGAACATCCTATAAGGATGTCTCTAGGAATGGTGGAGAATACATTGCTAAGAATGTGAGTCCAAGGAATGAACCCTAGAACCCAAAATACAAATGCCTTTCCCACCCAGGAGAACAAGACCAGAGGACAAGAGATAGTAGGACAGATGAAGGACAGGAAGGCAACTCAGACCAGGGCCTGGGTACAGCTTAGGTCCAGACTCAGAAAGACTAAAATGCACTAATAATTGCTAATGTATTAACCATCTGCTATGTTCCAGGCACTATGTGATGGGTTCTTTACATGTTATCTTATTTAACCCCTTCAACATTCCAGTAAAACAGGCATTTAAAATAATCTCCTTGCATTTATTAAAAAACAACAACAAATATTCATTGTGCATCTCCTGTGCATCAGACACCACGCTATATGCTGAGGATAGGTGAGTAAGCAAAAGCATACCTTGTATCTGATTACATGGAGATTATAGTCTAGTACAGGAATTGGTACATTTTTTCTGAAAAAGGACAGATAGTAAATGTTTCAGGTTTTATGGGCCATAAAGCCTCTGGTACAACTACTCAACTCTGATCCTGTAGTACAAAAATGGCCACAGATAACACGTAAATAAGTGGATGTGGCTGTGTTCCATTAAAACTTCACTTACAAAATAATCTGTGGCCAAAGCTGGCTATAGTTTACTGATTCTTGGGGGTCTAGTAGAAGAGATAAACATTAAGCAAATAATTACACAAGTAATCGTCAAGTACTATCAAATAAACTTCCTGATACTTCAAAAGCCTATTATAATAGGAGGGAGTTTACCTATTCAGGGAGATCAGAGATTTCCTAGAGGGAGTAGCCATAGATCTAAATGTAGTAATTACTGAAGAGTGAGGCAAGACTATTTCACACGGAGGAATCAGTATGTGCAAAGGCCCTGGGGTAGAAGGGAGCTTGACGAACACAAGATTGAAAGGTTTATGTAGTTGGAGCAGAAAGAATGAGGATCAGAGGATATAAGATGAGGAAGGAAAAGGCAGGTAGGGGCTACTCTATCCAGGGGCCTGAGCCCTGCTGGAGAAAGTTGTATGACCCCGAAAACTGATGAAACCTAACTTAGAGTCTCTGGCTTTATGGAACCATCAGCGGCTCCTACCTGCACATTTATTAGCTAATGAGGGTCTCCACACTCCTTAGGGATACGGCGCCAGTAATTAATGGAGATGGCCTATGCCATGTGAGCAAGCAGCAGTAGTATCTGTGCCCAGCAAGACAGAGAGGTGGGGACTTCTGCTAAGAATCAGGTTGGTGCCATGTTGGCAAAACACAAGAATAATGGGGAAAACCCCACATGAAGAAAACTAGCTGCCAGCCATGCCATCCCCATCAGCCTATTCCATCCCTTTTTCATAATCAAAAGAGGAAGATAGCAGTAAAAAGGTACGATGTTCTCAGAGGGCTGACAGGGAGACACAAATAAAGATGAGCATACAAGGGCTCCCGATACATTTGAGGGGAAAAACAAACAAACACATAAAGTAGCAGGGATAACAGAGAAAACTAAATGAAACTTTAGAAAATGTATAAATGGAGATAGCTCCTCCAGAGAGAGGTTCAGGAAGATTTTGTATGCATCAAAAACTCAGAGATCCACCAAAAAAACATTTTTTTTAATGCACTGGTTGGCATATATATATATATATATATATATATATATATATATATATATCAGAGAGAGGAAGGGAGAGGGAGAGAGTTGAAACATCAATGATGGGAGAGTCGTCATTGACCGGTTGCCCTCTGCATGCCCCCACTGGGGATTCAGCCCACAACCCGGGATGTGCCCTGACTGGGAATCGAACTTCAATCTTCTGGATTCCAGGTCTTTGATCAACCCCTGAGCCACACCAGCTGGGCGAGATCTACAAAATTTAAAAACTGGGTGACTTGCTGTTCTATGAAAACTCCACATCCCTCTTTAATTCCATTAGTGCCTTCTGCCAGAAGAACCCATGCCTAGCCCTGACCTTTTATCTGGATACCTTCCCTTCTTTAAGAATCAACTCAGGAATTACTCCTCAGGCTTTTAGCTCTACAGGACTCTTTCCAGGCTTCTTCCCTGTCTAGCCTGAACTCTGCCTTCCAGGTCTCTCCTCAAACAGTTCCCTGTGTTATAGGCTAATATCCTAAACTACTCTTTGTGTTCAGCCTCCCCCACTGGACCCTGACCTTGTGAGCTTGATGACAGCAAAGAACTTACCTGAAAGGCATTTCATGCTTTCTATGTAGAGGTTACTTAACTCTGTTTTCCATATGGAGGTTAACTTGTTTAACTTATTGCTAATCCTTTTGTTTCTGCCCCTTAATTATCCTATTTCTCCTTTAGAGTTCCTAGAATCGGCAGTTCTCAAAGTGGGGTCCCTGGTCCAACAGCATCAGCATCACCTGGAAATTTGCTAGAAAGGCAAATTCTCAAGGCTTCTTCCACCTCTGTAATCAGAAACCCTGGGTGTTGGGGTCCAGCAATGTGTTTTTAATAAGCCCCTGGGTGATTCTGATGTGCACTAAAGTTTGAAAACCACTGCCTAGAGGAGGTTACTGCTCATTAAACTGTTGGTTCCCTGGGGATGGTACTCAGTTATTTTCCGTCTGGAGAAGAAAAAGAGTGATTTGAGGAAATGACAAAGCTTCTATTAGGCTACATCTTTAGAAAAGGAATTTTCTGACATGACATTTCAAATATGTGACTTGTTCAGAGAACTTTGAAAACAGGACTGATTTTCCTGTCTGGCTTGGGTGTGGTCTTGCCAAAGGGCAGGGATTTGGACAAGATAACCTCACCAGGTGCTTTGCAGTGCTCAGGTTACCTGCCTCCAGGATAGTCTATACATTATGAAAGAAATACAAGTTATGGAGTAGGACATTATTGCTAGGGGACTTTGGGCTTTCATCCCATAAGGAAGTACATATATGCTCTTTTTCCCCGTAAGGTGAGTCTTTGCCAGACTATATTCATAAAAGAGATGACCAGGACCTTTTGAGAGTGGTAATTGTTTGTTTTTCAGTCATAAAAATGAATCCTTGCTTTGTTTTCAGAGGAACATGTTCTTCATGAAATCTATACAAACTGAATGACAAGTAGGCGAGGTCTAAGATTGGAAAGATAAAAACTTCATTTGTTGATTCTTGGCCTAGAGATGAAACAATGGGACAAAGGAGTGGCCTGTTGGTATAAGCTCTATGAAACAATAATATTCGTCATATGTAAACAGAATAAAATAGGAGAGGCTTAATGAGATAAATTACACCTAGTCACCACACTAGGGATTAAAATACTCTGATAAAGCAAACACTAAAGGGTCCAAAAGGATAAAGGGAAGGGTGACAACTTCAGATTTAGAAAACAATGGGTCCTTCTATCTAGGGTGCTGTCTGACAAGAAGAGCTTTCAGAGGCTGCCTAAGCTGACTGTGAGCACCCATTAAAATCCCACTTTTCATCCAAAAAAAAAAAAAAAAAAGCCATGCTATACTCAAACCATTGGCAGACAAAGCCGACACATTCTTTCCTTCCCTATTCTTTCTTCCCCTTTACATTTGCAAAGCAATTCACTTCACAGTGTAAGTGTGTGAAGGGAATAAAAGCTCTCACAGGTTTCTAACTCTATTTGCATTCTCTAGATTTGTTGGCCTGACTTCCAAAGTGGGAATCCGCCCGCTGCTCTCAAGCCCAGGGGAAAAGAGCCAACTTATCAGTGTTTGAGAGGCCCATGTACCTGTGCTAACAGCAACTTCTTCACAACCGCTCTTACGAGAACACTGAACCACCAAAGTATATAGTGCACGGACTTGTGCTATTGAAACTAATAAAGCTATCAGGTCTTGAGCCGATATTATCTTACTTATACAGTTGTCTTTATTAAAGTGTACATCTATAACTATGAAGAAACAAAATGTTTTCAAGACTTAGAATGGGTAAACTCTCAGGAGCTCACACCTCCGTAAGCTTCTTGGCAATGGGGATGACTGCACGGTTGCCAAAGTCCAGAGAGCATTTTAAAAGCAATATAATAAGAGTAATAATATGAATAATCAGGCTACTTGACCCAGCTCTGCATCAAGGACTGACAATACCACTGCTAGAGAGGCCTCTGTCTGTGTCTTTCAGGAACATCCTGGGTGTCAAAACTGAGCCTGGGTGTTTTGAAAATGTGAATAACAGGACTCACAGCTGGGGCATTTTAGACTCTTTCTGCACTGGAAATAAAAATTCCTAACACTGACATCTTCCACCCACAACCAACCCCCCCCCCCCCCCATCTCCTCTCTCCCAAACCACTTTGGCTTCTACACTTAACCCAAAAGCGTGACGGTAATAAGGATACTTCATTCCTAGAAAGGAATTTCCTAATTCTAGCCCAGTGCAACTGTGGGCCTTTCAGTCCACGCTGGCTCTAATGTCTGCTAATGGATTATTAGGTGAACACGCTTATGGAAAAAGTGAGGCGTGTGTCAGCGTAACAGCTGACAGACTGCAGATTCTAGAGATGCCTTCCCATCTGACAGCGAAGGGATTCTTCCTGAGTGAAATTAAAGAACAAGGAGTGCCACCTTCTCCCTGTTCATTACTCCTTCATCCCTCCTCCCCAGCCCGGGAGCTCACTGCACCACTGCACTGTTCCCAGCACAAAGATAGGCTTTGTTCTACCCTCCCAAACAGAACTTTTCCTTCCATGGCTGCAGTGGGGGAGGGAAGTGATCCTGATGTAAAAGCTGGTAGGATTGGTCTATGTATACAGCAGCCAAGCAAACTATGCTTTATAATCATGAGGTTTTGTTTTAAGCCTGATCTGAGTAGCCAAGATTGTTTACCTGGTAGTCTCATTTTTCCTGGAAAAGGCCAAATCTAGAGAGAGAAATCTCTTATTTTTTTCTGACTCCCTCAGAAATGAAGGTTTTGTATTTTGTATATATATAGATATAGATAGCCTTTCTAAAGTAGACCTGATTTCAAATGAAAGATTTCAAATGAAGAAAGACACATGGAAGAGGTCCTAAAGAGTCTCCCAGTAGATAGAGAATTGTTGAATTTAAAGATAATTGAGTTTGACTTCTACCACATAACAGCAACCCACAGCCATTAGGATTCTTACTTAGTCAGGCCTCATCAATTCTCACTAAACCTTACTCACAGATCTGAGACCTTGGCCATTGCTTATAAAATAGATGACGTGAAAGAAGAGGCTCTGGGAGGAAAGGGGAAGTTCCAGTTCAAAAGTAATCCTAGACCAGATCACTTCCTAAAAGGAGTTCAGTTAATATCTAATTGACTTCTAATTTCTATATGTGTTCCTCAAGGTCTTCCCGATGCACAACTTCATATTCAATGGGTGAGATGGCACGACCTTCAAGAAGAGCATATTCAAGACCTAATTCCATTAACCTCTTGCTGGTTAGCTACATTTTTTTTTTTCTTATATTATCTAAATGGGTAACTCAGGGCAGTTAGCCACCAAAAATAACTGATATATGTTGTCCATTATTTGTTTTCATAGCCTTCCCTACCCAAATTGCATTTTTACTTCCAAATACATATGTGTACTAGTATTTTTTCTTGAGTATCAAACAGCCTGTGAATGGGGGTGGGGTGACAGGGCATTCAAGGTTGGTGGCTTGGCCTTTCCCTGGGATCCATTTCTCCTACACTTCCCAGCCTGAGTGTTGGGCCACAACAGGACACACTCTTGGAACCCTGCTGCAGTCTGATTTTCTAGAATGCACAGTAGTGGGGGTGGCACTTCCCCAGCTTCTGGGCACCTAAGGCAGGGCCTTCATCAAGCCCCAAGCAAAAAGACAACAGGATTGTCAGGGCCAACCACTGTGTTAAGTACTATACTAAGTAATCTCAGCTAATCTCTTGCAGTCCAGGCAACCTTGAGAGACATGCTATTATCCTGATTTTATAGGTGAGGAAAGGGAGACCAAGAGAGAACTGCGGCCCAGGGTCATATATAAGAGGCAGACAGGAATTCCATTTCAGGACCCTTTGTCTCTGAGCCTGGAGCTTTTTGTTTTATCACTCTAGGCTCCAGGTAGGCCCTGGAGATGGATGAGGGATGCCAGGGGATGTGGAGGGATGGGGATGGCGAGAGGGGAGGGGGTGAGAGGCAGAAAAGAGACATCAGAGGAAGGAATGACAAAATAGAAAATTCTCTGAAGAGCTCTGAATCCTACTGATTTGGAATTTGGACTGTAACTTCGTTTAAGGCAGGGACTGTGATTTATCATTGCAAAAAATGTAAAGGAAAGAAAGAACAATCTCCCCTAACATTATTGAGTAGAGTGGTGTTGCCATTTTTCATGAATATGGTTTTGGGGTTAATGACTTTCCATAAGCTGGAAGTGTTAATATTCAAATTGAAAAACTCTATAAGCTGTAGTAGTTCATTTTATGTGTCAACCTGACTAGGCTAAGGGATGCCCAGAGAGCTGGTAAAGCATTTCTGGGTGTGCCTGTGAGGGTGTTTCTGGAGATTAGCATTTGATTCAGTAGACTGAGTAAAGATCACCCTCACTGATGTGGGCGGGAGTCATCCAATCCATTAGGGGCCCTGAATAAAAAGGAAGAGAAAGGGCAAACTCTCTTCTTTTCTTGAGCTGGGTCATCAAGCTCCTGGTTCTCCTGACTTCATACCACTCTGGGACTCATACAAGAGGCCCCTTGGACTTGGACTGAATTATACCACTGGCTTTCCCGGTTCTGCAGCTTGCAGACAGCAGACTGTGGGACTCCGTGGCCTCCATGAGCATGTGGGCCAATTCCTGTAATAAATATCTTTCTGTCTCCCTCTATATAGTTCTCCTATTGGTTCTGTTTCTCTAGAAAATCCTAACTAATACAACAGCATAATTTAAAGCAGTGTTTTTAAATTATGTGTTGCAATTTGTGAATGTGACCTGTGTGTGTGTGTATGTGAAAGAGAGAGAACTGGAGTGAGATTTTTAAAATGTGTCTCTTAGCATGGTTCATAGTCAATGGTATTTCAAAGCCATTGATTTTAAGAGGGTTTTAGAGGACAGAAACACATCCATTTGCATTTAACAGGTCAAAGGTTTCCAAACATGCTATCAGGACCCGAAGTATATGTCTACTATTACCAAGATATCACAGACCATTATTAATCACAGAACTATATATGTCACTCTGTTTTTTTGTTGTTTTATTTTTATATTTTAATGTTATCATTGGTGAAGTTGTAAATAAAGACATTTGCTTTGCTGTCCTAGATGAAATTAAAACTGGCAGTTTCCCTCATTCCTCTGCTTTAGTGGGCTACTGAGCCCACCTTTTTTTTGTTGTTTGTTTAATTTTTTTGCTGAACTGCAATTTGGGGTATGGATTGGGTGCTGCCAGAAAGCACCCAACTGAAGGTGGCTGCATTTCTCTGCTGGCGGACACAATTCTAGAGCCCTGAAGCAGCTGTTAGCTCTGTTAACAGAAATATAAATTCTTAAAGTATCAACCTCACCTCAAAAGGACCAAGAGAAATCCTACCAAGCTTGTGGGCAAAACACATATAAATATTTTCCTATTAGTAGATCAATGAGGGGTGTGATCTAGAGAGAGCAGAGTGAGAAATGGCACTGTGTTGGGCAACTAAGTACTCAGCTCTGGAGAGTGGCTGCCAGTGGGCTCTCTGGAGTGCAAGGGTTCAAGATCCAGCTAGCACATGCCACTCCAAGAAAGTACTAGGCCTCAGGTTTCTTGTCAGTAAAACAGGGATGACAACAGTGTTAGCATAGATAGCTAGATATTAATAAAGGAAGAGAGCAAAAGGAATCAGACATTATTAAGCATAATCAACTAGGGAGCATAGGCTTCCTTCCTTGGGAACGTACAGCTTCACATACTCCCCGGGGAACCACCTTCCATTCCTCCAGATCACTGGGGGAAGGGATAGAGCAATAAAGGGGTAGTTAAGCACATGTGCAATAGGAGCCAAGATGGCAACCACAGAGGCCTATCAGTCTAGCCTGGGAAAGAATGTATTGGTTACGGGGTAGACACATCAGAAGCCTAAGAAAGCTTGGGAAGTTGATTGGTTATTTTGAAAAAGCGCCTGGTCTTTCCCAAGCCAGAGATAATATAAACTGAACCTAAAAAAGACAAAGTCCCTTTTCTCTCTTTTGCCTGGCAACTCACACTCGCCCAGTTCATTTGGGGGTTATCTCTTCATAGTAACCGTGTGGCCCTAACAGCCACTGTGGTCCCCGGCAGCCCTGAGGACTCTGAATGCAGGCCCCAGCCAAAGTGTAGCAGGACCTGGAGCAAAATGTCTGGACACTGGCCCTATTTCTAGACCTGATGAAGGCAACATTGGACTTCATCCATGGCAGGGGGGATGGAGATGGGACATTAGAAACCCAGGGGAACTCCTTTGGTTTTGCATCTGGCACCACAAATAAGTCTTATCACCAGACGTCATCCTCCCTTGTGGGTCTCCTGGAATGCTTTCCTTGCCACACCACAAGTACCCCACTTCCACCGGCAACAATAATCCTTGCCTAATAGAAATGATGTGAGGGTCAAGTGAGGTAATATTAACAAGTAAAGTGCTTAGAACAGTGTCTGACACAGTAAGTGCTCAATAAACAAAAGTTGGTAACATATACCTACTATAAAATTTATCATCTTAACCATTTTTAAAAAACGTTAAAAAACATTTTTAAATTGATCTGACAACAAAAGAGAGAGGAAAAGAGAGAGAGAGGGAAGATAGAGAAACATTGAATTGTTCCCCTTATTTATGCATTCATTGGTTGCATCTTGTATAGTGCCCTGCCCAGGGACTGAACCTGCAACCTTGATGTACAGGGACGATGCTCTAACCAACTGAGCTACCCGGCCAGGACCTGACCGTTTTTAACTGCACAGTTCAGTGTCATAAAGTACATTCACACTGCTTGGTACCACCACCACCCATCCACAGAACTGTTTCCATATTGCAAAACTGGAACTGCACACCCATTGAGCAATAATTGCCATTCTCCCTTCTCCCTCCCCCCGGCAACCTCTATTCTTTCTACCTTCTATCTCTGAATTTGACTACTCTAGCTACCTCATAAAAGTGGAATCACACAGTATTTGCCTTTTTGTTTCTGGCTTATTTCAGTTAGCATAATGTTCTCCAGGTTTGCCCATGTTGCAGCATGTGTCAGAATTTCCTTTCTTTTTAAGGCACATTGACTTTTTAACCTATCAATTTTTTTTTTTAATTTTCAGAAATCAAACATGTAGATATGATCACACCCTCTCTCTCCAGCAAAGCCTAATAACTTCTTGAATGGCTCTCTGGAGTTACCTGAAGGTACCTGTCTCCATAGAAGTGCTAAGCGGAAAACCAGTTTTCTTAAGAAAGGTATTATTCCTTGAGGCAGGCTGTTTACATTAATCAACATTTCTCTAATACTTGTCAGTGTTTTGTAACACTTTTTTAAGTGTCAACTGTAGCTTGCCAGTTCTTCTGAAGCGTGGAGGCTGCGAATGGGGGAAACCAGAATAACTCTGTCCCCATGGGGCTTTTTCTGTCATGGTGAAGCAGTTATTTTTAACATTTTCATTTTACATAATCATTGCTTATGTGGATGGTGGCTGAAAATATTGGACAGACTGATTAGTCACTGTGTTTGAAAAGTTCTGGTGTCCCTGTATTTTCATATTTGTCTCTCTTTCAGGCAAGTTTTTCATGGGAAGTTGTGGATTTAATCTGTTCACATGCAAGCTAGAATCTGTTTACCATTGTCACAGAAATTTTTCCTTTAAATAAACATAATGGTGATAGGAAAAACAAAAAAAACACATTCTAAACAGTTACCATCAAAGAAAAAAATTTAATGGTTACCACATTCCAACTGTCATCTCTCAGATTATGCCTTGTCACTTTTCAGGACTTTTCTAGAAAATTATTTATTAGCATTTCATAAACACATGCTTCTGTGATTCTAGATGAGCATAACATCATCATCCAAATTTAGTGCTATTTTCATTTCTTTGCAAGATTAATATTTAAAGCTTAGTACAAAGCAATAACCTGTTTCAGCATTCTACTTTAAAATATTAAGGAACCTTCCAAATCAAATTGATAAATTTCACTGCTAGGCTCAAGTGATGAAAAAACCAGCAGAACAACTATTTAAAATGGGAATTATGAAGTTAAAATAAAATTTATTTGCTGCTACTTTATTCTTAACATAGAAACAGTTTATTTTATAGTAGATTTTCTGGTGATTCTGAGCTTGATAGCCCACAAAATGATGCATTAAAGGATTGCTAATGTAATGCCCTAACTTATTTAAAGATTTCCATTTTATATTAATTGAACGAATGGATATTTAAGATTGCAGGAAAAAACACACAAAATAAAATAGCATAAATAATAAAATAAAATAATTCAAAGATCCAGAGCAAAAACGCTGGATAAAGTCTTTGTTTTTAGGTAATAGTCCTCCCACTTTCTCCCCACTCTCCTGACACTGACTTTTTAAACAGCCCAGGATAGTTGTCTTGTGGCATGTTTCCACATTCTGTATTCGTGTCATCTGACTTGTTCCTTTAGGCCTAGACTTGCCATTCTAGAATCCGTGGAGGTATCTAGAATATTTACTTGCCTTCTAGCCCCAACATTCTGTATTTATGTCACTTGACTTGTTCGTCTAGGCCTAGACTTGCCATTCTAGAATCCATGGAGGCATCTGGAATATTTACTTGCCTTCTAGCCGTCTTTCCATCCCCAGAGCTCACCTGCCTTCAACCATGAACACAAAGAGATCACAGGTTAGCTGAGCTCAAATGTTAACCCTTCAAAGAAATTGCTAGCTTCAGAAAGTTATTTAAATGATACTGCCAAAGCAAACGCTTTTAAGATAAAAGGAAAGGTGTCTCAGTTTAATGTTGATTTCCTAGCAAGTCCAGAGCTTGTAGCAAGGTGGGTCAAAGCAAAGAGCAGTAAGGGGATAAGGTCTGCTCTTGTTATGCGAATATGTAGAAAGGAACATCAAAGGTGCTTCCTTTAGCTATTTTTTTCTTTTGTCTACCAAATGCCCTTCAGCTTCTTTTGAGCTAAATGCTAACATGAAAGAATAAAAAAGTATGTTATCACAACTTTTATCAGACTTTAGAATGGGTTAAGGGGTGGGGGCAGTGGGTAGCTAACTTTACTGAGATACATTATTATGGCCTGAGCTATGGGCGGTATCTGATTTTGCCCTCCAAATACTGTCCTTGTTTTTCAAGGACATCTCCCTAAGTGGACTTGGAAAGCTCTGACAAAAAGGCCCTCTGCTTGAACTACTTCAAGAAAAACGAATGAATCTATTCCGTTGGTGTGAAAATCCCCGAATTAAACAATCTACATTTAACACATAGGAATGTGCCATACATGTGCACAAGATGTAAACAGGCTTAGAAGGGGCACCGATATGCAGGAGAACATGCTATGATGGCATTTGTATCTGCAGTTTTATGATGGCTTATAAACACTGGCTATTTTGGCCAGATACCTCTCCAGAAATACAGACTTAAATAAACAACAATTCGACCCCAGCAGAGGTGGTGTTCTTCTTGCAGGCCAAGTGCTTTTAAAAAACTTGATTGGCCAGCCCAGATGTTTATCTGCCTGGTGCCGCAAAATTCTCAAACAGTTTATTTGAATGCCTAGTGAATGGGTAATCTACAAGTTTTGGGGCTTTAACAAGGTAAACAAATGGGTGGGCTGTGAAAGTAAACACTGCATTTCCTTCCAGGCTCATCCTCCCTCCAAAATTCTGCTCCCTCACTCCTTTCACTAGCCCCAGTCTTTCCCTTCTCCAGCGTGGTCTCTTGTACCCTGTTAAAGTACTGAAATTGCAAAGGAGACATTTTTAATTATAAGTACTACAGTAATGAATTCAAGTACACTCGTTTGTCATAAAGGGCTTTCCCATCTGTCTCTAAAGTATACTTAAAAAGGCTGTGTATTTGATAACATTAGCACCAAGCATCTTCCACATGTTAATGTGCAGCGTTTTAGATGTTCGCTCCCCCATCCCCAAAGACTTAATGGTGGCTGTTCCAGAAAGAGCACATTTATCTCTGTGTTTGGGAGTGTCTGTGTGGTCTCTTCCTAATTTATTTGCACTCCAGTTCTCAGGGATAGCATCGCAATCCCCCTGGGCAAAGGGAGATTAGGGAATGGGGTTGTCTGCTTCTCCCCACCCGACAGAAAAAGGAAAACAACTTCCCGCAGTCCCACAACTTCTTCTGGCCACTGTACAAATTGTTCTTGAGTATGGAGGGTTTCCAAAAGCCCCAATTAGCAACTCACAGCAAACATTTCTTTGCATTAGCTAATGATCCGGCTACACTTGTAAGCAAACAAAACCAACATATCTAATCAATGCTGAAAAACCAACCGAATGCCTATTAAACATCTGGATGTAATTTTCTAGTTAGAACAAAATGAAAACATATGCAGGTTCCTTTGATCTGCATCTTAACAAAAAAATTGTTGATAAAAAAGCATACTGGTCAGTCAATGTGTCATTTTCATAAAGTCTGCTCGTTTCTCTTCAAATGCTCCCAGTTTAATTTAGTTGGTTTCCTGCAATCTCTAATTTTACCATATTGTGTGAAACCACAAGAGATTCTTTGGATGTGTTTTTATTTGAGGTTTTACTGCTGCATGGATCTGCTACTGATTTTTTTTCTTTCGTCTCTGCTTTCTCCCCTCCACCCCCCACCCCCACGCCCATCCTGTGCTTTTCTCTGGTAAAGAGGTGGGAAGGAAAGGTTACAAAGCAATTCTAGGAAAAAAATTCTCTGTACCCTACAGTCTTAAGGTTAAGAAACTCCCAGTAAAAAAAAAAAAAAAAAAAAAAAAGTCGAATGAGGAAATGTATATACAATAATACAATAACTCACAGCTAAAAGGAAGAGAAAATGACAAAACTGATCTTTTAAAAATTGATACAATTATTCTTTATTTCAAATAAAAAAGCAATAAATTTAAAAGAAGATGCATCATTTCTATGACCAGCAGCCATAATTTTTCCTATTGCTACTATATATAGCATCTAATTTTTGTAATTACTTAAGCTATTGGTGAGTTGGACATTTGATAATCAGCAACAAATGAATGTAAATATACCCATATGTGCATCAGTGATAAAATAAACGATCTGACGGTCTTTCTGTTTCTTTTGCAGAAGATAAAAAGGGAACTTTTCTCAGAGACAATTTTTTCCTATGGAAGCAGAATACTTAATATCATTTCATGAAAAAACAGCAATCCATGACTATGCTAAAGGTAAAGAAGATTATGTTTAACAGACTTTAAATAGAAGATCAAAATTATAGATTTCATGAGTAGAACTATTTTCTTTTAAACAGGCTCTAGGCAATCTGCACATATATTATTTATTTAAAACATAAGATTAAAGCTACTTGATTGTTTAAACACCATCATTTGTAATGCAGTTTGATGAGAGTTTTGTAGTATAATTATTACAGCATGACAATCACAGGGAAAATATGACCTTGAAAAGGGGCCCAGCCCTCTCCCTCTCTCAAGGAGGGTGCACTGCCCCAGAAAGAAGCTATCGAAAACCCACCATCTTTAGGCACACAATTAAAGGCCTTCCAATTTCAAAATCATCATTCTTTCTTTTTTCCAGTTATTACATTATACAGAAATCAGAAGGCCTGGTGTTTCAAACTCTACTGGTAACAAAGCACTGGTTAAAAGAAAATTTCCAATTTTCACCCATGGCAAACTGGGAAATACAGTGAGTAGACATGTTTGCTTTGAATCGCTATATTAGAGAACATTTAAAGACACTGGGTTAGAAATGATTTTGAAGGGGATGGAAAGGGAAGAGTAGAAGAGAAGTAGCAACACTTTTGCTCCTGTCTCAAAATATAGTGTTTAAATTTCTCTGTTTAAACTTAATTACCAGCCTGTGCCAGTAAATCGAAGTAAAACTTGGGTAAGCCAGGGAGAAGTCTCAGTGGCCCAGGTTGTTCCAGCATACACAGGCACAGTGATATCCAAGGACTTTCTACAATGTCCTGGAGCTGATTATGATATCCACTGACCACAGACTGGCGGACGGGGCCCAATCACTGGATGAAGATTTCAAGGCACACAGGTTGCCAAAGGACAAACTTGTTGCCCGTGGATCATATGATTTCAAGAAGTCCTGTGTGTGGAGCAAGCCTGTTCTGGTTATCACTAAATTTAACCAAGAAAACAAGGGGCAGTGCTCCCTTCCTTTCCATTCTCCATTTTAGCAAAATGATTATGACCCCCTTCCTAATCCTACTTAATAAGAACACTGCAAAGCCACAAAGCCAAACTTGTTTAAGAATTTACCATGGTCTTGTAAAGACCGGCTAAAATTGCTCCTTTAATTTTTCATTTATAACTGATATTTGGGATTGATGCAATTATAGACAAATCAATATCATACATATTTAAAAACAACTCTAACAGTGAAATGTATTACCCACAATGCTTTTGATATTTCAAGAAAATGATCTCTGCAAAAGCAGATCATCGAATAAAATGTATTTCTGTTTAAATAAATGCCTTTCCATAAGTCTCTTGAAAGTAAAATAACAGGACGGCGGGGTCATTAGTACTAAAAACTTAGTAAGTACGGTCCAACATAAGATGCATGCTTGTCAAAGATGTGTCTCTCTCATGGAAGACTTCACCACCATTTGGCGAAAATAGCATTATTCGCTCACTAATCACGGGGAAATAGCTCCACTGAACTGTTCTTTAATCGAAAGTATAAATGCAGCAATACTGAAGATTTTCTGCTGTGCGGTATATTTAGAGAAACAGACAAAAACTGGAGATTTATACAGTATGCCCGTTTATTGAAAAATCTCAAAATCCCTCTTAAGTTCCACTTCATAAGAATTTCAGCCACGTCATTTACCCGGCGCTGCCCATTTAGCTCCTTACAGGGCTCAGACGTAGGGTAACATCCGACCTACGGTGGGGGGTGAGCAGGACTGGTTTTTCAGGTCTCAATGCTGGTTTATTCCATTGTCTCCCTTTGTTTCCAGGAACTGGAGACAGACCCGTGGTCGTGTCGCTGAGGCCCCTAAAACTCTCAGCAGCCTCATCCCCCAATACGGCGAAGTTGGAACTTTTAAGACAAGGACCCTGGATGTCGAGCCGCGGGGCAAAGCACCACATTTGCGACTGGGACGCGCTGTCTTACCCTGGCCGCACCTTGGGTGTACCTGCCGCCAAACGAAGGTAGACCAACCCTTTTGCAAAGTGGTGTGAAATCCTCCTATAAAAACCAAATCCCATCACCCCGAGCGCAAAGGGGGCGTGAGCATTAAAAGCCTAGTCTTACGAGGCTGGTGCACAAACAACAGCCAATGCTTTCTTTGCCCATTTATGCATTTTCCATCAAGTGCACAGTCCATTCCTTCTCGTGCATCCGCGAAAAGGCAGCTCAAAGAAAAACAAACCTCAGAGAAATTTTAAAATGTGACCTCACTTTCAAAAGAGTAGCATCACACAAGGGGCCAGCACCCCAAAGATGCGTTTGGCTTCAACTACCAAAAAGCCTACCTTCCCCCAGCCCCGCCCCCCTCCAAGAAGCTGAGCGGTTAGCCTCTGAGTTACTTTCCCTGAGATCTCAGGATTTGCATTAAAGGGAGAAGTGAACAAGTGGCAAGATTTTTGCAAACTCGAGCCCCCAGCTTGCGCGGCGGCACGCTCGCGGGTCCCTCCGGCTCGCGCGCGCCCGCGCGCTCCCTCGCAGGCCCCACGTTACTTTGATTGACAGCCCGGCGCCGCCGCTCTCCTTCGCACCGACCTTCCCAGCCACAGTGCCAATCTCCGCGTCTCGCCGCTTCCCATTGGCTGGCTTCGGCGTCCCGCGGTTCCTACAGGAACAGTTCCTCACCCAGCCCCGGCGGACGGCTGGCTGAGGCGGGCTGGGAGGGATGGGAGGGGAGACGGAGGAGACGGCGCTGATGGAAGCGAGCGGGGTGCAGGAGGAGGGGGAGTGGGAGGGGGGCGGCCCGTCCAGTGCTGCGCCGCCATAGGCTCCGGGGAGGCGTCGCGTCTGCACCCCACGTTGGGCGCGATGCACGCGATTGGCCGGCGCTGGCCTTCGGTTCCCCCTCCCAACCGCCCCGGCCCCCATCGCCCGCCCGCTCGGCGCTCGCGTCCCCCGCCTGCGCGGAGCTGGGCGGGGCCCGCTCGGGGCTGGGCGGGGCCCGCGCTGGTTAGCTCCGGAGTGTGAAACCGCGTGTTAATGTAACCGGCGCGAGATACGCGGGCGGCGGCTGCTGGAGCAGCAGTAGCGTCGGAGGGTTCCCGGTGCCCCGCGTCCGCGAGGCAGCTGACTGCACCCCCCCACGTATTCACGGCCGGGCGGGACCCGCGCCACCAGCCCGGGCCTCCGCCGGCCGGCGGTGACTTAACCCCCGCCGGCTGCTCCTGTTGCGACTACTCCAGACTCGCCCGCGGAGTTTGCCGGCCCGGAGGGAGGCCAAGCGGCGGAGCTCACTCCGGCCCCTCTCGCCACCATCTCCTGGATGTCGTACCCCGGGTCGTGAGAGAACTTTGCAGCGGGCTGGAGCGCCTTTTACGTAGAGGCAGACGAAGGGAAGGAGAGAGAACCGAGGAAGGGTCTCGGAGGAAAGGTCCGAAAGGGCCAGGCCGGTCGTGCGCGGAGAGCGCTCACTGCGCGCCGCACCCTGATGCGCCCCAGCCGCGAGGAGTAGCGGGCGCTGCGGGACTGCCCTCCGCGGAGTAGCCCCGTCGGGCCCGAAAGGTTTGTGCACCCGCAGAACATCGAGTGCCGGTGGCGCGGGGCGTGCCGAGCAGCCTCCAGGCGCGCCCTCCGCACTTTCCCCGCCTCGCGGTCTCCAGCAAGCCTCTGCCCGGGCTGAGGCTGCGGAGCGCTGGGCGCTGAGCCTCCACCGCGGCCGGCCCCTACCTCGCTCCCCTCAGTCTCGGGGGCCTGCGACCTCCCGGCCGAAGGCGCTGCCCGGACCCGCCGGGGTCCGCTCCAGACGTCACCCGGCTTGTTTGTGTGGGGTTAGCCGGGGGCGCCGAACCACCTGCACCTCGCCTGCCGCCGGCGCCGCGGGGAAACCCGGGAGAGGACGCGGACCGGGAGAAGAGCGAAGGAAAGCAGCCCGCCTAGATTTGTTTGCCCGGGACGGTTGCCGCTCACGCGGATAGCCTACGGGAGCGGGCCGGAGCCACCGCGCCCCCCGCCTCCCCGCCCGGGCGGCCGAGGCCCGTGGGTCGGAGAGCAGTGCGTCGCCGCGGAGGGTCTTGGTGCGGCCGGGCCCGGAGTGCCCCGCGATGTGGCCCTGAACGCGGGAGCCCGCACCGGCGGGAGCAGGAGCAGCCGGGCGCCGAGTTGCCGGTGCGCCGCTCCGAGCGCGCCTGCGTGCGTGGCCAGCGGGCCCCCTGCGCGTCCCGCTTCTGCCTGGCTTCCCAGCTTAATTTACCTCGGCGGGATTAAAGTTGGAAATTGAGCGGAGAATTGAGTTGCCCGGGAGCAGAGCCGCGGCCGCCGCCAGAGCGATGTTCCCGCAGAGCAGGCACCCGGTGAGGAGCGGCTGGCTGGGGGGCAGGGCTGGGGGGGGGGAGGAGGTGCTCGTCAAGCCCAGGGAGGCGGGTGGCTGCGGTGTTCTGGCGGACCCCCTTGTCGCTGGGAGTGCACGGCTGGGAGGCCCCGGGCCCTGGCCCCTGGGGTGGGTTGTGGGCTGAACCTCCCAATATTCCCCCATTCCTCTGGGCCCCCTCCTACTTGACGTCTAGACTGGGAGGGCGGGGGCCCCGGGAGAGGCTGAGGTTTCGCTCTCGCGGCCACGTCCTCCCCCTTCGGCGGGGCAGGTAGGGCGCCCCCCCCTTTGTTTCTGGTCTCGCCTATTTGCATGTCAATGAGGCCCCCGTTCCGGCGCGCCCGGAGGTGGCCCTGGCGACTCTGGGAACTGGGAGCCTGTGGGAGTTGTTTTTCTCCTCTGGTCCTCTGGGTCGGTATCGCCCCCGTGGAGGACGGCGCGGCGATCCCGACAATCTGGCCGGGTTCTCAGCTTCCGCCGGGGAACCCCCTTCCCTCCAGCGGTGTGCCCCCGGCGCACTTACTACGACCCATGCTGGGGGCTGGAAACGGCTCCGAGTCTCTCTAGAAGCCGGGGGTTGGAGGAGGGTCCATTTTCTCTCTCCCCAAAGGAAAGCGTAAACTAGAGTGCAGGACTCCGTTTCCCACCACTTCTAACTTTATTTTTTGTTTATGTCGCACCCACTTCTCTCTCCTCTGACTATCCATCCGCCTCCCCGACCCTCGGTCCCCCTCGCTGGTTGCCCCAGACGCCGCACCAGGCTGCAGGCCAGCCCTTCAAGTTCACTATTCCGGAGTCCCTGGACCGCATTAAAGAGGAATTCCAGTTCCTGCAGGCTCAGTATCACAGGTGCGTGTCCGGCGGTGACGGGCGAATCGTCGCCTGGGCAGCCCGGTGCCCCTTGTCGCCCAGCCCCATGGAGGTGGTGGCGACGGCTGTACTTAGTACAGGCGTCCAGGCGGTGGCGTGTGGAGTCGCAGTAAAGACCTGTCATTCGCGTTACCCCCTTTCCTGGCTCTTCCAGGGCAGCCCCTTCTCTTGTCTCCTCCTCCTCCCATTGTTTCCCTTTTACCCGTTTGCTGCTGTTCCAGGGAGTCTATTTTCGTGTATTTAGGAGTTGCATGAGAACCATCAATATTTGCACTTCATTTATTTATTTTGCAACAGGCTGAGCTAAAACCTTGGTTCAGTCGATGGCCTAGCCCTGGAGTGCGAGTTCAGGGAGGCAAAGCCAGTGTTGAAATCGCTGTTTGCAATGCTAGAGAATTGGGTGGTCTGAGGCAAAGTCCACTATGGAAAGCTAGATGCTTTTAGCTGTGCCTAGTTTTGGTGGTGGTGAGAGGGGTGGATGTGTGTAAGGGAAAGCTCACCTGCTTTGGTGTCATTCTGGGTTGGTTTGGGTAGGATGGGGGATTGGAGTCACACATTTATATCCATCTCAGCTTTAGTCTTTTCAGCTAATGAAACCTATTTGAAAAGATTAGTAAGTGAAAATGGTTTGTAAAGCTACCCATTCATAGTGGACTTTCTAGAAATGTTAGTTTCTCCTCTTGTTTCTATGAGGTCTTAACTGACTAGAGCTAAGAAATAACTGTGTAATGACAGTTTTTATTTTTGTCATGCTTGAGAAAAAGCACAGATGCTTGGGTGTGAATTTTCTTATTTCGTCAGAGGCTTTCTGATTATTGACCTATTGTCTACTTGAAGATAATAATCTCTAAAGCTTGAGGCATACCTGTCCACACCATGTTTACCAAGCAGGGAGGACTTCAACCCACTTTATCACAGTAGCTGCTTGACATATTTTGGCAGGGATTTTAAAACCAAAGGTTTTAAAAGGGACTAACAATTGTTAGAAGTAACTTTACAGTGACAATTTTCAAACTTTGAGTTGGCAAAGACAGTACATCCTATTCCTGAGACTGAAGATTGTGCAAAGGCCAGATTTTGGTGAAGTCCGGAGAGGCAAACTTTGATTCAGGGAAGTAGTAGTGATCAGGTGACCACCAGCAAGAATCAGTCTTCTGGGTCGATCAGAGGTTTTTACAGATTTTTCCTTGTTGTCATCTGATCAGGGTATGCACCAAGAAGAAAAAGGATAGCAGCTGAATGGATACCCTGTAATGCTCACTTAATTTCTTTTCTCTGGTAAACGCCGGGATGAAGTTTTTGAGTGTTTACCTAGATAGTTTATGGCTTTTCCAAATTGGTCTGTGTTTTTACTTGAAGTTCAAATATGTGAGGCAGATGTTAAAACAAGTGACATAATGTTTACATTAAGTTGCCTGTTTTGTTTTCGTAGCCTTAAATTGGAATGTGAGAAACTGGCAAGTGAAAAGACAGAAATGCAGAGGCACTATGTGATGGTAGGTATCCAAGATTGGGCTTTTTCCTTTTCATGTAATATGAGCAAATATGTGTTCTTAGCATTATAAAATGTGAGTTAATGAAATGCTTCATTCTTTTCTTTTTTTACAGTATTATGAAATGTCATATGGATTAAACATAGAAATGCACAAACAGGTAAGCTTTAGTTAAATCTCAAGCTGAAATGACAATTGAGTCATAGTTTATTAATACTGGCTTTGTCCTCTAGTGGGGGGTTTGTATGCCATTTTTCTGCCTTGGTTTCCCTTTCTGCAAATTGGTCGTAGTATTCTGAAGCAAGGGTTGCTTTTCTACAGTTAAACAATGTTTAAATGACTGGGTGAGCGGTGCTTTGGAAATGTAAACTAGCTTGTTTATAGGCAGGTAGAAATTGAGACTCTTGAGTTTCCTTTTCTACCTGGATAGATTCTCCTTGAAAGATCTGGGTATTCTGTAGAGTTGCTGAAGTTGCTAATGTTTTTGTTCTGGTTTGGAAAGAAGTGTGGACCTGTGAGACACTCCCGTCTTTAAATCAGGTTAAATAAGGCATATGACTAACTGTGGAATTTTCTTTATGCTTCAGGGCTGCGTAAACCGATACTCAGAATTAGTGGCTTATTAGCATACATCTTTTTGAAAAAAATTCTCAATTGGTGCAGGTTTGGAGGTGAAAAAAGTGTTCCTTTATTGCCACAGCATATGTTGGGAGTTGCTTCAGTCCTAGTAGTTTTAAAAGCATGAAAAGATTAGTGACTGGAAAGCTCTAGCTATGACTATGAGTTTGCAAGTTCCCATAAAATTCACACTTATGGCTACTATAATGGTGTATAAAAAGAGTATTGAGCTGGAACAAGGCACTAAGGACCTCATAAGAGAAGAAAAGCTAAATGATTGCTCAGCCCAAAGGACCCTCGATTGAGTAGTCATTGTCTGCCAAAGAAAGCATTAATGGCAGGGTGTAAGTATTCTGGAGATATGCTGACATTCACTTTTTCATCAAGACGCTGGTACAATAAGTCTTTTAGAAATCGATTGCCTCTTAAAAAATTATCATCAGATGAAGTTGCACAGTTGGACACATTTCAAAGTGCAACAATACAATTCTTACTTGATGTATATGTGCTATTTCATCTCAAACCCTTGTTTCATTAAATTAAAGAGCATGGCTGACCGGCTGGGGCACAGTGGAGAAATTGATTAGTTCAGCCTTCAGATCTTCCTTATATTCAAAGACTTTCATTAAGCAAGTATGTTTCAGAGTTGAATTCTGCTTTTGTAACTCTGTGCTCTTTGATTTTTAATTCATCATAGGTTTCATAATGTTAAGGTATCGTCCTGTACATTAGATCTGTTCTCAGATATGTGTTTGGAGATAGTGAAGTTCAGGGCCTTTCATTAATAATACAATTGGACCTTTAAAAGTGCTGATTTTATTCCGATTTACAGAGTTGGTATCCTAATGTATGTTGGGTTTTTGCCTTTGTTTTTGTGTTTAAATGGCTAGTGCCTGATTGAAGTACTTGTAACTTGTTGATAGTAATTGGGCTAGAAGATCTATGGTCATTTAAATAAATTATGCAAATGAACTTGGTCCAGAAGTTCTAGCCTGCCACTTTTTAAAAATAAGTTAACCCTAAAGACTCCCCTCCCCCACCTTTTTTTTTTGCTAACAAATATTCTGGAAGAGTAAGAGGAGACTAAGCTTTGTCTTAAACTCATAAACTCAAAGGATTTAATAACCTCCCTGACTCTTTTACAAGGGAACGCCAGCTTTGTGTGATGTATACTGGTGCTGGATTTATTGGGGGAACTAAGGAGGTGTGTAATTCTTCTGGGTTCCTGTAGGTTACATGGCAGAGTGACCTCTTCTTTATCGCATAGGACGAAGAAAGAACAGAAGAGGGTCAGGAACCCCCATGGTGTGAAAATAGTTTTCTAATGAGTTTCTGTACTCCATCAGGCATTTGTCCGTCCATGAGCCACTATGCATTAATAATATGCTGTATATAATTGGCTCAGTAATTTGAAAAATGTGAAAAGCTGAGAGACGCCATATCCTTCATAGTAGGGGATTCAGCCCTCTGAAATTTAGTTTATATTGTAAATGCTGACAGACCCTTAACTAGAGTGGTATGCAAAGCAGTGCTATAATTCAGTTTAAAGTGGCCTTACATTCGAAAAACATCTTTCTGAATGTCACACATTAATAATAAGTTCTGAGGAGACATTTGGTGCAGCTAGTAATCATAATTCTTATTAAAACTGGTGACGTCTGGCCCCCAGGGTGTAGCCAGGCTCAAATTGATGCTTTTTGCCGCCCGATCACCAGCATGGCCTAAGTGCTCATTATATTGTAGAGAGGGCCTTTGGAGCTCTCATTAGATTTGACAGGAATTCTCTCTAGGGGGAAACTGGGCATTAGCGAGACTCCTGACAGGCTGAAATTAGTCCTGCTTTATGGCTTATAACCAAATGCTAGCAAGGCATCATCAGGGGACACAAAAAATTGTCATTTCTGACAACATCTTTGTTACGGAAAAAATGCAGTGATGGGGAAACTTTCCGTGGAGAGAGCTTTAATGTTGTTAATATTTATCTCCAGTGTGACTACTGCTCTCCCTTCCCACCTTTCAGCGGGTTTGTTGAAAGAACGAGTTTTAGGGATTTCAGTGTCAAGTCTCACCAGACTTTTCCGTCTGGGAAAAAAAAAGTGGAAGTGCGTCCAAATCAAGAGTGGTATAATTGTGGTTTCCTTACTTGGTTTGGTGCCCACAGTCCATGTTTATGTTGTGTCAACACTTCCTGATAAGCCTTCCCCTTACTTTCTCTGCTCCCATTTGTGGCTGGTTACTGAGAAGTCAATGGCAGAGGGATGGTAATGGATACTTAAATCTTTTATTACAGCATTAGGACATTTTTTTTTTTTTTTGAGCTTTTTATAGATCTCTGCCTGTCCATCTCTCTCTAGGTAGATCTTAAGCTCTGGCTATCTCTATACATGAGAGGTGGTGACTTCTCATGAAAAATTGAGGCAGTTCTGATACCACCAAAGTGTTCGGGTACAATAAAAACCAGCAGGTAAATGTGAGTCTAGTTGTATTGAGGTCTGGGCCTAGTGTGTTTAACCATGTGAATTTTAAAGGGTTTTTTTTTTTCCCTGTCGTGGCATAGTATTACCTCAATTGATATTTTTGATTTTGGGGAACAGTGTGCACTGAAAATACATACATAAGCCTTGTCTGTTCCACTTATGTGTCTTTTCAGCAGGCTGATGCAGCCATGCCATGAGTTGTCATTAGTGGCTTGAATTTGTACAGCATTTAACAGTTGTCAAAAGAGATTTGCCTTATCCTGTGACATAGATTGGGGGTAGGTGTTTTGCTCTGTCTGCAGCTGTGGGCACATGTTCAGAGTCTGGGCGTTGTCAAGGCCAGGCACCTACTGAAGCTTGACTTTGGGTCACCTGGTCCCCAATTTAGTGTTTCTTCCCCGAGAATGAGGCCAGTGGTGGGAACACCACTGGCTTTCCTAGCTCTATGTCTTTCCTGTTTTCACTCTTGGTCTGTGCTGACCAATTTCACAATTTACGAGACACGTTGGGGCTAGACCCATGTTCTGAAAGTTATGAAAATTAGTAATGCTGATTGACCTGTGGGATCCGCAGCTATGGTATGTAGAAAGGTGTAACCAACCTAGCAACACTGTCTGCAGGTTAAAATAACATCTAAGAATAAAAGAAAATTAGAAGCATGTGGCCAGGACTCCTGGTTGAGGCCCAGACATGCAGTGAATTTGATCAGTCACTTTGTGTCACTGTGCCTGTATTCTTCTGAAGAGCAGGCAGAGTGAGCACATGGGGCTCTCTAGGGTAGTGAAGAATTTAAATGACAGGACTAGCTCTGGAAGAAAAGATGCATTCTGCAGTCCTGGTCATGGGGTGGGGAAGGAGAGGAGAAAGGAAAAACCAGATGAGAGCTTAATGTTTCTAAGCTCCCTGCACTATATTCAGCAAGCACAATTTCTCAGACCATGTCAATTTTGGAGTAGAACTGATTGCACAATTTTGATGTGTGCTTTTAAAGTCTCTTAAAAAACAAGTTGTTCTTTAGTAGTTTTTAAAAAAGTATTTAGGTGGAACTGTTAGGGATTCACCTGTGGGTTAATTCCATGGATGTGACTTACTATTTGTCTGCAAGTTTTACCTTTCTTCCTGTTTTTTAACCAGTTGTGCTCTCTGTCTACAGTTACTCACTTTGAGACTTTTTTCTAAGTCACTGTCTCCGAATGGGAAGTGACTAGCTGGAGTGTAGGCACTTAGAGTTAAGCTCCACCAGGTGTTAATCTTGTAATACAAAGAGGGTAGCTGTCATCAGGACTGGAGTGGTCCCCAACTTCATTTTCATTAGCCAGGCCTGTCCTTTACAAGCATAAGTTAAAAGAGATAAAGCTCCCTGTGTACTGAGAGCCAGATTCTGAGGTGCAAGATTAGCCTTTGTTTTTTTTATTGGCATCCAGGGCTCAGTCTTTACCCTGAAACCTGCAGCTATCCAACCCCTTTAACAGGTGGGCTAGTTGCTGATTTCTGTCAGGGCTGACTAGAATGAGACAAATGAGGCAGTTGCCTTTGGCACAGAATGTAAGGGAGGTATCAAAAACCTTAGTACTAAAGGTAAATAATACTATTTTTAAAATTCAAAATTGATACAAAAAAACTCCAATAGGAACAAAATACTATATAAGGGCAGGACCTGACAGTTTGGGAATACTGTTGAGATGAGGGAGGCAATTTCAGAGACAGAGCAGAGAAGAGGTGGAATGAATGGCCCATTGGGAGCTGTTGTGATCTGCAGGATCTGCCTTGGTGTAAAATACTTCAATGAGGTTCCTTAATTAGGCACTTCGATTAGTGACTGGGCAAGTCATTAATAAGTTGCCTGGGCCTTGATTTTCCTTTCTGAGAAGTGAGGGTTTAGACTAGGTAGTTTCTAAAGTTTGGTTTATCTCTTGATAGGGAAGTCACACTGCACCCCCACCGGAACTAGAACCTCGTGTGTGTGTGTGTGTAAAGTCTCTGGCTAGAGGGTTTAAGATGTGCCTCCAAACTGTTTATTAAGAAACACAGAGAGAGAAAAATTGTGTTCCCTTAGCAAATATTTAAATAAATCCTCTTGAGTGGTAGTTAAATTAAAGATATATTGTTACTGGCTCATGGAACCATTTTAAATTTCCATAAATCTGAGTCTTTGCTCTTCGATTATTAAACGTTTGTGGTCTCCAGAAGTGGATTAAGTTGGAGGAAACGAAGAAACTGACTGGGTTCTCTTTATTAAGGCTTTGATTGACTCAATCATTTCATTCCCTCCAGTCCGTGTTGCTTTCTGTTGCTTCAGATTATTTGAAAATTGAAATTCTCAGAATTAGTACCTTTAATGTGGAATGTTGGGTGTATGGTTTTCAGTTAAATTTTAGACAGCTGTTTTGGTCAGTCAGCTTATTTGACAAGGTTAGGTGTTTATATCTTCAAAATAGTCATTACTAATAGGATTGGTGAGTTCTATGGTAAGAAATGTGCCATAGGATTGTTCATATATGTATATGGTTTGATGTTTTAGGTAGAGAAAGTAGGTATAGGCACTGAGATGTGAGAGAGATTTTCTAATTTTCTGAGGCATGATTTGATCTAAAAAAAGTTATACTGAAGTTTTAAAATAAATGAAGATATTCATGTATTGCCATTTAGTTGGTTAAAGAAAAAATGGTTTCTAAAATTGTTTGCAAAACTATGATGATTATAGAATTGCTTAGTTGGTAGACCACCCAGTCGCCATAATGCTTTTTATGGAACTCCAGGAAATGTTGACACAAAGTTTTATCAAATAACCTGTGATTTTGCAGAAATCTATATTTCATTATTTTATAATTTAGATTTTAAATCATTTTAAATCATTTTAAAGTTTGATTCATTTGCCTGCCTTCAAACAACATAAAGTCATAACTGTGAGCACAGTTTACCCCCTTTCCCCACACGTTCTTATACTAGGTATAACAAGGAATTTATTTTTATTTTTACTTGTTTTTTTTAGTTTTCCTTGTAGTAGTATTTCCTTCTTAGTCATTCTTTGACTACAGAATATGAAAAGGGTAAGGTAAAGTTCATTTTGAATAGAAGGAAAAAACAATAAGAATTCTGTCTATTGAATTAATTTTTTAATCTGCCAAATAGAGAAAAAAATTGCTATTAAGTGTGGTGGGTGTATATCACTGTGCCCACTGGAGAGGGGAGAGTTGTATACACAACTGTTTTCAGTGTACTAATGAATAAATATTCATTATTTACTTGGTGAAGTGGAATCAGTTGTTCCCCGGAATGTAGGTGTATTTGAACTTGTATGTCCAAATCATGCAATTTGTTAAACCACTGAAATACATTCAGTACTAGGCTGGGTTTGATATTAGCACCGTTACTGATCTAACCAGATTATTAGTCTGGTATTTTGTGCAATCTGTCAGTAAAAAGTTTGAAAACATGTCACCCAACTTGTTTACTTATAAGTTTATAAATTATATAAATATAATTAATATCTTGTATACATTTGTTATATGTAAATGGCGAATTTAAATGGAGGGGTTGAAATATAAGTTCTCATATTCTCAGTGCACTATGCCCACTCTATAGACTACTAGCCCTACATTTCATACACTCTTGGAACTCTAGCCCTGAACAGGGAGCATCTTTAAGGTAATGAATGCAAAACACCTTTAGGGGCTTGGGTTTATGACCTCCTCAGTATGTCTGTTCTTTCTCATTTTGACTTCCTGTTATATTAATTGCCTCTGCCCATCACAGCTTTTGTGTCTGCCCCTGGTTAGTGTCCCTGCCAGTCTTACTTAGTCACCTCCTTCCCCTTTCTTGTTCTTTTTTTTTTTCTTAATATATCTTTTTTGATTTCAGAGAGAGGAAGTGGGAGAGAGAGATAGAAACACCAGTGATGAGAGTCATTGATCGGCTGCCTCCTGCATGCCACCTGCTGGGGATCAAGCCAAAACTGGGCATGTGCCCTGACCGGGAATCGAACTGCGATCTTCTGGATCATAGGTTGATGCCTAACCGCTGAGCCACTCTAGCCCGAGATCCTTCCCCTTTTAACCCAACCAAATGGGTCTCTTCTTAATGCCTGATATGTGTTTTATGTTTTTCTGTTTTCTGTGTAAAAAGCCCAGGCCTCTTTGTCAAACTTCACATGGCCTTCCTCACTATCCTTCGAGGTCCAGTTCCAGTAACAGCACTGCCTATTTCCTTCAAGGCTTTCTCCCATGACTGCTCCAATGGGAGGCTGTCACACCACTGTATTTACTGATATCTGGAATCATGGTTTTTTTTGTTTGTTTTTTTAAATACATCTTTATTGATTTCAGGGAGAGGGAGAGAGAGAGTTGAAACATCAATGATGAGAGTCATTGATTAGCTGCTTCCTGCACGCCCCCTATTGGGGATTGAGACTGCTACTGGCATATGCCCTGACCGGGAATCAAACTGTGATCTCCTGGATCCTAGGTTGATGCTCAACTGCTGAGCCATGCCCAACCGGGCTTTTTTTTTGAATCATGTTTTTTCATGTGCCTCTCTTGTTACCCCAGCTAGATTGCAGTCTGCTTGAAGCTTGAGTTTGAGACTTACGTCTCCCCTTCCCAGTGAGTCAGGCAGAGTAGGCACTTGTTCAGTAGCCAGTAGCATTTAATATGCTCCTTATGTAGAGTGGTAGTTGGATCCTGAATCTATATGGAAATGAGGTGAAAACTGCTTGACAAAAAATCGTACACAATAGCTTTCCCCAGCAATTTTGGCTCTTTGTGGATATGTTAGGGTTCTTCAAGCCCATGGAACCCGGATTAAAAACTTGAATCGAGAGTATGGGTCCTTTTATGCTAAAATTCAGAATGAACTCGATTTGATTTCACTAGCTGTTGTATAGGACTTTAATTCTAATAATCTTATCTAACCATGTTTGCTCAAGTTGTTTTCCTTTTGGAAAAGTGATTTATAGTCAGAATATCCACTGAAGCTTCTTAATGGGGAGTTTATAATTAGTAATAATAGATTTGGGTTTGTACTAAAAAAAAGAGAAAACAGGTTGCATGTTGGGAAGTGAGCTCCCATGTGAATTGAGTGTGTATGTCAGTTACTATCCCTGGAACCACTGCTTATCTCTTAAGGTCCACCACAGGCCTGATAGAGTTGTGGTGTGGATAAGTTGAATTACAAGCTTCGCCCAAGGCATTAAACTTGTCTTAGTTGCCAGGTTTCTAATAATAATGATTAGACCCATTGATTATTTACTTACAATTTTTACATAGTAAAACTTCACCCTCCAAACATTTTCTTATTAAAAATTTCAAATATACAGAAAAGAAATAAAATGTACAGCGAACACCCATATTGTAACCACCTATATGATACCAGGAGTCTGTAAGTAAACATTTTGTGATATCTGCTTGTCAGATATCTTACATAGAGCTTTTGCACCACCCCTTCACCCTCCCCTTAATGGGTAACTGAATAATTCTGGAAAAAACTGTGGAAAACTTAGAGGGTTTGTCAGAGGGCTGGGCCTTTCTCTAGCTACAAACCCTGTTTTAGATGGATAATGTGGAAGAGGAATTTTCTCCAAGTACATTTTAAGAATTCCATCTTAACAGGTGTTTATAATATTTTATAACATTTTCCTCCTAAACTTGCCCTTTGTGTTTTGGGCATGGTTGTATTAGGTGGTCCACAATTACATGGTGTTAGGATACCTTCAGCTGTCACCTGAAAGTGAGATTTGTACTTAGACAGGAAGGCCAATTTCCCTTCCGAAGCCTTCTTGCCTTTTAGCCCTTTGTAATGCACCTCTAAGATGTAATCATATTTGCTTGGGGAAATAGCTTTAGTGTTGATAGGTAGGAAACCAGGAAATAATTGTGCAAAAGGACTCTGACCTTGGACTTTGTGTGGCTGGAAACTGTCCTAATGGAGAAGTTAAGCTCGCCTCAGATGCCGTGGGTGGTGGAGGGGGTTTGAAATACCAGAAAACAAAACCTCTTTGACTGCCCCTGTATGTGGAGGAGGCTCTCCAAGGCAGGGGGCCTCAAGGAGTGCAGCCTTAGTCCCCTCTTGATGCCTTGAGCAAACAGCCAGTCTGAGCCTCTTAAAAGTAAGGTGACCAGCCAGTGTATTGACACGCACAGACACAATAGAAAACTGCATTAGGAGGCGAGCCATTGGGATTTGCAGTAAATATATTACAGAACACAAGTGACTTGCCGATACTGCTTGTTTAGCAGTTTGCAAGGGCAATGACAGTATGGATTTTTGAATTAGAAGGGAAGGGCTGTTCTTTCTCTGTGCGGGAACATCTACTTGATGGCTGGGGAGAAAATTGATTTAGAGAACAAAATGCAGCCGCCTTTATTTGTGCCATTTGAAAGGCTTCTATGGATTAGTGAGTGAAAATAAAAAGGTCGCTTTTGGTTTAGGAAAGGGGGTCTTAACATTGATCTGCATCTTGGTCTGGTATGGAGAGAATAAAGGATGGGCCACCCGGATGGAGGAAGGGCAGCCAGTCCTGTGCAGCCTGCAGCTACAGGTGCCTGGTTGGGTCTCAGGCAGTTGTCTTTTTCAGCTGTGGCTTTCAAAAGTCAGCTTCATGGGTTTATTATTGTCGAGTAAGCTTATTTGGGGCATTAGAGTGAGTAGCCATAGTCCCCATCCATTGAGCTCCTACATGCCCTAGAAATTGTGCTGTAGGAGCTTTCTGTAAATCCTTCCATACCCCCGGCCCCCACTCTGTGTGGGTGTTAATTATTCCTCCTTACAAAAGAGTTAACAAGCTCCTAGGTTAGGGGATGAAGACAGCACCTACCCCAGAGGGTAGTTACCAGAATTGAATGAGTTTCCTTATGCAGGAGCAGTTACAATGGTGCCTGGTACTTGGGCACTCTGAGGATAGCTGTTCTCGAAATCTGTTTTGATCCCTTTAAAACTATACCGTTACTGGAATTCCAAGCCATGCTCCCATCTTGTTTTTCCAAGCACAGTTTCCTCCCTCCCTCCACCTGAATTGACTGCTTTTCATTATTTTTCCTCAGTGACTAAGTTTTTTGTTTGTTTCTTTTTAAGATCAGATCAGAAGCATTTATCTTAAGACTCAAAAGGAAACTTTTTTTTTTTTTTTTTTTAAATGAAGCCTGTATTGGTAGCCCGTTGTCTAAGGAATCTAGAGGAATTAAAATGCCTTATTTAGCCCGGCCAGGTGGGCTCAGCGGTTGAGCCTTCGACCTAGGATCCAGGAGATAGAAGTTAGATTCCTGGTCAGGGCACATGCCCAGGTTGCAGGCTCAATCCCCAGTCAGGGCATGCAGGAGGCAGCTGATCAGTGACTCGCTCATTATTGATGTTTCTATTTCTCTCTCTCCTTCTCCCTTTCTCTTTTTGAAATCAATAAAGATATATTAAACATAAAATAAAATAAAATGCCTTTTTTAGGCCAAGTAGTAAAATATGCCCTTGGATGGCAGCAGCCTTAAGTAGTTAATACAACTACCAGTGAAAATAGAGCTGTGTTGAGTTTGTTTACTTAAGGGGATGGATAAATAACAAAGAGGATTTGGTTCATTTTACCAAAGTGAGTTTTGGCAGGATAAAGGATGGGAGGTGCATTTCTCATTTTTTTCTTTTAAATGTAATGTAGGAAACCCAACTCTTAATTTGAAGAGACTTTGTCATCCTGAAAAAAAAAGAGGGGGGTATGAATTACAAGGCCAAGTTGTTGCTTGGTTAGAGAAGTCATCTCTAGCCTTGGTGAGGCATACCTTTTGGTAGGTATATCTTTTGGCTATGAAAACTTGTAAGGTGTTGTGCAAAAGTTTGAGTAGGTAATTGTGTTATGTTCTCCATGTACTTGGACTTGAGATTTTTGTGGACTGTCACATTCACAGCTTCTGCTCTGTGCTAATAATTTGGAAGAGCAGGAAAAAAAAATGCACAAGTGAGGAAAGCAGGGCCATTGGGATGGGACATACTGGAAGTTTAGGCTGTTGTCTCTTACGGCCGAGCAGGGCAGTAGAAACTCTGTGTATAAGTATTGGGGGTAAGGAAGGCACAGTTGAGACAGAGTGTGCCCGTACCCATTCTTACACTTGCTTAAAAGCTCAGCTGCCTGTTGACATCTATGTGCTGAGAAGCTCCGTGTTTGTCTCTTTGTGTGTAGCCTGAGGAGGTCCTGAAGTCCGGAGCATCTGTAGGGGAAGCATGAGGTTCTTGACAACCTCCTCAGCCTGCCAGTTGGCTTGGGTTCTGGAGCCTTTTTCATTTGTAAGCTGGCTGGCTCTTTTCCAGTGCCTGGACTGTGAGCTCCCACAGAGCCAATCTCCTTGCACAGCTACCAAGAAGATTGGACTTGGACCACTGAACTGTGTCCAACATCTGTACTTTTTAGCTGACCAAAGACCAAAATCATACCAGTAACTCAGGAGAGGAACTGCTGACTTTTGAATCTTACAGGAAATCTGTATTCCATCATTGACTACCCTGAATGCTGTGATGTTCCTGAGTTAAATGAAGTATATAGAGGTGCCACATTTTGACTACTTGGATTTCACTAAGGGTACAGAGATTTTTGAACTAGTGGATAAATCTGTATTCATTCTTATTTCTTGACTAATGGATCAAATATGGCTTATCCCCCCTGGAAAGCCCTAGAAACACCAATGTCAGCATATAATATAATCTTGTGCATCCATTGTTTTGGTCATTATTTTATTACAGGGTCAAATATCCCCCCAAAGCTGTGATTTTTTAAAATTTTATTTTTCTGATTAGCTACTGGAATTACTCTTGTCAGTTTCCCTCAAAGTACTGAAATTGCTCAAGATTTATATGGAATGAGTACCAATTGTTGCTTCTCAAAACAGTATAAAAGGGAAGAGGCTTTTGAGTAGACTTTGCACTGTGAGAATATTGGTATTGACACCGTTTATAATTTGGAGTATAGTTTGAAGACCAGATTCTACTGTTTGTCGCATACTGGTTAATATGGCTGTAAAGAGGAGATGAATGTGGCTACTTTTCCAAGTCTATTACTCAGGAGGACTGTAAATTTGATTGGCTGTTACAATTCTAGCAGAATCATTCGATTTGAGAGCAATAGAAAGATAAGATATCCAATTACCCAAATGATTTGCAGGGTTAGCCAACGTTGTCATGGAGACACGACTTGGAACAAATTAAATTTTAAGCAATAAAATAATCTTAAAGCCCGTCTGGGAACAAGAAAATTTGGCAGTGGCACTTACCTGAATTGAATCTTAGCTTGACACTATGTTGTTTGACATTGATATACTGTGGGGGCCTAAACTTATATATGGCACAGTATTCCCTTAAAAAAGTAGCTCGGCCAAACCAGTAAAGGGGAGTATTAGTATAAAATCGGGATATTAACATTGATTTCATGGCTTAAATGATAATTAGGCTTTGGGTTCCCAGGAATATTTTGTATTTAAGAGTTAAAATGCCTTAGTAATGATTAAGCAGCATTAATTGGACGCTTGAAAAAAGATTGATTTCTCAGCAGCATGCAGTTTTTAGAACTGCTGCTCCCTTTGTGTGTCTGTTAACACATAATAGAAATCGTGTGGATGTCTTTTGGTGGGGAGTGGAGGTGTAAGTATGCATATATTTGCATGTACGAATAAGGAGATTGTGGCACATGCTCATGTGCTGTAGATGATTCTCTGTATTAGTTAAAATTTTGACTTAGCTGCAGGACTCCTTGCAGACTGGAGAAATCGCCTTCCAAACTTTAGCCAGTGACCCAAAACCTGAGGAAGCGTCACTCTGGGACTTAGAAGGTTATTTCCCTCTATTAATGTATTGTTTAACTGGTTCCTGGCTTGTGCCGCAGATTTGAAAACAGCTGAGCAGCCCAGGAGGGAGGGCTCTTTATCCACATGTCTATTAGACAGATGGAGACGAAAATTGGTCTGAGGTCAAGCCATTTGCAGTGTTCTTACAGCCTTCGATTTTCCTCTCATCCTCACCACAGATCATCTCAAATGATTCAGTAATGACCAAAAGTGCAACCTTGACCTTTATTCCCTAGTGGATTACTGTGTTTCACAGTCCAAATGGCAGGAAGTCTATGCTGTTCTTCCAGAAGGAGCTCGGCATTATTGAACCAGCCCAGCCCTGTGGGAACCCTGTGAGGGCAGACCAGTGTAACAGAATATGTGGGTTAAATTTGGTTTCTGGTACTCTGGGAAACGAGAATTGACATGTCCTAAACCCACATAATTAATGGAAGAATATCTGGGATACTTTCTAAAAACACCAGCACAGAAATTGATTTGTCTACTTGTAAAATAACTGGTGAATTATAGGAGTGGTAATTTCTGGTGGCCCCTCATTTTTAAATTGTTCTCACTTTCATGGTTTAGTTGTTCCCCCTTCTTATTTAATGCTCCCCAGTATATCTTAGGCAACACATTGTAACACTGTATCATTTTAAAATTGTAAATTGAGCTTTTCTTTGGCATACTTTTAATTATAGATATTTTTGGTCAGTCCATGTAACCCTGAATAAATTCTCTCTCATAGAACATACTTCCCCTCTGTCCCCCTGAAAAGTAGCTTGATTATTATCTTGGAGAAAGACTGTTATTTTTCTCTTGCTTACATTTCTCTGTGGATTGTATTATGATGATCAGGTTTTTTTAAAAAAAATAACTTAATTTGTATATAAAATGATATTCCTGTTTGCCTCAACCTGCATAGCTGAGTTAACACTCTGTGAATCTAACACAGTAGTGAGGTCTATCATCTAGGATCATTGTACTTAGCATCTTTTTAAACACTTAAAAGCTTTTCCAAAAGGTTATGCTTTTAAAAATTTTCACCAGCATCCCAGATTTCATTTTAATCATGAGCTAAGATGCTTTTGAAAAAATAATTTTTTCTCTACTGTTGACTTCACTGAGTGCAAGTTTTTTTCTACTTCAGCAGCTCCTAATCTGTGATGCCCCGCACTTGCTGGGTCCAGCAGTGCACTGTTCCTAAGGTGAAGGCAGGTAGTGGAGCCACCTCCCTCCCTTACACTGTTTTCTGGCCACTCGGATAGTATATTGCATTCTGGAGCTTTGCAGGTTTCTTGGCACATGATGTTGATTGAAAAGAGAATCCCAGGTTCCAGCTGGGAAGGCCAAGGACTTGTCTTCCTTCCCAAGGTACCACCTCTCCAGTAATTCAGCCTATGGGGGAGTAAGGCCCAGGAGTGTGGCTTCCACACTGAGAATGAGTTGGGGGATCAATGGCTTTGCCCTGGGGCCTCACCATCATATTCATCTCTAACTTGTGGCCATTCTGCTGCTGTGCCACATGGCATGGATGGCATAGGCCCCCAGGTAGAATAGTTGCTTTCCCCGAAGATATTGCCCTGGAAGAAGAGTGGCAAGTCATTCATGTGTAGCATTTTTTTAAAATTAGGGAGCATTGTCCATGGTCATCTCAGGCAGGAAATTCCTCTCCCGCTATCTGGATTGGCTAGAGATTCCAACCTTTTAGGGAAATATTCACACCAAACTGCTGATCCAGGGATCTCCAGACAGGATGTGGGGAGTTGGTTGATGGGAAATGCTCAAGCTAATAATCAATAGTGCTAGATAGTACTGCGCCCTCATGGTTTGCTTTGTCATGATGGAAAGCATGGAGATAGTGATCACAGACGATTGGAAGTCAGTACCAACCAAAGACAGGTAACACAGGCCTAAAAGATAGCTATAATGAAGAAATGTTTTTATTTTTATTGCAAAGAAAATAATGTTGCAAATTTTGAAAGAAGAACCTTCTCAGAAACCCATTTTGCATACTCCTGGGCAGCCTTTGCCTTTACAAATAGGCATATTTTATTTTCGTAATTGTAATTTTAGCCTTCCTGCTCTGATGATGATGTAGTCAGCTTTTCCTCCCACTAATTCCGCTATTGTATGATATTATCTAATTTCTTAAGAGCTCCCTCATGACTAAGACCTGTGAAAGAGGGTGAAAGGTGTATGTTTGCTGGGGTGTGTTTCAGGGGAGGCTTGTTCACTTTTCCTTCTGAGAACAATAGGTAATGACTTCACAGTTGTGTTCTGTGATTCACCCTATAGAGTTTGTCTTAAAAACCTTTTGTGACATTACAGAGAGAATTTTCCTTTCCGGCTGCCAAACGCTGTCTCTTTCCATCACGGGACAAGTCAATACGATTTCATGTGAACAGCACTTTCTGAACCCCATAACAAGGGCTTCTGAATAATGGAAATGTGCTGTTTAGGCACTGAAACAGCTGTCATGCTTTTGTCAAGGATGCATCTTTACCAAAATGACAAATTAAAGCCCAAATGCTCTGCTTGGCAACAGTTGGGTCAAAACATTTAAGTCATTAATTAGAAGGAACTGAAGGGGGGAAAATTTACACAAATACACAAGTGTTGCAGACTCAACTTCATCTTGGAAATGTAACTGAATTCTTTAAAAGAAAAAAAAAATGAGGACAGCCCTCAAGTGGAGCCTGCCAAGCTTGTCATTTGCAAATAAATCAAAAGACCATCATTGCAGGAAGGAGAACCAATGAATAGAGTTGCTTTGTCATTCTTTGATGGGCCCCATACTCAAGCCTGCTATTAAAAATGAATGCATTCAAGAGATTCTGCATTAAGAACATAAACAATTAAGGGCACTTGAGTTGCTCTGCTGAAAGTGCTTCGAAGAAGATACAAGAGCAAGAGCTTTCTCCTGGAGATGCAGGCCCTGCAATCTGTCTCTGGAGAAGCCAGAGAATGGGAGCAATTAGTGTTGCTATCTCCGCCCCTGCAGCCTTCAGCAGGTTTCCCCCCTTTCTTTTAACCCCTCCTTGTTTCCCCAGAAGCTGCAGTGAACGATGAGCAGTGTGAAAGGACAGAGACTGCGCCCAGTTGGAAAGGGCTCAGATTTAGAATGCGGTGGGAGCTGCCAAGTGAGGGGGAGATGAAACACAAACGTTATTATCTGCCAGTAATTGGTGACTTACGTTCTGATTAATTGAGCCACTAAAGGGTTTCTGTCATCTGGTACTCTTTGTTTTGTTTTAATCATAGGGTTTAGGAAGGGGTGAGATTACATTGCCATGGGTGGAATCATTTAAATGAATATTGTTAGAGGTTGTTTCCCACAGTAGGCAAATGTGTTCCAACACCCCCGGTTTGTGTTCTTGCGTAGGCCTTGTTTTGTAAAAACGTGTGGAGAAGGCGGCCGTGGCACTGTGGCCAGGCTCTGGAGAGAGGCAGGCCTGACCTCCTGGCCCAGTTGTTTTTTGACCATAGTTACAGGGGACCTGCTCAGATTGAGGATTAGAGAGTAGGTGTAAGGTGTAAGAGGACCTGTGTGCTAAGCAGTAGGTCCTGCCACTTTTGTGGTTAAGGAATGACAGCGGTTCTCAGGCTGTGGTTCTTAGTCAGAAAACCACACATCACCTGGAAACTGGATAGACTTGCAGATGCTCGTGTCCCAGACCTCCTGACTCAGAAACTCTGAGTGGGGCCCAGCTGCCCATGTTTTAGCAAGTCTTTCAGGTGATTCCAAAGTTTGAGAATCACTCATAACCTCATTACAACCTCAACCTAATGATACCCCAAGTCCTTTTCATTTAGATTTCTCCAGAATGTGATTAGTCATTGTATTGACACAATTATAAACAGAAAGCTACTCTGATCTGATGCATTAGAATTTAAGGTAAAATTAACCTTTTCATAAGGTGCTGTGGTGGGAGATAGTAAGTCTGGTGAATATTGGGTATTCTGAAGGAGGTCTCTAGGCCAAGCCCTCCCCACCCTCCAAAGGACAGCAGTGAGTTAGATTTTTGCAGTGTTTTGCATATGTCATTTTGGGTATATGTGGTTTTTATTCAAACATCTTGAATTTTTCTCCAGGTATAACAGATGTCTTCTTCAGGAAATAAAGATGTATTTGTAGATGTGTTTTTGTGGATTTTGCTTTACTGGTGGGCCAGATTGATATTAGGGATAATACACTAATTCTCTGCCTGAGGAGAGGACTAAAGTACAGTTTGGCTACGACTTGCTTATTTAAGGTTCACGACTGATAACAGGTTCCGTTGTAAAATGCCTACTCTGCTTTGCAGAGTACTTACCCAGGGCAGCAAAGGTGTAGTTCCCCTGTCGTGGACAGTCGGGGACTGCTTCTTGTGGCACCATTGTTGGCTGAGAGACGACATGGCCTTGTCCTTGTGCTATTGCAGTCCTGTTTGGGCTGCATTGCTTTGCAAAACAAGGCTGAGTTTCAGCTTTATTTCTGATCTTGAATATGTCCCAATTTTCCACTTCTGCTTCCTGGAGAAAGGACTAGGCAAAGAATGTGGCTTCTCATCTTGCTTTATGATCCTGGGCAAGTCATTTCCTTTAGACGTCTGTTTCTCCATGTGCGATCTGAGGATTGTAAGAGGGCCAGGCATCCAAGTGGTTTCAGGGTTTGCCAGCATTGTTGTGACTCGGTGCCACTGTCAACTACCGGCATGGTGGTCCAGACCCCTATTTTCTCCCTTTCCAGTTTAATAGTACATTTAGACAGTAAATCAAGCATGGTGTTCACAAGGTCAGTGGAGGAGAAAAAAAGTCACCAGTAACCCAGCATAATCACCTCTTTTATTTTGGGTACCAACAGTCCTTGGCCACATGCATATGTTGTAAAAACACAGGCACACTAACATCCATGTCTTTGTTCTCCTGCTTCATCTGGTAATGTGTTGGCCATTTAAGCATCATTATCATAAATACGACTTTAATGGTTACTTGCCTTGCCTTTGGGTCGATGCAGGGTATTTAACTGTTCTCCTAGTATTAGACAACTGATTTCTCAGGAGGGCAAATGTTAAGTTTTTCAGAAACTGCAAATGGTTGTGATGTGTTGAACTGCTGTTACATCTTTACCTGTTTTTTTCTCTTTTGCTTTGAAACTGGTGCTGCAATGAACAGCTTCCTACATGGAATGCTTTTCATTTGAACTATTTCCTTAGGATAAATTCTTAGCTATGGGAAGCCTTACCAAAGGGTTTGAATAATTTCATGCTCTTAAAAGTACATTGCCCAGTTGCTTTCCAAGACGACTACTAATTTGCTCTGCCTTCAGTAATGTTGAGATGGTTTCACTTTCCCGGAGGACTCATCTCCTTGGATTTTATTAATTTTTTTAATAAACTAAACTGGTGGGGAATGACCCCACCTTACAACAAAATTTGCATTTCGTTCGGTTGCTGGGGAGGTTGAACATTTTTTCTGTAATTAATGTCATTTCACCGACTCAGGAACTTCTAGTCAGAAGGGATTTAGACATTATCTATTTATTTTCTTTTGTATCCTTTGTTTTCATATTCTTGCCTGCCTTTTGCCAGACACATCTTACCAACGCTCCACTGTGTTTTTCTTTGGGCTTCCTGCTTGGCTCAACAAAACCAAAACATCAGTTTGCCAGCCCTCAGCATAAGCAGCACTTTTTATGATCCCTCGATTGCAATTTAATGGTGATGGAGTTTCCCCTCCCATAACTGGCTTTGGGCAAGGTGCCACTGGATTGCTTTGAGACCATGGGCAATTACTCTTAAGTAGCCCTCACCCTGTTTTGAGCTTCAAACAGCATTCATTATACATTACTCTGTAGTGGAGGAGTGAGCAGACATTGGGGAGTGTCCTTTTCAGCTTGTAATTAGACTAGGTGTAAGGAGTACAAAAAGGTGGACAGTCGAGCTTTCAGGAATCATAAAATCCTAAAACTTAAGTTCGGATGTCCAGAACATGTCTTCAGTTTAAGAGCCCTGCAAAATACACCAGGGTTTGGTTCAAAAGCTGGC
The DNA here is from genome assembly GCF_964146895.1 of Miniopterus schreibersii. NCBI lineage: Eukaryota > Metazoa > Chordata > Mammalia > Chiroptera > Miniopteridae > Miniopterus > Miniopterus schreibersii. The sequence goes on from NC_138111.1 coordinate 32,520,670, forward strand.
CTTTGAGGTGTTTGACTATATTTAATTTAGTTAAAATATGTGAATCTTATATCTATTTAGTGTTAAAAAGAAACAACAGGCCCAAAATGGAGTTGCTTGTGCTAAGCCCCACAGTGGCAAACCAAGACTTACAAATACCTAACCTAATTGCAGTTTTTAGCCTTTCCTAGGAATCCAACCTCTTACCAGTCAACCTGGAATTACCTGGTCAGCAGTGGTAGTGAGGTAATCTAACTGATAGGCCCCCTCCATTCCCCTTAGGTGGACGACCTTGCCTCAAACAGTACATTATTTGTTAATAATTTTCTTTTTTCACCCCTCTTCTGCCTTTAAACACCTTTCCTTCTGGACAGCTCTTTGGAGCTCCTTCCTGTTTGCTAGATCAGTTGCTATCTGATTTATCTGATTGAATAAAGCCAATTAGATCTTCAAATTTACTCACTTGGATTTTGTTTAACATAAGATGTGATTTGTTACTGTAAACAGAGCCTTACTCGAACAGTGTTCAGTAATAGTTTGTCTGGTTGCCTCTTGATCATTGGGTACGAGGTGATTCCCTTTCAAATAGTGAACAATTCCTTAAAAGCACATTGACTGTGCCCTGTGGCCAGTGTTAGTGGCAGAGGGTGCAGTGAGGAGCTGCATGAAAGTTGAGTTAGAGTCTTGTTTTCATTGTTCCCATCTTGTTGGGTGGAGAAGACTTGTGTGCTGGGAGCTGTTAAGAATCTGGATGGAAGCTTTATGTCAGATGTGATTTTCAACCTATGGACTTAGTGTACCAAAGGACAGCAAATGCTCTGGATGGTCCTGAAGGGCCAAGAGAAGAGTTTGTTTTCTGGTGTTCCGGGAGGCTGGGGGTGGGGTGGGGTGGGGTGGGGTGGGGTGAGGAGGCAGTTTCCAAGTAGATGAGAGGTAGGCCTTGAAGGATTGGGGTAAGAGGATAGCTCTTCATAATAATTCAACTGTAGTTCATGTTAGCTTACTTGATTTTGATGAAACACTGAAGCAGATTGATGATAAGACCTGTGGCCAAGAGGTTGAAGTGACTTAAAGGACACCTAGTACTGGTTTGCTGAGATGCAAACCCAAGTTTTTGGATTATGAGGGCCAGCTCTATTATCATAAGCAAGTCAGTGAGGGGGATTGGTGTTGGCAAGGAGAATAAAAGATGGTTCTGAACAGATCATTTGGGTACCTGCTTCCTGTTGCCTCAGTGGGTGGAGGCTAGCCCTGATGGTAAAGCTTGATGCTGGGGCCTTTACTCCGCTGGTAAGTTTCTAGGCACAAAGTGCCATGAAGATCTGGTTTGGGTATAGCTTTCGAACACTGACTTAGTGTTGTTGTCTTATCTGGTCAGAAATACAGGCACAGGGAAAGTTTATTTATAAGCATTTATGACTATTAGCAGATACTGAATACATCTTCAGCTTTCATCAGGGAAATGATTTCCAGGTGGAAAATACAGTTAGCCTGCAATTTTTTCCATTGGAGTTGTCTAGCCTTTGGAAGAGGTAGAAGGCAGTCTGAAAAGCTTACAGAACTTTCTTAATACCTGCTTAAGCAGGGTCAAATATCCAGTTTAACCTGCTTGAAAACTCTGTGGTCAGGGATAGAAACATGGGTGGAAAACAGTACCTGTTAATTTGTGTTCGGTTATAGGCCTTGCATTGAAATAAGAGATAATACTTAAGAATTATTGTCGGTTTTTATTCCACTTTTAAGACTTTTTTAAGGGCTGGGGAAAACATTTATGAAACCCTCCTGGGGTGGTGGTGATGTTTTAGAGCTCACAAAGAAAAGCAAAGTCAGGGAAACAAATGGATTCATCCTCACACGGCCTGGAAGTAAGAACTCTCCTATGGGAAGCCAGGGCATCCCAGAGAATTTCTAGATAAACCAGAGGTGAGACTTGAATTTAGGCCTTCTTGCTCAAAATCAAGCTCACTTGTCAGGATAGTTTAAGATTAGGGTTTACAGACCTGGAGGAGGGAGGAGACAGCTGGGATAAAGGTCCTCCTCTGTTGTTTTTGTTTCCATTTCTTCTCTAGACCATTTATTTAGAATTCCCAGGAAAGATGATATGCCTTTTGATGTTTCTTCATCAGTTTGAGCTTTGATCTTTAACCTTCTTCTTCCTGTTTCTGTCTTACCTACTCTAACCCAATTTATATTATCTGTGCTTTAATCTGTATTTTTTTTTGTTTTTAATAACTATTATTACTAAAGGTTTACAAGTTCATTTCATTCAGACCAGGTCTTAAGTGTCCCCTGACAATTAAAATCAGTTCTACCTTAAAGCCGTTCTATGTAATAACACATTATTATCAATTAAATAGATACTTTTTTCTTAACACCAAAAGAAATTTCATCAAGTCCAGTACTTAAGTATAGAAAGTACAACCATAACAGCACTAGAAGAAAATTAAGAATGGCTTCTATAATTTTGGACTGTTCTAACTCTGACCCAAAGGCCAAGAACATAAAAACGGTATTCTTTAGTTTAACTACATAAAAAAATCTATAGTAAGATTGAAAGACAAATGGCAAGCTGGGAAAACTAGGGAAAGGAGTCAATATTTGTCATATGGGAAGAACTACTACAAAAAGACAATGATGAATAAATACCAAAGGAAAAACAGAAAGGGAAAATACAATGGGTCAATAAATAAATGAAAAGATGCTTAATTTCAGGAAGAATCCGAGGGATGTAAATAAAAGAGATCATTTTTTAATCTATTAGATGGATAAAGATTTTTTAAAAGGTCAGGAAGACCCAATATTGACACTGTGGGAGAGCATGCACCCTTATAGACTGTCTATGATATAAAGCTTTCTCCTGGGCAGTTTATCAGCATGCATTCCAATTTAAAATAGGCATACACTTTGACCCAGCAGTTTCACTTCTAGGAGTTCTGTTTTAGAGGGTTATCCGACACAGGACTTGTAAATGTGGCGAATTAGATGAAACATCAGTATCCACTGAGAGCAAGTGCTTAAACACCAGCAGGCTTGTATAGTGGAATACATTGATGATGTCTTCATTCATATCTGTATTTATTGAGCGGGAAGGTGTCCATGAGACATTTTTGAGTAGAAATAACAAATTACAGAAAAGCAGTATATATAATGGGAACCGCTGGTATAAAAGTGTTTCTTTCCACTCTGGGCTTGTGAGTGCCTCGAATGATGCTTCCCAGAATCACCAAAATTTTACTCAGGGTTATCCCTGAATGACAGACCTAGAGTTATTTTAATTTCTTTTTTTATTTCTACATATACATCTGTGTCTGCTTAAAGTGAGCATTAATCATTTGGAGAAGGAGAAGGTGCAGGGTGCTGTTGGGATGTGTGGTAGGTAGGGAGTTGGGGGCAAGGACCTAAGAGTCCACGAAGGGCATCCCTACTCCTTTTCATATACCCAAATATATAGTGCAGAACCCTGTTGCAAAGGAAAGGGAAGCCAGCCAGTGCTTTCGAGGAGAGCTATGACCTTGAGTTTGCTTGAGTGAGTGGCTATGATCGGATGAATTGGGTGGGGCTGCCCAGTTCTGTTTTTGCACCTGGTACAGCTGCACCCTTTTTCCATATATCTGTTTACTCTGCTGGCTTAAGCAAAGTCATGGGTTTGCTTTCTTATACCTACCAGTCATTTCCCCTTCTAGTACTACATTTCTTTTTTTTTTTTTTAATATATCTTTATTGATTTCAGAGAGAGGAAAGGAGAGGGAGAGACAGAGATAGAAACATCAATCATGAGAGTCACTGATCAGCTAGCCCGCAACCCGGGCATCTGTCCTGACCGGGAATCGAACCCCGATTGCCTGGATTTGAGGTCGATGCTCAACCGCTGAGCCACGCCCGGCTGGGCATAGTACTACATTTCTTCTAAGGCCCGGGCTGGAACCCTATCATCTCATTGGTGGTCACGAAGAATTGAGTTAGGTTGGCCCCAATCCAATCCCATCAAACCAAAGGCCCTGTTGTTCAGTTAACTGGAATCATCTTAAAGGACAGAAGGCAGATCTTTTTTATATACTTCATTATACGGTTTCTGAGGTTTCTACTTTATCTTACTTATTCTGTTCCCTGTTTCTCAAGGGCATGGCTGTGTGCTTCATAATTTTCTTCTGCTCATGATCCTTTTCATTACCTAATTCACTAACAGGCGGCATTAGTAAGCAGTGGCAGAAAATGATGAAATAAATAAGGTCAGCGCTGGGACTCTTTTTAGATGACTTTTTTTTTCATTTGAAAGTGGAACTGGTTCTTCAGAGATAAAGGCAGAGCTGCTTTACATTGCTGGAAGGTTTTGGAGGTGGGGCAGGCAGGTGGATCCTACCCTATGCTGGAAGCCGAGCACCCTCTACTCCCTCCCTTGCCAGCCTGCCCCTTGTAGCAGAAGATTCCTGTTAATTTGGAGCTGAGCAGAGACTTTTCCTACTTTCTTTAGAGCAGCCCGGGCTGCAGTCAGGACACAGTTTGTTAGATTTAGCTGAACCGTGGGGCCCTGTCAATGACGTCTTTACATTTAATGCCGAATTGTGGTGAAACGTCATAGATGTTCAGAATGTCTCAACAAGACTGGCCGTCTGATTTGAGTTCTGTTTCAGTATTGTTTTCTTGGCTTGTCTGAAATTTTGAGACTTAGCGAAGGCTACTAACATTAAAAAACTGTTTCAGCTGTGCAAGAGTTGGGACAATTGGAAAGAGGCCCGTGGCCTTCTTTCTTCTGCTCTCACTCTGGAGTCTAGACCTTATCTTGAAAGCTAGACTGCTTTGACGGCGCTCCTGCCCCCCTGGTTTCTGACACCAGATTGAGTGAACTTGCTGTAACTGCACAAATGTGCCATGGTACACCATAATTGAATAAGTATGGGAGGGGCTTGCCATCACCAGGTTAAATGATTATGTAGCCTTAAACCACGTAGTTTTTCCAATTCAATTAAAGTGCTCATTATCTCTTATTTAAGTGACCAATAAAGCGTGCAGTTATGTCTTACTTTGCAGGTAGGATTAATATCTACTGTGTATCTGAAGGTAAATATTAGTAAGGTATCACAGGAAAGCAATTTTATGCCTTCAAGAATGAGGTAGTGGAGGGCTAACGTGTTGGGTATGAAGTTTTATCTTTCTGAACTGATTATGAAGTATACTAAACATTTATATGGTTTTGTCTTTATAGACTGAAATCGCCAAGAGATTGAATACGATTTGTGCACAAGTCATCCCATTTCTGTCTCAGGAAGTAAGTAAAACTGTTCAGCTGTTAAAGTGCAATTATGTTGCTTCTCTGTTTGCAAATTAGCTAGTTTTAAGATGTTAATTTTATCACAAGGAACAAGTGTGAAGAACATCTGTTACAGCTGTGGTGTGTAAACCCCCTGCTATTCCATCTAACGGATCTGAGGACACACTGTAGAAGTGGTGGCAATAGCTCAACCTCAAATTAATTTTTCTTCTTTGGCAAACTGTTAAATGACTATCAAACATAAAGCTTTTCTTTTCTTTTTCTTTTTTTTTTTTTTTTTTTTGAGGAGGAATATAAGCTTGATAGGTACTGATGATTCCAAGTGTCCTTTCTCTAGAGAGCTTTTCTTATTCTGAATTTTAAAAATGGGTCCATCAGGGTTGACTTGACCGTGGAAGCAGGTATTTCATTTGTACTTGTACAGTGGTTGACTTAATGCTGTCCATGGAGGGAGTGGATGCCAGTCCTCTTAAGGATGAAATAAGTGTTCACGTTACCTTAACTTATGGAGCTGTATACATATATAAGCTATTTTATTAAGTTACAAAGCCAGAGAGGTTAAACTATAGTATTTTGAGAGGGGAAAACTCTTTCTGTGAGATTGACTCAAAACCAGTATGTTTTAGTTTGGCCTTAAAGTTTACCTTACTTTCGGATAGAAGCTCATAGCTGCTAAGCTGTTTAAAGTGTGTACAGGATGCATATATCTTGTTGAGACAGAGTGAAACGCTTGTTGGACTCAGAGCTGAAATACTGGTTGTCTGTTCAGTTGGCATCTCTGCTCTGTGCCACATAGCGCCATCCGCTATTCCAGCAGCCTCTTTCAGCGTAGTGTGTACTTGATGTTACAGTTTAGATTTGTTGGCCTTTTCAGTCGTGCTGTTTGTTAGACTTCAGTAATCCTGGTCTCTGCTAAAGTCTGTCTCATGCCTCCCAAAGCATAGGTGTGACTTCGTTTTTATTTGTGGGTGTGCAGAGTAGTTCTAGCCTGTGAACTAAGAGTGGGGGTCTTTCATTTCCCTTGTGGAGGGCAAACTAAAGACTAAAGAAGGGAAGGAATTCCCAGAGTTCCAAAAACTATTTGTGGGTTTGAGATTTGTTGACTAGAGAAGTGATAGAAGATTTAATGTTTAAATGTCAAGTATCGAAATGGGACTTTTAAAATGGCTATAAATTTTACCTGCTCTAACTTATCAGAGCCCCTTCTGCAAACCAGGGTGATCTCCCAAACCCCATGCTACTTATTTTCTGAAGCCTTAGATTATCATTTTTGATGTCCCTTTGACTTTCTATGATTCCGAGCCTAATTTTTCCATCGAATGTTCAGTGATGACTGGTGTTAGTTAGAAATATGGAAAGCTCTGTTCTATATTCCCCTCCCTCTTCTACATGTGTTCTGTGAAATAACGCGTGCTTGAGAAATTTTGTATATAAACCATATTATATTTCAGTCTGCGTTGCATGTGGCATTTGCCTTTTGCTGTTATCTTTGGAAGGTATGTGAAGTTCTTGGCTGCCTTGCTTACTTTTTCTTCTCTTTGTTTTCAAAGCATCAGCAACAGGTGGCGCAGGCTGTCGAACGTGCCAAACAGGTGACCATGGCAGAGTTGAATGCCATCATCGGGGTACGTGGCCTACCAGGTCTACCTCCTACAGTGTGTATAACCGGCTTTCATTTCTTATTAATATGATGGCTTAATCTCTCTCTCTCCTTCTCTTTCTAAAATATTGTGTAGCTTAACATTGACCTACTTGATAAGGGCTGGAGGGGGAGGGGGCTTCAGGTATGCTGAGGTGTGTAGCGGAAGAGAGATTAGTATAAGGGAGATGATAGGAGAAACATTTTTAGGAGGAGAAGAAAAATCAGTCTGTTCTTTTAATGGGAAAATAAATATCATTTATCCTGTGATACTTAAACCATGCTCCAATAGTCAGGTAAAAAAAAAAGTGTTAGGTTCAAGTTTTAAACTCTTCTCATTATTTCTGTCCTGTAACTTTAGATCACAGTAAAGTCAAGAAGGGCCTCATAATGACCATTTCATGTAGTTATCTTTGCTTTTGCCTTTTGCTTTCCTAGGGTATTGGAACTTTTATAACTGCTTGGTCTTTCTCTTTCTTGTGCCCCTTTCATGAAGTTTTAAGTGGCACCCCAATGAAAAGAACTCTCTCTTGCTGTTGAAGAAGTGATAATTGTCTGCCCTAGTGCCCTCTAGCCTTTCACCAGGTTTCTGCTCTCCGATGTTGAGTTCAGTTAGTGCTCCTCGCTGGTGACCCATTGTCAATCACAAGTCACTTGCTCTGCATTAATGAGCCTGGTGAACCCTGCGGTCCATCCCCTGCATGAGTTCACCTCTCCCCACCCCACACCCTCCTTCAGGGTCCAGGATGGTTCTCGGGTTTTCTGCCCTTCCAGACTAAGTGAAAGAAGTAGCTAAAACGTGGGACCATCCTTTCTGATTTTATTCATATGTGAGTGCCGTGAGCAGATTCAAATCACTCATTTATCAATTTATGTTAATTGCTTGTGAGAAGATGCCCTGCTGGTCTTTATAGTTCCCTCAGACACTTTGTAATGATAATTAGACATGCTGCTGTACGGATTAAGAGTGCCATAGTCCAATGACGGCCACAGACAATGGAACCAGTTAATCCATCAGGGTTTAAAATTACATCCCAACTGGAGATGGAGAAAAAACATAAGAGCCAAGGAGGATTAAAGAATGAGCCTCAGCTTGAAAACTCTCCTTTCATCAGTTTCTCAATTGCAGATCTGCAGTCGGGTTGCCTGTGGTAAGCTATTGGCAGTCAATTAGGTGAAATAAACTGGGAGGGTGACCTTCATTTCCTTTTAATAGCTTTTTCCTCCCTGAAATGGGGAGCTTCAGTGGATTTTCAGCTTAAATTTTATTCAAGCTGCTTTATTACACTTGACAGCTTAGCTCTGCATAAACAATTCTCCCCTTCTCCTCCTCCCCCCAGGTCTAGGCTCGGCATTTCTCCCCCTTTAGTATCACATTTTGGACTGTTACTTAGTGGGCTCTCTAATCACATTCAACAAAAAACACAATTACATCTGCATTTGTCTGCTGCCTTCTGTACCCTTTTCTTGTGTAATGAATTGCTTTATTTCAGAGATCAAATCAAATATTCGCTGGTACTTTTGCATGTTCCGTGTTTGATTAGCAAAGACTAATAGCAAATTGTACTTGCAGCTCGAGCACAGAATTTTTAACCCTAATGAATGAGGATGGAAAAGCCTGTTTTGATTAAAAGAAAACATATGCAGAGCAGTTCTCAAGTACCGGTTAGACTTTGTGGAACATGTTTGTTTTCTGATAGGCTCTAAATTTTTACATATCATTTTTTGATGGTAAAACTTGTATTTTTAAACCTCAAAGGCTCTGCCCAGTCCAACACATTAGAAAGGAGGAAATTGTATCCACCAGATGTTTATAGGTAATAGTCATTTTGAGTGGAATCAGAAAATGAAAATAGCAGGTTGCTTTAGAGGGGCAGCTGAATCACTAATTTTATGAATGGCTTTAGTCCAGGAAACATGTTGTTGAGATTAGAAAGGCAGATCAGCTCTGCTAGCTAGCAACAATAACACAAATCAGTGTATTGGGCCCAGCAGAGGACTCAGCGCCAATTGCATGTCTTCAGCGTACTGGCATGTGTGGTTTTTATCATTGTAATTTTTGAATCAGTGTATTATAATTGTAATTTTTGAATCAGTATATTAATTTATGTCAGCAGGCTCTTTTAAAGTTGGTAGTGATCAATAGTTATCCCGAACCTTAAGTTTCATGCTCTGGCATATGCTTGATTTTTGCTTGAAAGGAATTGCATGCGTCCTGGAAAATCGAAGTAGCATAAAATTGGGTTGACAATTCAGCAGACCTTTGAACCCCTTCATTGAACATGCAGTGTGTCAACCTGTCTCCCCAGAGGGGAGGAGGCTCCGGGAGGCTGTCTGTTCGTACAAGCAGCAGCTGCGCACAGAGTAAATGCAGCCCAGTTTGATAGCAGCTGTCAGTATTGTTCAGGGACCGACTTAGGGTAAAGAACAATGGGAGAGGCCACGCTCTTCGTCTGCATCGACTTTCAGGCTAAGAAAAGAAATAGTAATTTAACGGTTTAGACATCTATTACAAGTGTGAAAGATCATGAAAGAGTACCCCTTAAAATGCAAATGAGCCGAAACATTCTCATTCCCTTTAAGGTACAATCAAGGAGCTCACTGCTTGCTTGACAGGGCTGAAGATATTTCTCTTTAGCAAATTGGGAGAAAGTTAAATATTGTCAAGGACACCAAGCTTCTAGGCAAACTCAGCTTGTGTCCTGGGACTATGGATGCTCTTTTAGGAGGAAGAGAGGATATATTTTTTCCATCCTTGTTGAGTGAATTAATGGTGCCTATTTCTCACCAGCTAGAAAACTTGTTCTGTCTGATGGGAAAACTGGATTTTAAACCTTTCCACCACAGCACTTACCTTCAACTTTAGATTATTACTCGTATGTAAGAAAAATAAATTTCTTAAATAGTTGATATTTGGAGAAATTACTGAAATGTTTTGTTTTACATTTTTAAATAGCTTTCACTGATAGCAAAATTGATAATTGGTAGAATAATAACTGCAGCCCTACTTTTTGAATTTTGCTTTTCATAAGGTCTTTTGCTATTAAACATGTTACATTCTTGTAACAATAGAAAGAATATTTAATAATGCAGAGATATTAAAAGGCACAGGGTTTATTTGTTTTGACACACAGCTCACTTGTGCTTTAGAAACAAGTTCATTGTGCAAAGGGAACTTACTCATTTGAGACCTTAATTATTTTATTTATTTTTATTTTTTTTACATATCAGGGTAGTCTCCACAATTTAAGCAGCGTCTCTCAAAGATTTTTTTAAAAACTTTGGAATTCTGTTTAAAAGGCTTAAAACAAAATAGATTATTTGTAGGATAGTTAATGGCTACCTCTGAAGGCAGAGAAAAATTTACTGAAGGACTCTTCAAGATCAGTCCCCACCGTACCCAGGGAGTTTGGAACTCAATAACTAGTGTTATCTTTTAATCTGGTTTCTATGACATAATTAATCGATATCATATAAATATAGATACGTACATATCTGCACACACACATGTCTTTTTAATTGAGGTGTAGTTTATATGTAGTGAAATGCACAGATCTCACCCGTACAATTTGATCTCTTTGGGTGCATGCACAGTCCTGTAAGCAGACTCCTTTCAGGATGCAGGGTGTTTCCATCCATCACCCTGGGAGATTCCCTGTCCTCAGCTAGTTTCCCCTACCCCCTCAAGAAAGGTAGTTGGGTTTTGATTAAAAAGTAAAAAGTGGTGGAGTGCAGTTTTCTTTTTTAAAGACAACAGTTGCATAGTTGTATATCTGTTTCTAGCCAAGTGTCTGCTGCCTAGCTTTGTGGTGTTATGTGTTCATCTTTCTAGGAACATTTTGTGTTATGTAACCTGGGACAACATGTAGGCCTAGAATCAGATGGACTTGAGTAGGATGCTTGATGCTTCCATTTTTTAGCTTTGTGACCCCGTAAGATCAGTTCACCTCTATCCGTGTCCCATCTGTAGATCATAATACCATTTGGCTTGCATGGTTTTTGTGCGATAGGACCCTGGCTGGCAGCCTTCACCCAGCACATGGGCCTGACTCCTTGACCTGCAGTTTCGTCTGCCTGTTTTCTCTAAGTGTTCAGAGCAGATCTGTGGGTCCAGTTGGCCAAGCCCCCTGTGAGGGGTAGCTGCTCCAAGCAGCAGGTCACCTCCTCCTTTGTCTTTTCTAGTAGTTATGTGGATGCTGGTGTTTGAGATTAGACTCAGCCAAATCCTCTGCTCCTGCATTATGTAGTCGTACGTGAATGACTTTTAATAAGGACAGACCAGTGCAAAAGCACTGCCATTTAACTTTTGATGAACAAACTTAAAGTTCAAAACTAAGGGGATAAAGGTAAGTTTTGGGAATAGATGGAGAGAGAATTGAGAAGCAAAAATGTGAGGACAGGGCATCATTGGTTTCCTTATTCATTGAAAAGAGGGGGGGGAACAGAGCCTTGCTGGCACTGGGCGGGGATCCTTGTGATAGAATTGGAAGGTGATATATCCAGGTGACCAGTGTTGGGGTTGTTTTTCCCACACCACACAATGCCAGATTCCAGATAGCTGCCTCGGTGAGAACTGTGAATATAAGACAATTTAAGCAGTTTCCCATAGCAATTGCCTGTGAACTTCAGGAACTCAAGAAATTTGGGGTTAATGTAGGCAACTTTGTTTCTCCTTTCTCATTTATTTGGGTACAGTCTGACTTATTTTCCATGAATATAACTTCTGTCAAAGCCTGTGGGGCTCAGGTCTGGGGCTCTGTTTATTGGTCAGGTATGTATGTTTCTACTTCATAGGCAAATTTGTAATACTTTCCTCTTTAAAACAACTTACTGTGAAATAAGCATAGGGTATTTGGCGATGCCAGCTAGGTTGGTTTGTGTGGGGGATGGCTGTGAGTACAAACTCCAGTGTGTCTGGAGCAGGAGCCTTTCTGTCCTTAAGAGATTGAGTTGTAGACCTAAAGGGCTCCCATTGTTGCATGAGATGATTGGTTTAAGGATTAGCAAAATGTTGGATTATTTTTCTCCTCCGGCTGTCAGCTGTCTATAGGATTGTAGTGTGTGATGTTTAAGAGGATGAGGTTAGCCTCTTATTCTTATGAGTATGCAGTTAATCCCTGGAAAGCCCATCAATAACCCAGCTATAAGTTTCTTTATAAAACAAATATGCCCTAGGAGAATAATGCATGGCCTGCTACCAAGAAGAAAAACCGAAATGGCTACAACAAACATAGATCTTTCAGCTCTACTAACTTGTACTTAGTGACATACCCTCCACTTAAATTCCAGGAGTTCAGCCCTTTTATTAATTTTCCAAAGGGAGTGAGCAGTATTGCAAAGAAGTCTTTCATGCACCTTACTTCTCCTTTGGTTCAAGTTAGTATTTTACTGAGAGTACAGCTAGTTCTCTCTGACAGATGCAGGGTTTGGCTTCAATGCCTGGGTTCTTCTGAGTAGTCAGAGTACCAATTAGTTATTAGAAAGCTTATTGGAGCATTGTTTACTTTTTAATGTCCCCACGTATTTTTTTCATATGATTTGTACTCAGTTCCTTGGGGAAAAGCCTACTATTTTCTCTCTTGAGAGTAGAAAGTATAGAGCACCCCATTTTATGAGTTATAGCTATGCGTGTCTTTAAGTATATATAATTTACATACTATAAAATTCCCTCTTTTAAAGCATATAACTCAGTGGATTCTAGTATATTTACAAAATTGTGCCACTATCACCACTACCTAATTCTAGAACATTTGTAACACTACAAAAAGAAATCCCGTATCCCATTAGCAGTCAGTTCTCTTGCCCTGTCTCCCCTGTCCCTGGATTTGTCTATTTGGAACATTTCATATAAATGCAGTCATGTAATATGTGGCCTTGTGTGTCTGGCTTCTTTCATGTGACATAATGTTGTCAGAGTTTAGTCATGTTTTAGCATGCACTTCAGTCCTTTTTATAGATGAATAATACTCCATTGCATCAATATACCACATTTTTAATCCACTCATCAGCTGATGGACATTCAGGTTGTTGCCACCTTTTGACTATATGAATAATGCTGCTACGACCATTTGTGTACAAGTTTTTGAGTGGAATCACTGGATCGTATGGTAACTATGTTCAGCTTTTTGAGCAGTGGTCAGACTGTTTTCCAAAGCAGTGGATGGGAATTCCAATTTCTCTGCATCTTTGTCAACACTTGTCATTGTCCATCTTTTGATTCTAGCCATCCAAGTGGGCATGAAGTGGGTTTGATTTGCATGCCCCTAGTGGCTTGCAAAATGTCTAACTACCAAGTGCCATAACTGGCACTTACTGTCACACTTTTAGCATTAGAGATGCTGTTTTGGGGCATGGTTTTAGTTCAGTTGAGTAGTGGCATCTCATTTGAGGTTTTGATTTGCATGCCCCAAGTGGCTTATGATGTTGAGCATTTATTTTTTTTCATTAAAACCTTATGCAGTTTTAGAAGTGAATCTTCCTAAATAAACATGACTTTTTAAAACTTATTGTAATTCAGGCCTGTAAGTCCCTGGGTTCTGGTCATTGCCACAACTGTAACAGTCACTTAGGGCAGGCTGGACCAAGCAGCTCGGTGATGACGCGGGCTGAGCTGGCCTGCGTGGATTGGCTGGCATGCAGAGAGAATGAGGATGCATTCGGGTCCTTAGAGTATTAGGCCTTCACCCTGGTGTGCCTGCTGCATAGCGGCCATCATTTTCCCCTTTCTGTGTCATTCTCTGTGCTGCTGCATTGATAATGGGGCCTTTGGATGGGTTGTTATTCTTGTTTTATTTTAATTGTCTTCAAGTGTCTTGAGAATTCTGGCCTCAGGAAGCAGTTTCTGCCTGTTTGTCACCTTTGCTCCTCTTCTTGCTGGAGGCTGATTCACACAATGGCAGGTTTTCGATAACTTCTGTAGTGGTGTCCTTGATTTTTCTGCTGCCACACAGCTCTTTCCCACTTTTCCGGCTTGTTTACTGTAGCATACCAATTTTCTTTTTCTGCACTCTCCCAAGGTAAGGACTGAGTGTTTTAAAAAACAGAGAAATAGCAGAAATCAAGGAAGAGTGGTTGGAGAGAACTGTCAACAAATGCTACTTTTCACATTTTTTTCACTTTAAAATGTTTACCAAGTGCAATAAATGCCACTAACTGTCATGCTTTTAGCATTAGAGATGCTATTTTGGGGCATGGTTTTAGTTCAGTTGGGTTCAGTTTGTGATCTGTGTGACATAGTTTCTCCTGAAGTTATACACGGGATTAAATTCAAGTTGATTCCGTGATTGGTAATAAGGAACTTAGCATCTGGTGAGGGTGAGATGGGCATTGGCCTTCACATGCATGCTGGGTGTCTTTCCCAGTTGTATATGCAGCTCTGAGGTGATAAAGCATGTGCCACGCCTGGCTGAGAAACAACAGTGTAGAAACACTGCACTGTTACATTAAAGCTCTAAATGTAAACAGCAGTTAGGTTCATTACAGTAGCATAGTTCACCCAGGCTGCACTAGGTAGAGGTGAGATACAATTTGGAATGCGTGACTGTTGGTTGACACGGATGAGGTTACTTTATTCCTTGTGGGTTTTCGGTATCATTAACTCAAGGTTTGGTGTTTTACATGTCTCACTCTCAGCCTATTCAGATTGTTTGGACAAGAGCAAGTGCATTCATCACCTTACCCCCAACCCAAATCTTTCGTAATTACCTTTGAGCACTAGAACACTGATATGTAAAAGTTACCTGTGTAGGTCTTTCCCAAATTGTTTTGTAAAACAGGAAGTTTTTGTTTTTGTTTTTGTTTTCAAATTGTTGGTGGTGCCAGGTCTCGAAAGTAGATGCTCTTTTTTTTTTTTTTTTGAGCTGTGACAAGGTGCTCAGTGGTGATGAAGGGAAAGTGAACAACTGAATGTTGAGAAGTATTTTTAGTTTTTAAGCAACAACTTGGCAAGCCCCTGGGCATTAGGAACCTGAATTCTAATGTAATGGGACAGAATTCCAGCTTAGATCTAGACCGAAATTTCTCGACCTCAGCACTATTAACATTGCGGGCTTCATAATTCTCTGTGGTAGGGGGCTGTTCTGTGCATTGTAGGATGTTCAACAGTATCCTTGGCCTCTACCCATTAAATGCCAGTAACATTTTATCCCCTTTCCCTCCAGTGACAGCCATAAATGTCTGTAGCCAGTGCCAAATGTCCCTGGGGTGGGGAAGAAGGGGTGTCAAAATTGCTCTGAGAACCCACTGGTCTAACTTGATAGCTTGAGTAACCAAACTGTGTTGCTAAAAACCATCATTTCTCATTAAAAATGCCTTTTGTGGTAGCATTAATAACTGTTTTGCTTGTGTGTTGTGTGCTGTATAGATCTATAAGCATTAACTTAAGACAAAAGTTTGCTAATTAGTGTAAACTAATAAATAGATGGTTGAATTTTCCCACTCTTGCTGTCATGTTAAGAAACTTGCTATAGTTTCCTCTACAGTCTGTTCAGGTTTGGGTCTATAGAGAACTGATGCATGGAAATTCCCCTAATTGGCAGAGCCATTGGCTGTTTATTTTTGTTTGTTTTTGAGGTTTTTCTGGCTGTATAGCAATGTCAATAATTCTTTTGTTCTAAAACATTTTTAAGTAGCATTCATGGCTTTTCTTTTGGTGAAGGTGATGGGTACTAGATTGCCTGTCTCCAGGTGAGCTTTGTTGAGAAAAAATGCTTTTCCAAGGACACATGGGGCAATGAGGCAGGTAGGCTGCCCTTCTGGAGTTTAATTGTTTCACTCTCCAGGATGAGGGCCCTCTATTCCTTTCAATGAATGTTTTATTTTAGGAACAACTCTTCTTATCTGGTAACAGCTTGTTCTGAGAAAAGCCAGAGCTCTCTCTGTTTAGTCTTGATTCTTCTTTATAAGCTTCCGTGGAAGAGAGCTGAGCAAAAGACACCCTCCCTTTTCAGATGTAGGGACGAGGTATTGGAAAGTGGGGACTGGAGAGTGGGCAGTTGAGTCATAAGCCCCAGAACAAATTCTAATCCGTCACTGCTAAATCCGCATATCCAGATGGGTTTATCTTAAGGTGAATGTCCAATGGTAAGTTTGAGGTATTGAATGCCCTTGAGCTTCTCATTACCTGGGAAAGGAGAGAAACGGGAAGTCTTTTGTGAACATGAAGAGAGGCTGCTGCTGTCCCAGGACAAATGCTGTTCTAGGGAACAAAAGCTTTGCAACCATCATTCTGGCCATGAGTCCAAGGCAAGCCCCTCTGCTATCTGGAAAATGCAGGAGCCTTGATGCCCACCCTCCCTGCCTCAGGTGTGTTCTGAGCTGAGGCCAGATACTGAATATGAAAAATACTATCTGGGAGCTTATGTGAGACAGTGATACCCGTGTTTCCTGGGTCTACTATCTTCAATAGCCTACCCATCCTGTTGCTGTCCTGTATACTTTTCTTTTTGCTTTAAAAATGAAAAGAAAAAAAAAGAAGCTCTCAAGGTGGCCAAGTTAAGGATGGAAGAACCCAGTTGCCTCTAATGATGGACAGTGAACTATTTTTTCAAGGGGAAAGCTTAGAGCAGAGGTGTGTAGAGGTGGAGTTGCCCATTGCCAGTTAGGCTCTTAGATATCGCCATTGAGTTATTAACCCAAATACTGGGTTTAACCACAAGATCTACTTAACAGCTGTGTCAAAGCCCCTTTATTGTATAAACCAACCTTTCTTTTCAACAACATATCAGAGAATACGTTCCAGTTCGTTTTTCTAAAAACCGACTTGGATTTGGCAGAAAATCTACTTCCTTCCTGCGTATCCAAATACCGCCTTTGCTCTGGCATAAATCCCACCCCTAAAGTTGACTTTTGGTGACTTGATTCTGGAGTTTTGGGGGAGTGGAGGCATGCAGGGAGGGTGGCAAGGTGGTGTCCTCAACCCTGTAGTTAACTGCCTTCCCTCTGCTTAGCCTCTCTCATCTTCTTTTGATCAGTGCCTGCCTAATTACCCCGCTGCTCTTGCTTGTGTATGCATTGCTGCGTTCCCCCCAGAAGCCGGACGCAGTCCTTCTTCTCCGAGTGATGATAGTAATTGCCGGTCGGGCAGACCTGGTCCTCAGCCTTCTCAGGCACATTCTTGTGGCAGGTGTCTAGTTCCTAATTAAGTGCTAATGAGCATGCCTAGCGGACCGTGACGCGCTGCCAGCTTCTTCCGTTTAATGTCTTGCTATTGCCAAGCTCTTAAAAGGTGACAGAGCAAGAATTAGTGTCTTTGGGATGACAGGAAGGTGATTTTATGCTTAAAGAAATTGTTGTTATGATCTCAAATGGCGAATGAGTAGTTTATAAATACTCTCCGAGAATACTATTAATGCTGTCCTCTTGGACCTCGCCCCCTTTTCCAGTTTCCCTCTAATTAGAACTGTGCTCTCTTTGGAAGGGGATGGAAGTTTAAAGAGAACATTGGTTCCTAAAGATTTTTAAAAAGATGCTAGTAGTAGTTGGAGATTTATTGTAAGGTGATTGTAGACACTGATTTCTGCTTTTAAGATGCTGTTTTCTCTTGCTCCTGAGGGTGGGAACATGTTTAGGACTCAATTAAAGATCAGTAGTCTGGGTGGAAATTACTGAAGATCTGGTGTGAAGATTTAATATATTCAGTGCACGCAAGGGGATAATAAATAAAACAAGTAATTGAGTCCCAGGGAAGTGAGCACAAATCAGAATCTGAGGAATTTCCTAACATTACACCTTAGAAATTGAGCTTTAATCGTTTTTACTGTCTCATCAAAAACGAGTTTTATGTTGGACAGCTGAAATGTGGCCAGATTTATGGTACAAGGGCCATTTCTTACATACTTTTTCATTTCTACAACATGCTCTTAAATATAATATATGAGAGCAATGATACTTTTTAATGTGAAGAGACTTATGATCTCTGGAGTGGGTTAAGCGATAGAGGCAGAGGCATTTAGGATTGGAGACTGGGGTGTCCGTGGTTGGTGTCCCATAGGTCTGGTGAGAGTGTTTTCCCATCAAGGTCGTTGCCCTCTCTGGGCCTCAGTGTTTTCCTTGTGACCCTGAAGGACTAGGTCTGGGGCATGGAGCTCAGAGGAAGTAAGGGGTAAACTAAGCTTCACCTTAACGAAAGCTTCTTCTATCTGTCACATGCATGGCTCCCTGAGGCCTCCCTCTGTGTGTGGTGGCTCAGTGACCAGTGAGCCATAAGGGTCTTTCCTATATTGAGTCCCCTCCCCCTGCTGGGAGAATCTGCAATTTTCTCAGTGCTTTGAGCCTTGGCTCCTGTGAAATGGGAATGTCAGTACATACTCACAGTGAGAGCTTAATGAAATAAGGACACAAGGTACCTGGGGGTGGGGTGCATAAGAGATGCTGGCTTTTCCTGCTTTCTGAGTAGTGTTAATTAAGGATAATAAGTTGGTTTTGTTTCATCATACCATTGTAAGTTAACGCAAGACTGTCGGGGTGAAATGGAGTCACTTAATAACCGATGACTACTCAGTTACTATATTGTAGGATGCATATCTGTGTGTCCCCAATTTTAACCTTTCTGAAATCAGGATGAGTCTTCAATCTATGGCATCTTAGATTCAATAACATACTGGATTTCATCCCTTGAGGCACTTAGAGGTGGAACTAGCGTGAGTTGTTTACTTAGTTAGGCTTGCTTATAATAAACGGCTATAGTCCCAGGGGGTGACTTATGCCAGAAAGTGACAGTGTAGATCTGAGGATTATATTTTGGGAAGATTGTACCTTATCAAGTAAAAGCTTTTGATGAACTGAAAGTGCTAATCACCTTTTTTTCCCCTTCCTCTGTCTCCCTCTTTGCTCTCTTCGTGTGTGTATCGCCCTCCTGTTTCCCTCCACCCTATCATGTCATGTCTACTTTCTCCCGGATGCTGCCACCACCACCATCACCACCACCTGCTCCTCTTCCTCCTCTTCCTCTTCCTCCCTCACCACCACCAACAGCAGCAGCAGTTGCAAGCTCAGCACCTTTCTCATGGCCACGGACCCCCAGTCCCTTTAACGCCTCACCCTTCGGGACTTCAGCCGCCTGGAATCCCACCCCTGGGCGGCAGTGCCGGCCTCCTGGCGCTGTCTAGTGCTCTGAGTGGGCAGTCTCACTTGGCAATAAAAGATGACAAGAAGCATCACGATGCAGAGCACCACAGAGGTGAGCGGCCGGGCAAGCCTGATTAGGACTTTGTCCTCACACTCATACAGTGCTGCAAAGTTGTGTGCACCGCTAAAGAAAGCCCCAACCTATTCAGAGAGCAAACAATGAGCTAAGAGGAACTGTCGAAAAGCTTGGCCACTGAAACACAGTTCACCCTGGAAGTGCTCAGGGTTAGCGTGGGCATCTGTAGATTTCTCGATCTTTTTAGATTGCAGGCATCTTGACATCTTGGCAACTGCCTAGTTAATGCCAGTGGCCTGTACCATATTATGGAAAACTGTTAACTGCTTAATTGGGTAATTTTCAAAGAAAGTAATGTTAAATGGGGCGAAATAAGAAGTTAAATCTGAAAGTGAATGTGTTCAAATGAGAGGTTTGATAATTGCATCTGTTACTACTTAGCTTCATAGGCTTTAATTCTAGTATGCGTTAAATATTGGGCAAAATTGCACTTGACTAATTTTTTGAAGAAAAGTAATTTATTCTGTCAAGAAATAAAAAAATAGGCTTTGTGTATGGTTAAACTGTAAATCTTATGTTTACAAAATACTGTAATTTTCAGGAAATCACTGTATTAGGAATGTGCAATGACTTATATAAATAAAAGCCATTTTTAAAACTGTTTGGGGCTTGTGTTCTAATTATTCCCCCCTTTTTTTTATTTCTGTTCTTGCCTCTGTGTCTGAACGGGCATGTCTGTGCGTTTCTTGGTAACCTCCGGAGCAGACAGAGAACCGGGCACAGTAAGTACTCTCGCCTGCCGCACACAAACACACCCCCTTCCCACAGTGCATCCCAAACTTCCTTTCCTTAAACACAGGCACAGGCGTGCACATTCTTCCCTGTCTCTCAGTGACTAGGTTTTTTATTTTTTTTTAAATATGACTATTCTTCCTGCTCCGGATTTTTTATAAAACTTTCTTTGATGAGAACAACGTGATTTGGGGGCACAGCTGTTTGCTCTGATCCGAATGTGCCCCAGGCCCACTTTAAAAATGTTTCCCGTTGCATTTTGAGTCTAGGTTGCCTGTAGTTTAAGAGTATTCATTCCTATCTTAAACCAGCTTTACAGGCAAGAGGTCACAGCCCACATGTGAAATTGGTTAGTAACGTGTTATTTCTACCCGAACCATTTATTATCCTCTGCAAATGCATCTTAGTTGCTAGGTTTCCATATCTAGTTTTCTTTTCATAATTGTCCTTGGAGTGTGGACTTGAACTTAAATTTATTTTACACCAAAGAATTGAGCATCTTAAGTTCTTAAAAACAAGGAAATTCAGCGGACTTGGAGAGCTCATTTTTTCAGCAGCCTAAGTCTTACCCATTTTACCTAATGCACATTTGATCTGTATACATAACCACGAGTTAGCTGTGGGGAGATCTGTATCTAAAGTGCATATCTCATGTTATGATCAAATAGAGTGAGAAATTGGCCCCTTTTTAGCTACGATAACCTACAGTTTTGTCTCCTTCCCTTCCTTCTTTTCTTTCTTTTTGAACATGGCAGTATTTTGACCATCTTAAATCTAACTGGTAGAAAAACAATGGGATACTGAACTTTTAAATCATTCTGGTAACTTTTTTTGGTTATGCATTTGGAAGGAAGATACGTAATTCTTTTCATCCTGAAAAATTTATGGTTTTTTCCCCCCTCGCTTTTCCATGTGGAATAGTGACTGTGTATACCTGTGTTATGTATCTTTTTTTTAAAAAAAATATTTTGTTATTGATTTTTAGAGAGAGAGAGAAACATGGACAGGAGAGGGAAACATCTTCCGTCGGCTGCCTCCCACATGCTCCCCACTGGGGATCCAGCATGCAACCTGGGCATGTGGTCTCCCTGGGAATTGAACCGGCAGCCTTTCAGTTCATGGCACGATGCCCAACCAACTGAGCCGCACCAGCCAGGGTGCATAGTAATAACCTGAAAAATTCTCTTTGAGATAGATCTTAGAATACCTTATGTATCAGGATGTGTTGGGGGAATGGATAATGGTGAAAGGATGGGGCAGCTATAGCTAGTTTTAAAATTCTGGGTACTATAACTTTTCTCTGGAAAATGTTGAGGGGGTAGAAAACCATTATAGCTAGGTATTAAACTATCCTCTTCGCAAAATACACACCTGAGTAAACTGACTTTGATTTATAGAGGTAACCTTTATGTTTTGCTCTTTCAGTGTCCCTGTAGATTATCATCTCTGCCATGTTCATTCAATAGAGTGTCAAATTAAAATCTCTAATCCTGGACCAGGGACCAGGAGGCAGAAGATGCTGAGGGAGGGAGCCCATGTCCTTTAGTTTGCTGCATGTTTTAATTTATTGAACTTATTCTAGGTTTGGAACTTTAACTTTTTATTCTCGGTACTATGATTTCACCTTAAATCACTGTATATTTATTTAATGAGTGTTTACTATATGTAAGGTAATATAGGAGATGCACCTATATAGTTCAGGATATGAAGCACACATATCACAAGGCCTTTTTCAAGGAACCAAGAAAAGGTGACCAAAATCCTAAAGGAAGGACTAGAAAGTTTCAGCAAAAGTTCTAGGCAGTCCTGGAAGGGGTACCATGGTATGTACCTCTGTGAAATGCCAATGAGTGGCAGGAATGAGGAGAGGTTTGCATGCTTAAGGTAGCAGAGGCATTTTTCAGACCTCTTTGTGTATTTCTGAATGTGTCTAATAATGCCCATTTGTATTTTTGGCTGAAAAATGTAAGAAGAACTTAATTCACTGTGGAAGTGAGGGTGGGATGGAGCAAGGACAAAATGTTTCTTGAATTTCAGGCAGCTGCGGGTGGTTTTAAAGTCCATGCGTTGAGTCAGCAGTGAAGTTCAAGGCAAAATGTGGATACATTGCGTAAAAAGCTATCTGTAAAATCATGCAAAATAAAAGGTTACTTCATGTGTTACTTGTATGTTTCCTTTTTCACATCAAATTTTTGACAAGTAATGATAATTTCAGAATATTTTCAGAATGGGTACTGTGTTTCCTGCCTAATTGTTACAGAGAACTGTAGGTGGTGGTGATATAAAATGGGGAAACTACACTAATTTATAACATAAACATTTAATTCAGTCTGTAGAGAAGAATTAATCTGTTCGCTGTCCACATAAGTGGGATTTTGCTGCAGTTACATAAAATTAAGTAGCTCTTCAAACTTTGTGTAAAATTGAATATGAGAAGCAATGGATAATAAGATGATGTGTACTATTAGTGCCTAAAATATTATAGTGCTTATCCCTTTAATAAAGTGGTTTGAATTACGAAGTCGGATTTTACTTGGCTGATGAAGTGAGTTGATTGCTCTGTAATGCTCTTGCTTCTTTTCACCCAGTTAGGGGTTAAGAGTAGTTGCTACAAGGCAGGGGTTTTCAAACCTTATGGTCTCAGGATCTTTTTGTACCCTTAAATTAAAATTATTGATGACCCCAAAGAACTTTTGTTTATGTGGGTTATATATTTTGAAATTTTTCTGGATTAGAGATAAAACAGATTTTAAAATCACTTAGGCAGATAAAGAGCTATTTAATTTGTGTGAACACTATTAATGAAAAACTATTTTCCAACATAAAAAAATGGTAGTGGGTAGAGGGGTTTTGTCTTACCCATTTGCAGATGTCTTTAGTGCCTGGTTTAAAAAAGGATGGCTGTATTCTCATCACCGGCTGCATTCTTTCTATTGGGAAACATTGTTTTAAAGTATAGGAAGAAAGTCTGCCTCAAAGAGATATGTAAGTTCCTCTGGGAACATCAGGGGTTCTTGGACCAAACCCTGAGAACCTCTGCCATAAGACTGAGGAGTTCTGAAAAATTCCAGACTAGTCTAGTCTAATATTTTCCTGCTTTTCTTTGTATAGTGAACATACATTCTTTATATTAAGTGCAAAAACCAGGAACTTATCTAGATCCAGAGGGGAGGGGATGTGGGTGTGTATGGATTTGTATCTGTAAGTCTAGAACTGGTTTGCAGGTTGTGTTTGCTTATTTTTAGTGACAAAATTATCCCATTTGCTAGTTTAAGGTTTTACGGTAGGGAAAACAAGTGAGCCTTAATGTAACCCGTTTTAATGTTAAACCCAGGAAATGAAAGCACTAAGAAAAGGTTGAAAACACGGGCACTATTTTTAAGTTGCTTGTTTCTGAAACAGGAATGAATGATAAAGCCAGTAACTTTTATTTTGCTCTTTGGCTGTTGTTTATAAGTTAAGATTTGACTGGTGTTTTTCTAATTTGCAAAACTTGGTGGTTGTAGTTTTTAACATAAGCCTACTAGCAAAATGCTACTTACTATTGAACAAAGAAATATGAGATGACCTAACAAAGGCCTTTATTTCTTCAGTAGTAATAAAACTTTAGATATTTCCATTAGAGATGAATTGCATTAACTTTTGGCTGAAGAGAGTATCATTTAAATAAGTCGGCTTGAAAGATCTGGAATTAAGAGAATTGACTAAGAGTTGTATGGCTTTTAAGAAAATAGGATAGAAATGTGTTTAAATCCTCATTAGTTTAACAAATACATAGTGAGCACTTACTATGTGCCCTGCACTGTTGGAGGCACTGTGTATACTTGGTGCCATTTTGCAGTGATGTCTTTTAATGTCCCAGTCAGATATTTTTTAAATGAAAATACCGAAATTCCTAATGCGTGTGATCACTCTTTGGAACATTGGGAAAAGGGAGGACACTTGGGAGTGGGGTTTGGAAGAGACCCCAGAGCACAGAGGGTCTGTGGACTTAGGCAGGGCTCCTAGATGGGCTTCAGAAGGTTCTTGAACCCTCTCAAAACTGCATGCAGAGTGTTCTGGGGAGATAACTTCCATCAAATTCTCAAAAGGGGTTCCTGCGCCAGAGAAGCCTAAGTACTATTCATCTACATTAGAGACCATAACAGTGCAATTATCATCACTTTATCAATCATACACCAAGCTCAGGGAGGTTGGGTGCCTCTGGTCATACATTTGCTTAGTTAATGGCAGTCAAAAATTAGATGTCTCTCAGAGGGACTGTGTTGTCACTCCCATCGCTGGCTTCTAAAATGGTCAGGTTCATATTTGGAACTTATTTAAAAGTACTTAGGACAACCATCACTATTCGATGTAAGGTGGTGTCTTTGTTTTTCTTCTCTAGTAGTTCTGCCTGCCTAGTTAACTGGCCGAGGTAGCACAAAGCCAGACCCTAGTTCAGACCACCCATCACTTCACTTTTTTTCAAGACGACCCTCAGCACTGGAGAGCACGGGGAAGTAAGACGTGAGGCCTTCTTTGGAAAAAATTGTATTGTTGCTCTTTTTTTGAAATTTTATTTTTGAATATCACATTATCTCCAGTTTCTCTTCAGGATTATGGCAGTTCAGGATTACGGCAACACGAGGGGTGGGAGTGATAGAAAGAACACCCGTTGTGGACAAGAACATGCTGCGGTGGAATTCTGACTGCACGGACGAGCCTCATCTGTAACATGGCGATGGTGGTGGCCTCACAGGGTGAGGGCTTAGGAACCAGGAACAGCAAGTCAGCAGACAGGGCAGGGCAAGCCTTTAGGATTCCCCTCCCCCTGAGTACCTGCCAGCAAGGCAGTAAACACAGTTAGTCGTGCCCAACAAAGTTTCTTGTGGTTTCCTTTCCTTTGTAAAATACAATGGGTAAGACAGTTGTGGAGGTTAGGGCCTAGTGACAGGGTGTCAGTTACTGGTGTTTTTTAGGACATTGGGACCATAGACCGATGTCAGCTTTCTATGAACTTTATCAGTCTCGTGATAATCAAGTTGGTCAAACGTAGGTAGGAACTAGGAGAAGGTATTTTCATCTAAATGTTTATGACTTTATCTTGACCTGGTGCATGCCAAGGAATTGCCTAGAAATAAAGGATAGAACTGAGAAGAGTCACCTGAAATATCAGTATTTAGGCACAATGGAAAACACTGACGTTTTCTCAGACAGTTGTCTCAGCAGATTTCCCTCTTGACAGAATTTAAAACCATGTGCTTAAAAAAATGGATCCTCTGGGAAAACGCACCACTGTCATGAGAAGGGTGAAATCCTGAAGAAAGGGGGGCCCCAGCTGTTTCTAGGTGGTTAAGAGTGTATGCCTGTAACAGGTGAGGCATCTGTTTATGTGGCTGCCGTATCCCACCAGGTGGATATTGGGGCCTGCGTGTGACCAGAAATGTGTCAGTTTTATCTCACTGCATTTATAGTGACTATAGGGCATCTTTACTCTAAAAACAACAAGAAAAAACCAAAGAACAGGTAGAGACCATTTTCTCCCTCCAAAATCTTTTCTAGACTTAGTTTGTGTATTAAAAATTATTTTTAAATGGTTATATTTATTGTCAGCTCCAAAGTTTTTATTTGTTTTATTTTGCTTTACCTGGAGAAGGTGAGTGGAAGGCAAGCTGGGGGTGTAGAGGGTGATGTCTAAGGCATCTTGTGATTTAATTTAATACCTCTTCGAGGCCAAATATAGCCTGGGTGTCTCCTGCATGGCTTCGTTCTCTTCCCGGAGCCCTCCTGACTGAGTCCCCCTTCTGCATCCCACAGCGCTGAGTTCCTAGATCAAGGTGCAAGAGCACACTTCTTTCTGTATTTTGCTTTTTAACTATGAAAAATAGATGTATACCCTTCAGCACAACTGCTTCACAGCCAGGGCTTCTGAGATGTGATGTGGTTGCCAAGTGGACATGTTTCCACACTTCTCCACTTTCTTCCCCTTTTCACCATTGACAGGTAGGGATCTTGTTAGTTTTATGGGCAAAAAATACATTTGTCGAAATGTCAGGCAGAATACGAGAATGACCAATTGGACTGTAGCAAAAAGTACAGCATGGGGTGATGACTTAATTGGTACCAGGTGTCGGTGGAGAAGGCACACAGATGTGATGGGGTGCGTCGTTGCCTAATTGTTTTAATGTTCACCGAGAAGTTAATTGTCAGTGTAGAGTGCGCTAGCAAATTAGGTTCCCACTGCCTCAGTGTAACTGAGGATAAATGAGGTGTCATGAGTTTCCAATCTGTACCTCTGACACAAACACTTTCCTGCGGGGAGGAGGAAATTCCCTAGGGGAATCAGCATGGCAGCTAAAGAAATCTATTTGAATAATGTACATTATTTTTGCATTAGGGAAACCTGTCTAGCTTCTGCTCTATCTGTGAGCAGTTTCTCCTTTCAGATTTGCTGCGGGTGGCTTCCAGGTTGAGATTTGGTTGGCAGAAGAGTTGCTTTGAGGTCTCAGAATAGATGAGGGATATATGAAAACTTTGTAACAAGTGTTCTGGTAGCACTGACAGTGTAACGTTTCATTAAACTTGCCTTCTTTTATATTTTCTGGAGTTTACCTTCCAAAATATCTCAGCATACATGAACTATTGCTGTAAAATTGCTGAAAGAAAAGTAAAATTCTTGGAATAAGACTCTAAAGTCTGGTTTTATGCGTATTGAAGCAGCTGGGTCTCTTCCTTTTTCTTGAGTGGGTTATCAGAGCGTGAAATACAAATGCTGTCCAGAATGGTCAGAACGAAGGTAACAGACACAAAGTCCAAATCTTGACAATCTCTTTTGATTTGACTGAATGCTCTCTGAGGTTCAACAGACTCTTCTACTTACATCACAAGTTCTTTCATGAACATATGGTTTAATAATTGCATTTGGATGTTTACCTTTGCTTTGTTTTAAGACTGTATTGTCTACTTCTACCCACTAGGTTCAAACCCTCTACCAACTATCTAGTTAACCTGATTCCACTGAACTATGGCAGACAATGTTCCTGTTGTGTGTTTTTACAAAATGTGCTTCATCCAATTAGAAAGCTGCTCTGGGTTTGACCACTCACGGAGTGCATACCGCTGTGATATTGGAAGATCTGCTACTCTTTCTAGTCCCTCTGAGTAGCTCCCTTGCTCACTCTCATAGTGTTCTTAACCATCCCATCACTGTTAGTGCAAGAAGTGACCCTCAGGAAGCGTGTATTAGTCATACATAGCAAACAGTTTCCCTGTTGCCAGTGGAGAGGCCCACTGAGGTGTTATATTCTCAAAGAATTACAGCTTTTTTTAAAGAGAGACAGGTGGAGTATGTTCTCTGTTCCTGCACCTCATCTAGGCATTTCATGTGGTTTCAACATAAAACGGAGAGGAAGTCATGCCAGTGGGCGGGTAGGTCTGGACCCTCTTTCTGTCTCTGGTACTGAATATTCCAGGGGGGTCATTTTTCTTTAGAGATGGGTCAGATAGCCTCTCCCTTTATCATTTTACTTGACTCTCTACCTGTGTATGCAACACAAAAGGTGCAGACAATCATCAGGGTTTTACAATTTTAGTTTGTTTTGAAATCAAAATGTGTTTTCAGATCTTGATTTGCTCTGATTTAAATATTCCCCCTGGGCTACATAAAACTCCTATTTTGAGTTCTTGTAGAAGACATAAGGTAAATAAGATGATTTTGTTTTGTTCTTAAGGAAATTTTAAAGTAAAGGAAAACATATATACAGTCTGGAAATCCCAGCCCTCAGGACATTTGTAGTAGAAGGCTGCCTGATAATTAAAGTGTTTGAAAAATTCTGGCAGATACTTAAATTTTGCCAGCTGCAAGGTGAAATAAAACATTGAGTTTCTTGACTAGAATTCGAGTATATCAGTGTGGTAACACTAGTCCTCATGCTGAATAAAAAAACCTCTGATTCACAATTAAATGTTTATTTGACAAATAAATACTGGGAAAATGAATTGTACTTGATGAATGCTGTTTGGTAGATTAAAATCTTTCCAAATGTGGACTCTGGGAAGAGAGGTCTGTGATGGTAAATAGGGCTGAGGGATCACTATCAGCCTTGATTGCCATCACATGAAACCAGTGCTGTGGGTACCTGGACTACTTTGTTCTCTGCTGAGTTTCTTTCTTTTCTTTTTTTTTAAATCCTTACCCAAGGATATTTTTTCCATCGCTTTTCAGAAAGAGTGGAAGGAAGAGAGAGAGAGATACATCGATGTGAGAGAGACACATCGATTGGTTGCCTCCCACACGCGCCCAAGCCAGGGCCAGGGATCAAGCCTGCAACCGAGATACATGGCCAGAATTGAACCAGGGACCCTTCATTCAGTCTACGGGCCGACGCTTTAACCACTGAGCCAAACTGGCTAGGGCATCTGCTGAGTTTTTCTTCTCATGTGAATCTTGGGTTATCAATGGTAGGATTCATGAATGCAAATATAGGAATTTGGGACTATTTTCAGGTCACTCTAAAGTACGCTGTAAAATGTTCATTTTCAAATTTTATGTTCACATTTTTAGTATTGTGAACAACCAAGTGAATCAGGGCGTGTGTGTGTATCTGTGGTTAGGAGGGGGGAACAGAGAAAACATGCAGTACGTATTAGGCATTGTTTTCTGTCCATTAGAATATTTATTAAGCTTCAAAGGCTAAAGAGCCAGTGTGGCTTGTAAGCAGTTATTTGGAACCAGGTGTTTGGGTACAAGTTTTCAGGTACATAAATTGAGTTTAAAAATCACTCTTCTGGCCCAGCCAGCGTGGCTCAGTGGTTGAGGATCGACCTATGATCCAGGAGATCAAGGTTCAATTCCCAGTCAGGGCACATGCCCAGGGTGTGGGCTCAATCATTCAGGAGGCAGCCAGTCAGTGACAACTCTGTCATCATTGATGATTCTCTCTCTCCCTCTCCCTTCCTCTCTCTGAAATCAATAAAGATATATATGTATATATATATTTTAAAAATCACTCTTTTGGGTGGTGGCACTTTGACTTAATGGGAAGAGCTTCCTGCCTTAGAAAAATCACCTCCCCTCTCTGGGCATCCTCCAGATAAAATGAGGGGATGAGGGAGATGAACAGTGTGTCTTTTAAGGTTGCTTTGGCCCCTTTAAAGGTTTGACTCTAATTATCTTCTGTGTTTAGAATGCGTGACTTTTTAAATAATAACAAAGTGAAACAGCCTCAGTTTCACCATGGCCTCTTCTTAAATGTTAAGTGTTTGTGTGAAATGTGATTCTACCTATCCTAGTCCAAATCCAACAAACCAAGATAGAACCCTAAATTTTGAAGGATCCAAAGGCTATTAAGTCAATACCCAGGTATAATCTCTCCATTCTTAAAATATATAAAAAACAGCTCATAATGACCATCAAAATGACTGTTCCACTTCTGAGCCATTAGATGGTGCAGGGGGGAAAACAGCAGGAGAGGAAAAGACTTAGTGGCATCATGAGACATCCAGTAATACCCGTGAAGTCTTTTGGTTGGGTTCCTGGGGAACAAATGAAGGAACCACAAAACTTGGGGTCTCATAGCAGTAATTAACCAGAAAGTTGTTGCCAACATGAAATTCATTAGACTGGAACTATTTGCTTAAATCAAAAACAATACTGAAGGGGAGCATCAGAGCTGGGAGGATGTCAGGGTCAACTATACACAGAAAACTGGGTTCCTGGGGACAAGGGTGAAAGAGGTGGTCCGTTTTGGGTGGGTCTGCAGCAGGAGCCAGGAACCCCCTGGCTCCTTACCTTGGCTCCCAGCCTTTCCAGCCCACACTCTTCGCTGCTTTGTTTTGAATCAGTTTTATAGCACTAGAGGTATGATGAGATGTTTTGTTTTGTAACTTGTCTAAGTCTGCCATTTGAATGGGGCCGATTTTCAGACAAGCAGAGGTGCTAATTACGAGCTCTGTCCAAATGTAGAGAAACTTTTTAGAGCTTTTTCAAAAGCACATTCAGATTGCAGGCCTCATTTAAGCTGCTCAAACAGGAATTGCAGTAGTAACTTCTAACAGGTTGACGGGAAGGCCTCAAAACTTGACATGCTTACAGGTCCAGCTGTAGGAGTGCTATTGTTTCTAACAAACGTTGTATTTTCCTAACAGAAGTGTCGTTTACTTTTATGTTTGCAATACCACTTGACATCATTTTAAAAAGTAAGATCGTTTAAAATTGTCTCTGAATGGCTGAGTGGTTTGGATGCCCACTGCTAGGTATAGCAGAAGGGCTGTGAAGGTGACACTGATGAGAGACTTTAAAACTGCTGGTAGACACCAATCGAGGGTTCTGGGCACATGGGCAGATGTAAAGTTGATACAGCCGTGCCCTTAAATGTATCTGCTCAGAGTCTGGAGAGGAGATTTGGGGGCCTGATATATTCTATAACACAGATGTATTTGGACACATTTTATACTTAAGTGCAAACTCCCCTTGGCTCTGCTTTTCTGAGTGCATGTTTGCACTTTGCAGAACTTTTAAGCCTCTGCATCTTGTCAGGCAGTGTGGGTTTGGGTTGGAGGAGTTAATTTTTAGTAGACATTTTCCAAGGTAATTCTTTCAGGGACACAGCCAGCTTACCTTTCAGCTCCCCACCCTGTGCTAAGGACATTACTCTGAGCTTCTGTGTATTGAATTGCATTTGTCCCTCCCCTGTTTTTCTGTAAGCTTCTTAGCATTCGTGTAGCTTGGACAGTCATGAATGCAAAGCTCAGCTCATGACACAGTCAGCTCCAGAAGTGGGCAGAGAGGCTTCAGACTGCCTTCTGGTTCCCAGTTTTTATTTTTTTCCTGCATGTGGTTGAGCTGTGGATGCCCCTGTGGTGGGGTCCACAGTTGTCACAAGGGAAAGTTGAGAGCCAGCCACCTGGCTGATTACTGCAGGCTAGTTAGGAGCGAATACCCATGATGGTTAAAAATGTGTGTAAATGATTCGTTCCTGGTAATACAGTGGCATTAGAGGTGATCTAAGGCAAGGTTTTCCTCAGACCCTTCTCTTTTAAATTGTGGCAGAGAAAGGTAACATAATTATCTATTGGCCCTGGGCACCCTCCTCTTAGTTCTCCAGCATCTTTCAGAAATTGGGGTTATCTGTGCTTTGTGAAAGGAGGCCTTTACACAGCTCACCCAGCATTGTTCGAGGCTGTAACACATCACTGAACAAATTGCCCCCTTGCATATGCTAATCCCCGCACTTAAAATAACTCATTGTAACATGTTCTGATGCTTTAGCCCAGAGGAGATGGGAATTGACCAGCTGTCAGATCATGTCATGTGACCCCCAAGTATCTAAAATGCCTCTTTTCTTTGGGTCAGCAGTTCGTACTCAGCACATTCGAATGAAAGTGGCCTGTGTGGTTTGTGGAAAAGATTCGCCCTTGTTCCTGCTTTTATGTGTGGGAACTGGCTTGGCCGGTGAAGATCCACTGGCTGAAATTTCCTCTTTGAGTCTTACATTGCGGTGCTTTTGGCGAGGAACATCAAATCATATTTTCAACAATAAATTAAAAGAATTCAAAGGAGTTTCTTCATTGTCTGAGGAAAGTGTTGATTTGTCTTTTAGGAAACCATCCTGTTAATCCCACTTGTTCTCTTTGGGATTTTAGAGGGGCGCACTGACTCGCAGTCACGAAATAAGGCTAATCGAATAACTTCAGGTTTTACTCATAGGCTTTTCATGTTCTTGACCAGAAAGTCCAAGTGGGAAAGAATAGAAACATGTCCACACACAAGCATCAAGCTCCCATTTCTCTAACAGTAAATAGAGCATTGTAAGTAAGTAAGGCCTGAAGCATGGTTCAATTGCATAGTCAGGGTCTCCCTTTTAAGTGCTTAAAGTTCTGTAAATGTTTGCCATCCAGTCTTCAGACGAGATGAATTAAATGGAATGAAAGGTCGTGTCGGTATCACCTTTCTAAAACAGCTATCACATTCAGGTTGGGTTTTCAAGTGTACAAAGAGGCCTGGGAAGAAGCCTTTGATTAATTTTTTGTCTTGCAGAGTAATTCCCTCTTGGTCCCAGACAGTCTAAGAGGCACAGATAAACGTAGAAATGGGCCTGAATTTTCCAACGACATCAAAAAAAGAAAGGTGGACGATAAGGACTCCAGCCACTATGTAAGTAAATAAAGGACTAGAAACAATATTTGTTGCTTACTTGCTTATTTTTTAAGTGAGTATACAAATGTACTCTAAGATCTTAGTGATAATCCACATCCCTTAAAATAATACATAAAGAGGACAGATTCTTACACTGCTGGATTTTATTTCACTCTACAGCTGTAAATTATCCTCCTGCCAGGCTCAGTATTACATTTTAGGCTTTCTGCCTTACTCTTAAGTGGGGATGTAAGAATGCAGGGCTGGCTTCATGGGCATGCAGTCTGTGCAGCTGCACAGGGCCCTGCTTATAAAAGGACCCTGCCTCACCCTTGGTTTTAATGCTCTGCACTCAGCCCTCTTCAAATTCTCAAGTTTTGAACAATGCCTGCATTTTCATTTTGTCCTGGGCTTGTGCTGCTAAAATGATCAGGGTAAGATTTGTGGTGTCACAAAACACCTTCCTGAATGCTATTCTCATAGTATATTCAGGCTTGTATTAGGTCTTCAGGCAGAGTTCACCCTCTTCCACAGCAAGCAGTTTAGTGGTAAAAATGGAAGAAATGTTGGGAGGCACCTAGTCCAGATCCTGCAGGCAAGATCCCATGGCGGGTTGATGGAGGGAGGACTGTTCACTCAGGTCTCGCTAAACTCGCATTCCCGTGGAGAGCGCCCCGAGCCAAATGGCCATCGGCTCTGTTCTTGGCATCATAAACATCGCAGCTGACAGACAACTTGGAGTTTCCTTATATCCCTGAGTGTCTATTTCAGTTCTCAGGAGCAGTATGTGAGTAGAAAGCTGATTTAGGCCACTTCCTGTTGCTCCTGGAGGAAGAAGCTCTGCCTCTGGCTGGCTGGTGTGCAGGCTATGTGGAGGCTCACACGCTAGGCCTCTCTGCCTCCTGCTAGCTGGCTCAAACCTGTAGCTAACAATGGGTAACATTTCTTGAGCAACAACTCTAGTGTCAGCTACTGGGTGCTTTTACATGAATTGTTTCCTTTAACCCTTAAAACACCCTGTGAGGTTGATACCTTTTATTTAATAAAGAAACGGAAGCACAGATCTTGCAAGTATTTCCCCAAGGTCAGAGTTAGTGGTTGAGTCTGGAGGCAGTCTGACTCCAAAATCCATCTCTTAGTCATGATGCTAGGATTCCCAAACCCAGGGCTTAGGATGGATATTATTATCAGAGGTCTTTTGAAATGATCTATACTTTGCACCATAATAATATCCTAAGAACCTACTTTTTTGGTTCTTTCTAGCCCAATCCTTTTAGCACATAATGTTTGCCCTTCATGTTTTTCCCAGAGCCAGTGTCCCGTGCAGGTACTTTTATATACAGCATCAACTGTTAATAAGCTAGTGAGAAGGTCCATGATATGCAGAAATTTGGAAATTTGCCAATACAGTTCCATTCCAGGTTGTTCCATTCATGTATGTTAAATTATTTAATAGTGAGTGAGCTACAATCCGTAGCTGTGACTGTTTTGTAATCTGCATGTATGTCTAGTTGTATAGGTGATTGAGGGTGATGTGTTGAGGTGATGCTGAAGAATCTGGGCAAAGGCCTCAGACCCATAACAGGCATATTGTACTGTGAAGGTCTATATTTACGGAAGGGTTCAGCACAAAGCTAAGATTTAAATTACAGTATACTTAAGGACTCACTTCAAAGTTCCATTGTAATAAATTAATTGTTTGCTACTTTTTGCCAGTTTGGTTTATGTACTACATTAACCATTTCAATAAAATAATTTTTTTAAAAGGGAAACAATTTTAGCTTCTATTTTTTTCACCACACTGTCTTTGGGTTCGGTACACCTGAAAACATTTAAGCTTGTCTGTGGGCTTTACTAAGTGAAAGCAAATTATTCTTTAGTATTAGTTTTTTCTTTTATTACCTGAAAATGTTTCTTTCAGTGGACTATTTTGAATTACCTAGGCTTCCTCATTGCTTATAATTTTATGTTGTTACTGGTGAATTGCATGGTGCCTTTATAACAATGTCTAAAGTAACACATTATTGAAGAAAGTAAATTAGGTCTCTCACATGTAATGCTCTAGGTATGGTTAGAGAAGACATTTGAGACCTGACTTTAAAGCTGAAGTCACACAGAAGGTCAATGTGGGTAATATTTGCACTGTACTAATATTTCTCAAACATTATTTGTGTATTCTCATTCTACAATGACACCAGTAAAAGGACTGTTTAGATCATAAATTATGGGCAAGTTTTTAAGAATTAGGGCCTGTTGCAGTAGCCTACTTTTTCCGTATGCTCATTGTATTACTCTGCACCAAAGGTCGTCAGGCCTTTTGGCCATGAAAGTAAGTAGCCTGTTTCATCCTGACCTAAACTTGTAGGAGTGGTCATATCCTTAAATTGGACAGCTTTTCTGAGGCCTTTGCAAACTCAGTGCAACCTTGGAGATTGCTCTGATTACCAAACTGTAAGGCTTTATGAAGAGACGATGAAAGCCCTACTGCAAGATGTTGGTGCCCTGCATATATTGCCATCCTATCTTCCTTCCATCTCTCCAAAAATATTCCAGCCTGATTGCTAAAGAGGTTTATTCTTAACATGAAGTCAGATCTTGGTATGTTATTTCAGCCAGGAACTAGCTTTGTTTTTAGTTTTTTGTTTGCTTTAATTTTTTTTTTTTTTTTTGCAGTAACTACCCCATGGGAACATGGTTTAAGTTTGTCTATATAATTATGAGTTGTCTATAAACATTAGATTTTTTGGCTGTTTTCAAGGTGATGCACATAAAAGCAGTGGCATGAAATCGTGTTCTTAATTTGAAATCCAATGGGAAAAGACCTGATATAATGTGGATTTCAGATTATAAGGGAGATTCAGCTTGCAAACATTTATTGAGCCTTTACTTTGTGCCAAGCCTCCTCTTCCGGCTGTGATTATAGAATTGGTGTGCTATTGCAACAGAATTCCCACCTGGGGCTCTGTGTAGCCTTGGGTCAGATAAGAAGGGGAGAAGGGGGATTAATCACTAGGGCTGGCAATCTGGAAGGGAGCCCGTAGGCATATCCCAGGTGGTTTTTCAGTCTGTCTGATACCAGGACTGTAGAAATTTAACTGGGCCTCAAATCTTTAATAAATGGCATTAAAACTTTTTTTTTTTTCCAGGACAGTGATGGTGACAAAAGT
Source organism: Miniopterus schreibersii (assembly GCF_964146895.1). Classification (NCBI taxonomy): domain Eukaryota; kingdom Metazoa; phylum Chordata; class Mammalia; order Chiroptera; family Miniopteridae; genus Miniopterus; species Miniopterus schreibersii. The sequence continues at coordinate 32,555,773 of NC_138111.1, forward strand.
GATGACAATTTAGTTGTGGATGTGTCTAATGAGGTAACTATACTTTTTATCAGACTTTATGTTCAAAGTGACTTGTGAGAAAAAGAACTGGAGCCACAGTGTTTTGTGTTTTGGTTTCTTGCACCTTTATGTAGCGAGAACCTAATGTTGTTCATGGATGGAGCAGTAATGCTCTGAGTCGGAATTGTGTTTCCTCTAATCACTCTGGATTCCTAAGTTGGGTCTTGTGCTCTTTTCCTTCCCATGTCCTCTGGGCAAAGTATTTGAGCATAGGAGGGATATGATTGTTCCTAGGTTTTTGGGGTTTTTTTCATTTATGGTGTCTAATTGGATGTATTTGCAAAAACCATCCTTTTAATTAGAGCAATGTTAGTGCGCATACCCTGGAGTCCCCTAAATCTAAAGGACTCTCAGCATTTCCTTTACTTTAGAGATTTACTGTGGAAATAGGAGTGTGTAAGGGGAAGCTCTGTCCCCTGTAAGCAAAATCATGGAAATTTGCTTGTGCTTGTTGAGGACCCTTCTTCTCCGAGAGCCAGCCCCGCCCACTCACCCCGGGAAAATGGGATCGACAAAAACCGCCTGCTAAAGAAAGATGCTTCCAGCAGCCCAGCGTCCACGGCCTCCTCAGGAAGTTCCACTTCTTTGAAATCCAAAGAAATGAGCTTGGTAGGTAATGAGAACTCTCACTTGCCTCAGTAGTTTAGTTTTCTTTGTGGACCAGAGGACCTAAAGTATTTGAAATGTGAGGTTTTTACTGATTAAGAATTATATTTCTAAGTGTTTAAAAGTGACACTCATCCTTCTGCTCTTTGTTCCCATACAGTGCTACTCTTCCCCTCCCAGTTGTTTCTTTTGGGCCATGATCAGAGAGAGAGAAGCTTCCATGTCCACTGCCATCTTACTTGGGGGATATGTTCCTAGCACAGGCTCTCTAAAACTTCCCAGTTAGCAAATAGCTCAAACCTCTTAGGTCTGGAGAAGTCCTCCTTTTCTTAAGCTGTCCATTTTTACCTGGTTTTAGACTGAGCAGTCCTGTCGGGGTGTGTTGTGATTGGGTTGCTGGTCAGTTTGGTGGTGTACACGAGGCGGCACTGGAGGAAGCCTGGAACTGGTGGAGGGAGGGGGTACAGCAGAGCCTGTTCATGCCTTCAGCCCTTCAGCAAACACTGGAGTGTGTCATCTCTTAACTCACAATAACTGAGCCATAACAGCCCTGCAGTTAATCCTTACACAGTGTCCATACTCATGCCATTTCACCGATGGGGAGGGAAGCCTGAGGAACTTGCCAGTTTATACTGCCCATCAGATCCAAAGCCTGGCAGAGGCGGGGTTTCTCTCTAGCCCATGTTCTTTGCTACTGCGCCATAGCACTTCTCAGACCCATTTAAAGGATATGAAAGGTTGAGAGGCAAAAAAAGATGCTCTGTCACCCTGTTATTGTCTTGACTCCTGCACTAATGGTCCACACTGGTTATATAGGCAAGTGGGCAGCGATGCTTAACTCCAGAGGGCCATCTGTTCATTTTAGGAATAACTCTCAAACACAATGATGGGACTAGTCTAGGGCTTTTGCCTCTGGGATACTGGTTTGCAGCTCATAAAATCCAGCCCCGCTGTCTTTCACCATTAGTCTCACTCCCACGGCTACTAAAAAAGGCAAGATTAGAAAAGGGGTCTTCCCTCTGACATTCCTGGTGACCAGGCATTTGTTTGCTAGTGACCAGGAGCTTTCCTCTGAATGGTCACCCTTCTAACTTGGCCCTGATCCAAAGTCCACAAGCCTGATGGAAAAATACTTTTTAAAATAAAATCTACAGAGGAAGAAGTGTGACCATGTTCTGTGTCTCTAGCTAGAGTTTTAATTCTGGCAGGAAGAGGAAAGGTCAACATTTCTCGCTCACAAGTTAATGCTGTCAACATTGTGTGGATTTATGAAAATTGGCTGAGGGAGCAGCGAGGAGGTGCCCAGTGTCCCAGCTGCTGTTGTGATAAATTGTGTAATATGGCTTGGATTAAAAATAATACTCATTTAATTTGTTTAATGATACCAGCATGAAAAAGCCAGCACGCCTGTTCTGAAATCCAGCACACCGACGCCGCGGAGCGACATGCCAACGCCGGGCACCAGCGCCACTCCAGGACTCCGTCCAGGGCTCGGCAAGCCTCCAGCCATGGACCCCCTTGTTAACCAAGCGGGTAGAGCACTGCCTCTTGTTGTGCTTTGTTTTGCTTTTCCTTTCCCAGCTTGAGTCGTCCTCTGTTCATGTTGTGACGCAGTTTCCCCATGAACATGAAATGTACTTGCTGCCTGCCTCCCTCCTTCTATCTCTGAAAAGCCATGATAAGAAACAGATGTTCATCCTCGAGTTTCAGCAGCTGTACCCTGTTCCATCTCCGGCTGTTTAAATTTGACTTTTCTGTTATTTTCAAATAATCCAAATCCTAGGGACTTCAGTAATGTTTCTGGTAATTATTCTGAATGGAAGCGCCCTCCCAAACTATTATTGTGTGTCTCGAATTTGCTAATATTGACTGAAACGGCCTGTCTGGTCAGCCCAAGTGTGCTTCTTGCTTACTTTAATGGCCGAGTTTTGTGCTGGTCCATCAGGAAGCCGGGATCTCGCCTTCCGTAGAAACTGGGAGAGTTTTACTGAGACTCCAGCCTGTGAATAAATTCCTGACTTTCAACTCGGTTCTCCTCACTGGGAAAGGAAAAGAGGCCCCAGAATATTCCTTCCAAACCCGTGCTTTGCTTTCTGTAAATCCAGGGTCGGGTTTTCATTTGGAAGCATTCCCAGGGAACAGAGGGTTGGGACTGAAAAACAAATCTAGGATTTTATCAAGAACACCTTTTGAGGTTGAGTCAGGTAAACAGGTAGTGTCTGTGTCTCAGTTTGCCTTGTGCGAACTGGGTGCAATACTGCTAATCTTGCCCCCTGTTCCCCAGGGCTGCAGAGAAGGAAACGGGTGGGCAGTGCGTCCCCTGGGGTCTGTTCTTTCCCGGGGCTCAGTTCGGCTCTGGGAAGAAGGGGGCCAGTGTGCGAGTTGGAGGTGATGGGCCGGCTCCCCCCGTTCCCTTCCCCCTAATGAATGGCACTAGCAGCAGCCCTGGGCGAATGGCCAGCCAGGCCGGACCTGAGCGACCCGCGGAGTCACGCGCGGCTTGTGCTTCCTTGCAGCGGCCGGCCTGAGGACGCCCCTGGCAGTGCCCGGCCCGTACCCCGCCCCGTTCGCGATGGTGCCCCACGCGGGCATGAACGGCGAGCTGACCAGCCCCGGCGCCTACGCCAGCCTCCACAACATGTCCCCGCAGATGAGCGCGGCCGCCGCCGCCGCCGTGGTGGCCTACGGGCGCTCGCCCATGGTAGGTGACCCGGGATCGCGGCGGGGCCCGCGCGCCCCGGAACAAAGGCCCAGTGTCCGCGCGCTCGCCGCCGCGCCTCCCCCACATGCCGCTCCATTCAGCCGCGGCCAGGCGCTTGCTTGGCTGTGTTTGCGGATGAAAAAGGCAGTGTTTAGGAGCGCCTTTGGCGGCTCGGGGACATCTGGTTTTCTCCCACCAAAGTAGATTTTTTTTTTTTCTGGAAGGCGATGAAATGACTCAAGTAGCTCACAGAAGCCTTTTCATTCGTTTTCTTGAGGGTTTTTCTTCCTCTTTAATCCTCAGGAAAAAATATTTGAGGAGCCGTAACTTTCTCTTTCCATGCCTATATTATTCTTTGAACCCAATAGCATGGCTTAGGTGTAAGGACTTCAGTGCAACAGACAGAGAAACACAAAAAGGGACTTAACCCATGGGGTGGGTTGTCCCTCTGCCTCGTTTTTGACCAGGGAGATACAAAACTGCGCATGAAGGATGAAATCTCACGTGTAGCCCTTCATTGCCTCAGGAAACGGGGATAGATTATAACCCATAGCAAACAGAAGTCTGTAAACATTTCTTCTTGGTTATTTGCAGTGTGTCATGTGCATTTCTCATTTGTTGGTTCTTCCTTTATGTTGCACTAGTAGGAAGGGTGTGCAGTGGAGGGCGGGATAGTTTAAAGCAAAGTGCGCAGCTGGGGCACTAGGTGCTATCATTGAGGTGCCTACAAGCAGGTATGAATCCTTAAGGAATAACTTAGACCAGCGGTATGAAAGGGAGAGATTTTGCCTCCAAGGGACATTCGTAATGTCTGGAGGTACTTTGATGATCACAACTGGGGGATGCGATTGGCACTTAGAAGGCAGAGTCCAGCGATGCTACTAAACGCCCTGCGTTCTCCAGGACAGCCCCCAACAAAGAACTGTCTGGCCCAAAACGTCAGTAGTGTCGAGGTTGAGAAATGCCGACTGAGACAACACACTGCTCTGTGTACCTGCTGGGACAAGGCAGAGTATCCTGAGTCCACAGGAAGGGTTGACTGTGGGAGGCTGGCTCTCAGTGCACAAGAGATCCCACTCCACTCCACCTCCCCAGGAAGAAGTGTATCTTGTAGTATTTAGAGGTGGTAGTATTACTTCTGTTATATATTTCCTTTGGAAAATGCTAGCACGTGTCACTGTTTATGTTGCTTTGGAGATCTGTGGGTTTCCAGTGAGAAGTCTGTAGAGATGTTCACCTAGTGCCTCCCACATATGAACTGAGTCTGCGATGCCTTATTTTGCTTCCAGGTTGGGTTTGATCCCCCCCCTCACATGCGAGTACCTGCGATCCCTCCCAACCTGGCAGGAATCCCTGGAGGGAAACCGTAAGTACCTCCAACTCCTCAGTTTTATTTCCAAGGCAGTTATTTAGTCATGGGTATTAGCAGACTAGAATTCCAAAGGGAGCATAGGCCTGGGCGTTTCCAAGGAGATTTCTGGTGTCTTTTCCTGAGGAGTGTTAACACTTTCTATAAATAGGCACCTTGTAGGTGTCATGCCTCTGTCTTCTCACTGTGGGTGAGCTCATGCATTCAGTTATTTCTGGGGAGAAACTGTTGGCGACAGGGTGAGGAGCGATGCAAGAACCAGGGGCAGTTGGCCCTCCTCCCTCGGCCCTTCTGCAGAAAGCTGCTCTGCTTTGCCGTGTGGTTGGAGAATAACTGCAGGGGATTTTCAGCAGGACTGTTGTGGGCAGTAAGCTGTCACGAACTCTTGAAATCTCAGAAATGTGAAACATGTTGTCTCTTTACCCAGCTCAGTGCTACGTTTTCCTTATTTTGGTAGACGTGAGGTCTTGTAAAGGGTAGGTTCTGTTGGATACCAACATCCAAGGTTGACCCCCAAGTAAAGTTTTGCTGAGTGCTTATTCTGAGAGGTTCAGAATTATAGAAAGCGAGTGGCAGTGTGGGGAAGCAAGAAAGATGGGTTCAAGGGCAAAGAGTTTTCAGAATTTGGGAACCTCTGTTGGTTATTTCTCCATAGTCACGTGAAATCATTTGCTTTCCATAGTTAGTAATTAGAAATGTGATTTCAAAGAACTCCTAAAGTTCTCAGTTTCTGTAAAGCAAAATTGAAATAGGTCTTACTTCCCAACAAGTACTCTGCCTTTCTCTGGGAAAGGCACATGTAATAGGCCTTCAGATTATTTTTGTTACCCTCTACCTTTGTGTGTTTGCAAGGGACACATAAAGTTGAAAGCAAACATTATTACTGCATTATTTTGAATGGCCCATTCAGCTACCTGGTCATCCTTGTGTGATTTCAATTGGAGCCTTGTTTCAACTAAACCAGGAGCATGAGGAAAAATGGAATTCTTTATCTCCATCACCTGCTTTTAGGAAAGCAGATTCCTGGCGTCCACTTCTCATGCATTTTTTTGAGGTGAGCATATTATGTGAGCAAGATGGAGGAAGTATCCAAGGGCAAAATGAACTTCCCCGTTGTCACTAGGATCAGGGCTATACAATCTTACTCCCATATCAACCCTTTAATTAGTAACTGTTCTTACCCGTTAGTGAAGTAATAATGCCTAAGCAGTGCTTCTCTCCTGGCTGTGATGATAGACCAGTTTTTTCCTAGTGTGGCAGACTGTACTCTTGTTACATACAACACAGATGAATGGGGACAGGGACGGAGGGAGGGAGCAGATACAAAGTATCCTAATATTTTAGTACAAGAGTTATGAACTGACTGTTGTATATACATTTCTCAGTGAGTTGACAATAGCAAACGAAGGTCTGCAGACCCCACTTTGACCAGCACTGGTCTGAGACACTTAAGAGAAAGGGAGACAAACCAGTCTGTCCAGAGTTGGGTGAACAAGGTGGTAAAGGCCTTTTGCAAGTGTCATTCTTGAGAAACACCAGCCGAAATACTTGGATGGCTGTTCATGGATGTTTGAGCAAGAACTGTGTGGCAGGCTTTGTGCTAGATGCTGGGCATGCTCCAGGCAAGAGAATGTTCGCCTTCCCCGCCTGTGGGCCCACTGATGTGGAGACATTGAAGGAACAATGAATGCTTTAGTTATGTTTGTGATCAGCGATAAGTACTGTGAAGACAGAGCAGTGGGTTATAGGCAAACATGTAAAGAATGACCAGAATTAGGAAGGGCAGGGCTTCCTGGGGTGAGGCTGATATACTGCAGGCTGAAGCATGTGCAGGAAGGAATAGCCCACAGGGAAAGGGGACAGAGAGGGTGGGCTGTTGGGGACAGAGTAAGATAAGCTCCCAGCACCAAGAGTAAATGGATGACTACCTCCTAAAAGTGGTACAGCTAGGAGAGTTCATTTGGGGCCAGAGGGACCTTGAAATGCCTCTAGTGTGAATGCTCATCTGTGGCTCGTCTCCTACGATAGCCTCTGTGCCTCTGACCAAGCATATCCAGTGCTGGGGACTCGCTGCCGCCTGGAGCAGTCCATTTTCTCCAGCTGTGTGAAAACTCTTCCAGCCCCTGAGCTGAGATCTGTCTCCCTGGAATTTTTACCCATCAATCCTGGTTCTTTCCTACCCCCTGAGACCACACAGTGCGCCGCTCATCCATCATCCTCACGACAGCTCTTCAGATATGTTTGGAGACCACCATCTGCCAGGAGGCGTCTCTTCAGGCTGAATGTGTCCATGCTTCAGCCCTATCTTGTAGGATGTGATTTCAGGTTCCTGCACCATCTGCTCCCTAAAATCTAGATAGCCACCTCCCTCCTGTCCTCTCTTCCGCAGATTTCATTGAGATTTGCTGCATAGGCATAGGGGACCCTACTGGGAGCTCACAGCCTACTGATGGAGAGACAACATTAATCAAATCACCACAAAAAATAAATGCCTAATTATAATTGAGATAAGAGCTGTGACGGAGAGGAACTCTTATGTGAAAGCATGTGACGGGCTGATCCCATCTGGAGGGAGGGTCAAGGAAGAATTCTTAGAAGTGTTTTCTGAGCTGCATTAACCTCATACGGGCAGGACATAAACCTCCAGGTGGAGAATCCCGCATATGCAAAAGGCCCTGTGGCATTACCTTCTTGTTATAAAAGTGGACTAGAGCGAGATGACTCACAGTCGAGGTACTTGTTTTTGGTGTTAAGTCATCTAAGATCTCTGTAAGGTTTTGCAATGAACGTGGTCATTGGCCCTCCCCCACACCAGTCTCTCCTAACGTCTCTGTGTTTGTTAAAGGCGTATCTCCCATTCTGTCTGACATCTGGGCCCAAACTTTAGCCTTTGATTCTTCCTTATTTAACTTCCATTTTACCCAGTCTTTTTATTTGTTAAAATCCTCACTTATTTTATACCCACTTTTGTCAATAGGATCCTAGATGAGTGTTCCCCTTTCTACAGTATTTATCTGGTCTGATCCATTTCTTGCTCAGAGGTCTTTAAAAGTTGCATATAAGCTCCTGATGGGGCACTTGAGGCCCCTCTGGTAAAATCGCTCCAGCCTGCTTTTCCAGTCTCATGTCTATTTGCATCCTGTGCTCTGGCCAGATGGGATAACCACTTATTCCCAAAGGTTCCTTCTTCTACCCAAGCAACGTCCCTTCTCACCAGCCTTCTCCTCCTCTGTGGAGCTGTTTTCTGTTCAAAGACCACTTCAGTTGCCGCCTTCTTCACGAAGCCTTTGCTGATAACTTCCCATACACGGTCTCTCTCCAGTGGTACCCTGTAACGTCCTGTGACACTTTTCACACGTTGGACTCCAGTAAATTCACGTCCACATGTCACTTGTATCTGCTGCTTCCCCACTAGAATGGAAGCTTCTGAAGTCCCCTTGTCCCCTGAAGCATAGTTACCCAGTAGACAACTGTTTGCTGCATTGACTGGGTGGGAGGTGAACCCAGAACTGTGGGAGACCCTGAGATTCAGCCTTCCCGAGGAAGATTCGCATTTTGCATTTTACACTTTTAAGTAGTGCTGATTTTTAAGTGGTAACTCTGACTGTTTCCAAACCCTTGAGGTGAAATTTATTTGGTATTGTTTGGTTGGCTTAACTTGAACTCACTTTCTCATTTTTAGTTGTAGGCAATGTATTCCTCTGAGCTCCGTGTAGATCACTGGTGAAAGAGATTTGGAAGTTTAGTCAGGTTGACATCTCTTTGTTGTCCAGACATTTTTCTAGCCCTGGAGCACTGCTGTCCTCCATAAATACTGGGGGCTGTGCTTTACCTGCCTCCCGCAGTAGCATCTAGAGGTCACTAATAATAGTTTGGCTTAAGATTCTAGCTTAGTTCCAGGTTCCTTCACCCTGTGTTTTAATGCTAAACATGTAATTGAGAAATCTTCCACCCACTTGTTTACTGTTTAAATAAATCTTTAAAGTACCTTTTTGGAGTTAGAGCCTAAAGGAAAGAGAAAATGTTAACTACATTTGGGGTAAAATCGCCTCTTAGGAAAACACGTTTTGCAGCAGTGAGGAGAGGCCACCCCCTGCTTCTAGCCAAGAAGATACTTCAGTGCCCACCTCCCTCTGCCCCCACTCCTTTTTCCCCCTGAATTTGCTTCTGGTTCTTCTGGTTGACTATGTCTAGATTCCACAGCTGGTATATTTAGTGGATTTGGAAATTAATTCAGCCCTCTTCTTACCTGTTTTGACATTTGGGTGTTTTTTGCCTATTAAATACTAAAATAGACAAAGTGCTAAATACAAAATGCCTGTTTTGTGCCTTATTATCACCACGTGGGTTTCGTTTAACTTCTGTTTCTCTACCCTCTGATGATCTGGGAATGTGTAGCTAATTTCTTGAGGTTATATTGACATGAGGCCCTTTTTTTTTGATGTGACAGCTGCTGGACAGCTGTCCTTCCCTTTTCTCCCTCTTCCCTTCTTCAGAATTGACTTTCAGCTTATCACATATAAGTATAGTTTGTACAGTTCTTGTGGTGATAATGCTGTTTGCCTGTAGTGGTTGGATTCTTGGCCAGAATTTTTGAATTGAACTTTGAAATGGCTGAATTTTAAACTTTTCTTTGCCTCACTTGTGGTCCACGAATCTCTTGGTTTGTGTCTTTGTCCTGCATTGGAACCTCGTCGTTGCTGCCTCAGCACACCAACACATGTGGAAATATTTAATTGATGGAGAAATAAGGGCCTAGGACTCAGAATCATAAATGCTGACTTTGGCAAGAGATTCTCCCAGTTTATCAAGCAGTCCATCTCGTCTCATCTTCTCTGTCTAGTAATTTGTTTTTTCATTTCCATTTACGTTTTCTGCATTTGCCTTTAAAAACCAAAAATTGCAGTATAGTCAGCTATATAAGGAAACAAAAAGTTTTCTCTCTTAATGCTTTGAAGTCCTCAACTTGTAATTTGTTTCTAAGTCTCTCTATCCTGTCAGGATGCCAAACTGGAAAATTCTGTGAAGGAAGTAAAGGATTTTATAGGTGTTATGGGTTGGATGTGCAGAACCTAAGAAATGTTAAAGGTAAAGCTTGTTATATAGGCAAACAGGGAGATTTCACTGTAGTCGATGAATTAAATTCCTGAGGACCGATTTTCTTTTGCTGAAATCTTAGAATAACATGGCTCTGATTTTCTTATGACCTCACCCCACCCCCTCCCACCCCCAACCACCACCTTCACTCTCCTAGTTCTTGAGGCTAAGGGGACACTCAGAACTTACGTTATTCTCCTCTGCCTTAGAATGAGCCAGACTCCCCAGCCCTCAAAGCCTCCTGTGCCTGGGGCTCTACAAAGAAGTGCACTGATATGTTGACATGCCTGATGTCTCCTTCAGTGCAGGGTAGGTGTCTCCATCCTGCTGGGCCCACATTGTCCCTCTTGAGATGAAAATGTCAAAGGTAGTGCTGATACAGAAACTAAGGGAAAGGTTAGAGCTCCGCTTTTGTAAATGGTCCGCCCTGGACTTGAATCTTGGCTCTCCCACTTAGCAGCACTCTCCTGTGCTGCTTCCTCTCCTCCCTGCATAATAAGGGACAGTATGCTACCTCCTGGACATGGCAACCAAAGGCCAAATCTGGGAGTACTGTTCAAATCGCTTCATTTACTCCACACCTCAGCAGTCAGGTTTATAGGGTAGTTTGGTCATGGCGCACTGTGAAAGTAGGGAAATGATGCCCAAATGAGTTAGACACAATCCTCATGTCTTAGTAGTGACTAAACCGAGACTCTACCCTGTCTCCTCACTTCTTGTAGTTACTGTATTGTTTCCAGCCTCCAGCCACAGGATCGAGCTTGCTGCCTGTGACCTGTGGCTGCTCCTGTCCCAGCTTGCTTGGAGGAGGTTCCCGCATCCACTGGGTTCTGCTGGCTTGAGTTCCACTCCATTATTATAGCTGCTTTCGCTGCCTTTTGGTTCAAGTCAGCTCTCAAGAGACTTTTTGTTCCCTTGGGAAAGTTGATAACCATCTTTTAGTGATATTGGGTGCGACTGCTAGAAATTCCTTGGGAAAAGTTGGCTGGCATAACCCAGGGGTCAGAGGACTCTCCACGTTCTTGTAGCTGACTCCCTTGCCAGCAACCTTTCACGCCTCAATTTATAAGTGATTAGGTAGCAGTAAACAGCTTGGGGTGTTGGGATTCATTCACTGAGTGCCAGCTGTATGCTCGCTAGTGAAGTCATCCCACCTGTCCCTGAAGTACTCTGGAATGAGACAGACAGACATGTAAATATATGCAGCAAATAGTCTGCAGTGTGAGACGTGCCGGAGTCAAGGTTGACAGGATGAGCCCAACCCTGGGGAAGAATCCTCCTGCCCCGGGACACTGTGGCAGGTGAGGGAGGGAGGACTGAGGACACTCCCTGGGGAGGTGGTGCTGTTCTAGGTGGGAGGGAACAGTTTGTATGCAACATGGGGAGGGGACAGCCAGCAATATTTTAGGGGACTGGCCTATTCCACGTGGCTGGGAGTTTAGTATACAGACAGGTACATAAAAGAGGCTCAGCTGTGAAGGTCTTGGTCCCTAAAGAGCTTGACAAGCGAGTGAGGGTTTTGGACATGATCAGATTTTTAATACCTGTTAATACAGCAAGAAATCCCATGACAAGCATGCCAAATCCACAGGCCACGGGGTCTTGGCCACAGCAGTTATATCCGGGGTCTGATGTTCTTCATCATTGTTTACTGGATTCTGCTGCTGCCGTTCCAGTCTAGTTACAGAGAACCAGTAACTCCGTAAACACCTGTTTTCCTTTGGCCACAGAGCACAGCATAGGTTTATTAACAGGAGCCAGCCTGCCAGGAAAAAACAACCTGCTTCCCCGAACACTGTCGTTTTCTGGTTTGCCACCTGTGCTGCGAGGCATCTTGGGTGGAGACTCTTGAGTTCCTTCCCCTCTGGTGTGCGCCCAGTAAATGAAGAGGCACATGCTCTGACCATGTGTGATTTCATTCAGGTTTTAAGTCTGTGATGTCCAGTGGGATTCATTCTTTTCAGTTCTACAACCAGGTTTCACATTAGGATCTTGATCTGCAGATGGTTGGTTCAGAAAGGTTGGTGGGGGTGGGACGGGGGCTCTGTTATCTTTCTTGGGTACAGGTGGGTGGCCCTAGCAGTGTTGCTTTAATGAGGGCTCTAGGGACTGTTCTTTCTGCCCTACAGGTTCCCACAATCCTATCCAACTGTCCTCCTCTTCTCTTTGCCAAGTGCTGTCTCCCTACCCTCCTGTGCCTTTGAATTTCCTGAGTTTTGTGCCTGTTCCTTGCCCTGTGCTTTCCTGACTTCCACCCCACACCTTCCTCCCTTTCTGCACACCCGGGCCCTCACACTTGTCCACTCGTCCAGCTAAGAGCCCTTGTTTCAGTGTATCTCTTTCCTCTTTCAGAGTCATGGGTGTTGAATATTGACACTGTCATTGCCTGAAGGCCCCTGCAGGTGTCAAGCACTGTGTTAGTGTTCTGCAGCTTTGCAGCCACTACTTCTTAATCCTTACCACAGCCCCTTCCACCCTTCTGTCTTATTATTGTTTCTACCTTGTGGGTCAGCAGACAGACATGATAGGCCACGGGCAATTAGGCCAGTTAGGAAGACCGCCGTTAGTGAGACCACTGAGCCAGGGGTTCCCATCTCAGGTTCGTTTAAACCAGTCTGGGCCCTCAACTTGGCTGTGGGCGTAGTCTAACATGTTCATCAGTCAGGGGCCCTCCCCTTGACCTCTTCTTGAGTGAACACATGAAACTAAGGTTTTTATTATTGAGATAGACGTGTGGGAAAGGGCATGCACCATACGTGTATAGCACAGTGGCTTTTCACCAAAGCACCCCCTAGAAGCCCACCTGTGTCGCTTCCAGTTGCCCAGGGTGACCACCACTCAGACCAGGTTTTGCCTGTGATTGAACTTCCGTAATTGCAGTTGCACTATATTCTTTCTGAATTTGGGCTTGAGAGAGATTCATAAATACCTTCTGTCTGTAAATTCCCCTTCCTGATTGGTCTCACCTTTCCTAGCTCCTCGGTCAGGCGAGAAGTGAAAGCTTCCTTCTGCCTCTCGTGTACATTGTCGTGGTGCACCGTCAGTGTGGCCTTTTCTCAGCGACGGCCTGTTCTTCCCGTGGGTGAAACACTAATTCCTACGTGTCGCGTCGGCTCCCTGGTTTTGCTTCCAGCTCTCCCCTCTTTGAGACCCTCCGCCCTCCAGTCATTCTGGTTTGTTCATTTGATTAGGCTCCCAGCACAGCGGGCAGCGCCAGCTTCCTCCCTGGCCCCCTGGGACTGGTGCATTAACATCCGTATGGGTTTCCCCTGGGACGGCCAAGTGTTCACAGCTTCTGGCAGCAGTTCAGTGCACTGTGAATCAATTTCAAATTGCTCAGCACGATGATCGCAGACCTCCTGCGGGGTTTAAAGAAGAGGACACCTGGGAGGGAGGTGGTACCTTCCCGAGACAACAGCACAGCTCTCCACCTGCACTTTGTGCATCTGTTTTGATCCGGAACATTTAACGCCATCATAAGCAGGGTGCCGGTGGAAGCAAGAAAACATTTCCTTCCCCTGAAAACTCAGAATTGCTGAAAGGGCTCCTGATGAAAACTCTGGCAACATGCAAGTTGATTCATGGCAAACAGAAAACTAACCTTCGCAGGTGCCGTGGTTCTGACAGCACAGAAAGCTTTGAGAGGCAAGTTCTCTCCCTGTGCCAACGACCATTCTCCCAAAACACATTCAACCCAATTTTTTTTAAATCACAGTTTACATTCAGTATTATTTTTGTATTAGTTTTCTTGCAAGGGCAAGAAAATGCTCTTTGATTTCAAATATAATAAATGGCATAGGTTCAATTAACTATATAATGTGCATGTATTGAACTATCGTGTGGACTTGATACGTTACCAAGGGCAGCAAAGTATAGTTGGATTAAAAAATAGGAGATTTAGTGGTTTGGTGACGCAAGAGCTTTGAGCTGTAGTTGCTTTATAGTGTATTTATTTCCCAGAGCAGTCTGTCTGGTTCCCATTTTGTATGCTCAACTATTCAAATTAAGAGTGACGTTAAGGATTTGGGCCAAATAGCCATTTAATATTAGTTATTGCAGCCAGTTTGTCAGGAGATAACAGATATGTAAGATTGTGTCCTTTGGTTGGGGGAAGGGGAGTTCTTTTAAAAGTCGTGTGTTTAATAGTTGCTTTTATAGAGGGAAAATAATAGCATATATTTTATTTTCAAGCTATGCAGTATGTGAGTTTCATTTGTAAGCTAGTGGAGACCTGATATCTTGTATCAGTTTTCAATTTTGTGCTTGCTAAGTTATTGTACAAAATTTGAGTTAGCATTAAAATGAAAATTTAAATTCTATACTAATACCTGTGGTCTTTAGATCTGTAACAGGACTGCAGGGTGACAATGACAAGTTCCAGGGAGTGCCCTGATTTATCCCAGAGGGTTATGGGAAAGAAGAAACTCTACACACTTCATTTACTGTTTATTTATGTGGACATGTAGAAAAGGTTTAATGTTGAACTTCTAGATCACATAGGGATGCTTCTGACAAGAAGAAAGTGAAAGTCTTCAGTGCTATGTGCTTATTAATTCCATCAGTTTGAATGTAGGGTGAAAATATTAGTACTTCATTCTCTAAAGTGTCTTATCTTTGTGTATGTTTTATAGCATCATTATATATTAGTGCTGGGAGTTTAAATACTTTGACATCAGAGAAAAAATATACATTAAGATTTTGATGTAGAAACAGAAGTGTGCGCTAAGATTAGGTTTTTTTGTATTTAACAGGAGAAGAAAACAAAAGCTTAAATAACATAGAAGTTTATTTCTCTCTCCCATAGTGTCACCAACACCTCTGCATCCTATCTTTCTTTTCTGCCTCCCTTTGCAGTTTATTTCCATCTTCAGAGTCACCTTTTGGCCCAAAAAGGCTGCCAGAGCTCCAGTCATTTTGCTCATCTCTCAGGCAGCAGGAAGGAGGAAGAGAAGAGGGCAGGCACACACCCTCCCCCTTTTAAACTTCTTTCTTTCTTAAATGAATAAACTTATTTCTTAGAGCAGTTTTGGGTTCACAGAAAAATTGAATGGAAAGTACAGATAGCTCTCATGTTCCCTACCGGATCCCCTTTGTCCTAGGTTAAGAACTTCCTCTAAGCACCACCCAGCAGTTTCTACCTACATCTCTTTGGTCAGAACAGGGGCTCACCTGGCTATCAGGAAGCTGGGAAGAGTAGTCTTTTAACAGAAGCTTTGCTGGAATTCATGGCCAAGGTAGGTAGGGAGGTTGTTGAGGAGAAAACTTGAAATTTCTGTCACAAAGCCATTTGACGTAAGAGAATCTCTTTTATTTTTCTCTTGGTTATGCAAAACAGAGTTTAGGTTCAAGTCCTAAATTGGTACCTTTAGAAAGCAGTTTTTGTTAGTGTTGAGATACACTGTTTGCTGTGTATAATTATGATGAATTCCTAAGTGGTCATCATAAGCATCAAAAATAATCATTTTAAATTATAGGAAGAAATGATACAGTTATAAGATACATGGAAGGAGGTATTTTGTGTTAAATTGGAGGCACATTTAGTGCTTTATAGTGGGATTTGAAGGAATGCTTTATGGAATGGATAAACACAATTTAAAAATGTTTAAATACAGTTCAATATATGTGTCTTTTGGTACACCTTAGATTTCTATTACTCTTTTAAATTTGTTCCATCAGTAAATACTTCAAATTATACCGATTTAAAAAGGAAATTGTAACAAGCGAATCTTTCCTTTTGTCTTTCTCATAGTAGTGTGCTGAGGTTGTGACTAATTGCTTTATGATACATGTTTTTTCTGTTTCCTCTCCTGCCCTTCTCTCTTCTCTCTTCTCTCTTCTCTCTTCTCTCTTCTCTCTAATCATCCCCTGTCCAAAAGTGCATACTCCTTCCACGTGACGGCCGATGGGCAGATGCAGCCTGTCCCTTTCCCCCCCGACGCCCTCATCGGACCCGGCATCCCCCGGCACGCTCGCCAGATCAACACCCTGAACCACGGGGAGGTGGTGTGCGCAGTGACCATCAGCAACCCCACGAGACACGTGTACACGGGCGGGAAGGGCTGCGTTAAGGTCTGGGACATCAGCCACCCCGGCAACAAGAGCCCTGTCTCGCAGCTCGACTGTCTGGTGAGTGAACAGAAACCGGTGCACGGGTAATTTCTCCCTGGAGACTCAATAAGGAAATAGCTGTCCGGGCCTGGGTTTTATTCCCATTATGAGGAAATGGAAGCCCATTCTGTTTCCTGTGTTAGCTATTTAGCTCCCTGCCGCCCCTCTCCCTTAAATATGAAGGTTTCATTTGTTGCTCTTTCCATGGTTAAATCCCATGATGAATTTCTTTAAAAAAATATTTTAGAGTCGTTTACAGAAGCTGCCCTTGTTTAAATAAGTGTATGCAAAAGGGGGTTTTCCATTTAATGGATGAAAGCTCAGCTAGCCCTGGACTCTGAGTCCTGCAGTCCACTCAACTTTTAATTTCCCTGCAGCCTTCGGATAAATATTGAATAGTAAACATTTGATAACAGGTCATTAAAACCATTCTGAACAGGGTCTGTGTTTTCAGGGAGGCCTGGGGAGTAGACTGGGTTTTATTACCTTAACTTCAGGAAGGGTTAATAGATCACACTAAGAAATCAGGCAGCCGTCAGCAAAGCAGGAGTGGTGAGAAGGCTTTCCCAGGGTGCCCAGTCCACCTCCCGGAGTACAAGAATACCACTGCATTTTCAGGATCCTAGAACGCGCTGGGACATGTTCTGGTCTCTAAGCTGTAAACCCAGGATCTATAGACCACATACCACTGGCCCGAGGCAGGTGAAAGACTGCTCTGCCCCGGTGTGGTGTCTGCCTGCGCGTTGCTGTGCAGATGATGCCATTCACCCACTGCCTGGACTCTGCAGAGAGTGCTTCCAAAAAGAAGAGTGGCAGTATTTGTGAGATATTTTTTTGGGTAGTTATTGGCTTATTTTTTTAATGAAATAACTTACAAATATTTCCATTAATGAAACTTATACTTAACATTCTGTAGTAGTAGGAGTCTTATAACATTCATTGCCTTTTTAAAAAAATTATGTGCTTAAAGTTTCTCTAATCTTTAAGTGATAGGTCATAGTGAAAGCATAGTAAAATAATTCAGCTACATCTATATGGGTTGAAGGATAGCAGTTATTTCTTTTGGGGAGGTAATTTTAGGTCCCACCTCCCTTTTTAAGATGTGCTGATTTTGATGGAGAGATGCTGTCTTTGATCAGTTTCTTTGGTCTTTAGATTGAGAGATGTAAGTAATGACAGCAGCCAGGTTACAGGGAAAGCAGCGCTGTTAAATTCCTAGACAAGGACCCATCTGGCTAATGACAACACAGTGCCAGCCTCTGTACAGTTAAGAGCAATGAAAACCAAAGCATGGGCAGGGGGTCTACAGTTTCCAAATATGAGTAAATAACAGAGAATGATGTGATCAAAGATTTATAAACTAGCTGTGAAAAGTATGTGTGTACCTACCTTACATCTACTGATAACTTCAGTTCTGTCTGCTTGGCAGAGAACTGGACAGGAGGTGCAGTCCTATCTAAGTGTACAATCCTGTGAGTTTGTTTTGCTTACTGTTTTTATGGAGACAGCTGCCGTTGGATCCCGATTTTTACCACAGAACTCTTGCTTGTTGGTGTCCATGAAATACCATTTTTCAGGTCAAAAACCAAGATAGCAGTTGGAGAACATGGCATTGTTAGGGCTTGGTGTACTGCATCGCAGCGATTGAATTATCCTTATTTCACAGAATAGAGATAACTACATCCGTTCCTGCAAATTGCTCCCTGATGGCTGCACTCTGATCGTGGGAGGGGAAGCCAGCACTCTGTCCATCTGGGACCTCGCCGCACCAACCCCGCGCATCAAGGCGGAGCTGACATCCTCGGCCCCCGCCTGCTACGCCCTGGCCATCAGCCCCGACTCCAAGGTCTGCTTCTCCTGCTGCAGCGACGGCAACATCGCCGTGTGGGACCTGCACAACCAGACGCTGGTGAGGTGAGCACAGGTGGTTTTCTGTTGGTGGGGTTCAGAAGCCTCCTGTCCCCCTGCTTCTCCAGCTTCCCCCAGTCACTCAGCCCACACATTAAGATCCTACTGTGTGCCAGGCTTGGAGCTGGGTATTGGGAGTGCAAAGACAGAATTGTGTCGTTTCCTTGGATTGGGGGGCTTGGGTGTCCCCCAGACTATTTAATGCCCTCATGCTCCCATTCCTGTTCTTCAGGCACATACAGATCCCAGACTTGTTTAAAAACGATTCCTGGCTTTTGCCACATTGCAGCACATGGATTCCTTGGCTGTAGGAAGGGTCCTCAGTGCTAGATGGTTTTGGCTTTGGCTAGAACCTTGTTTGTGCAAACAGGAACCAGCTAATAAAGGGTAACAAAATCAACAAAAAGAACATCAGAAGAGAGGTTCCACGAATTTCACATACATTGGTTTTCAAGTATTCATGTTTCTCGATAACTAACTAACTGAGCCCTGTTCAAGGTCGTTCACCCAGGAATGAGCTGGCTTCCTGGAACCTGCCCTCCTAACCGTAGCGAGAGCTGCAGTCCGCCACCTTCGTGTCTCCCTTCGGCTCTGGCCGCTCACTACCTCTACCCACTTCAGTGCTCATACTGGAGTGGTTACAGAAAAGTCTTTGAAAATGTAAGCACTAAGTAAACATCTAAGGCAAAACTAGCTTCTTTCACCCTGTTGGTTCACAGTTCGTCTTCACTCTTCGTTTATGGTGTGATTTTAGGCTCATAGGTTGGTTAGCCCGTGTTTCAGAGAGAAGGGATGGACGGATTGTGGAAGTCATCACAGCAGCTTCCTCTCCCTCCATTGAGTGTCTCTGAGCCAGGCTGTGTCCCTGTGTGTATGTGACGGGGTGGTGCTTATTTCTCTCTTGCCACTCACTGGGCAGCTCAGAATAAGCAAAGTGGACTAATTAACGGAGCTGGAGCTGACAACTGCTTCACACTTTTAATCTAGCAAGTGTTCATTGTTTTTTTCTTCTTTTTTTTTTTTTTTAACTTAGGAAATAGCACTTTCAAAATACCAATTCTCAGTGCTTTTCAACTATTAATTCATTTAATCCTTATAATATCTGCACTGCTTGTTATTCCAATTTTATAGATGAGGAGCCTGAGGCACAGAGAGGTTAAGTGTACCTGCCTCGGGTCACACAGCCAGGTGGAATGGAGCTGTGATCAGGGTCCAGGCATTCTGCTGTGTTCTGAAGCTCTGCTCTGTCCAGCCCCCTCGCAGTAAATGCCTGTCCAATATAACAGGGTGGCGCTTCACAAATCTCTCAGTTTGAATGGGTCACGTGTGGATAGCAGCTACTCTGTGCTATGAATATCTTTGTATCTACTGTGGCCACATGTTCTGAACAGTCCTGGCGTCTGCCTTGTAAGAGCCTGAGAGAGGTGCAGAGATGTGTGGGCAGAGGGATGGAGGATGCCCACCAGTTGCTATAAGTCAACAGAGACATGCGTAGTCAAGAAATGAAAGTATTTCCTGAGTTCTAGAATTAAAATAAGTCAGAGGGTGAAATGGAGAGGAGGCCACTGGGTTTCAAGAGCATTTGGAGGAAAGAGAAGTAATACACGAAGCAGGGCCTGCTCGGCCTGTGTGACGGTGGGGACATCTGGAGGCACGGGGGGGGTGCCTGAGGTGCACATGCATGGTGACAGTCTGGGAGAACGAGCGTGAGGGGAGAGGCCTGAGGTGGAAGTTCAGAATGGCTTGCAGAGGAAAGATTTCTGAAGTGATGGTTCACACGTCTCAGAATTCAGGGCAGTAGTGGTGCTTTTCCTTCTCTTACACGCTCCCTAAGTCCCAAGCTCAGCTTAAATGTGTGGAAACCTGTGGGAATAATAAGGTAAGAGGAAGGACAGGCATGGGAACTTCCCTCTCGGTGTTGAAATTCCCAAGCAGCTCTCTAATGGGTCGTGCCTGTTACCACAGTGATTGGGCCTCTGACCGTCTCTCACCTGTTCCAGTCTCTCTCCTGAAAGCTCCCCCTTGGCACGTGGAACTGGCAGAGCATCTGTGCCCAGCAGGTCCCTCTTGGTCGATTGCTCTTGGTGTTGCTTTGTTACTGAAGCTCGAGGTTTCCCTGTACGAGAACAACCTCGTGCTTGGTCTTGCTGAGGTGCCACAGGCTGGCCTCAGCAGTTAGCTTTCTCTGCTCAGCACCTGTGAGTCAGGAGGTGGGTACCACCCTTTGTCTCTGGGAGTCGATTTCAAATGCAGGGCTCCTTCTGACACAGAAAGCAAAGATGAGTAACTCGAACTCATGCTTTGTTGGCTTGAAGGGCACCGAAGTGTTGACTCACTCCTGGAACTGTGAGCACTTCTAGATCCTGAGCTTGTCATGTGGTGAGGCAGGCCTGCAGGATTAAAGCCGGGCCTTCCTCTTTCTTCAAGGAATACGGTTGAGATTTTGTGTTTGTCTTTTTTCTTCTAACACTTTAACTTTTCCAGACCTGGGAGAAATTTTACCTTTCAGATCAGTTTGTAAGAACAGCTATAGGAGCGTATTTAACTTCTGTGCAGTGACCTACAATGGCATTCCATTTCTTTAGCACTTGGATCGTGAAAAAAGGGAAAGCAAACCTGCAGGCATGCCGTCTTCCTCCTCAGAGAAGGTTGGCTTGATCTTGCACATCAGCAGACACCGAAGGGATGACACACACACAGCGAGTCCAAAACCAACAACACAACAGTGTTTACCTTGCGCTCTGGCAGGAAATCATTATTCAATCTGGCTGTTTTATCAGGCAATTCCAGGGCCACACAGACGGGGCCAGCTGTATTGACATTTCTAATGATGGCACCAAGCTCTGGACGGGCGGCCTGGACAACACGGTCCGATCCTGGGACCTGCGCGAGGGGCGGCAGCTGCAGCAGCACGACTTCACCTCGCAGGTGCGGGCTCCTTCCGCCCGGGATCCGTGTGGTGGTGGTGGTGGTGGTGGTGGGTGGGTGGGTGGGTGGGTGTGTGTGTGTGTGTGTGTGTGCGCGCGTGCACGGTGGCCCCTCTCTCCCTTCACACCCCCACGATAGTAGTAGCTATACAATCAGGCTTAAATCTGAGATACTGATATTTTTTTAAGCCACAGACAAACATAAAAACCTTGAAATGCTTAGAGTGGTGTCTAAACCCCTGTAAGTTAAGCCCTGTTAGCTGTTATATTCATATTTGGGTTCGTTTAAGGAACCCATGCAGTCAGGAATATACAGTTTTCCTTCAGCAGTGTTGGGTCTGTTTTGCTTATTTCCCCCTCATGTGGGGTGAGGTGATTATTTGATTCACATATAAACAGAGCTTGGAAAACATGCAGGCACATTACAAGGAGTAGAGGAAAATCACAACAGCTCTGAAAGTTAATTCATTTTTCTTGCATCAGGAAACATAAAAAAGTGCTGCAGCATCTCAGTGGATGCCTGTTTTATTACTCATCCTTCAGAAAATGGACTCATGGCTGACTACATTTATGGAGTTTTGAAGTGATATAAATCTCTCAACTTTGATTGTGGATTGTGAAGATTATTTAGATGACGAGCATGGGAGTCGGCATGTTTGGGAAATCCGACTGCCATTTTAAGTGCTTTCTGATGGTAGAATTGTTCTTTTCATCATTACTTGTTTATTTTTTTTAAATAATAAAAATAATTCTACTCAGAAAAATAGGACAAAAACGGAAAATAACTATACCTACTACTAAATTTTGTGTCCCTGTTAAAATTTTGTTGAGTTTCTTACAACCCTTTTCCCAGTATGCATAGGATACTGCCTTTTTTGGTTAAAACTTCTTACGCAAATTTTCGAGTACATATAAGAGTACAGAGAAGGCTCGAGCATATAGGAGAGCACAGAGGATTGTGCAATAACCCCCACATACCCACCACCCAGCTTTAACAGACATTCAACCAGTCTTTTTTTTTTTTTTTTTAATATATCTTTATTGATTTCAGAGAGAGGAAAGGAGAGGGAGAGAGAGAGAGATAGAAACATCAATGATTTGAGAGTCATTGATCGGCTGCAGCCCGCAACCCGGGCATGTGCCCTGACCGGGAATCGAACCCCAATCGCCTGGATCCCAGGTCGACGCTCAACCACTGAGCCACGCCCGGCCGGGCTCGACCAGTCTCTTCTCGCCCATCACGTCTGCCCCCAAACACTAGAGTATTTTATAGTAAATCCCAGACATTCTGTCATTTCAGCCATAAGTGTTTCAGTTAGTATCTGTAAAAGACAAGGGTCCCTTTAAACAACACACATGAATACATTATTAAGAATAATTTTTTAGTCTCATCACATATAAGTGCTCCTGTTTTTCCAGTTGTCTCATAAAGATTTTTAACGCTTGGCTCCTCTGGGTTGAATCGCTTGTCCTGTTGACTTGACCACAGTCTAGAGTCTGCTGATTCCATCCCTCCTGTCCTTGCTATTTTTCCCCCTTTCTTGTTGCCTTTTTCCTTCCTAAGTTTACTGCGCAAAATCACCAGTGAGCCTATTCTGCTTCTTGTAGATATTCTCTCTGGGGTACTGCCCAACCGGGGAGTGGCTGGCCGTGGGCATGGAGAGCAGCAACGTGGAAGTTCTCCACGTGAACAAGCCCGACAAGTACCAGCTGCATCTCCACGAGAGCTGCGTGCTGTCCCTGAAGTTTGCTTATTGTGGTGAGTTCAGCCGAAAGGAAACCCGAGGACAGCGATGGCCTCGATGGAAAAGACTCCTAAAAAAATATAGCCGAGATCCTATCTGGAAAAAATATTGTTCTCTGAGCCAGCTGGATGCAATAATTCCGCTGTCTTAATATGTCCCTCAGAGCACAGTTGATGTCTGTTTTTCTAATTTGAGAAAAGTCAGCAGGCGATGAAATTGCCTCATACAAGGTTTTGACACATTTGTTTTTGGTGGGGAGAGTCTGGGGTGGGGGTGGGGTGCAATTAGTTGCAGCTCTGAAGAGGGGCGGGTAGGGATTTATTGAAGAGGGGGCAGGAGCGGAGGAATTTGTGAGGGACTGACCAGGGTGAGGAGCCCACAGTCAGCTGGGATGTTTAGCTGAGCCGGACTGTTACCCTCTGCAGTGAGGGTAAAGAGGGAAGAGCTCTGTGGAAAATCAGACGTTTGTTCACAAGGCCGCTGCTGCATGAGTAGCTATCACTACTGACCACACTTCATGCGCCATATAGCGTGTATGGCATTTTGCTTAGGTTTGTCGTTTAATCCTTCCTGTTGTGGGGGGACCAACAAGGAGAGCAATGTCACTTATTCCGTATGTGAGGACTCTCTGCTGGGTGTGATGCTACATGTCGTGGCCAAGGGGACTCACATGGTCCCTTCCCCTGCTTTGATTAAACGCAAGATCACAGGTGGTACGCAGCAGAGCTGGGATTTAAAACCTGCTCTCTCTACTCATGTCATGACCCAACCCTGGGACAAGATAGCTTATGATTTAAAAGTGCTCTGAGTTTAAGTCCATGTAGCTAATAGTATAGCAGGGATTTTACCTGTTCAACTACTTTCCTTTACTAATTCTAGGTAAATGGTTTGTGAGTACTGGAAAAGATAACCTCCTCAACGCTTGGCGGACCCCCTATGGAGCTAGTATATTCCAGGTAAGTCAGTGTTCCTTAGAATGACGATTTGACCGTGCGTTGCAGTGACACCAGAAGTAAAGGTGCTTGGAGGGACCAGGGCCCTGAGTACCCCTGTTCCGCATTAACCATGCCCCCGATGTTTTCTCTTCCAGTCCAAAGAGTCCTCGTCTGTGCTCAGCTGTGACATCTCTGTGGATGATAAGTACATAGTCACTGGCTCAGGGGACAAGAAGGCCACCGTCTACGAAGTCATCTACTGAAAACATGATGTGGTTTAATGTTTATAGTTGAATTGGGCCAAAATGTTTTGAATTTGTAGAAATAGAGAAGTTGTAACTTTAAAAACTTTTTAAACCTTGACACAAAACTTTGAGTCTACAAAGAGGAGGCGACGAGTCTTACCAACAGAAGGTCACCCATGTACCTAGAGCAAATGGAGCACCGAGGCGAGGTGGACAGAGGGCCGAGGGCTGCAGCTCAAGGAACAGCCTGCTGGCCCGGCAGAGCCCACCCTCTTCCTTCCGTGTGATCTGCGCAGATTACCTTTCTGTTCCTTGCGGTTCCCCTCACGTTCTGTCCTTGGTAGCGCAGTGGTGTCTCCAATGAACTTGTTTCCTGGTTTTGCATCTTGTGAAATGTTTTTTTGTATTTTTGTTGAAGGTTAAACATTTGTATAAATTGTAAATATATTTGGTTTATTACAGTAAAGGCTTTAGTACCAGTAAGTGGTTTTCCTTTTCCTTCTTTCTTATTTTTATCAACGCTTTGGGGTCAT
Organism: Miniopterus schreibersii; assembly: GCF_964146895.1. Classification (NCBI taxonomy): domain Eukaryota; kingdom Metazoa; phylum Chordata; class Mammalia; order Chiroptera; family Miniopteridae; genus Miniopterus; species Miniopterus schreibersii. The sequence goes on from NC_138111.1 coordinate 32,580,007, forward strand.
TGATGTGGGTTTTATAAGCAAAGTCCAAACACTAGAGAGGAAATTTTAACATGCACTTCTGATTTTGTAAATGTATTTGGTCATGGGCTTCCGCTGCACTACAACCTAATCAACAATTTTGAGTTTCTGGACTCAAGACTATGATTCGAGAGTAAATCGAAGGTACATTAGTAAGTTTTATTTTGGAAGCTAAAATAACTTGGTCATAATTCAAAAATCCATCTTTTGTTAGGATACTCTTGTAATTCGAGGTCACAGGTGAAAGCCCTGCTTTTTCTTGGTGATACTTTGGGAAACAGAATATTATTTTCTCTGGGAAGGCTTAGCCTTTTCAAGCCCGTATTCTCTCCCTTCACAAGCTCCACATTTCAAGGAGTGGAGGTGACTTAGTGTTAAGATTGATGACACAAAGCTGTCGAGTTTATTAACCTGTAACAGAAAGGTGGGCTGTCAGCTGGTTTTGTCTCATTAATACCTATTTGGTCCATTACATTAATTTACTGTACCCAGACCAACCACACCCAGCCCTTCGCCCCGTTCTCCTCGTTAGGGCTCCCCCTGCAGCTCCGGCCGCTGCTCCCGTCATTAGTCTGGTCTTGTTTCTGTGGACAAGCTTTTACTAATTTGATTAGATAAAATCTAACCCTGGTTTTTTCATAAGTTGCTTGCATGCTTCTCCCTGAAAAGACTGTAGGGCTCATTCTTTATATACCTGTTGTTTACTATTATATTTTAGAAAAATAATGAGTAATAATCTTAAGCCAAGTTTCCTGGCTCTTTAAAAATAGCACCTAAGGAATTTTTAATGCTCTTGTTTTCTTATGATCCAGCAAGTTGTTGGCAGTTTGTCTTAATATTTTTTTATTTGCTGTCCAGACCTTACTTCTTATATATTGAACAACATTATTTTGTTTGCTTTTTGCCAAAATAACACTTGTTTATGTACAGAGTTTGTTAAATATTTTCTCTCCTCATTAAGCAAATGGCAAAGCCCTAATTACTAACCTGATTTCTCTCATCCTTCCCTTGTATAATGAAGCAGGTCTCTATACTGCAGACTCTGATAGCTTATTAACGTGCTGTTTACCTTCTCTGTTCTCTCTCCTTCCCTGCCTTACTTCCCCATTTCTGTAATAGTAAGAGAGGTTAAGTTACTGAAACAGAGCCCACTATACAGTGGCTTAGAGACCACAAATGTTTGTGTCTTGCCCACGTAACACCTAGGGACCCAGGCCAGCAGTGCAGCTCTGTGCCTCCAAGGCTGCTTCATTGTCCCCACTTCCAGCCAGCAGTGGGACAGAGTGGCAGCCCAGGGGAAGGGATGTGCCCTCAAGCAGGTGACTAGGAATTGGCCCATCCTTTCTGTTCCCAGTCTCTCGGCAGGGACTTAGTCACTCCCCAGACTGGGAAATATGGTCTCTAGCTGGGCGGCCGTGTGTCCATGAAGAGGGGGGACACATTTGAAAGGATTCTGAGTTGAAGAAATAGCAGTTTTTTGTTGTGCATTTTCTCTCTTCATGCTTTATAGGTTCCCAGGCTTCCATTAGTGTTGCTCTAATGGGATTTTCTGAGGGTCTACGTCTAGACCTTATCAACTCAAGGATTTGCTTTTGGATGAGACATTCGTTTGGTCCTGGAAGAGGCATTCTAGGGCTAGCCCCTCTCCTCAGGGGGTTTGGAATCTTGGAGAATTGCCTGGACGACTGTTTCCCCACTCAAAACAATAATAAAATTGCCATATCTGCCTTTCAGGGTTTGAGGATCAGAAGTGGGTATGTGAGGCAGGATTGTGAATGGAGGGGGCATGTGTGGGAGATTTCTTCTTAAGCTGTGAATTTAGGAAGTAACTCCTCTCCCCCAAGAGGTGGGAATTGTGGTTCTTGAAACCTAGGTAAGCCAAATGTTTGTATACCTCTTGCCTTGAATACGGATTACAAATTAGGGTTCAATAAATTCAGATTCAGCTAGACATTGATCACCAGTATGTGCCAGGGGCCATGCTCAGCAGTTTCACATGTAAAATGTAAGAGGATTGTCATCATCAATTAAATAACCAAGGCTCAGGGAAGCTCCCCAGGGCCTCATAGGCGGTAGAACCAAATTCAGGTTCACCATGGGCCCTGTCTGAATTCTTTGAAATCTTAGAGTGGGTTGTGATTTTTTTGAGCTATCCAAACATGTTACATGATTCCCTTAGGTACCAGTCTGGTGCAATAGTATAAGAGTAGATAGGCTTGTGTTCACTGATTTATAACTTAATTTATGCAAATAATTGTTTTCCCCATTCTTTGTAATAGATTTACCTTACGTATATTTAATTTTTTGATCTCTCAGTCTTTCCTTATACCTTGGATGTAGGTGTCTGCCGTGTACCTCTTCCATGGAATTGAAGCTCATTGGGTAAAAATTGAAGTTCTAGTATGATAGGTTTTATAATGCCTTTTTCGTTGCTAGAGGTTTCTACCACTTAAAATAAGGACAAAACATTTCATCAGATAGGGTCACTAATATTTATTAAGTTCCTGTTATTTACCAGGTGACAGGGGTGTGTTGGACAAATTATAAGAATCCTCACCAGAGATGGGACATTTGATGGGTTATTTTAAGATTTCCGAACTGGGAGGCAGCAGCTGTCTCCAAAGCCATGGAATGTTCATACAGGGATTTAAAAAATTTTACTTTTACTAATGGTGCACCGAGGTCATGACTCTCCCAAAAGTTTTCCAGAAATCAGAGCCAGAGATCCAATTCTTAATTTCAGCAGGCCGCTTAATTCCCTCAAGACGGCTGCCCGTCAGCCTGAGCCTGAGCCTGAGCCTGAGGGAGACGCTGCAAGCCCTCCCCTCCGCCGTGGGCTCATGGGTGGGTAGTTTCTCAAGGATGTCTTCTCTTCACTCTCGCTCAGCAATGCAATTGTCACACCACCGGTTTCAGGCTCCCCTGAGCAAGATGAAGTTGGTATTTAAGGGTAATGACCAAGGGAACTTACTCCCCGGACTTCTTGCACTTAAACAGTTCAGTGCTTTTAATTGGGTTCATGTTTCCAGAGAAGTTTCTCTCAAACTTTTGATCTGCATCCAGATCACTAGGAGGGCTAGTTCAAATTCAGATTTCTGAGCCCCAGTCTCGGAGTTTCGACTCAGTGGGTCAGGGTGGAGATGAGAGTGCATTTCTCAAACAAGTTTCCCCGAGATCCTAAGGGCTGTGGCCTGGGGCTCAGTGAGAACTGCCGACCTAGAGCAGCAGCCCTGGTGGTGGAGGTATCGGTGATTCCGAGAGCACATTCATAGTCTCCTGAGACCGGAACCCTGCCCTAGTCTAGGCTCTGGGCTGAGGATTGAAAGTACAATGACAATAAAACGCAAGGTAGGCTGCTTTGAAATTGTCCTCGCATTAGTCTCTGTTCCCAAAACTAGCTTTTTTAAAAGATTAAATTTTGGGGGGTTACGCTGGTTAACATCGTATAAGTTTCGGGTGTACAGTTTATTATACATCATCTGTATAGTGCATTGTGTGCTTATCATGTATTTGACCCCTTTACCCACTTCATTTCCCCCCAACCCCCTCCCCCTCTAGTAACCACCATTCTGTTGTTTGTGTCTATGACTTTGTTGCTTTCTGTTTTATATTTCACATGAGTGAAATCATATGGTTCTTGTCCCCAACTTTTGAAGCTGAACATTATAATAGGTCTAAACCAAAACTGAGTTTTTAAAATGTTGCTTTCTAACTTAGCCATAACCCAGTGTGAGTTATGTGTCTTCTACAGCTTAGAAAACCTGCCGAAATGACCAAAGGCAATGGAAGCCTCGAGAATGTACACGGTGTCTAATTGGAGAGATGATGCATAATTAAAAGCTAGAAATCGTTCTTTGAAAAACTGGAATACTTACTGTATGTAGAACAATAAGTTGCTGACTTTTATAGAATGTTTTTATTTAAATTATCATAAGATTCAGTCAGCCAGCATTTATGGAGGATATGAGCTCACTCAGCACCTGGCAAGGTGGCCACCGGGCGGGTGACTAACGTGAAATTATTGCATGAGGGGGTTGGGGAGGAATCTGCTGATAGCAATGGAAGGATGTGGGTGGGGCGCTGCCCTGAGGAAACTAACGGTAAGGGATGGGCAGGCATCTCTCAGCAGACTTGGGTCTGAGTTACTAATTTGACATTAGCTGGCTAGGACAACCAGTGATGCCATTCCAGCAAGTGGCTGGAAGAACTGTTTTGTGCCTGGCCCTGGGCCAAGGGCTTCCAGATGTTCTCTCCTGATATATATATTTTTTATTCTATAAAAGTATCATACATCTCTGATTCTCAATTTGGAAAATATGGCAAAGAAGACGATTAAAATCCACAATTGTACCACCCAGGAAAAAATATAATTTTTATGCCAATTATGTGAAATGTAACACAGATGATTAATGATAGCAGGCATTGTTGAGTGTTACCATGTGCCAAGGACAGGTGAGCCCTTTGTATTATCTCACAAGGGCCCGATGAGGTGGTTTCATAATCATTTAACAGATGAGGAAACTGAGGCACACAGAGATTCAGTCACCAGCCTGAGGTCACACAGCTAGTTGTTAGTAGAGCCTGATTTAATCCAGGTGGTCACACTCCAAAGCCCGTTGTCTTAGGATTCTACTGTTCTACCTCCTTGTGCACATGGTTTTAGAACCTGCTTCTCACTTTCTTTTTCTTTTTTATCACAGAAGTAGCTTATATTCTAAGCTATTTAAAGCCTATACAAAATGGTAATTTGATACACATAAACACTGTGAAAGGATTCCTTCCATAGAATGAACATAACCATCACCCCACAGACTTTCTGGTGACAACACAAGTTCTACTTTCATAGCAAATTTCAAACAATCCAGTATTAGCCTCAGACTTTATTCATCTTACAACCGTAAGTTTGTGCCCTGTTCCAGAGCCTCCCTGTCCCCCACTCCCCAGCCCTGGCCGTCACCATTCTACTCTGTTTCTGAGTTCAACTCTTTTTTTTTTTAATGCAACATATAAGTGATATCGTGTGGTAGCCTTTCCTTGTCTGGCTTATATCACTTAGCATAATGCCCTCCAAGTTTTTCCATGTTGTCCCAAATGGCAGGATTTCCTTCTTTTTGAAGGCCGAATAATATTCTTCGGGGGGGGGGGGGGGGGTGTGTGAGACATCTTCTTTATCCATTCATCTGTTGAGGGGCATCTAGGTTGTTTCCATACCTTGGCTATTGTGAATAGTGCGGTAATGAACGTGGGAGTGCAGATACTTCTTTGAGATAACGATTTTGTTTCTTTTGGATATATACCCAGAAGTGGGATTGCTGGATTTTATGGTAGTTCTGTTTTTAATTTCTTGAGAAACCTCCATAGTGTTTTCCATAGTAGCTTCAGCAATTTACGTTCCCACCAGCAAGAGTGGGAATGTATTTAAGGGTTTCCTTTGCTCCACACCCTCCCTAGTATTTATCTCTTGTCCTTCGGTAACAGATGTCCTAATAGGCATAGAGGTGTCTCCTTGAGGTTTCGATTTGTATTTCCCTGATGGTTAGTGATACTGAACACCCTTTCATGTACCTGTTAGCTGTTTATATGTCTTCTTTGGAAAAATGTGTATTCAGGTCCTTTGCCCATTTTTAAATTGGGTTATTTTATTTTATTTTGTTTGTTATTGAGTTGACTATATTTTTGTTTATTATTAAATATTCACAAATAATTTACAATATTGAGTTCACCCTACTTTTCCCATTTCTCATTTGTTAGGAATATAGGCTCTTTCAAACACTGAGATGATAATCCTTGTAAAGAAAATGTTCATATTTCATATTCTCTCTTTATTTCTGCTCCTTTCCTTAGAATTAATCCCGAGAAATGGAATGACTGCATCAAAAGATGGAATGCTATTTCAGACCTTTGATATTAGACACTGCCACACTGCTTTCCAGAAACACTAGGTCCATTCATACCAACCCCAGTAAAGCATGGCAGGGCAAGCTTGTTTTGGATTGATCACATTGCTCTTACTCTAAAAAACATTTATTTCCCTTGGGGGTAGGGTGTGCAGATTTAATCTAGGGGATCAAATAGGAAAGGTCAAAAATGACTCTAAAATTTCCTAGAGGGAAGGGAGTTCAAAACTGTTTACCAATATTTATTGAGTAAATACTGTGTACTAGGTTCTGTGCTAGGAATAGAGATTTAAAAAACCAACAACAAATAAGGGGTGGTGGTGCAAATAGCTTAAAACAACCCACTAAGTGTTAGGATAGAGCTATCTACTGGATGGGGGCAGGGAAACATTTTTTGTTCAGGGCTATCTAGTAAGTATTTTGACTTTGTGGACCCTACAGTCTCTGTAAATAATAAGTAAATAAATAAATACCATTTACTAATGATAGGCAATAAATGATTCTTCATTTTACCGTTTAGTTTTACTCTAGCTTAGACCCATTCTTTGACAGGATCCTGGGGAGGCCAGCTCATTGATCATGTCCCTGTATTTGAGGTGTCAGTCCTGTTACCAATTCCTACAAAACCTTGCACAGACCCTTGATAGCTTCTTTCAGACATTTACATTGGATGTCTCATTTTTTCAAGCTAGGTTTCTGTTGTATAGACTTGTGTTTTATTTTTAATATTAAGGATTGATAGTTTTCAAGAATTAAGTTGTGTTCTTTTGCATCGTTACCGTTTGCTTGCCTCAAAGAGGTAATTTAGAAATCCCAATGATGGTAAGCCTTAGTAACGAGTTAAAAGTAGGGCACTGCATAAACTAAGTCTATATCATTTTTGCTGTTTAAAATAAGAGGTTCTTCTATATTTGCAAGAGTAATATCCTACTAGTAATGAGAATGCAGACTGGGCACTGTGCTGGGTTAGAAGAACGCTGCATTTGGAATCAACTGCAGTCAAGTACAGGCCTTAGGTGTCATACACAGTCATCATTTGTACTTGGCCTTGGGCAAGCTCCTTAGCCCCTCAGGATCTCTCTTCAAGTAGAAAACTGGAATAAAAGTGCCTACCTCACAAGGTTGTTAAAGGGATTAAACAGTATACCATTTTTTTGAGAATTCAACAATTAAATTTGAGAATTTTAAAACAATTTAAGAACATTTATCAATTTTTTTGACACTTCCACAGTTTTGAGGATTCGACAGGGTGCTGGTCACACTTTTCTTTGAGAAGTTGCCCATTTCCGGCCAGTTTGGCTGACCAGTGTTGCTTGCGAAGGCCTGGGACAGTGAGCAGATGGTCCGGGGGACTTTACACAGTTTGCACATCAGGAACTGGCACTGTCAGCAACTCCAGTTTGGTCTGTTCAAGTGCATCTGCAGGTCTGGAAATGTCAGGCCTCTGCATCCAGGACCCTCCAAACAGGCATCTTTCCCTAGAAAGAACCAAACTCGAATGTCACCTTCCGGAAAGGCAATTTCTAAAGAAACTTGGACTCGCTTTACAGTTTGCCCAGGCTATAGGGCTGCTGCAGACTTGCTCCGATCCTGATGCCGGGGATACCTGGTGTTTGGTCTACTCTGGGCACAGCATCTCTTGACTCTGGAGGAGGTTACTAGCAGTGTCGATAAATGGATTTTAACTTAATAAGTTAGGTTGGGAAGGGTACCCTTCAATTCTTAGAACACTGATTGTCCAGACTACTCTCTCTAGGAGGAAAATGTGTGTTTCAATATCCCTTAGAGTTGGGTGGCATGTATCTCTTGCTGTGCATTTCACTCAGAAGCAGTGAGCTGTCAGGCTTGTGCAGTTTCCACCTGTTCCATTAATTGTCAGGTGGCAGCTTTTTTTAAGGCATCTGGCCACTGCCCTTGCTGGGAGCAGGGAATGCTACTGTTCCTTTATTTTCTTCAATCTACATCTAGTTAGAGAAGTAGCCAGAGTAACGACCCAGCTTTATGCTACAAAACTAATGCAGTGACAGCCAATGTGCAAAGCCACTTGCAAAAATGAGGAAGGAAGGGCCCCAAACTCATTATATGTCACTGAAGGAAGATGCTACAAAGCAAGAAAAAAACCCAAACTTCTTCATCCTGATATTTCTACTTTTGATGTATTTTTTAATCTTTCGATGTATTTCTTCCTACGTACATTCTTACGTATTGTGCTCTTCACATTAAGCTATCACAAGTGCTTTCCCCCTGTATTTCTGCACAGTCTTCAGTTCTTGTTTTGGCTCCATCAAATGATACACCATTTATTTATTAGACTACTTCTGCAATGTTGCATGGTGATTTTTACCGCATTTTAACTCTGATAACTAATACTGCAGTAAGAACCTTCAAATACAGAACTGTTTCTTCTTTTGAACCGTTTCCTTGGAATAATCTCCAGAATGGAATTGCTAGATTATAGGGTGTGAATGCATTATAAGCCTGCTTTTTATTTGTGTAGTTGGCTTTCTCATTTGCATAAAAGTGAAATCTCTTCCCTCCACCCAACACCAGCATCTCATTTGAGTTTTCTTTTTATCAAGCATTTCAGGTGTAATGTTTTATATATGGCAACATTAAAGGAAGGAATACACTGTTGTCCTTTCCATAACACAAACATCAGAACTCAAGCGAGGTCTGTGTGCCGAAACCTCTGCCCTTCTGGTTTTCTTTCTGATATGGGGTGAAGTGACCCGTATCCTACTTCTGCATTAAAGACAGTTGATGAGAAAGACAAAGCTCTTGTTCTCTGGGTGAGTGATTCATTGGTTGATTGCCTAGCGTTTTCCACTTGGGAGCAAATTCCTTCTGTGATTTCCAGAGCTTGAAGAGACATTAGTTTGCTTTTCAATTTACATGGCCATTCTGCTGAATCCAGCGCACAGCACTCTGCGATTGTAATGGCCCCAATATATAACTTCACATTTGGAATGTAAAGCGCAACCATTCTTAATAGTTTCATTTAATGGCCACTCTTTTCTTTCCCCTATGGTTTCTTGTATATTAGTATTTTTTAAAGCAGACTGCCATTTTAGTGCCACCACATTCTCTGTTGAACATACCCTCTGTAGTGAAAATCCTTTTAAAAACAACTATTGTCCCTTGGAAAGCAAGCCACTCAGGATGAGAAAACATTGATCTCTGGGGGTGGGGGATGACCCAGGAGAGCCCCTGACTGGAATGTTCCTTTTTCTCTTTTAACCCTCTAAGACAAGTAAGAGTGGTGTGTAAGAAAATGTATGAGCAGGTGATCTGAGCCCCAGGGACAGGAGCTGTGTAGAGCAGCGGGATTAGGTAGCTGAGGGATGGCCGTTTTTAAGGTCTGTGGCAGACCATTACCACTGTATATTTCTTTTACTTAAATGACTAGATTTTGAATTAAAGAAAAACTTGTTTGTCTTTTTTAAAAAAAAGCCTTATGAAGTTTTAGGTCACTCCCAATTTCTTTTCTTCCTTACACCCTTTCAGCTAATACCAGGACTCGTGGCCTCACCAACTCTCCCCTTCAGTTCTGCCTTCTGAGACCAGCCAAGGAAGAGTTCCTGCTCTCAGCAACTGGGGGGTGGCATCCCTGATTCCGTTACCAGGGAAACCAGTTTCAGATGGGTGCAAAGAAGGTAAAAGGTTCAAACATCTTATTTGAAATAATGAAATAAGAAGGCAACCCATAACTCCCTTCTCCCCTCACCTATCTAATGTCAATTTCCATGGAAACAGGATCCGAAAGGCCGCTGACAGCCAGCAACTGACAGTAAACTCGACAGTCTCTCCAGGTGGCAGGCATCCTTTTGATATCTGCAAATGCCAATTTGTACAATCCTGTGACATATCATCGGGCTGGAAAGACTCTCTTATTTGAAGAGTGAATAAAATAGAATCTACCCAGCCAAGATGTCTGTCTTTCTACGTTTTATCAAATAATCATTCAGGTCCACTTTGTTCTTATTGCTTTCTATGATACACACTTTGTCAGTATGCAAACCCCCTTGTCTGTTGTGTTTGTCTTTCTAATTTCTGGGCTGATACTTGGCACATGATAAACATCTCTTCTGGGCTCTAATTTATTATATTTTCACACTCAGAATATGCAGATTTTCAGAACCTTTAATATATAGAGTATAAATGTTAGTGTTGTTTATAATCTCTGCAGTAGTGTCTAAATAGTTGTCATATTGTCTACTAATTTATATCCATTTTAGATGTTTTGCCTTCTAGAAGACATGGATTCTCAGGATGAAATAGTTGGAAATTCTTAACATTCACAACTAAATAATTGAAAGCTCTAGGTAGTCCCTAGCATCTGCAGAGTGAATCCCCCACAGGTAAGGGAGATACTGTTAAAAATGCCTCATCACGGCCATCATTCAATTGAACATTTCAACACAGGGTGAACGTGGAAACATTAGTAGCAGAAGGGACTATAAAAAGGAGTAGAGTGCTTTAAAGGGATGTCACCCCTCGCTGTTGCTGTATAGAGATGCTAGATTACTCATTTTATGAATTTTTGCCTTTCTAGCCGACTTTTGTTAAAATTAAAATATAATTCAGCATGCCATCTATTCTGAGATCCTCTGTTAACATTAGACTTACATTATTTGTATTAAATGGACTAGACATTTACTATTTAAGCGTTAAACCTGAATCGATTACTTGCACATAGTAAATACCAACTGCTGCCTATTAATGGTGGTAAAAATACGTAAAGTCTTAAATTTTTCAGCACAAACCCAGCTCTCTGATAAGACACATGGGCCGAACGATACCCAGGCAGGCTGAGCTCGCCGAGCGCACGCTGCCTGTCGGCCAAGCTCGTCTCAGCGCCCGCAGCCGGGCCGCCGCCCCGGGAGCCACGGCTTCGTGTTTTCCAGGTGTGATGTGAGCCAGAGCTGGTTTGTTGAATGACTCAGCGAGAGCAGTGCTGAAGCCCTGGCCGGTCCGCTCAGTGGTTAGAGCACCGGCCCTGGACTGGAGTGTCCCCGATTTGATTCTGGCCAAGGGCACTACCTTGGGGGCGGGCTCCGTCCCGGGCCCTGGTCGGGCACATGGGGAGGCAGCCAGTCCATGCCTCTCTCACATCGATGTCTCTCTCTCTCCCCCCCTTCCACTCTCGCTGAAAAGCAATTTTATCCTGGGGTGAAGATTAAAGAAAGGATTTCCATACTGGCCTTTCCCCGCTCATGGGGGCAGAGGAGCGTGAAGAAACATCCCCAGTTACACGATACATCAGAAGCTAGCAAAGCATCGCACCTACCGCGCTCTCCTCTCTCTTCCATCTGCCCCACATTGACTGGAACGGGCGGGGCTGACATGCCACCAGGGCTTCCCGAAAACCATACACATATGATTTCTTTTTTTTTTTTAGGATATAAAAAAATATATATGTCTTTACTGATTTCAGAGAGAGGAAGGGAGAGGGAGGGAGAGAAACATCAATGATGAGAGTCATTGACCGGCTGCCTCCTGCACGCCCCCCACTGGGGATCGAGCCCACAACCCGGGCATGTGCCCTGACCAGGAATCAAACCCCTATCGCCTGGATCCTAGATCGATGCTCAACTGCTGAGCCACACCCGGCTGGGCACATATGATTTCTTTCAGTTAAGTTGGGAGATAGAGAAATGTGCATAAATGAGACTTTGATTGGATTTGAACAGAAATTTCATGGCAGGAAGTGTGTGGTTCTTTCTGTTGACGACTGACAGCTGTTGAAAAGCAGGTGACTAAACGGCTGGCCTTGCGTAATTGTGAGACCTTTTGGAATAGCTTCCAGGCACAGTCACAAAAGTATGAGTGACTATCCTGCCGGAATGGGAGTATTTTCCTCCCAGCCTTTCCTTAGACTATTTCACAAGATTTTCCAGTCCTCATTGTCTGTTTTCTGAGTCACTGTCTTATGGCTGTTTCAATTTTAGGAATTGCAATTCTGTAATTTGCCAGTAATTGAAATATTCTAAATCATTTGGATCAACACTTCAATGATTCTGGAATGTGAGGGAAATCTTCACAGAAATAAATGCCAATCAAATAAAACTACAGTTGATAAAAACGTTAGAGCAAACCCTAGAGTCAGTGCTGAATTACACTTTATTTTTTGAACTTTAAATGAAAATAACCACACTGACATGTAGCCATGTGTAAGCAATACTGCCTGGTACACTTTTTATTGGATCATAATGTTATTGTAATCATCAGTAGAATCCCAGAGCAAATGCGTGTCTTCATTGCACTCCACAAACAAGGCAAAGGAAACCAGCTTTTTCCACCCGGAATAGAAAATCTTTTTTCCATCCAGGACTCAGTGGAAGCATTTGCTATCTAAAAGCGCTAGACTTGACTTTTTGAAATGCAACCTTTGAAATGTTAGAGGTGAAAATAAAGATAAGGGCAGGCCCTAAATACCAAATTTGTTCAGTCTGACAAAACAGACAATTATGTGCTTTCAAAATAGGTGAAAGGTAAAAGGATACATCAGTTGTATAACAAGCTATTACTTCATTTAACAAACATTTACTATGTGCAGGTAACTCGGGTAGGTGCTGTTTGAGAGATATAACAGTAATTACTATGGTTAACATTTATTTAGCACTTATTATATGTCAGGCACTTTACTAAGTGCTCTTTCTTTCTTCTTTCTTTCTTTCTTTCTTTCTTTCTTTCTTTCTTTCTTTCTTTCTTTCTTTCTTTCTTTCTTTCTTTCTTTCTTTCTTTCCCTCTTTCTTCTTTTTAAATAAGAAAACATTTATTTGGTAAATCTAAAAATAATAATAAGGCCTAGTTTCTGTCCTGAAGGACCTGAGTCCAGGGCCAGGACTAGGGCAAGTTGAGGAAGCACTACTTTTGATATCAAAAGTTTAACATGATGACAAAAAACTCAGTAATCAAGAAAAATAACGTTTTACTGTCAGATTTAATATATTGAAATAATGCAAAAATCTGTGAAGATGTGGAGCAACAGAAACTCATTCATCGCAGTTGGAAATGCAAAAATAGCACAGCTACCTCGAAAGACAGTTAGGCAGCTTCTTACAAAACTAAATGTACTCTTACCATATAATCCAGCAAACATGTTCCTTGGTATCTACACAAAGGAGTCAAAAACTTATACCCACATAAAAACCTGTGCAAGGATGTTTATAGCTTTATTCATAGTTATGAAATTGGAAGCAACCAAGATGTCTGGTAGGTGAGTGCATATGATGGTTAATTTCTGTGTCTACTTGACTGGGGACCAGGGTGCCCAGATATTTAATTAAGCATCGTTCTGGGTGTGTCTTCAAGGGTATTTCTGGGCATTTGAGTAGGTAGACTGAGTAAATCGGATCCTCTTCCCCCATTGAGGTGGGTCTCATTCAATCATCGAGGCCTGAACAGAACAAAAAAGCTGAGAAAGAGAGAATTCACTCTTGCGGCCTGTTTTCCAGCTGGGACAGTCATCTGCTGCCCTCTGACTCAGATTTGGACGGAAACTATACCATCAGATCTCCTGGGTCTCCAGCTTGCTGACTACAGAGCCAATTCTTTATAATAAATTTCCCTCTCTCTCTGTATATATATACAGTGTAATATATTGAGTAATACTGTGTAATATATACACAGGGGTTGACAAAAGTAGGTTTACAGTTGTTTGTATGGAAAATAATACAATAATTAATAAATAATAATACAAGAATAAGCTCTGTGTTTTGTGTACTCACAACTGTAAGCCTACTTTTACCCATCCAGTATATGTATTACATTACCTATCTGTCTGTCTATCTATCTATTTAATCTATTGGGGGTTTTTCCCCTCAGAGAACCCATATTAATACAGTGGATAAATAAGCTGTGATATATCAAGACAAAGAAATTTTATTCAGCACTAAAAGAAATGAACTTTCAAGCCATGAAAAGTCATGGGGGAATCTTAAGTGCGTATTACTGAGTAAAAGAAGCCAATCTGAAAAGGCTACATACTGTATGGTTTCAGCCATATAACACATGAACCAGGTAGGGGTTATTGTTAAATCTGCTTTTAAATACTAGTAAGCCTATTTTATTATTTTAGATTGTAAAGAAATGTGAATATGCATACATATATATGAATTATAATATTGTTTTCTCCCCATGCCTCCAGCATCTTTCACACACGGCCACATGTCCCATTCGGTTCACAAAGTGCCTCAAGGGATAGCAGGGACAGTGGAGGGGTTGACAGTGTTGTCCTAATAGCAAACTGTCATGTGTAGCTGATTCTGTGTACAGGTGAAATCCATTTCTGTACTAAAACTTTCCAGCAGTGGAGTTGGAAGTTGAAAGTAATACTAATGGTGCAAACATAAGCAACCCAAAATGTCAATGCAGACACTTTCTTTGTGGAATATTGGGAGCTCTTTATCAGCCAAATTATTAGGTTAAAAAAAAGAGGTTTTCTTTAGATCTAACAAGAAGTTTGTCCAGAGGAAAAATTAAAAATTTTTTAAATCAAGAAGACTTTGAAAACAGAGGTTAAGGATGCACTTCAACCTAATGTGTTGGATTCTTTTGTTAAATGATCAGAGGTAAGTGAGATTTCTTCATTTCCTCCACCTCACTACCAGACAGGAGAGTAGAGCACCATTGTAATGGCCCCTGTGGATTGTTCCTCCCTGTGGCCACACCTCTTTGCAATATGAGGTTACTGCTAGTCTCATCAAGAGTCAGGGTGTATTTCTCTGTCCCCTTGAATTTGAGCTCGCCTTGTGACTCCCTTTGACCAACAGCACATGGAGGAAGTGACTTTAGCTAGTTTCTCTGGAGGCCCTTTAGCTTCCACTCTCACTCTCTCAGAAGCCTGAGATCATTTGTGGGAAGAAGCCTAGTCTAGTCTCCTGCAGATGAGCGCTCACGTGGAGGACAATGGGGGCTGAGAGCCAGCAGCACCAGCCGCACATGTGATTGAAGACAGCCCCAGTCAAACCATCAGATGACCGTACCCGCACAAGGCCAGCAGATCAATGATCAGACTTCCAACAAACGGAATTGTGAAAATTAACAAATCATTGCTTCACAGGTAATTGACACAGGTGGTTTGTTAAAAATGTTATCTGGTCTCAGAACGAACTAACTTCTGTAAGAAAACATCATCCAGCCTTTCCTCTAGGCTTGGTGCAGCCCCTGTTCTCTGTCCTCGTGAGCATTCTGAACAGCACCCTGAGTGAAAGGATCAGCAAGCCTTCTAGTTGGACCAGGCAGTAGGTTCATTCAGGACCATACGAAGTTCTGGAGCTGGGCATGCTCTGAAGTTGGGCTGCAGGGCTCCCAGGGTGCTCATTACTGTGTTCCTGCAGGATGATGGCACATGCATAACCATACAGCTTGAAAACACTTATTTTCCCAATGAAAAACATAAACCTAGCATTCCTATGCTAATTAAGGAACACTTGATGTTAATTTAGATAATGGCATTTGAAGCATTTGCAGAATCTGGAGTATGAACTCTAGATTAGGGTTCTTTACTTCCTAATTTACTGCCCCCAGAGTAGGGATGCCTGACTAGACATGTTCTGCTCCCGCAGGCCCAGGACATGAATCATTCTTATCGGATTCATCCTCGCTGTAGACACTCCCTGCCCGTTAGTCACTTAGGAGCCATCTGGGCTATCAGATCGACTGTATCTCAGTGCTTATGTTCAAGTCACCCTTATTTTACTTAATGGCCCCAAAGTGCAAGAGCAGTGATGCTGGCAATTTGGATCTGCCGAAGAGAAGCCATAAAGTCTTCCTTTCAGAGAAAAGGTGAAAGTTATTGACTTCATAATGAAAGAAAAAAATTGTGTGCTGAAATTGCTAAGATATACGGTAAGAATGAATCTTCTATCTATAAAATTGTGAAGAAAGAAAAACAAATTTGTGCTAGTTTAGATCTTCCTTCTGACAGTGCCTACGCCATTCACTTCACTTCATCCATCACGCAGGCATCTTATCATCTCACATCATCACACGAAGGAGGGTGGGTACAGTAGAGTGGGATACTAGAGAGAGAGTCCACATTCACATAGCTTTAATTCAGTATATTATAATTCTATATTACTATTAGTTATTGCTGTCAGTGTCTTATTGTGCCTAATTTATCAAACTTTCTCATATGTATGTATACATAGGGAAAAAACAGTATATATAGAGGGTTGGTATTATCCGCACTTTCAGGCATCCACTGGGAGTCTTGAGATGTATCCCTGCAGATAAGGGAGCAGGGTTGTTCGTATGGAAAACAATACAATAATGAATAAGTAATAATAAGAGAATAAACTATGCATTTCAAGTACTCACAACTGTAAACCTACTTTTGCCCCACCTTGTATAACACTGTCCTATGCAAGGCTACTGAGCTGAAAGAGGAGAGGAACTTCCCAGTGGAGCAGGCAGGACTGAGTGGAGATAGGGGGATGCTCCGGGGCATCCAGGAGGAATCAAGAAAAAAACAAGAAGTCCTTGTCTGACTTTTGACTCCCACTCAGTGTTTTTAACTCACTATTTCTCCACCTTCAGGTCAGGGAACATACAGAGAAGGAAAATACTCATAAGATACAATGGGGGCGGAACACTGAGGCTGAGGGTGCTGACTATCCCAAACCCTCAGGGCAACAGTGGGAAGTTCTGGCTACTTGTTTAAAACACACACAAAGCCTTCCATTATGTCCCATGTATGTAATTAAAGTAAATAAAAGTTGACTATTTCAATAATCTATAGGAAAATTTTCACTACCCTTTGATATCACTGGAGGTTATGTACCGTGGGCAGAGCACAGCAGGGGCTGTGAGTCTCTGCACCTGGTCACTTTCAGTCACAAAACTCAGTAGACAACTAAATCAATTGGAGTTTAAAATTGTATATTGTAGGAAAAAAAATCACTTTATTACTTTCATAAACTCTACAAATTAGACATTAAAGTCTAAATATCTACTCCTGGGTTAAATGAGAAGAGCTAATAAAAGAGCTATAATTTCCAATTAAATCAAGAACAGAAATGTTCCAAGTTGCCAAACTAGCTTTCCAGAATTAGTTGGGTCTAAATAAAACTCAGTCCCAAGGGTAAAGATGGGAACTACATATACTGAGTGATTGCCATCTATGTTCCAGAGACCTGTATCTTACCTCATTCCTTTCAGCATACTTCAGTCCATGTAGGCTGTCCTATCTCTCATCTTAAAAATCAAAGCCAAACATCAGAACAAAAAATTTCCTTAGCTCCGTGCCCCGGAGGTACTACTCCATTTGTCTTCCCCTTATCACATCAGTTCTTTTCAGAATAATTTCATTCTGTAGCCTCCATGTCTTCACCCCCTGCCTCCATCCAACACACTCATCAGGCTTTCAGTCCCATCCACGCCACAGAAACTGCTCTTGACAAGGTCTTTGGTGCTCTCCTTGCCAGGTCCACTGGACAATTCTTTATGTTTTTCTTGTTTGAACTCTCACCAGCTTTTAAAATAATTGACTACTTTGTCCTTCCAGAAACAGTCTCTTTCCTTGGAGACGCCAGACTCTGCCAAGTTGCCCCCTGCCTCTCTGGAGGCTGGCCTTTCCTATGACACTCCCTATTTCTTTGTAACCCTCCATCCACCCTTGCCTTCCTTCTGTCTCTGAAACATGCCAAATTTGTTCAAGTTTGTCCAGTGCCTTTGCACAAACTGTTCCTTCTGCCTGGTTTCCACATAGAGGTTCCTTCTCTTCATTCAGCTCAAATATCATTACCTTAGAGTCCCTGACATCATTATCTAAAGTCACCACCCCTCCACCTTGTCCCCTTGTTACTGCTTTGTTTTTTTATGCTTGTATTTCTATCTTAAATCCTTATTTGTGAACTTGTTCACTATTTTTCTTCCTCCTCAAGACAATGAACTCCTTGAAAGCAAACTCAATATCTGAGACAACCTGAAGATACACATTGTGATAGCCAAGCTCCAACATGGCCTCCAGTTACCCTTGCCTCCTGGCATTTAGGCCCTTTCTACACTGAACCCAGGCTAACCTTTGTGACCAATAGAATACTACAAAAAAAAAAAAAAATGACAGCATGGGCTTTTGCCTTGTTTGCTTAAATTGCTTTCTTTTGGAGAAGCCAGCTGCCATGTTGTGAGGTCACTCAAGTAGCCCTGCGGAGAGTAACTGAGGCCTCATCTAACAACCATTTCCAATTTGCCAGCCATGTGAATGAGCCAGCAGATCCTTCAGGCCCAGTGAAGCCTTTGGTTGACTTTTGCCTGCCAATATCTGACTGCAACCTCATCAAAGACCCCCAAGCAAAGCCAGAACTGCCCAGCCAAGATGAACTCACATTCCTGAACCACAGAAACCATATCACTAAGGTTTTTTTTGGTGGTTTGTTATGCAGCATTAGATAATTAATGCAAATACCTATACAGATTTTATTCATTTGAAAATGATGCTCAAACTGGTAACTGAATTCCTGCCCTTCACTTAAATGTATTTGGCTTCACTATGAATCACATGGTATCATCAACCTATTGACAAATGTTTATTGATTACATGCTCTATGGACAACCCTGCTAAGCTAGAGACACAGAGACGAACACGTTATGGCCCAGGCTCTTAAGTAGCTCCTGATAGAGTTTAAAAGCCAAGACAATCACTCTTGATAGACTTTAGGAGACAAATAGGAGCATATGAAAAGTTAACATCAACTAGAAATGAAGGAATGATGACTTTAGAGGGAGGCAAGGGATCTTAAAGTTTTCTTACCATGAGAAGTTTTCCTGGTAGAGGTGGTCATGGACCTACATGAAAAAGCATGGTTTAGATCTAGAATATTTATGTTTCTCAAACTTTAGAGTGCATCCAAATCACTAAGAGAGCTTGTTAAAACTCAGATTTCTAGACCCTATCCCCAGAGTTTCTGCTTCAATCTGTCTGCGGTGGGGGTCCAAGAATTTGCATTTCTAACAAGCTCCCAGATGCTGCTGATGCTGCTGGTCCAGGGACCACACACTTTGCTGCCTGCTGCTCCAAGTGTAATCCACATGCCAGCAACATTGGTATCTCCTGGGAGCTTGTTCAAAACGTAGATTCTTGAGCCCCGCCCAGTACCTACTGAATCAGAATCATGTTAACAAGATCCCCAGGTAACTCATGTGCACATTAAAGTTTGAGAAGCTCTGCTGCAGGGGAAGACAGGCTATGCTCTCTTCAGCAAGCTGGCAAGCGCTGGATTGGCTGAGCACATCTGAGTCAGGCATGGCCTGTGCATATGAGAGGGTTCTTTCTATGGCCAGCCCATTTGGTCTCATTGATTTTTCTCAGGCAGATAATTTTTTTCGCTCATTGATTTTTGCTGCAGCTTGAGTCTTCCTCATCAGTTCTCTGCGGGTTAATTTCAATTCATTTTGATTCATTTCCTCACCAGCTTGGCATTTGTCCCCTGGCACCAGGCAGTGCAGCTAACTGTGCTTGCCTGCAAGTGACCAGATACGGCACAACCATGCAAAACTGCAAAAGGTCAAGAGGATGCTGCCCTGGGTAAAAGCAGAGAGGCCTGGGTGTCTTCTGGAAAGCCACGGGACTTGAGCCAGGGCCAGGCTTGGGGCCAGAGAAGTGTCTGTGCTGTTTGCTGAGAAGCAGGTGACAAAATGAGCATGTCTGTGGCAATGCTTTGAACACAACTGAAAAATTTTATGCAAACTCCAGGAGGAATGGGCGGTTTCCCCTGGTGATTACAAGATTGATGTGGTGACATCAGCTGCTCTAATGTTCAGCCCAAAGAATCTCATCTCGCGTCTTCTGTTGCTCTCACAGAGGCCACGCCATCCCTGTAACAGAGGGGCCATTGTGTCTGCGTGGTCATTTTAAGACTCAGGAAAAGAAAACCTTGGTCCTCGAATCTCCGGATCCCAAATTTTCCTTCTTTCCTTTCTTCTCTTTTTTTGTGGGTTTTCATATTTTATACCATCGACTGAATCACATATGAGCTACGTTCTTCTAGGAGTAGCAAGCTCCCTTTTTTAAAAGGTTTTTTTTCTTTTTTTCTTTGTGGTGTTGATGGCTTCACAGATATATACTTATCTCTAAACTCATCAAGTTGTACGTTAAAAATATTCAGCTTTTTGTAAGACAATAATACCTTAATAAAAGTGGTTTTAAAAATAAATAAATAAATAAATAAATAAATAAAAAGGCATTTTTAACTTTTCATTCAAATGCCATGTAGCAAACACTCCTTGTCTTTGGGCAAAGATGAAGAAGACAATCCCTTTCCTTAAGGAGGAAGACACACTTACTTTTAAACACTGCGAAATAGTCTGATAGGTATCGTATAAATACTGCTGAACTTACAGAATCATTCAGTTCCCTTAAGCAAAGGTTCCCAGACTTTCTCTGCTCATGGCACCCAGGTCAAATGAAATATTGAGCATTTGTGCTTACTAAATAGTTAGGTCCAAACAAGTTAATAATTTAATTTGTGTCCTATAAACTTAGTAGCCATTTAAACAAATACACATACATTGAAAGAAAAAACAAAACTTTTTTTGAATGATCACACTAACTCATGGACGTGTCACCAGCTGGGAACTTCACAGCTTTTCCATATTTGGAAAGACGTCCAACAGCACCACCCCTCACCTCCTGCTCCGTATTGGTTTTTAGGAGCCAATGCCAAAACTGTAAGTTATCTCAAGCTAGTAGTTTGTACAGGTCTGGCAGCCTTTGAGTGCCTCTGTGTTGCCTTGAAAATGTAAAATATTTCATGGTGTCCATTGTGAATTTGCTGGGGTGCCCCAGGGAGCCATGGCCATGAAGTTTCATGTAAATGTTGAAGAAATATGCAACTCAAAAATTCCTGGCGCTCCATATTGCCCACTCTTCTCATGGACTCAAATTTAGGGAAGCACATTCTAATGACCAAAAATAGGTTAAAAATGGAGGCTTTTTTCTGATGGTTTTGTTGAGATGCATCATCCAGTTTAATTCAAATTTTTACACATTTCAAAGTCTCTACTTTTTCAGAGTAAATAATTTTATTGGTTCAGAACTTTGTTGTCATAGATTTATTGTGATATAGATACAGTACAAAGAACATATCAAGGGTTAGCTGCTGGATTTTTGCACAGATGAACACCTGACATTTGGGCTGGATAATCCTTTGGCGTGGGAGCTGTCCTGTGCAGTGTGGGATGTTTAGCAGCACCCCTGGCCTCTGCTCTCTAGGTGTCTGTAGCATGCTCGCCCAAGTCATGACAACCAAGAGTGTCTTCACAGACATTGCCCTATTCAGAGCACTGGTCTGTACACCCATGTATCCACTGCCCTGGGCTTGCCAGAGTCAGATAAACAACAAATACATTTTTTTAATTCCTTTGCCTTGTATTTTACCTGGCAAGCTACACCACCCATATCAAGATACATGTATGGAATGTTTCCGGGACCTCAGACAGTTCCTTTAGGCCCCTTCTCAGTCGGTACAGTCATGCGACGCGTAACAACGTTTTGGCCAAGGAGGGACCACTTACACCATGGTGGTCCTGTAAGTTTATAATGGAGCTGAAAAACACTTGTCACCTAGTAGCCATCCTAATGTCATAGCTCACTCAACATGTTACTCCCATGTTTGTAAACAAAATGGTGTAAACAAACCTGTGCTACCAGTCATATGAAGTACAGCACATACAATTATGTATGGTACATAACTGGCTAACGATAATAAATGACTATGTCACTGGCTTATGTATTAACTATACTACACTTTTTATTATTATTTTAGTGTACTCTTTCTTGCTCTAAATTCGTATGCCGTGTTACCCTGCAGCAGCCCCCTGCATCTCATGTTTACCTCGCCCCTTGACTGCATCATTTTCTCTTGTGCTTGACTTAATCTCAAGCTGCTTTGTCCTGTGACATGCTGAGCAGGCTTGCGGCCTCGGAGCAATAGGCCGCACCACCTAGCCTGGGTGTATGACGGGCCACCCATCCAGGTTTGCGTAAGCGCACTCTGCGATGTTAGCGCAACGTCACAACCACCCAAGGACCATTTCTCAGAACGTTTCCCCATTTCACTTTATTTTATGTTTTATTTTATTTTATTTTCCCATCACCATTTATCCCCCCGTACCTTCCTCCACCTCCACCCACCCGGCTCCCGTTATTCAGTGGCATGAGTAGCCTCGCACCCCACAGCAGCACCACTGACGCTAACCTTTCTCATCCTGTGAGCCCCACAGCAGCACTTCAACGAGCCTTCCCTGTTGCGGAATTTCTCTCCCCTGAAGGCTCTCAAAGCCTCTCGCTTGTCCAACCTGTGAATCTCCTAGACACAGCCCAGGCCCCTTTCCAGCCCTCTTTCTGCCCTGCTCACCCCCCCAGGCCAGGCCAGGAGAGGAAACAAGGCTCTGAGAAGGACCCGCATGCAGGCAGCTCCTGCACCCCCGTTGCCTCTCACGGGGAACCTGCTGCCTGTCTTCTGGAATCTGCATCCCCACAAAACCGAAAACCAGGCTGACAAATAGAGACTTCTTTGTAGGAAGAGGGCTTTGGCGGGCACATTTGGGCGATGTGGAGGACAAGTGATCCTTGCCAGATCTTTGTCGCCGCCAGTGCTGGAAACTTGGCAACTTCTGCCCAACTCAGCCCCGTTGGGCCCTTCCCCTTGCAGGTAACTCTGGATGAAACTTGATGTCCCTCTTTGCGGGAACAGAGCAAGCTACAGGCTCCTGTTTGTGTTGGCTACTTTCTCCCACACACTCATGTTTTGACTTTTGTTTCCGCACTGGATTATTTTCCTTTTCTGTACTTAATACAAAAGTGTCACACCAGTCACATTTTGTAGCTGATTAATGGACAAATTTGGATACATTTGAACTTGTAGTAATCAAGTGAAAAGTTGCTGAGAGTCATTGTCATGACCTAGGTAAGATTTTGACACCAAGAAGGGAGCCACGACCTTTGCTGGGTGGTTGTGAGTCAGGAAGTTTTCCAGAGAAGGTGGTGTTTGAACTGAGATTGTGAACACAGATTTTACTAAACATCTGTGACAAAGGAAGTGTGTTTGAAGTGAGTTAAGAAAGTTTAGAGGAAAGGTAAAAATTTCAGTATCATTCTGTGACAAGAAAAGAGAGGAGCAATGTTTAAGTCCTGGGGCAATAGTGGTGGGTATCTGGGCAGGGTGGGAAAGCAGATGGGGTGAGAGAGGGGACCTCAATATTTTCTGTGGGTCACAGATCACCCAAATGCTCTGTGAAGCTGGACTAGAGGGAAAGGTCAGTTGGAGGACTTATCATTTAAGTCAAAGGAGCTAGTCATTCAATACCTCTTAGTATGAATTTGTATAGACCCATTGTTTCCCTCCAGAGCTCTAGTTGACATTAGTAGGAAGGAGATGGGAGTTTTACTGAGGTGGTGAGAAGACAGCAGGCCATTTTGAGGCAGTGGATACAGCCAGGGAGCTCAGGTTTGGTGGAGGGGTGTGCCTCAGTGCACAGGGGCCACCTCTGGCAGCTTTCAGCCACTGAACCCATGAAGTTGGTGCAGGGAGGCATGGGTAGGATTTAAAAAAAATTGTGCAAGGAACAAAGATGACTCATGTCATGAGTCAGCCTAGGGTTGGCATCAGCTACATCGATGGGTATGCCAATATGGGATTGTGGAACACTCTCAGAATCAGGAGTTTGAAAGGTGTGACATCTTGTGAACATTTGTTCTTGTATTTATGAATGTGTCTAGGAACGAGTCTGAGAGTAAGAGAACAAATAGTTTGGTTGTTAACTAATCAAACTAATCAAGCATTCTATTGCGTCAGTCCCTGTGGTGCCGCGTTTGATCAGTTTAGTAGAAGCAAGAGACTGTAGTTTACAATCGCAAAGCCCAAAGCTGCTGTCCCAGAAAGGCCTGCGTTCCCAGTGGGGGAAAGCTGAGCTAGCAGGCTGGAGAGGTCACAAGGGAAGTTCACCCACAGCATGGAAAACTGAAAAACGACTTGTTACATCCCTTGTCATGGGTCTAATTTGTTTAAAATCAAATCCATCTGTTCATTTCACACTCTTTGTTCCACTTCCTTGCTGCAATCCACAGTGGATTACTCTATGACTTTACAAACTGGCTGCACTTAGAATAAGCTAATAACTTATTTTGTGGTTAACTGCTTCAAGAGATTCTGGAACACAACCAACATTCATTCTCTATCTATCTACCTACCTACCTATCTATATCTCAAAAACAAACTTCTTAGTGAGGCACGTTGATGGGTAAGTCCTTTAAATTTCCTTCACAAACACTGTTTTCAGGCCCTGAAGTGACACGGAGGGGAAAGGTTTCTGTCACCCCACGAGGGCTTCTTCTCTCTCCCCAAGTTCTCATTTGCCTCCCATGCGCCACGCATCACAAAAGACTTCCTGGCTCAGTTGATTCCGTTTATGATCTTCAAATCTTAATTTCAAATGAAGCTTGCTCCTTTTCAGGAAAGAATTATCTTCTGTGCAATAAACCAGAGTCCCCCGGGGCATTCATTTGAGATGCATCAATTCCCTTAAGGTCTCCTAGCCCATTAAAATATGTACAGTATTTCTGGTTAACTAATGGATCATTGGAAAAATGGGATTGCATGCAAGATATAATTCAAAGAAATGCTCTTGGGGTTGCTGGCCAATCCATTCATAGGAACATTTGCTGATTGGGAAAATATTTTATTTTTATTTATTTTTTTTGGCTTAATCCTTTGCCAGACCACACAAACTAGTGAGGGTCGTTATTTTTGTTTTCTTGGACCTAATTCTGAAGACAGAGCAGCAATGAAATTTGTGATTTTTGTCACTGCTCCTGATTAAGAAATGACTGGCTGGCATTTACTCTCAGTTGGATCTGTACACTCTGTGATTATTACCATTTTTTTCCCTTGTTGAGTGCTGGTTATTGCTAGACGTTGTCTTGCATTCATGCCTGTCTTCTGAAGGGCCAAACATTTTGGAAATATAATATTTATGAAACTGGATATTAAAATGGCAAGTGGTTTAAAGCTGAGGAATGGGTGTTGAAAGATCCTAGCTCTCGCACTCGCAGTAATTTTACATTTTTCATTACTGAGGTAATTAAAAAATTCCTTAGGGCTGAATTATAGTAAAATTTTATGTATCCTTCTACTAAGCATAAACTAATTTTCTTTCCCACTGGACAGTGTTAATTTAAGTAGGAAACATATTTAATTCTATCTCATTTATTCATATTATGAAAAATTGCAAGCCTTACTAATTTTATTCAACATCATTTATTTCTAAATATTCTTAGGTTTAGTAACTGAGATGCATTTAGTATTAAAGGTTAAGCAGAAATGCGAGATGGAATTTATTGTCTCACCAGTGACCTTTCCTAGTTCATTCCTAATTCCTGGGTGCCCCCAGAAAAGTCACAGGGTCTGAACCCTTTGTATCTAAGTTCACAAATGTCATAAAAATTTGTCGATACATTTTTTTTAGTTTTGACATTGAAGAATATATGAAATGCTGTGTGATATTGGACAAATCCTTAACTACTCTTTATCTATGCAAGAAATTTAATGAGCCACATTCTCTCCCTTACCCAATTCTTGAAGTAGCAGGTGAAGCGCTCAGTGAAGCCCTTGGAGTCTTCCAGGCCACAGGGTACCATTTTGCATCGTATGGTCCCAGTGGCATTAACTTTAGGGTTCTCCTTTCTGACACACATGGGAAGAGAGGAGTGAATGTAGCATGCAAGAAGTGGTACAGATCTGATTAAAAACCATTATGTCTGGAAATGACAAGAAGGAGCTGAGGGCATGGGGTCAGGGAGCAGTCATGCACTATAATGGCTCACCCGTTTGGAAGCTATGGCCGAGAGAAATGCAGTGACACAGAAAGGGAAGAGTGAGGACGGGAGGGAACACCATGCCCGTGCTTGAGCTGAATCCATGTGGAACCTCAAAACCTGGGAGGGGCTTTGCCCTTCATCGGTCAGGGGTGGCTTGGGCAGGGGGAAGACCCACTGCTAACGGGGGAGAAGGCAGAGGAGGGGAGGAAGAGCCACCATTTCTTTCTTTCTTTTCTTTTTTTTTATATATATCTTTATTGATTTCAGAGAGAGGAAAGGAGAGGGAGGGAGAGAGATAGAAACATCAATGATGAGAAAGTCATTGATCGAGCCCACAACCTGGGCATGTGCCCTGACCGGGAATCGAACCCTGATCTCCTGGATCCTAGGTCAACGCTCAACCGCTGAGCCACGCCCGGCCGGGTGCCACCATTTCTTATAAGCCTTCGCTGTGTAGGGCCCCCTGCCAGTGCTGACCGTAATGGGGTGAGGTTCACAAGCATTGCCTCCTGTGACCCTCACAGCCACCTGCGCCGTAACAGGTAGGGAAACAAAAAGTCCTGATTCAGTCACTTGGCTCAGGTCCCATAGCTCCTAAGATTTAAAGTGCAGCTTTGACTTGAGGGCTCCTTCCCATGCTTTTCCCACGGTGTGCCATGGCTGTCCTTAGAGATTCCTTATGGGTATACATTTCGTGTCCACTCCACTCCTCTCACCCTATGTCTATGTCAGGGGTTTCCAAAATGAAGCTCTGCGGGGGAGTCATGCAGAGGCCCAGGCCTTTGCCCAGACTCACTTAATGGGAATCTGCTTGGGTGAGGCACATGGATGATGACTGGTGTATATCAGAGGGTATTTGCATTTTAATTAAGGAGCTCTTCTTTCTATTAAATCCAGTCAATTAATGTACATGGAGGATTACTATGGGCCTACCTCTGGACACCTTAAGACTCAAAACACACTCTGTCTTTTTTTTAATATATATTTTTATTGACTTCTAGAGAGAGGAGAAGGGAGAGGGAGGGAAAGAAACATTAATGAGAGAGAAACATCGATCAGCTGCCTCCGGCATGCCTCCTACTGGGCAACGAGCCCACAGCCTGGTCATATGCCCTGACCAAGAATTGAACTGGCAACCCTTTGGTGCACAGGACAATGTCCAACCATCTGAGCCACACCGGCTGGGGCACATTCTGTCTTTAAGGCTCATGGTCATCTAAATAGGCCTTCAGGGTAGAAACAAATACAGATGATGAAATTTCAGATTTCACATTCAGCAAGTGGAGGGGATCAGTTAGAGCAGACACCTTGCTACAATCCTTCGCATTTCTACTGCTTGGGTGAACCTGCCCTCAAAACCAGCAAGCCAGGGTGTTCCTCTCACATCAACCTGGCAAAGCCCAAGGCTTAAGAAGTTCCACGCCAAACCTTGTTCCTTTTTCCTCTGAGGAGATCCATTTTGCTTCCCGGTAGGCATACCTTGTATGATGCTTTCGTAACACTTCTCTTCGTGAGGGTGCCAGTAAATACAGCAGAGACTGCATGATCCTCCCAGTGGCCACCTGATCTAGTGAAATGGGGGGTATTTCTGCTTCAGTTTTTACTCACCTGTCAAAGTCAGGTGCTTCCTAATCTTTAGCAAGTGATTAGAGTGATTAGCCTTCCTGGAGGCTTTTCTTAAATTAAATTTTTAATAAAACCATTCTAGGTTTCTCTAAATTCTTGGAGATAGATATCATTTAGGAATGAGGGTCTTAAAATTAGCTAGGGTTTCTGCATTTCTCTTTAGCACATTCTCTGCCCCAGTCACCCTAAGGCTCATTCTAGCCTTATACTCCAATATTACTCTAGTGTTAGTACACTCATTACAGCATAGAGCATGTTGTCCAAAACATTACTGTTTATATGCTTTTCAAGGGATGGTTTCTAGATGCAAATAATGACCCAGTGCGGTGGTTACTATTTCTGTATTGATTCTCTCAGCTAGAATCACTTTAGGAAGGCAAAGCTGACTTGGAATCTCTGTTTATTTTTACCTACACCACTGAACTCCACCTGACCTGTTCTGCTGCTCCCCTCAGTTTACCTGAGCAGGCAGTCTGCTCCCCCTTTCTTCAAAAGTGGCTTTCAGACAACTGGGACACAATGTCTTACAATGTATCTGTGTGCCTATGTCTTCCACTCAACCGAACTCCCCACAGCAGGAGCCTAGCTTATTCATTTGTATGCATTTTTAATTCAAGCAATTAAAAAAAATGCTTGAGTTGAACAATGACTAGGTGTTTCTTTAATCAGACTTTTTTCTTCCCTTCTCTTACTTATCCTTATTAAATCTTTTAGGTTGAGCATGCATTCCTTATGCAAGGAGAAAAAAAATATTTAAATGATAATGAGGGTGTTTCCTTTTAATTCTTTTCCACTGTTACATTAAGCTGTTAGCTTTTGAAATACAATCTAGACGAAGCATAAAGCAGAGTTGTGAGCATGTTTTGCAAATGTTTGTTATTTTTTGAAATGCATTTGACTCTCCACAAGCACAGGGACCTACCAGAGAATAGAAACAGTCTCTACGTGCTGGCCGAAGGGCTGCAACCTGCTGCTCAGCCCTCCTTCATTCCTTCTTGCCTCTTCTTTCCAATCTTCCCACCCCATCGCTTAAGAAGTACCAGCTTAGCCCCACCTCTGTAAACAGAAATTACGGAATGCTAATCATTTCTGGTGAGCAATTCAGGGGACATTTAAGCCACTAATATATACGTGATCCCCCTTTTTACTGCAATTTCCAAGGAAAGTGCTACAAAGTGATATGTGGCAATAACAAATTCAGAAGGAAGGGAATATGAAATTCAGCGAGCAGCGTGAATGATTTGCTGTTAGCATGGGGCCCAATAACACTACAAAGCTATAAACTCTGTCGATCTAGATTGCCCAGTTAGGTGGCAGAGATGCAATTTGTCTTTTCTGAAGCCGCCTGCTACTTGCTAGCTCCATCTCCTGTCACAGCCTATTAGCTCCCCAAGAAAATTGGTGGGAAATTGCCTGCAGATTGGAGGAAATTGCATCTCCAGGCCCTGGAAAAAATGTAGGATAGCACAACACTGACCCTCCCAGAGCAGCTATTAATACAGCAGAAAGTGACCTTTGACTTGCGGGGAAACGACTTTGCTATTTGCTGCATAAAGACTGTATTATGTGTGGCTGAAGGAGGGTGCAAATGATTATCCTCGCCGGGCGCGCAGCCGACCTGCTTCTGAAAGCCGAATATTAGTTAGGAGACTTTGTGTGTTTGTGTTTGTTTGTTTCAGGTGCAGAGAGTTTGAGTGTTGTGGCTTTTCAGGGAGAGGATGGTCCAGGAGACTTGTTTTTGAAAGCACCTTTCCCCCCCACCGAGTCAAAAAGAAAAAACTAAATTGTTTCCAGGAAATGCTACAAATCTCTCAGGCAAAAATCCAGGAAGTAAATCTTTCAAAAATGAGATTAAAAAGCAAAGATGAGCACATTGGAGCATTGTTTTGTTTCTCCCTTGTTCTGCTGCGCATTCTTCTGGGGCTTCCCCTGCCCCCCCCTCCCTAATTGCATTTTATAATTCTGTCTGTATCTACTCACCTCTGAATTATTTTTTTTATAGACCATTCCCAGAAGTTCAGACATCAAGATAATTGAGTGTTCCGCAGGGGTACATATTGTGCATATTTTAAGCATCATTAACTTTATGTTACAAAAAAAATAAAGATCCTGACATGGTATTTACAGGCCTACATTTCTACCTAGAAGGATCTGAGCTCCCATTTATGAAAGACATTTTTGGAGAGGGAGAACACTTTAGCTGCTCTGAATAAGTAAGAGTCCCTCACTGCCTTTGAGTCCTAAACACTGCCCCCTTTCCCCACCTCCTTCCCTGTTACTGGGTCATTCACTTTCAGTGCCCTTGAGAGCAAATCTGAAATGAGATGGTAGGATGCAGATAATCACTGCTATAATAATATAAGATATAAGCTATGTTGACAAAGAGACATCCCCCTTGCAGGGAAAATAACTCCAATGGTCACTCCAAATTTATACTTGATAGAAAGCACTGCCCATCCATTTATACGCTCATAATTTGAGATCAAAATTGGTCTCAGTTTTGATACATCAGCTTTTCTCCCCTTGTGAACTGCAGTGTTTCCCCCCGCTTATTATTTGCACAGGTTACTAAATAGTGAAATGAGACTCCTCTCAGTTTTTCCAGAGTTGAGAGGTTTTCTTTAGACCTGCTACCTTTTTGCAATTGGTTCTCTCTTCTAGAGGAAAAGTATTGGAAACCATGTCATATGAGAGAGCACTGAATTTAGCTCGAGAAATTCTGAGCTTTTATATGGGCTCCGTACTCTTGGGTAATTCTTTTAAGCTCCTAGAGCCTCAGTTTTGTTATCTAGAAAACAGATGATTTAAAAAAATGGATGTTCTTTAAGAACCCTTCCAGATTTCAAAATCTGGGGTAAAGGGTAAGGAGCTAGGGGTAGGATTGAAGACTGAGCTGCCACCCTGCTTTCTGTTTCCTTCTTGGGCTTCCCTTGAGTGACTGTTCTTGGAAACCGAGTTCTGTTTGGCCAAATAAGGTATATTGTAGTCTGCAAGCACCCAATAAGCAAACAGCTAATTTACCAATTGTTATTTATCAAGTGAGTACTTGCTCATGAGTACAAAAGAGCTCAAAGGATTTCTCAAGACATGACCCCTGGAGATGTACTGACTACCAGGGTCAGTGGACAGTGGGTGGTAGAAAGCCCATCGCAGGCGTGCTGCTGGGACTCACTTTACGAAGCCCCACGTCATAGCACATTGGAAGAAATATCAAAAGAGGGCCAGTTAACCTTGAAAATATTATGTTAAATGAAAAAAGCCAGACACAAAAAGTCACATATTATATGATTCCATTTATATGAAATATCCGGAACAGGTCAGCCCATAGAGACAGAAAGCGGATTAGTGGTTGCCAGGGGCTGGGGGACGTGGAGGGTGGGTGATGGGAGCAGTGGTTGCTTAATGGGTGAAGGCTTTCCTTTTGGGGAGATGAGAATGTTTTGGAACTAGATCGAGGTTATGATTGAACAACATTGTGAATGTACTAAATGCCACTGACTCGTACACTTAAAAATGGTTGATTTTATGTTATGTGACTTTTACCTCAGTAAAAAAAAAGGTCTAGTTAAACTGATGCACAAAAGAACAAATGCAAGAAGATATAATTACTTAAAATTTATAATGGAGATTTTAGCCCAGGCAGCATGATTCTTGCCACATTACAAACCACTCTGCGACCTTCCTTATCTGCCTTTGTTCCACTCTAATCTTTGCCCATGATAATGGTGTGAGAAACGACTGGACGTTCTCCATGTATCAGAATTCTAAATAAGTCCACAGCTCCAGAAGCCAGTGCTCGGGCTCTTCTCAAGGGGGTGGGGGCAGTAAGGCCGTATTACAATTGAAAATGAGATGATTTAAAGTGATTTACGAACACCATTTCCCCTACAGGCTCCTTCAAAATCCAATTCAGGTGCCATGTCTTTGCTGAAAAGTTTATAATCCTTCCAGCTGAAAGAGATCTCTGCCTTCTCTGAACACGTGGCATTTACCGACCTTTTTAGGGCTTTGCTCTCACCCTATCTCGGATTATGGTTGTTTATTTTTCAGACATGCCTCCCCCCCTCCTCGAGGCCAGAATCGCGCCATCCTCACCTTTGTGTGCTCCAGACCCCAGGGCAGTATGTGCTCAGTAAACATTTGCGCGCTCCCTCCCCCGTTTTCTTCTCTACCTGCCATGGGCTTGGTAGGTGGATTCCGCAGCAGTCCTTCCCCCTCCTCCTTGGCTGCTTGGTATTTTTAAGGACCCACCTCTTCTCATTCTCAGTCCCTGAAATTCAGGATGGGAGGAATGCCTCCCCATTTTTATGCCACCCCACCCACCACCTTGATGGGTGAGCTCCATCAGCATATTTCAAGTCTGAGGCTCCACAGAGATTGCAGATTTGGGCCACGTGGACCTGGAGCTGAAGGTGACCATTGGCCATAGCATGGGAAGGGCTTGCCTGGGGGCAAGGCCAACACAAGGAAAAGCAAAGTGGAGCAGCGGAGAGAGACGGCTTCCAGGGATACGGCTTGGATACCAGGGTTTTGCCAGCCTGGAGCCGAATTTGCCCCCGGACTTCTCTGTTTCATAAGCCAACTGTCTCCTCTTTTTTGCTGAAGCCACTTTGAGCCGGGTTTCTGCTACCTGCCATTGAAAGAATACTGTCTGAGACATTCCTGGCAGCTCTTCACCGTGTCCAAAATACCCTTCCAGGCCTGGGTAAGAGCAAATGTCTTCTGAAAAAAACTCCCATCTCTTCTTATATTTTTATTTCATTCATCCTGTTATTTATTATTCCATTTTCAACAGAGATTTATTGAGTATTAGAACAAAAGCAAATATATAAAAGAATAAGACTGTTTTTGCTTCTAGGGAGTGATATTTACGGAAAGCCTTATATTTGGGCAGTTTTATCTCCTTTAATCTTTACATTAGTCTTGTGAGATGAGTATTGTAGATGGGGAAACTGAAGATCAGAGAGGATCAGAGGTTATAAAATTATTCAAATAAATACCCCACAGTTTGACCATTTGGCCAACTAGGACATTAATTACTTCCTTTGTTCTTCCAACACAGTCGGCCTTGCGTTATAATTTATATATGCTTTTGTCTCCTCTTCTGAACTCTGGGTCCCTTAAAGGCGGGAGCTATGGCTTACTTTTCAACCAGCCACAACTTTTAGCACAGACTCTTAATGATGATCGAGTTCAATAAGCGTTTTTGGGGTGACTTGATAGATAAATAAGTGAACCGCAGCTGAATGAATAATTTGTGTCCTCAGACATCCAAACCAGAATTCACATCTCTGGATTCATAGGAGCTAGAAATGCCAAAATGCTGTTTTGAAAGCTCAGGATATTATTATATACGTGCACAGCCCTCTCTTTCCTCTCAGCCATCACACCCATCATGGGGCTTGTGTGGAGCCATCAGGACTCAGCATCAGAGAAGATTTACCATTAAATGAATGATGCTTAAATGTCAGGGCCACTATTTGTAAGGCCATCTGTATAAAATTTGTAAAAGTAAAACATTTTAAATTATTTAAGATCATGGTCTCTTTCCATTCCAACTTCCCTTCCACTACTCTTTCTCTTGCATGGAAATGGTATTGGAATGACTTTGTATGTTGGAGAACTAGCTAAAGGAAGTTGAGTTGGGGGTACATGTAGTTTGTGTTTAGTGAGACGGATTTATGTGGTTCAGTCACTTGTAGAAGCACGTGGTGAATGTTCATTTAGAATGAGAATTAGGCTAAGTGTCCTGCTATGGGCATGCATCCAGGAACGCTCCTGTTGTCCACTGTGATAAGTGACCCAGTGCTCTCCCATGACGGTGTGGGGAAGTTGTCTTGCACTATGAGTGTGTCTCATAGAGCCTGGCATTGTAAGGATGGTCGGAGTGGAAGAAAAAGAATTGAAATGTACCGAGTCAGAAGCTATTATGGAGAATTTGTCCAGTTGTCATCTCTTAATAGGAAATTTGGTTCTCATTGAAGCCTAGTAAATGGAAATTCTCTCCTCTCAGGAATGTAACCCAATAACGCAACAACATGCACAATTGTGAAGACACCATAATTTTTTCTTTTGTGATGGGATTTGAGGAAAATACAAAATTGGTGTAGGACCTTGCAAGGGACCCATGCATTGAGGGGCCCTGGAGCTGGACTTTCATCTGCTTCATGGTAAATCTGCCTCTGAAAATGCTTATCAAAATTGTTGTATGAAGAGATCGTCAAGGATGCAGACAAAAAATGAAAGGAGAGTATTATGGAGGTGCGTCAGATAGTTCCAAGTATCAGTATTTTTACACATTTTGTGACTTTGTGATATTTTCCACTTAAAAAAATTTATAATGTATTGTGACTGTTTTTCATTCTACAGAAATATTCACAAAGTATTTATTTATTTATTTTTTTACTAAAGAGCACCTCCCTCTCTTTGAAAAAACATAAATGCTCCAAGTCTCACAAAATCTGAACTTGCCTCTGCTGAGAGTAACTATCAAATGACTTTGGCTCAGTCATTTCCCTAAGCACTCGTGAAATCCAACGCACAGTGCTTCCTGTCCTGGAGAAGCGTTCGTTTTCGGTTTTCTGCGGGGGCGGGCCGTGGCACGTTTTGATTTCTGTGTTTGCAATTTCACAGTGTAAGATCCCTCTTGCTGTCGTTGGGCTGGCAGCCTCAGGAGCTGGGAGAACATCACTTTTTGCCAATGAGCAGTACACAAGGCAGCACTCTTTGGCTTAGCATTACAATATTGAAATTTTGTATTGTAGTGGAGTAGAATTAACTACATTTTATGCACAAATAGGCCAAGGCCCAGGGAAAATAAATTGTTTTACTCAAGTTCATGGGATAATAAATATCAGAGCTGCAATTACAGCTTTCCAACTCCCCAACTGTACGTGCAATTGGCTGGTTTACAATACGTACAAAAGATCGGCAGAGAACACAGATGGGCTTCTAACCCCTGCTAATGAGAGCATCACTCTTCATTGCTAGAATAATTAAGCAAATATTTAGTGGTCAGAACCCACCCAGACTTTAAATAAAATCAATCAAGCCCCAATCCCTTGGGAGATGTTGTTGATTTTGGAATTTTTTAAACTCTGAAATGTAATTTCTTGTGCGAGTGTAGTTCTTGTTTTGATGATTTAAAGCAGAGGAGAGTTAACCCAGGTGCACTATGCCTATTGGAAAGCCCATTCCCCAGAAAGGCCAGGCTTCTGACACACAAAGTCACCAGGTCAGGAGAGCATATTCTCTTTGTTAATTCCTCCTTTTTTTCCTTGGAATTTCCCTTCTTCCTCATGGAATCGGACCCTTTAAGTGAATTGCAAGCAGTTCCCGCTGTGTGAAGCAATGTCTAGCTTACCACACTACCTGACACAACCATTGACATTTCTTGTGTAAATAACAGCAGTTGGATTCAGCACTTTCAAGAACAGGAGTTGAAAAAAACAAACACGGAACTACTGTTTTTGGAATTGTTTTTTAAGATAAAGCATACAATATGTTCCAGAAATTAGAAAGGTCTGAGGTATAAAAAGAAAAACAAATTCACACATAATCTTGTTTATTTTTGTTACAACCCATCCATTGTGTTCTCCACATCTAACTCTCTTTACTCAGCTGTATTTTTTCCATAGAATTGATCACCTTTGAATAAACTGTAGACTTTATTTATTGTGACTGTTGTTTATTAGCTGCCTCTGCCTGCTAGGATGTGAGACTTAAGAGGACAAGAATTTTTATCTGGGTGTATCCCCAGGACCTAAAATAGTGCCTGACATACAATAGGAACTCAAGAGATAGTTGTTGAATGACTACGGACTATGTGTCAGCACTTGGAGAGCAGAAGGTAAAGATGATGTTATACTGTCCTCTGAGAAGCTTTATTGCTTTCTCCATGGATTGAAATGCTAGAATTTTGGCATTAAATATTTATACCATTTTTTCTCATTACTGTTAGCACCTCAGTTTGAGGTGGAAATATGTCTGTAAAACTAGCCCATTGTCTAGACTTTCTTTCAATTCTGGCCAACAAGAAATAAGTTTGATTTTATTAGGGATATCTAGGAAAGTTTTGCTTGCCTGGTATAGACAATTCCTCTTTGTCACTTGTTTCTTTTTCCTGTCTGGAATGTGGATGTGATGACTGGAGGTATTGCTGCCATTTGAGACCATGAGGATGAAAGCAAAGTGCTAAATATGGCAGAGTGAAAAGATAGAAATAGTCAGAACAGGATGGCCTACTACTGGATTTGTTACAAGAAAAAAATAAAACAATGTTTGGTTAAGCTTTTTTATGTGTATCTATGTTGTGACAACCTTGAACCAAAACCAATTCTGTGAAACATACCTGTGTCAAACTGTGACTTAGCTAAATATTTTTCATAAATGTGACTTAGCTTTAATATTTTTCATAATCCCAATCTTTCAGAGAGTTAAGCCTACTGGGTAAATTCTACATCTTGGTGCCTTACTATCATGGGCCCAAGGAGTCTCAGAACTAGAGGGCAAAGGGAGATGTCTGGAGTGCAGAGGATTGCTGTGTGATCTGTTCCAAGGAACACACTTAACAAATAAATCTAGATTCATTGAAAATGCTAGATGACAGAGTATCTTTACCATATCTGCTCCAGGAAGTAACCACTTTTTAGCAGAGGCTTTTGGTTTGTTTTCCTCCCCTCTTTGGCACCAGATTATGGTAGATTTATTGCTGCCCACGTGCAAGGGCTAAGTAGAGATACTGGAATTTCAGGTAAGAGGCTGAATCATCTGCCCATCTTTTGTGCTGATATCGTGGTTGCTGTGACTCACACACAAGTGTATGTATAGAAGTGTATGTTTGCATGTGAGTGTGTAAGAGCCTGCAGTAGTAGAAATTTCCTCCTTGCATCCCCAAATTAGCCCAGAATTTAGAGACTTGAATTTAGCCAGCACAAGTATTCTCACAAGTCACTGTCCTTCTGATATTTGCACAACAGTAAATTTCATTTTTTCTTGTAAAGTAGCTGGAAGCACAACACAAAAAATAAAACATCTCCCTTATTTCTGGGAAATTGCACCTACCTCTATTGTAGACTTTCAGATATGGTGCTGTGGCTCATTTATTTTTTTAATGTAAAGCTAATCCTATAAAGGGATACTTACAATTTTCTTCTCCCAAGAACATTTAATAACATTAACTGTGGATTTTTTTTTTTTTTTTTAATAAAGGATGCTATCTTTAAAAGAGGACATTTTACAGAAAATGTCCTCTTTTAAATCTTTTTAAAAATCTAAAATGGCTATTTCCTAGGCTTGATTCAGAAACCCAAAACCAAAACAAAACAAAAACAAGCGAGCAAACAAAGAGCCCTATGCAGGACATTCCTTCAAAAAAAACCCACACCGTTCAGTGATTTCCTTGTTTTTCCAGCTCTGCAGGAGGGCTTGGCCGCTGTCCTCTTTTGAGGAAATTTGTGTTATGAAGAGCAAAATCAAAGGAAACAGAGAGGAAACAATAAGGCTGCTTCCATTCTTATCAATTTGTGTCCTGGCGACTTCAAGTTTCCCTAGAAAAAGAACTTTAATTGCAATTTATATGATTTTTTGGGTCTTGGATTCTACTCCCCTCTTTCTTATTATTTAAGAATCGATTCCCAATTTCATATATAATTCTTATCTAGTTATCTTTTTTAATGAAAAGTTGAAGACTAACAAAATCAATTGATTTCACAATAAGACTCAAAAATCCTATCCATACCTAACCAGAAAGATGTCCGAGGAACAACTATTCCCTTAATTCTCAATATCTGAAGATAAAGGCAGAGCTTGCTCCCGCTCCCCACCCTCCAACATTCATTCTTCAGTTTCTCTTCCTCAGTAAATCCTGGATCCCAGAACAAAGACACTGTACACAGCCAGGATGGCCGTCCG
Source organism: Miniopterus schreibersii (assembly GCF_964146895.1). Lineage (NCBI taxonomy): Eukaryota > Metazoa > Chordata > Mammalia > Chiroptera > Miniopteridae > Miniopterus > Miniopterus schreibersii. The sequence goes on from NC_138111.1 coordinate 32,617,282, forward strand.
GGGAAGCTGGGCCAGAACTGGTGTGTGCAGCTTCTGGGGGTGGCCTGCCTTCTCCTCGGTCTCTCTGCCATTCTCTCGCGTGGGTGTGATGGCTGGACCGTTTAAATTAAGAAAAAATTTTTCCAGTGCGTATTTTTCTGGGAGTCACACAGAGGGAATTCTGAGGGCACATCCACATAAACGCTTGTGGTTAGAAATTCCCAAGGCTTCATTTTTTTTCTAATTCACCCAAATTATTTTTCTACTTCAGCCAGGGCTTAACAAGGCATTTATGCTCAACATCTCCCTCTGCGAAGTGTATGGAATGTTTTGTGTGTGTTTTTCTCTCCCCTCTGAGAGTGTATATGTTACTGGTGGGGGGCAGCTTTATGCCAAAGCTTTTCAATTCGACCTATTCCCTTGCTAAAGCCCTAACTTGTATGGGTGCATCCCAGTAAAAAATGAATTATAGGCCTCTTGAGGATTTTCAGACAGTCCTAGAACAAGCGCTTCCTCTATTGCCTGCTTTATATTTCTAATAGATTCACACTTTTCATCTTTGGCCTTCAACCCACCCGTAGTTTCCTGCCAGCCAAGCCATGCATTCAAATGGCATTTTAAATATTTTATTCAGCATTTTAGCTATGCCTGGAGGGATTAGTCGGCCATGTTGTTGAAAATAGAATTCTAATTTTTGTTTTGTTTCATCTTCAAAAAATAGTGCTTAAGTGATCACTTTATATCATCGTCATCACTGCCTTTATGACGCGACCCCCCCGTGTTAGGTACAGAGCTCTGGGTTTCCCTTCTGCTCTTCCTTTCCTTTCTCCCTTCAATCTCTTCTTTCTTTTTTTTTGTTTTTTTAAATATATCTTTATTGATTTCAGAGAGAGGAAGGAAGAGGGAGAGAGAGATAGAAACATCAGTGATGAGAGAGTCACTGATCGGCTGCAGCCAGCAACCCGGGCACGTGCCCTGACCGGGAACCGAACCCCGATCTCCTGGATCCTAGGCCGACGCTCAGCCGCTGAGCCAGGCCGGCCGGGCCCATCTCTTATTTCTCATCGTGGCTCCTCTCCCATGCTTCCCTCTACCCCCATCACTTCCTCCTCCTCTCACCTTCTCATGCTCCTCATTTCTCTCCCCTCCCTCTAATTATTCTCCTTCTTCTTGAAGGAGTTGGGGACCCAGTACCGGTGGGTTTTAAGGAAGAAGCAGAGGAATCCCTGTCTGCGCCTCTGGTCAAGAATATTCTGTGAACGCTCAGCGTGTGAGCATTCGCAGTACAAGGCGTTTCGCAGGTTAAAAGATCAGGTTTACTCAATACACATCTATGAAGCACCTGCTCAAAACCGGTGGCTGAGGACCCAGGAGAAATTGGGCATGGTCCCTGCCCCGAAGCCCCTACAGCTCAGACGCTGACCACTGGTCCCACCACCACGCACAGGCTTCCTCCCAGGCCTGCCTCTCACTTGGCGTCGGAACAGCATGCGATGGTTGGAGGAAGGAGGAACAGACGGAGGGCTACTGACGACAGACATGAGTACATTACCGCTGTGGACTCTCGGCTTAAAATATCACGGTGTGGTGTCCTAGACTTTGTCTCATTCATCCATACAGCAGCCTTTATTGAGGGCCTACTGTGTGTCAGGCACTGTGCTCGGCACTCGGGCTCCACGGATGAATGAGAGCCTGACCTCAGATAGCCAGCCGTGGGGGTGACTGTGCAGGGTTGAGCGGCGGGATGGGGGAAGTATGCGATGCTAAATGTCCAGGGTCGGGGCAGATGTGGAAGGTTTTCTAGGGGAGGTCATCATGAAAGGTAACGGGCATATAGGAGTTCCTCTTTAAGAGACCCCACACGGGCAAATCCTGTACTTCAGGAATGAGTGACTGAAGTAGTCCAGTCCCTGGAATTATAGTTTTATCTGGGAAACAAGCACTATATTATTACTGCTTATATTACACAGGTATAAGATTGCTTTTGGCCTCAAAAAAAAAAAAAAATCACAAAACATTTTCTTGTGGCAGTGTAACTGAACTCTCACATCCAGGAAAAGCAGGAGGAATCTTCTGCTGTTGAATGGGTGGGTAAAATGAGCTCCAAGTAACAGATCTCCAGAAAGTCTGAACGCAGCTATCAGCCTGAAATGATAACAGAGCTGCCCATGGTTTCTTTACGATCACAACTTGGTGACCTCGCATCATCTTTTGCAAAAGAGTTGGCACAGACCATTCCAAAGTGTATTACGTTGCTCTTCAGTATCTGAACACATCCTAATTGAGATGAGTGAACGAATGACCTAGAGATAGGATTGTTTCCAGAGGCTCATTTTCCAATTACCATAACGTAAAGTGAAAATAATTGCTTTATTAAAACCCAGTCCATTGGGATCATGCTTTATACTAGTAACCCAACACACATAAATTTTTATTAATACAAAAGTACGAAGTGAGAAAACAGGCAATTCAAAGAATTGTAGTCTGAAGGACATTTCGCGGTCTGTGCCGCCTCTGTTCCTGGGTATACCCGCAGGTCAGAGCAGCGCCCGCCGGATGACACACTGCACGTACTCTTGGTTGTAGATCACAGCTGAACAAACTGCTCTGGAGTGTGAAGGGTCAGTGCAGTGTAAACAGAAATCAGCGGTGACCTATAGAGCCGTCTCAAGACATAATAAATACCGTCTTCACGCTCCCTCCCACCTTCTGCTGATTCAGGTACTCTCGTGCAACACAGGGCTCGTCTCTGGGGCAATATTTCAAATCCAGCAGACCATTGTATTTGGAGCAGATTTTCTAACTGCACTTTTAATTTTGGCAAAATAGCTTTTAGCTCCTTCTGAAAATGTCATCATACACGTGGAGCTTCATTGAGAAAGAATAAAACGCTTTTTAGAACACCCCATTAGCTTTGGATATCATTAGTTTTGCTATTCTGGAAGAATTTCTCCTAGATTTAGGGGATAAAAGCCGAGTTCTTTTTTCAATCCAGAATGGAATTTTGTGGCAGAATCATTAACTTTCCTCTCCTTGAAACCCCTCAAGGACCACTTTGTACTTCTTTATTGAGGGACGTCCAGGCCAGTATTTACCTCTTGCCAAAGTAGGGATGGGCCCACATCCATTCTGTTCTCTTCACTGGGACAGTCACAAATCAATCAGAAGAGCCTGCACTAGTTTCCCCCCATTTGGGTGAAAAGACTCTCTCAGGTTATGCTTTGCTGTCATCTAGCTCATACTCACCTATGGAGATATATATTTTTAAATAGTTTATTGATTTTTTTTAGAGAAAGAGGGAGAGAGAGAGATTTTAAGACAGACTTGCTTACCTGAACCTGAGGTGACTGGATCTGGGGAGAATGGGCCATACACAATGTTCCCTGTGCATTCCAGGGCGGAAGAGAGATAAGTTTAGGAGGTTGTATGAGTATATGTGAGAATTCTTTCCAATTCCCATCATGTGTAAGATTCACATAGATTTGCTTGTCCAATGGGATAGTCTTGCAGAAGGCCTAAAGCTCTATAATATCTGACATTGTGCTGCTAGGCATAAGTGTAAAAGGGCGATAGGCGAACCCCCCAACCCTGCCCTAAGCCAAACCAAACATAAAGCTCAATCCATAAACTACAATAACTTAACTCAGATGGTCATATTTTCTTTAGACTGCAAACAATTTCCAGCGAATTCGTTAGTTTCAGTGTTTCTTCTTTTCTATTCTTGTAGCTAACATTTTGACTTGCCAAGTTCTAGCCATCCAAGAAGAGGAGAAATCAGATGCTTATGATTAAATAGTTCAAAGTCAATGATATTGGGTTAAAATAAACAAGGGAATAAAACCGACTGCAGACTCACTGGCCTAAAATTTAAACTTGTTGACTGAGACTTATGCTATTGGATGGTTGGTTTTATTTGGAAGTCAAGTGCTCATGAAAGATAAAGCGAGTATCAGTGACACTAAGAAAAGATGGGGGTGTTATGTTGAAGGAATGGTCCAAACTCATATGTTGTGTGGCATCATTTTAAATCCCAGCAAAATTTCTCAGTAAAATAGAACAACAAGAAACTGAAACAGCGGGCTAGAGCATTGGTCATTAACCTCTTCCACTTGGAGGCCTGGGATGACTCAGGATAGGAAATCCCAGGAGAAGAAACAAAATTAAAAGTTTAAAAGAACTATAAATCACAGAATTTGTATCTTAGTAATTCTTCATCTTGCACAAGATGCATTTAAAAATGAGAAACAAGGGCTCATGATTGGCTAAAAACAATTTCAAGAGCTTTCATCAGTCGGTTTTACCCAACACTGTCTTGATTTCCAAACTCACTGCTTTGCTTGGCAGAAGAGATAATCTTAGACTACGTCGAATACTGTTTTTTCTCGGGCTTCTGTGTTGACCCTGTATATGTGAAACTGTCAGTGCTGATCCCCCTTTACTTCTTCATGACACTGCTTAAACCTAGCACCTGCCTAAAATATTTTCCAACTTAGAAGATTCAACTTATTCTTTAATACAAAACAAAACATGCTTCTCCCTGGCACCTGAGCATCATTCTACACATACCCACATGGTCTTTGTTGGCATATGAGCTTTGCAAGGGCACGAGCAGGTCTTTTGTAAGCTCATACGGTTCCTGCTCCTGTGTCATGACCCACATGGGCACTCAATAAATGTTGAATCGAAGTGAATTGCTTTCTAGTGCATTTATTGGCACACGTACTTTGGTAGGTCAAGATCCATCTCTTTTTGCAGCTCTCAGTGGTTTTCTTTTTGAATGCATTCCCGACCAGGCCAGAGTTGTTGGCTGTCTCTGAAAATTGTTCACAGCTTGCTAAGCAAGGAAGCAGCATGATTGCATTATTGTATCATAGCCGTGTCTCAGGTTTACAAATCAAGGAGACTCCACTTAGGTTGTACAAATGGTTGTTCTTTCTCTCTTGTCCTTTCCCCCTCTTTCTTCCCTCCTTCCCTCTCTTCCTTCTGTCTCTTCTCTCCCCCCTCCCTTCTCTTTGTTTTACTTTCTTCTTAACAATGCTTTCTTGTGAAGCTCAGACACTTAGAACAGAAAGAACACCAGTGAAGGGGGCTGTCTTTTTTCAGCCCAGAAAAGCTGAACACATGCAACTTCAGAAGCCTGCCCTCAGACCTCAATTGAGGAAGGTTTCGACAAGTCTGAGCTGGATCAAGGCCGGCCCGCTCTCTGCTCTCTGCCCTGGGATGGCATTGCCCTCACCAGCAGGAACACCGAGTTTCTAGCTTCAGGCTTTCAGTCCTCTCTATAGCTTAATGGTTCCCAGCCCCTTTATGAGACGGCTGGATAACAATGCGCCTTTATGACAGCCTGACTCTTTTTTCCCCTTTTCAATCTCAAACTGTACTGTATAAAACATTCTGTCTCCTATCGCTCCATCAACAAGGACTGAATAGCCAAGGCAAGTGCTCCTGAAACACTCATTTATTTCCTTGGATTTTTTTTTTCTTTTCACAATAAAAGAGTAAGGGGGAAAGAAGGTCCAGGATGTGAAAGATGGCTGGTAAAGGCCTCTGTGTGAGGTCCTCGGCAAGATAATGTCATTCAAAAGATCTGGGTGACTGGAATTTCCCTTCCTCCCATCCTCCTGCAGACATCCCCCTCCCCAACATCCTTCTAATACAAATCCTTAAGCATTAAGTCAGGCGGAAAATGAGTCTACTCTACATTTATCTTCCTGAATGGCAGTCAACTCCTGCTTAATCTTTCAACATATATTTGTTCAATGGATCAACAGATTGTGTAAGCAGCATGACGGTTGGGTTTAGAAATGTGTCTGCTCATGTTTGGTTTGTGCTGAACCATTGACCATTTTGTTTGTGAATCCATCATAAATTATATCTTGGAGTTACCCAGCACTAGGGAAGGGGACAGGGGACAGCGCTCACACAGGCAGAAAGGTTTTCAGTCACTGTAATTTTCCTACATTGAGAGTGCTGACTTGCTTTATTTTGGAATGCTTTTTAATCTTTTCAAACTAGGAAACCTTAAAGTTAATTCTTTCCTCTTTTCCCAGAGGTGCCTCTTACATATTCTTCTGCTACTCATTCCCCATTAAAACAAAGTAGGCTTTGAAGATCTAAAGTAATAAAACAGTATTTAACACTTGAATAAGGTTAAGAATTAAACACCTTATGACTTTCCTAATATTAAAATAATAGATTGGTTCAAATCACTGCATCTTAAAAAAGAAAAGTTTATTTGGGTGTTAAAAGATTGAGGCATTGACCAGTGAATTCAAGACACAATTGGCTTGAGCTTTTTATACAAGGATTGTCAGTTATTTCACTAAATTTTCAAGTTATTGAACCAATTAACCCATATTTATTGAGACTTTACTGCATTAAGGACAATGGAGATGATATAAAAAGACACATTTTCTAACTTCAATAACTTAAATCAAGTTGGAAGAGAAACAGTGTGTGTATATATTAAATATACAAATAAAAATGAGAAACAAAAAAATTGTGTTGGAGGAGTGTAGCTTGTGCATAAGGAGGAGTATTTTTTATTCATTTATTTGAAAACTGTTCAACAGTATTTATTGAACACCTACTCTTTTTTGGGCACTGAGCATATCATGCAAAGTAAGATAGATGAACTAATAATGCTTATGATTGAGATAGGAAGAGTGGAAGTGCGGGTGTGGGTGAGGAAGAAAAATTCATGTTAGCCATCACTGTTCAATCATGCCTAGCTCATGTTGACATCAGGTCTGAGGTCAGGAGCTACAAGAAGATTTCACTGGCTAGTTCTCATAAATAGATTTTGCATGTCAAAGAGGAGACTTATTAGATAAAGGACATTTCCATATATTTTGAATGAATGAAGGGTAGGAACCCTCAATTTGAAAACTCATCTATTGATTCTTTTTATTTTTTTCTATCAGGAAACATTAACCAGTATTTCTATTTAGCTCCAGATATGTTTTAATATTTATAGATGAATTCATCTGCAGATGCCAAGACAAATTCTTTGCAAATGGAGATATCCTGTTATGGTGATTCAATACCGACTGATATCTCCCCACACTTTGAATGTGGTGTAACAGGAATAGAATAAGATACATAACATCTAATAAACAAAACACCAACTAAAATCCTTTAGGAGCCACTGAGTGGAGAGATATTCAGGCTTTGGAGTATTTTTCTAGATTTAACGGCATCAAAAGGCACAGAAAAGCTATAGTCCTAGACCCAAATTTGATAATGATGGTTCCCTTAGTTGCAGAGAAAAATACTCACCCAAGCCAGCCCCCCAAAAGAGAAAGGGTGCTTATGAGGTTTCAGAAGTCTATCAGGAAATAGAGATAATAGATAGGCCTTGGAGGCCTTGTTGCTGGGAAGGCATGGGGACCACGGCCTTTCCTTGACTAACGTAGGGTTAGGCAAACTTTGGGTTTGGTATGCACCTGAGTCCACTCACCTGAGAGTTCCAAGGTGTTGCACATACTATCTCAATTCAGGTGAGGCTATGCGCAGAGCTATTCTATTTGTCCAGTTTACCTTACACCACAGCTAATGGATTCAGTAGACTCTACATGTTACTACAATTTGATTAGGGCTGATCTGGTTATTTATAATTGCCGAGAAGCATAACATAGTTTTGTATGCCCTGTAGTTTATTATGCAATATTTGATTTCCTCTAAAAATAGAGGGAAATTGTAATATTCAAAATGACCTTATCAGTCAATGGCAGGGACAGAAAATAGAATTCTGCATATTCTGGCCATATGGACTATGGTTATCCCAATGTTTCCTAATGTAATAGAAGAATAAAATTATCTGTTATTTAGTTGTCTCTGATAAATATGGAATCTTTGCTAATGAGGCACAGAGGAAAAGCATGAGCTGAGTCTCCTTCTTCACGAAGGTGTTCCTGAAACCGTGCTGCCTTGTCTTGGCTTCCTCCATCTCCTCGTACCCCCTACCTGCTATTTTTTTTTTTCACATTTCAGGGCAGGAGTTTCCTTCATGAAGTGTAAAAACTCTGGGAATCCTTGAAATCTTTTAAAGCAGGTGTTACAGGAAACTGAATTGTGTTTCTCCCACATCCATACATGGAAGCTCTAGCCCTCAATGTGACTTTACTTGGAGACAGACCCTTAAGAACATAAAGTTAAATGAGGTCATAAAGGTGAGGCTTAATTTGATAGGACTGTTATCTTTATAAATAGAGAAATTGACACCAGAGATCTTTCTCTTCATGTGCACATAAGGGAAAGGCCGCTTGAGGATGTAGTGAGAAGGCAGCCAGCTGCAGGCCAGGAAGAGAGCTCTCACCAGAAACCAACCCTGCTAGCACCTTGATCTTAGACTCCCAGCCTCCAAAACTCTGAGAAAATAAGTATCAGTCAGTGGTATTTTGTTATAGCATCCTGAAGAGACTAATACAGAGATTTTTATATTCAAGGATCTGAAATTGCAGGGAGATGAAGTAACATAAGGTATTAAGTGGATTTGAAACCAGAATTTGAAAACAGGCCCTTTCAAAATTCCATGATGATGGTCTTTTTCCTACCAGGTCTGCCCATTTAATTCCCCCAAAGCTTTAGTGTTGAAAACTCTTATTGGTGTCGAATTTATAGGCAGGTTAAAAAGTTTGGTAAGTAGTGAATTGCTGGGTGAAACTAAGGGAGGAACTTAGTGGGTTGACCATGATGAGGGAGAAAAGCGAATGCCCTGGAAGCTGTGCTCCAGGCAGACATGGTGCTGAGTCACACTAAGGAAGCTGGTTCTTCCAAGGGAAGCAGAGAAATGGGGCCGTTGTAATTATCAGCTGGAAGTGGAACTGGAAAAGCTGAGAGACAGCTAGTGACTCTGCAGGCTACCTCCTCCTTGTATCCCACCCAGTTGGGCAGAACCGAGCCCGTTTGGAGCCTCCCAGGAAAGTAGGTCTCATGTGGGCGGGGGGTGGGGGTGAAGATTTGAATGGAGTTGGCAGCAGCGTTCACTGTTCAGGAGATTTTGAAATGCTGCCAGTTAATTTAACAACAACCCGCCTTAAAAAAATCACATGGGTTTGCATAACCTTCATTTGTATTTGCTAAGCAAAGCATTTCATCACACTTTTCTCTTAATTTTTTATCTTCCTTGTACAATGTTCAATGTTGAATTTCATCAGTGTTTTCTTTTTATCCTTGGATGATGGAAACCTCTGATTTCCAGCCCCTTTTCTCTTTACTTTAGAGAGAGGAGGAACACTTAGAATTTGCCCTGGAGATACAATGTCTTCCAAATATTAGCTCAGGGAATAGAAAGGCTCTGAGTTGCCATGTGCTGTTGTTTGCTGGAATAAATAATCATACAAAGGCCTTGCTCTTTCTGCTCCTCTCTCTTTCAGCAGAGTTCAGACCAGGGTTACTTGCAGGTATCCTCTTGAATCCTATTGAAAGACGCTGAATATCTTGGCTTTTCAATCTTGCTTTTGCCTTTTCTTTTCCATCACCACATTCTTTTTTATTTCTTTCTGGGTTCTTGACCTTATTTCTTTATTTCTTTCAAACAATAGAAGCTCTTCTCTGTGTGCGTGTGCGTGTGTGTGTGTGCGAGCGTGGGTGTGTGCATCTCTGCGTGGGGGGTGGGGGTGTAGTGTTTCCTTTAAAAGCAATGCTGATTGTATACCGTTGTTACATTCTCAAGGCTCTGCCATCATCCATAATCCTAACTGCTAAGTACTGACAAACTAAAAGTCAAATAAACAGATGAACTACCAGATTCATATTGAATGCAAACAAAGATCTTAAATAGCCACTCCCCATATCTATTGCCATTTAGGAAGTTAAATGTATCAAATGCCTTGAGATGCCTTGAGGAATAAGAGTTATGACACTCTGAGCTCAGTTTTCTCCAGCGTTCACTCATGCACCTGCTTTTCAAAACACGCATTTTCTGTTTTGAAAGAGTAAACACCTTATAAGCTGAAAGTCATCAAAACACTGCCTCTCCCTATTCATCACGTATTACTCTTGCCAAGCACAGATTAAGGCAGATTATTAACCTCCTCAATTACAATGGAACTCCTATGAAAATGTCTATTACAACCGCATTAATATCTCATTAGCTCATCATGTTAATGTTATTACAATGGTTACCAAAGGAATTGGCACTGATTGGTACCTAATTTTGAAGGGTTGTTGCCCCGAGCATCATTGGAGAGGGAGCCTCAAGAGTAGAGGTGAAAATCTGCTTTTTGTCTTCCTCAAAAAAAAAAAAGAAAGAAAGAAAAAAAGAACAAATGAATATTCCTGGCAAAAACACTGCTGAGGCTGTCTGAGACTCAAGATATAAATCTATTTTGACAGGTGTAGTCATTATTCTTACCTTCTAGGATAGCTTTATTCTTTTGTTTTAATAGCACAGATAACAGGAAGACACAATTTGCCTTCATGTGAATGCATAAAAATGTAATAACGATTAGCTAATATAATTAAATTTTTACTAATGATGATAATAGCTCGTCTGTGTCTTTACAATGAACACATAGTTCTATTTATTTACATCTTTCCCCAAAGGAGTTCAACTAGATTTGCAGAAGTTAAACCACTCCCACTTCCCCATTCATTTGCATACATTAAAAGAAATAAAGCAGAGAAGCTGATTGTGCCATTTTATAAGAAAAATAATGTCTCTGCATTTTCATGCTTTTAGTTTAGTTGGTAATCCTTCCTGTTGGGGCAGGATGGTTTGTGCAGCCATAAGGTTGGCGGAACCAAGACTGGGGGCCAGGTTCCGCGACATGGGGAGAGTGCTAATCTCCATATGCCCAGGGTCCCTGGGGGAGGGCTCCTACCCTGCACGCTGGAGCTGGCCTCGAAGACAAGTTCAGTGGTCCCTGGGTTTCGAATGAGCTCCGTCCCGGAAGACCCTTCGAGTTCTGAAATGTTCGAAAACCGAGGGATCGACAGCCGACAGCCGACAGCTGGGCCTCAGGGTCTTGCCTTCAGCAGAAGCCAGGTGGCATGTTCCACTTCTGAGGCATGTTCGAAAACCGAAGCATTTACTTGTAGGTTTACAGCGTTTGTAAGCCGAAATGTTTGCCAACTGAAGTACCACCGTATAAAGAAGATAAAGTCCGTTGCTGACGTTGTCTTATTTTCTATACTTTCCCCACCTGTCTTCTTACTTTTCTCTCAGACTCCAGAGCTCTCATGGTCTTTTCAATGAAATTTTGGGGTAGATTGTCACAACAGTTCAAGGGAGGAGTTGTTGGAAGTTTGCAAAGAAAGGAGAAATTGTGAAATGGGCCTCCTGAAGAGCAGGAGAGCAAAGTGCGTCAGAAAATGTTGAATAAGGCTGTGTGGCCACGCTGAGGCCCCAGTTGAGGTTTGCACAAATGTTGAATGGTGAACCATCAGTGTGGTTGTGGGGCTTTCTACTGTTGTGTTCAGCTGCTGGAATGCAGGCGTCTGGTCTGACCGGGTTATCCCTGAGTATGTAAGACAGAAGGAGGGAGGTACAAGTTCATAGCAGGCATATGCAAGGGAAACATTATAATAACGGATTGTGGAATATAACTAGGGGTGAAGAGGCCAATAAGAATGTGTGACAGGGACAGTCAATGGGAGGTCCCAATGTGGTTGGAGAATTATTGGGTCAGGATTTTTAGAAAGCTGATTAAGAAAAATAGGAGTGATCTAAGTCAGATGCTTGAAATGGAAATTTCAGAGGCAGAACAGTTGTTGGTAATGACAAGGTCTAGGACATTAATATGGGAGCGAGGAGAAGGTAGATTGTTGCAACAAAGACAGGTTAAGGTGGCAATCTAATCTGATAATACATGTTTCCATGGGGGAGTTTTAGTGATTGGGGGAAAAAGTAGTTTGGAAATAGAAATAAGGAGTCAGGAAAGGGGGACATAGCTCATTTCAAGCCTAGCTGAGTATTGGTTATGAGAATCAAAGCAGCCACTGCTTGAAAGAGCTGCTCTTGACGTGGTACCTGAAAGCTTCAGCTAGAGCAAAGAGGTGAAGGCAACTTCTGGGGAGGAGGTCGGAAGCATAGGGGACTTTGAGCTCCAGAGGGAAGTCATGGAGGGGTGGGAGATTGCGTCAGATTAGAGGTACAAACCCTCTTGGGGATCAAATCTAACTGGTGAGAGATGAATCTGAGGAGTGGATTACTTGTCATGACTGGAGTGGATGCCTGCACGATACGTGACACCCTAATAATTTTAGAAGGATGTGGAAATCAGTTCCTTTTATAGCCTTCACCTTGCAAATGGCCTGTTAGATAACGTGATGGTGAGGCCAGAGATGTGTGGCAGTGGGACAGGAGGATTTTGCCAGGAACACAAAGGGTTCTAAGGATCTTTCTTAAATTATGTTCTGGGCAATTAAAGAGTAAGAAAGATTCGAAGAGTTTCCCAAGAATGAAGAGTTCGGCTTAGAAATTTTGAGGTAAATATTCAAAGAAGAATGATAAGAAACAGCGAAAAGAGTTATTTAAAAAATTTTTATGATAAGCCTTTTGAAGCTATTTAAGTAAAAAATGATGTGTATTTATTACTTTAATAAAAGAAACAAATAAATAAAAAACAAAGAGTTTCTAGAGATAACATAAGTTGTTTTAAGAGAGAAAACTAAATAAAGAGGATATGAGGCATGTGTGGCAAAGAGTGTTAATTGTTTATCCGAATGTCCATCTACCTCTTCCTGCCTAATAACTGAACCTGCATTTTTAGCAGGGCACATTGCTATCTAGAGAGTATTTCCCCAGTTTCCCTTGCAGTTAGGTGGAACCAATTGTCTAACTTTTCACCAATGAGATACGTACAGTGGACGTAGAATGCACCAATGGTGGGTTAAAGGCAGCCACAAGTATTTGGCACTTCTCCCATTGAGATGTGGAGTTCATGTCCCCTTGTCTCGAATCTCATCAGGCTCTGAGGCTGCTTTCTACCTGCCATGCTGTATGAAGCCCGAGTTACATGCAGAGGCCACACATAGGTGCTCTGGCCAAGGACTCCAGCTGAGTTCACAGGTGACAGCATCACCTGCCAGGCACATGAGTGAACCACTGTGTATGTCCAGCCCCGCTGAGCCTTCAGGTGGCACAGCTTCATGGGACTGTAGCTGCCCCCAAGTGAGAAATAACCATTTAATCCAGAGACCGTGGGAGAAGCTAAAAATCTAAGCCACTAGGTTTTGGTACAGTCAGAGAGAACCAGAAAACAGCCATAGTTTCTACACAGTCATAGAGAACCAGAAAAGTATCTGTGCGGTAGACGGTATTATTATTCTCATTGTTTCTGCCCATGCTGTGAGAGGATTGTATATCCATTCCCACCGCCATGTAATGTGCAGGGCCTCCCTGTAGGAGGACTGTGTTTCTCGGTACATGTTGGGTTTGGCCGCATAACTGACTTTGGCCGATGGGATGTGAGCAGATGACCAATGGCGCGTCCAAGCGGAAGCTCTGAGAAGCTGCAGGGCTCAGCCGGTGCTCTCGTCCCTCTGTCCTGAGACGGAGGGCTGCTTCTTCAGTTTGGGTCTCTGTGTTAGTTTTCTAGAGCTGCCATAACAATATACCACAGACAAGGTGGCTTGAACAACAGAAATGTATTTTCTCACTGTTCTGGAGATTAGAAGTCTGAGATCAAGATGTTAGTAGGGCTGGCTTCTTTTCAGGTCTGGAAAGGAAGGCTATGTTTCTTGACTTTCCTTGCTTATCGATGGCTATCGCTCCCCCTGTGCCTTCAAATCAATTCCCTTCAGTACTTGTCTATGTCCAAATTTCTTTTTCTTCTAAGGACATCAGTCACACTGGATTAGAGCCCACCCCAATGACCTCATTTTAACTCAATTCACTCATTAAAGGACCTGTCTCCAAATACACTCGCATTCCAAGGTACTGTGTATTAGGAATTAAATATATGGATTTTTTTGGAGTGCTGGATATGACTTAGCTCACAACAGTTACCAAATGGGGGGAAATGTAGAACACAGCTGCAGCTAACTCATGGATACCCTGTGAAGAGAGTGAGAAAGAGATGTAAACCCCCGATATTTGTTGCCATAGTGTAATCTAGCATAAGTGAATCAGTATAGTCCTTAAAAGAAAGAAATGCATTCTTCTATCCGTCCTCTGTGCTTCTTGGAATGTGAACAAGAAGGTTGATGCTCTTAAATACATGGACCGTGGGGTACACGCTAAAGATTGACGAACTGTTAAGATAAAAGAAGCTCATATCCTTGGTGACTATGAAGCTGCCATATCTACCAGGAGCTAGTTACCTCTGCTCTTCTTTTCTTGGGGGCTGTGGAACAAAAGAAACTTGTATCAAATTTAACACAGGGGAGAAAATGATAACAATACTTCTTTAATTAAAATTGTAGTCAAAGGGTAAGGAGAGCCAAAAGGGCAAAGAGACTGTAAAGAGAGGTTGAAGCACCCCATTGCTGTAAGTGTGTGTTTTTAAAAGAATTACATTTCAACATATTTAAAAAAAAGAACTTGCAAATGTTGAGTAATCCTCACAAACATGAGATATGCTGGAAGATCGGATATGGGCAGATGTCATTTTGCCATTCCAGTTTTCAAATAGAGGAAGAGAGATTCTGCAAACTATTGAATCATGAACTTTATTTTATTTCCTGGAGTTCTAAGAAGAGGAAGTGGTTGGCTCATCATTACAGTAACCTCATTTCCTTCTTCGACAGATATATTGGACTATGGTGCCTGCCAGGGGAAATGCAGCAGAATGTGCTGTTGAACTGAAGCAAGGAGCTTTCAGAAGGTCCTCATAGATCAATTAGAGGAATATTGGTGGAACAGAGGACTGAGAGAGTGCGTGAAGAGCCTATGGGACAACCTGAGGGCAGTTCCTGTGTTGTGTTTTGGCCCACTGTCACGGTGTTAGCGTCACCATAAGGGCTGGCTCCCCCTTGTGGTTAACAGATGACTTCATTGACCCTTGCCAGGAACCAAGGGAGGGTGGCTTCTGAATCTTCCCTCTGAGGAGTCAGGAGCTTCTTTCCTGGATTGTGGCCACAAAAGTTTCCCCATATTTGATTGACGCCAATTGGATCAGAGGTCCATCAATGGCCCAATTACTCTGCCCAGGGAAAGGGATAATCTGCTCGGCTAGGGCCGACTGGCTCGGGCGGCGTTGCCTTCCTCCAAAGCACGCGGGGCAGGCAGGGCGGGATTATGTGTGGTACAGTTAGCTGAAGAGAACTGAGCGGCTAACAAAAGAAGAGGGAGGGAATCATTTTGTAGGCAAACACAATATTCACTATTTTTTGAAGATTATGAGGGCAAGATTCTTCAATTCTATAATATAAAAGTTTAAATTTTGATGAGACAGGAATTTTGATGAGACAGATCTGTTAGGATTACATTAGCCACAAAATACCCTCCAGTTAATCGGATGAATGAGCCCAAGGGGCAGAATTGTTAATCATTATCCATCTTGTGACAGAGACATATTCACCAAAAATTATGCTTTTGGTTTAATTATAATCACTTATACCTGATTATAATTGACCAATATGTTTACCTTCTTTAGAACATTAGAGGAGGATTATGTTTTCAGAACGATAAGAATGACAAGCATTCTTTTTTTTTTTTTTTAAATTGCAAGAGAACATGTATATAAAGATTTAATTTGCATCAAATTGCTTAGGTATAAATTAAAAAGGAGGTGGTTGGAATGTGGTCCTTTTTTAATATTGTTAAAATTTAGTGTGATTTTTAAGGTTGATATTGCAAAAAAAGTCTCTCAAATGATCCTTAAGTGTCGTGTATCATTTTATTGAGATCATAGAGACAGATTCTATGAAAAGTGCTTAGAGCTGTCCAACATTTGCTTCTATTTTTAACCAGTTCCTCTGTTAAGTGAAGCAAATGTATCAATGGTCAATGGTAAAAAGTCCATCTTGAAACTAAGTTATTCTTTATGCTGAATATTTAACTGAGAAATCAATATGTGTAATGTATTGAACAAAAAGAGACCACAGAGTTTGGGTGAAATAATAGATCTGTAATTTTGGGGAAGTTGAGAGAGGTCCTTTTTGTAGATAAATCATCCTTTAGTGTGTGTTCTGCAAGATCTAAGTCTAAGGACTTAAAAAAAATTAGTTTTTTAACATGAGATCCTGTCATTCAAAACAGAACCTAATGATGTCTCTCAGCCAGAGACTGTCTCTGTAAGTCATCTTCATCTGAACGTAGTTAAATATTCTACAACTTCTTGTTACTCAAACTGTGGTCTGTGGACCAGTAAGATCATTCTTATGGGGGCCTTGTTAGGCCTGCAGAATCTTACCTCCATCCTCGACCTGTTGAATCTGAATCTGCCTTTTAACAAGACCAAGGGATCCATGTGCTCATCAAAGTGTATCATAGGTTACTAGACCTCAGGGAAATTGCCGCAGTTCACAGAGTGTTAGGGGATGGGGGTTCACAGGCCAAAGGATTTGTGTTTTTTTAGGTTCTCTCTTAAAAGCCCCTCAGATATGTCACAGAAGTTCCATTTCCATTTATTGTCATGACTACATATAATGTTTCCCACTAAAATCTGTATTACTTCCCCCCCCAGAACAAAGGTTTTGAAGTTGAGCAACCTAGGTTTGAAATCTGGATCTACCACTTCCCAACCATCTGACTTGGGGCAAGTTACTGCACAGTTGAAGCCTAGTTTTCTAATCTCTAGAAGGAATTTCTAGAATATCATTTCTAGGTGATATTGATCTTATACTGTTGTGAGGATGAATGGAGATGAGATAAGCATGTAGCCCAAGGCCTAGTACATAAAAGGAACTCAGCAAGTATTAGTTCCCTACCTTCTTGCTGGAACATGCAGCCTATTAAATCCTTAGGGGTATTTACTATAAACAAAGCAAAGACTACAGAAAGTCTTCTACATAGCAAAACTGTAATGTGGTTCCTATAAAACAGTAGATTTTAAACAGCTCTACTTGCCAAGTAAATGACTCTCAAAAATTATATTTAAATAATTAAATAGAATTGAATTGTTTAGTGTGGTCCATCTGGATGCCAAATTACACTCACCAAAATGATGATTTGGATTTTAACGTAATTGATACTTTGCTGTTCTTCCTGTGCCTGATTCATCAGCAGGCTTTGCTATTTCTTTGCTATTCAGTTTTTGCTCAGTGACTACTTCTGGGTTCCACGAAAAAGTCTTCATCTTGCTAATTTTCCTTGACTTCTCTGCAATCTTTTCTAATGTGGAGTCAGAGTGGTCCATCCCCTGATGTTCAGAAGTGTGGCTGGATGGGTTCTGATGAGAAGCTGAAAGGCAGCCTGGGCTGAAAGCTATAACCTCTTTGGACCACTAGTAGTTCTTCTTTTAAATCCTTATCTGAGGATATGCTTATTGATTTTGGAGAGAGAGAGAGAGAGAGGGAGAGAGAGGAAGAGAGAATGGAAAGGGGGAGCAGGGGAAGTGTGTGTGTGTGAGAGAGGGAGAGAGTGAGAAACATTGATGTGAGAGAAAAACATCGGTCGGTTTCCTCCCGTATGTGCCTTGACCGGGGAACGAACCTGCGACCTAGCTAGGTCTGTGCCCAGGCTGGGAATCTAACTTGCAACCTTCTGATTTATGGGATGACGCTCCAGCCAACTGAGCCACCCCACCAGGGCCCACCAGAAGTTCCTTACAGTTAAACTATTACTCTGCCGTGAACTCCTTGATCCCACCATCCCAGGGTAGATGCTGTGCAGTGACAGCTAAATTACATGACAGTAGTGGAGGCTTGGAGGGGACCCAAGTGCAACACATGAACAAATCCGTGTGACTGGCCTTTTGGTGTCCACTTAGAGATCCTCTCTCCATATGGGCTGCAGGCCTCCACAGTTCCTTTCTACCAGAGAACTTCATGATGAAGGTCATCAATACAGTGTCATTTATTTAAAAATGTTTTTTTAATTAAAAATATGGTAAAGTATAAAAGAGAACATAATGAATATCCATATTCCCACCACCCAGAATTGACTGTTAATATCCCATTTAACCATAATTTTCTACTTTCTGCCACCTCCAAAGGCAACCACCACCATCAATAGTTTGGTGTGTGGTCATAATAGACCTTTATAAAAACATCTCTCTCCATATCCATGACCAATATATAATATTATTTTATGATTGCTTTTTAAGATGTACATGTGGTGTCAAATTATATATATTCTTTTTGAGCATCGCTTCTCTCCCTTCAATTTTATGCTTTTGAGGTCCAGCCATGCTGGTGGACCCAGTTCATTCCTTTTGATAACGACCTAACCAGTATTACCTAACAGCAGCAGAGCTCTCAGTCTTAGAAATAGACCACAGTTTACTAATCTCTTTTCAGGACTTGCAGGTTGTGGCTCCTATCTAGCAGCTGCCAGCAGACCTGTGATGCATTGGCACGTTTGCTTGTACCCCACTGCTTTGTTTATTTAACTAGTGCTGCTGTCTTTTTTAGAGATTAACACATTAATGGAAGCAGTACTCATCCCTCTTGGTAAAGGGATGAGTTGTATGTTTTACTCTTTTGACCTCAGGACTGAAAGGTGAGGTGTGTACCCTTTGGTGAGCTCAGAAACCCTAAATAAAGGACAGGACATTAAGCAACCCATTTGGTAAGGGCGGGAGTAGTCCCTTAAGTGTCCTCTAATTTGCTGGCTATTGTTAGATACAGAACAATGAACAGACTCCTTCCTTGTTCAGGCAGGTCCGGGCTTGCTCCAGCATTCACAGCTGGCCTCTCTCTCTCTGGTGGGTAGCGAAGGAAGTTTCTGTGGCTTCTGCCTGTCAAGGAAAATGTGTTTACCCTTATTAGTAAAGTCAACAGAATAATGACACTGAGGCCTTTGAGGTCACCTTCCTGCCACAGTGAATGGAACAGTTATTTCAGTGGGAAGGAACATTATCCTCTGGGTAAACTATATTTTCTAGTTGCCACAAGACTCTGTTTTTCTGACACCCTTTATTAAGAACTTATTCCAAATTATCAAATAAAAATGTGGCTGTGTGAAGTTGCACACTGAAGTGAAATATAGTACAAAGCAGTTAATCTCCTTAGAAGTCGAGCTAGGGTCTAACATCAGGGGGAATGAGCCTGTGAGCAGGACCAGGAGTGTGTGTGTGCACTTGTGTGAGTGTGCACGTGCGCACACGTGTGTGTAGGAGCCATACTTTTGAGTGGTGTGTAAACAAACACATTTAAAGAAATTATATTATGACTAGTCTTTCTGATCCATTCCAATCATGTTTTTCTCCCTATTGCTCAGTGGTAATCCCTGTGGTTAAAGTCACCAGTAAATTAGGCGTTGCCAAATTTAGGAGTTTCACTGAACATCAGTAAGGCCTCCTGCTATCCCAGAACACTGCCTACATAAAACACCTCCAGATATCTGGTGCATCATTCAAAGATGAGAGTCAATAAAAAGGAATCATTGAAAGAACTAGTCAGATACTACATATAGTTAGATACAAAAGAAAAAAAGTAAAAAAAAAAAGCATATCATAAAAATATTACAATAAAAATATTACAATGAGGTAGATGGATATATCAAATGTATATCCATGATCTCAGAGAATTAAATAGAATAAATGGCATTTTAAAACAAGAGCACAGAGAAAAGATACAAACGTTCAAGAGGGGAAAAGAGGCGTCGGAAGGAAATTAAATGCAAAGCGTCCAGAGTTCAGGAAAGAAGTGGAAGAGAGAAATGAGAACATCCCAGAAACTGAGGCTAGTATTTGGAGGTGGCGGAGGCCCCGCTGGTGCACAGTGAAACTCCTTAGGACTTAGGGTTTTGAGTGTCAGCTAGTTGATACTTTCATCTCTGAGCCTGACCGAGTTTAACATTTTCTCAGACTTCGGAATCTCTCCTCTCTCCTGCCTCGGCAACATACTCTTTTAATGAGACGATGGCAAGTCTGTGTGTTTCTTTTTCTGTCTTGGCCTCTCATGTTATTCTTGGCTGCTAAAAAGAGGGTGGGACATGGAAGAAAAAGCTCATCTTCCTCACCATTTTATTTCCCAGGCTCCTGGATCTCTGCTGGTAACGTCAAGGAGTTTGGGGCCTGGGTGACATATTTGGGCTTTTCTTAAACATATACTGGGCATTGCTGAAACACCCAATGGGGTTTTGAGAAAGGGAAATATGAGCATCTCTTTAGTTTTTCATAATTTGTTTCCTATCCATGCTCATCAGCTTGCCATTTTCAGAGAGCAAATAACTTTATTTGAATTTCCGCAGAGGGGGGTATCACAGGAGCACCGAGACCATGCATCCCCCGTTGTGTGAATAGGTAAATGAGCCATCGTCCATCTGAAGTCCAGCCAGGTCCTTGTCTGCCTTATTTTTGGCCCATCCAGAAGCACATCATAACATACGTGAGAAGGGCAAATATTTAGAGGAAACTGAGGTTGTGGTCTGATGCACAATTGTGTTGCAACCCTATTTCCACCTTGATCTTCTCATATGGTAAAAATGTCGTGGCTCTGGGCCAACAAAGCCATTCTCTGGAGCTTAGCAGCCCTGGTGGCCGCACCGAGGGGGTTCACCTGAACATGGAAAATCTGCTACTATTTCAACATCAAACTACTTCAAAAGTGCTGATAAAGTATCGTATCTGCCTTGGTGTCAAAAATCCCAGTAAAAGGTTATTAAGCCTCTACCTCTCCCACGCTCTTCTTTTCCAGCACATTTTCTTGGCACTGCGTGGTAGGAATTTCCCCAAACCTTTGCACTCTTCAGAAATAGGCTGTACCCTGAATAAATATCACAAGGAATATGTTGACAGACTTTGCATCAGGCCCATAAAATTCAAACCCAAAAAAAATTATGAGCCTGGGTCAAAAAAGCTATTTCCAAGAAAACAGTTGGACTCCATGCAAAGGATTTTTGACACAGAACATACTCTTCTTTTAGACAATCAGTGGGAGACGAGCTGGTCCCCAGCCATGCATAAATCTGTCCATGTGCAATTGGTAGCAGTTCCTAATTGGGGAAAAGGGGGTGGGAACGGGCCCGGGGAGCAGGCTGAGGCTGGCAGGCTGGGCAGAGCGGGAGGGCAAGCGCGGGGCTTGCTGCCGCCCTTCCTAAAAGCTCTACCACGGCACTGCGCTGAGAATAAATCGCCACCTTCTCTGGAGCTCAGGAAAAGGGGACCATAAACAACGACTAGATGTGCCGAGTGTACAGCGGAATGGCTGGTTCCTGAGAGAAGAGCAGGAAGAGCGTGTCCAGGCTGGAGAAAGGCAAATAAGGCCTCGTTTGCTGAACGTGGTGAAAAGCTGAGTGGCCCAGTTAATTTTTATGAAAGCTCCCCCTGCACCCTGGCACTCCAGCCCGTGCTCTTCGATAGAAAGGGGGGTGGGGGCGATACTCTTGACCCCTGGTGGGTAATAAATTGTAAATAGCCTTGGCTGGGGACTCTTAGGGGTCTGGAAGGATAATTCCCAGGGACTCAATTTGCTGTCCTGACTTCTCCCCTGGAACTTTCTTCCTGTGGGTTGGAACACTTAGTGCCACCATCGGAAAGCCTCTTTTGTGATTTTTTTTTTTTTTTTTACCCCATTATGTTGCAATTTTCACATCTCATGCATTTGGCACTTACAGCATTTTTATAATGGTCTTTGGTTTATTTTTGGCTCAGTTTTACGGCTCACTGCCAGGCCCAAACTTCTGCTGTGTAGCTGACCCAAAATAGTTTCAAAGGCTCAGATGCAACTTGATATCAAAATTTTCTCCTCACGTGTTTAAGTTAGCCCAGTAAAATTTTGAAGGCCCCACAGAAAATTTCCTGGTTAGTTATTAGACCCACAGTTTGTGTTGTAGTTTTTTTTCACCTGAGGTGCAAAGGCAGGTGTTCATGTCACTGCAGAAAAGTCCAAATAAAAGATGCCTCCATAAGGTGCTTTCTACAAGTCAGAAAAGCCCCAGATGTATAGAAATAGAAATTGGGTTGACATTTAAAGGAATCTAAATATGCTACATAGCCAGTTAGGCTGGAGAGAGTCCTCATGAGTCTTCACCATTGGATCCCTCATGACTATGTATAACTACTTCCACCACCGCCAGCTAATGACAATAACTACTAATCTCTGATCACATATAAAGTGTAAGCCCTTCATGGAACAAATGACCTTGTTAAAGGTCTCTTGGAACTCTTTGTGGTTGGGACTATTTCCCCCACTGTTTTATAGATGAGGGAATTGGTAGTTTTGAGCAATGGTTTCCAAACTTAGCTATAGAATTCCCTGGGGGACTTTCAAAAATCCCAATGACATTTTGGGTTTAAAGTGCCTTTGACACACCTAAAAATAGTTGTGCATAGGAGGGGCCTGGACTAGAGATGTACCTTTTCTGTGCCATGAGCAGACTATTGAGGGGCAGTCATGGATGGGAGTGCCAAGAGACACTGGGGTGAGCAGAGAACAAACCCAGGACCAGGTTCTGGGGAAGTCCGAGGTTTAATGGTCAGGTAGAGGAGGGTGCATCTGTGCAGGCTGTGAGACGGAGCCGTTGGTGTGAAGAGAAACGTGTTGCGTGCTACTTGGAGCCAAGGGAAGGATGTTTTAAAAAGGAGGGAGAAGTCAACAGTGCCAGATGCTACTACTACACAGGGTCAAATGGATGTGGGGAAAATGCGTGTTGTTTTTGTGTTCATTATGTCATTGGTGGCCCTAGAGACAGCTGCTCCGCTGTCCTGATCAGGGCTAGAGGCAAGGTGGAGGTAGTTTGAGAAGACAAGAGAGGGAGAAAACAGATCTCACCTTCTTTTGAGATCACCCTTCACCTTGGGGAGAGGGAGGAAATGCACAGTTTCTGGGGGGTGGCCGTGGATAGCTCTTTGTAGCAACAGGAGAGCCCCGAGCTTTCCAACGGGACCTCATGGCCCCTGGCTGCTCTTCCACTCTGGAGGCTCCGATTCCTCGTCACCTCCAGGCTAAGTGAGTTAATTCTCCAGTCCCAAAGGAAAGTCACATGTGCCATCATACAAATGTACTCAGGGGGACAGGAAGTTTAAAATAGAGAATGGATATCAAATCTGGGACACTGATTAATGGCATCCATTGGCACAGCAAGGTTTATAAGAAAAGCCTCTGAGCATCTTCCATGTGCCAAACCACCTACCGTACCGTACATCCCCGTGTTAAAGAAACCCTGGTGTGGAGAGGTAAGGAGCTTGTCTTATGGGGCAACTGTCAGGGCTGGGATTTCAACTCGAGCCCTCTTCTCCAAGGCTTCTGTTCTCTGGTCTACAGTGCCTTGTCCACCCCTCAGGGGAGGACCTATCTCTGCAGAAGTTTAGTTTTTCTCTTTGTTCTGTTTATGTCTGTAGAAGAAGATATGGCGTACATGGGCCATTTCCAACAAGAGGACTTCTTTCTAAGCGTTTGCTCTCGCCACCAGGCCATTCCTCATCCCCCACAGATTATGGTGCAGTTTCACCATGATGATGGCCTATTCTACCATAAGGAATGAATAATAGATTTATCTGAGCCATGAAAACAATATGAAGCTAATAATAACAGGAAAAAATCAACAGGAAACAATAGAACAGGGACATTTATTATACATTATATTATGTCTTGGATATATATTGACACCTCTGCAAAGTTTTGTTCTGGCATTACTTTCATATCAGTGAGACCCAAATCTGATTTTGAGAGTTTTAAATGTTCTCTTATTCAAACAAACTCTCTCAGCAATAAAGGACGTCATTTAAAAACGCAACCTGGATGTCAAATATTTTGAAAACATTTTATCTAATCTTCCAAACAGTTATATGAAATAGGGTTTGTTGCCTTTCTCTCACAAATGAGAAATTTGAGCCTATGGTGGATTAAAACGGGTTGGAAATTCTTTTGCCACCCTTCCATTAAGAGGTTTGGTGTTTTTTTCCCTTCCCTTGAATCTGAGTTGGCCTTTGAGACTGGCTAGACCAATAGCATGTGGTGGACGTGACATTGCATGCTCTGGGTCTAATCTTTGAGAGACCTGATAGCTTTTGCTTTTGCTCCAGGTGCCATGTAAGAAGTTCAAGTACCCTGAGGCTGTCATGCTGTGAGTAAATCAAAGCTAGCCATGTGGAGAGGCTACCTGGGGAGAGAGGGAGGAATGGAGAGAGAGAAAGTATGAGAGAAACCTGGCCAGCACCAGCTCTTCTAGCCATCTTAGCCCAGCAGTTATTGTAGACATTCCAGCCCCATTAGATACTGTTTGGAGAAGAACCAAAGAGATCAACCAACAGCCAAGATCTAGGCCCCAACATATGTCCAGAGTTGGGTCATCCCAGTCATTTCCAGCCCTCTGTGGTACTCTATCTGAGGCCACAGACATTGTGGAGCAGGGACAATCTGTCCCTGCTGTGCACTGCCCTGATTCTAGACCAACAAAATTGTAACTATGGTAAGAGGGCTGTCATTTTAAACCGCGGAGTGTTGAGGTGGTTTGTTATGCAGCAGTAAGTAACTGAGGGTTTCATTCAACAATCTTGCCCGATGACAGAGGAAGGAGCAGCGGCTGGGCCGAAACCCACATCTGTCTGATCACAGAGCTGCGGCCCTTTCTGCTTTGTGAGGTCTCTTCTTCTGGAACTTCCAGACTGCTGTTTAAATTTCCAGATTGGTGCTAAATTTCTCTTAGCTTAAATCCTGAGCACATAGGAACAGGCAAATGTCTGCTCTCCTTCCACATTACAATAAAAAGTTAAATAATAGACAAACAAGTTCTGAGGTTAATTTCTGGGTCAGCCTGCTGTTAATTCTTTTTCCTAGAACTTAAGGCGTGAATTGGTAGGAAAAGCAAAGAAGCTCCCGAAGATTAGCCTTCATGAGACCTTCATCCCTGCCCATGCCCACTTTTCAGTTGTTTAAGTGAGACCATATTTCCTTACCTCTTGATTTTTTTTTTTTTAAGTTTTAAAACAAAACGTGATGAAGGTAATTCTGCCAGAGGAAGGAGGCAAAGGAAGCGCTGTGTAAAACAAATGCATTAGGTTCTATTCCAAATTGCCATGAAGTAAGAGCCCACACAGCCATTTTGTGGGATGCTAGGAAATGGCAGGATTTCAGCTCCCAGAACGAACAGGGACTGTTCCTGTAGAAGAGGTTCTGTGTTTCTGTGGCAGCAAATGCACTATGTGGTGATAGTCCCGTGAATAGCTGTGTTTATCAAATTCCAAAGCAAATACTCAAGTGAAACGCCACATAAAAGGCCAGACCACAAGCTGGAGGTTCCCCCTGGCACTGACGGGATTGCAAAAACGTCTGCGGTTTATGAATGTGTGTGTGTTTAAATTGCACATGGTTTATACAGGCATCTATTTCTAGTGATGGCTACATACAAACAGCAGAGAGGCTTAGTCCAGACCTCTTACCTAATGTTGAGTAGGTAATGGCACTAAAATTGTGGTAAACAACTTTCCTACCCGTTAGAAGCGTCATGTCATCTAACTTCTGACTCTGGGCAAGGAAGACATCAATACAGAGGTGCAGGGAACCATTGAGTATACAGGGAATCAACAGTTGGCATCTACATTGGTGTCACAAATTCCACCACCGTTCATCAAACATTCACTCTCTCTCTCACCACTACCTTCATGGGAGGAGTGTATTTTCCCACCTTACTGACGTGGACTTGGGATTGTGATTTGCTTTAGCTAGTGGAATATAGTAGGAAATGACAGTGCGTAAGTTTTAAAAAATTTTTTATTGAATTTATTGGGGTGACATTGGTTAATAAAATTATATAGGTTTCAGGTGTACAATTATATAATACATCATCTTGTATATTGTTTTTGTTGTTTGTTTTTTTTAAAAATATATCTTTATTGATTTCAGAGAGAGGAAAGAAGAGAGAAAGAGAGATAGAAACATCAATGATGAGGGAGTCATTGATCAAGCCCACAACCGAGCGTGTGCCCCGACCGGGAATCAAACCCCGATCGCCTGGATCCTAGGTCGACGCTCAACCGCTGAGCCACGCCCGGCCGGGCATCATCTTGTACATTGTATTGTGTGTTCACCACCCCAAGGAAAGTCTCCTTCTGTCACCATTTATCCCCTTTACCCTCTCCTCCCTCCCTAGCCCCTCCTTTCCCTCTGCTAATTGCCATACTGTTGTCTGTGAACTAACTGACCATGTGCGGTCGTGGAAGAACCCTGTAACAGGGAATGGTGAGAGGGAAGGGTAAGAGGGTGGCATTGCCACTGCC
Source organism: Miniopterus schreibersii (assembly GCF_964146895.1). Lineage (NCBI taxonomy): Eukaryota > Metazoa > Chordata > Mammalia > Chiroptera > Miniopteridae > Miniopterus > Miniopterus schreibersii. Next base: position 32,643,474 of record NC_138111.1, read on the forward strand.
ATGGGAAGTGGGAGGCCTACTGTTCTAAAATGTCTTGTGTGAAGGGAGGGAACTGAATTTCCTTCACAGTTGGTGGGATCCACCTGCTAGAGGAGGTTCTGTGTGGCTGACTCCCTCTATAAGCTTGAACCAACAGAATGAAATGTCAACATTTTCTGAGATGTCAACATTTTTGAGATTCTGAGACGTCAACATTTTCCCTGGACCCCAAGAGACTACCAGAGGAAGAGTGGCCTGGGCAGACAGTCAACTATGACCACATAACAACTCTGCCATTTTATTCAGTTCATATGTTCTGGAGGGAAACAACTTTGTCTTTTACTGTAGACACATGAGCCTCCTTGGAAAAACATCCAGAATTCAGACATAGACACAGACAAGAATTACATCTTCATGGCCTTTCTGGCTGCCGCTGGTCTCCTTGCCCTAGCTGAGTACCAGTGATTGGATGCCAAGCGAGTACTGTAGTGCTTCTTTGTGAGGTTGAATTGAAATGTGAAAAAAATATTCAATCAATATTTACTAAATGACTAACATGTCCTGAGGTAGATGTTTTAAGTGACTTACTTCATTTACTCCTCATGTAATAATCCTATGAGGTAAGTATTATTAGAACCATTTTACAGACGAAGGGTTAATTAACTTTCGGCAGCACAGCTAATTGGTAGAACTGTCTTGTAGACATCTTTGGCTGTGAAATTTTTTTCTGGTTGGCTCCTGGGCTGTTTTGACAATCTAATATTTTTCATCTTATCGTAATCAAGATAGTCTCCTTGCTTTCTAGTTTGACAAAATATTCCGGATTCATCTGGCATATTTCAAGCATAGGCCTAGTATGAGCTGGTTCCTTTTGGTGGAAAAGGTGTCAAGCTAAAAATAATATGATATATTTTTTTTATAACGTTAAAAAAAGGTGTACTTATTGCATTAAATTCAGAAATAAATTTTAAAAATGGAAAAATAATCATTTATCACCAATAATTCTGTCACTCTCAAACAACCTGTGCAGTAAACATGTTGTTGAATTACTTTCCATTCAACACTCAAAATATATCTCCAAAACTTGAATTCTACCTACAGATTTTCCTTTTTCCTTTTGCTTATGTCCACTCACATGTGTGTGTAGCAGTACATGCTGCTTACCTGAGTTCTCTAAACAGAGAACAAGGGTAATCAGCTGTGATGAGCTATGAATGGAAGACCTGGCTACTGTAAACCTGTAGAGAACAGCCAGTGAGAAATGAAAGGAGGGCTGTCTGTGTCTGTAATCAGAAGCCAGATTTCCCTTAGTGAGACATATTTTCCTCTACTGTTCAAGTCTCATGGCTGAATAGTTTGAAGGCCAGGGATTAGGTAGTTAGGGAATTCTCTAAATTCCCAGAAAATAGCTTCATTTTTTCCACATTTCTGCATTGTATATGTGGAATAAGGCAGAGCTAGGTGGCATAAAGGGTTAATGATAATGTTTCTGGCATTAAGGCAGGTAGATGGGAAAGACATTTTGACATTTTGGAGCAGTAAGGGGACTTGAGATGCCTTAATTCACATTGAATTAGGAGTTGGTGGATTATAGGATTATTCATCATAATTCCAGGGACATATTGTTGGTTATGGTTGAAAATAAGCAACCTCCATTAGAAAAGATTTCCTAATCTTGTCGAGTTGGTATAAAGGGACAGTGAGTTGGTTGGAAACTGCTGTGATTTGTTTAATATAAAACAAGTTAGGAATCCAGAAAGAACAGTTACTTGAGTGTGTTTCCAGAGGAAAGAATAGAACTGAGTGGAATGCAGCTTCTTTAAGCAACAAGAAGATATGTCATGGCTCTTTTACTTGTAGACTAGTCAGCATGGGACCTAAACATGAACACTGGCTAACAGACTGAGAGGGCGCTGGTATCAGTCAAATGATGAGACAGTAACTTATAGTTTTCTGATTCAGAAATTTATGATTATTTGGCATTATCTGGATTTGATATTTATGCTAGATAAGTACATTGAATAATCTGTTTTATTTTAAATATCATCATACAAACACTAATTTAATATTTTTCATTGACTTTTCCTACCCTAAAATGAGTCATTCTTAAACTGTCATGAATACTCTACTACTTACAATGAGGGCTTCTTCACAAGGCGGAAAGTTTAAGAATGTGATGAGCTGAAGAATCTTAAAGCTTGGGACATCCCAACCCTTGTTTCTAAATCTACACATTGGAGATGATGGGGTGAATAGCTTATGGAAGTAGTTTAAATATGACTTAACTAACATTTTATGAAACTCATGGAAAATTACATATTTTTATATGATATTAGAAATGAGAAAAAAATCTCAATACTGTCTTCTTTGAACACATGTGAAGAATACTACTAAGTATATTTAATATAATTCAGGATATCAGTCAGTTGTTGCTCAGTTGATATCCTGGGCTAGGAAAACAGGTGTGTTATGCTGACAGTGCTGCCAAATTCACACATGGGCTGAGATATGAATAGTGGTGCTAATTACACTTTAGCAGAACTGGTAGCCAATTAATGTAACAGAGACTCCCACTAAACTTAACTCCACATCAGCATGCTAAAAATAATATAATCCCAGTGGTGACTGATGTGCTGATTTTATTTGCTTATTTAGTTACCACAAGAATATATTATATTTTCATAATTCTCTGATTGCTATTGAAATAATTGAAGAATTTCTTTTATAATATATATTCTTACAATCTAGGTTCAGTCACTCTATTTTATAGCTTGGGGCTATTTGGTTAAATCATATAGTAAATAAATTGGTTTGATGACACAAACAGGTATTAAACGAAACTTTTTTATTGCATATATTATTAATTTGGAAGCTTATAGCTTGAAAAATGGGGAAGTCTACCTCTTAGAATATGAATATATGTCTTCTTTGCCTTGACAATTTAAACAAATAGTTGCCATACTTTTACCTTAAAATCAAGCCACAAGCCAAAGTGCATGTTTTCCAAACATTAGTAATGTGTGGACTCACTTTAGTGAAAAAATTTTTCATTCATTCTATTCCTACTGAATTAACTGATATCATTTTAGGAAAATGATACTCACATTCATGCAGTGTGACTAAGTATTAACTCGTTATGGTTATAGATGGTAAATAATTATAAAAACAAAATGTATATACAAATCAAAGAAATTACTAAATCAGTAAGTTCCAAATTCTGTACTGATTTAAGAAAACTTAATTACTGAGTACAATGGACTCTGAGTCTAGTTATGCTAAGTTTTGGTATCATCAACTCAATTTTCCTGTTTGTTTAGTTGAACCAATGAGGACTCATTTTTTATTTAGTTCACCAGGATTTCATTTGGACTTCGACTGGGACACATGGGTCATTTCTATATAAATTCCTCCTCTGCCTTGTCTGTATGAATCCCTGCAAATTAAATAATACTACTTGGTGTCAATGTAATAGAAAAATGCAAGCATATGCACTAAAATAGAGTGGACCCACTCATTAATAAAATGCTTATCCACATGGCCCAAAGTATGCTTTCACAGTATTTTTAGCTTATCATTAGAAAGAAAACAGAAACAAACAAACAAAAAACCCCAACAAACAAACAAAAGAAGAAAACACAAAATTTAAAAATTCCATTCCAGGCAGGACTCTCTGCCCACCCTCGGATTCCTCTGGACTGGCTTGCTTTGTGCTGGCTCTTACGTTTTTGGTTCTAGAAATTTAGTTCTGTAACTCAACTTCAGCAACCTCCTCTGACCCCTTCGGATTCTGTAGTTCCTTAGGATTCACATCTCGCCTTTTAAACTGACGAACCCCTCTGTGGATGTTGGCTTTTCTGGCTCCTAGAGTGAGAAAGGGGGGAATGAGGTTGAATGAGAAACAGTGCCCAGGAGAATCCCTGCGGCCCTCAGCCTTCTCTGCCCACGGCAGCCTGTCGGAGGCCCGCTAGCCAGCTCCTCTGCCACCATCGCTTCCTCCCTCTTTTCTCTCTCTCCCCCTCGTTCCACCGCACGGTCACTTGCTCTAAAATGCATCCTGACAAAGACCATCCCTTGACCTGAAGCGCCCACCAGAGTTTATACTCTTACCACGCCTTCAAAACCCTTCATAATGTAACCTCAACTTACCCTTGCCTCCGAAGCACCCCCACAGAGCACCATGGTCCAGCCAAACTGGATCACTGAGTGCTCCCCGGGCTTTGCTCCTTCTGTCCTTGCTGCCACCCTGTCTGCTTGCGGTGCCTCACCCCACCTGAGCCTCCTGAAATCTGACTCAGGGCTCAGCGCCCACCGCGGAGGCCTCCTCCTCTGGGGGGAAGCATTCCCTGACCATCCCCGCTGGAAGCGAGGCTCCTCTGAATTCCTAGGGTGCTTGGCCCTTCTTTCCATGACCCCAATTTCATGCTGCTTCACCGGGTAGCCATTTGTGTGCACGTCTCACCTTCTGCTCCTTGTTCAGCGTCAGATGCCCCGAGGCAGGAGCCAGGCCTAATTCACTTTGCTATTTTCCCCACCGTCTAGCCCAGTGTTTCTGGAATAAAAGAAATGAAAGACTATTTTCTGTATAAATTAGAAACTGAACATCACAATTCTTGAAGAGACGTGAATAAATAGTTTAATACAGCTTTAGGTAATAGATGGTATTTTACCTTTAAAAATAGCATCAACCGGTAAAGTCTGATATTTTTTTTTTTCTAGGTTTGGGGCCAGATAGGTATTTTTATGCATGATCAATAGCAAATTTAACAATTTGTTCGAAGGTAAAAAAATGACCATTTTAAAGAATGGCAATAGAAGGAGTTTTAAAGAAGCAGCCAATTCCGTCAGTAAAATGAGAAGAGACATTTTATGCACATGCAGGAGATCTAAGGGGGAACAGAGCAAGGGCCCAAGACTCTGGTCCAAGGACATGTTATTAACCGTCTAGAAAGTATGTTTACAGAAAACAGCTGACTTTGGGGATCTATGAGCCCCTGTACTTTCTGGCAATCATTTTTTGCTGCCAACATTAAAACATGAATAACTAATTCACATCAGTTCATTGACTTCACTGGCTTAGTTTTTACTTATTTATTTTCTCTTGGTGTAGCATACAGTAATGGGAAAACGAAAACACATAGGGATACATTCTTCTGCTTAACTCTGACATGAAACTGAGGTCAAACTTATCATTTGGAGAAATGTTTTGGGTCTTAAATAAATAATTTTCTCCGGCTGGTCCCTATTAGTATAAACATCTTTATGAATGGGCACATTTTCCCCCAGTGGAGTTTATTTTCAGTTGAGTCTAAATACATCGCTTTCTCCTTATTACATCACTATTGGTTGCCAAAGTTATAATAATAAATTTATCAAAGGGAGGCGTCTGCCATGCAGACGCTCTTAGTTATGAGGAGGACTGCATGGTAGAAATGTCTTATTAATGAGGGCCACCTCTTGAAGTGTCTTAGTAGTGAGGGGAGTCACATGACCAGCAATGGGTGATTAGGGAATTTATATGTATTTAGATGGCTGTTTTACTCCTGAAAATCTGACTGTTGTATATCAAAAGTTATTGCAGTTCTGGAGGCAGGGTGAGCAGCACATTGTTTTTGGCATTTTGTGGATACAGTGTGGTACCCTGAAAAAGTTGCAAAAAATAGGATTTTCTTTGGAAAATTAAACTTTAACCTTATGGGCCAGTGACATACAGGATCTCAAGAGTGATAGCTTTCCCTCCAGGACTGATTGAAGCTAATGTAGTGTTGTAACACATGTAAACAAACAAAAAAACCTGCTTGTCAGAAAGAGGGGCTGTTTTATCATCAGGGATGCACTGAGAAGCACCAGTGAGGCATGCGTAAACTCTGCCTTTCCAAGCACTGTGTGGGGAAGGGAACAGCCTAGCCAGTGGCGATTTAGTTCAGAGATCTTGGCCAGATTACGTCTATTATGGGGAAGGATCCAAAGAGTTGTAGCTAGAGCACTTTGGGTCATATTGATCTAACTACTTCTATAGTCAGCTGCAGACATCTGGCCACCTTGATGTGATGCCATTTGCTTTTGACTCATTTGATGGGGGCCTTGTTTCTGATTATAACTTGTCTTTCCATGTAATTTTGCTTACAACGAGGAAAAGTACTCAGTGTGCTGGCACAGAGCATTCTGGTTTCTGTGACACTGATATTTCTAGGGTCAAAATAATAAACTTGATAACTCTGTGACTTGGGTTAAAGTAAATGGATCTGTCCTCTGTGCAGATAAACATCTCCTTTCTGAGGCTGTGAAACTGGAAATCAGACTCTGGATTGCGATCAAGCAAATTCACAAAGGAACTGCCATCTTGCGAGGCTGCTGGGGCCACTGCCCAGAAGTCTGGCCAGATGGAGGCAGGAGGCGTGACTGCTCTGAGCACATTCTCTGAAAATGGAACAAGCAGGGCCCAACACATTTGGACATTGGTACAGTTTGTTCACTGCACATGGGTATCCTGAAGGGTGAGTGGGACTGCAATCTGGCCCCTGCTCATTTCTCAAGGTGGTGCTCCCTTAGCAGGTCCACCTGGATGAAGGGCTCTTTTTTTTTTTTTAATTTGCCGAAAGGCATAGTTTAGTTCTGAATCTGGGCCTTTGCAATGGTTATAATACTTATGAAAGCTATTTTAGGGCAAGTCATATATGTATTTAAAACATTACTGGTCATAACCTGAGATTTGGAGCAAGGGTCTCCAAATATGTGGATCATTCACTCACCTTACATCTTACTGGAAGGGTGTTCTTCTGAAGCTAAGGGTGTGTTCTTTATACTTACAGGAACTTCTAAGAGGAAAGAAACTTCTTGTTTCTGTTTGGAGAAAATGATTTTTTGGGTTAGTAAGATAAGGCAAGTGAAACAAAGGATAAGGTGTATCTACCTATAGATTCTTGTTTTATTGAAGGAAGTTCTATTCTTTGAACACCAAATATTTACTGATATTTGACGTGGACTGGCCGGCTTTGTTAGGCAATTATTTTGGCTACCCTAGCGCTCTCAATGCTCAGCACTACATATATATATATATATATATATATACTTCTTATATCTCCTCAGGAGCGCCAGGTATCTGGTGAGAACAGGCATGTAGATATCATAATCTAGAACCAACTACACGTTATAGACTCACACAGGAAGAATTCTCATTGATTTAACTGTTAGGGACTGGTAGAATTAATATAATCTACAAGAACTATGCCTGAGTATTATTGGTAGGGACTCAAGTGCAAATAATTGGTTTTCAGTTAAGATACTGAGTATTATTTATACATACCTATCCATACATTTAGTGTATGTGTGTGCTTGCAAAATGCTTACCCATATATTATTTCATTCTGATTCTTACAACAATTCTATGAATTAGGAAGGTAAATATTATTTTTCCCATTTTACATATAAAGAAACTGAGTCTCCAAGAGGTTCAGTGCCTTGACTGATGATCATGGTGATTATGATGGTGATTACAGTGATGATAAATGGATAAAATCTTTCCAATGATCTCTAGATGTAGTTACTTAACTGCTTATTTGACATATTTTCTTGGATATCTCTTAAGCAACTTAATTTGTCCAACATGAATTCCTATTCTGTCCCAAAGCCTTGCCTTCCCAGTCACCGGTCTTCAAAACTAAATGGCAGCACTATCCTTCTGTTGCAAATGTAAGAAACCCAAGCATCGTTCTTGACTTTTCTTTCTTTTTTATCTCTCCTTCCCATCCAAGCCATAATCAATACATCAGATACATATCATCACTTCCAAAATAACATATTCTCTCCACGTCTCTTCATTGCCACTACCAGTACCTAACTGCACTGCCACCACCCCCTGCTAGGCCGCAACACTGCCTCCTACAGGCCTCCTATATTTCACTCTTACCTCCAGTCAATTCTCAGCGCACCTAGTGTGATCCAGCCTGTAAAGCGTTTCACTCCTGTTTAAAAATCATGGTGCCGTGGCTTCCCACTGTTTTTGGGGTGTAAAAATCTGTATTCCTTATCCTGATTTACATGATCTGGTTCTTGTTCAACCCTATTGACTGCTTGCTAATTGTACTCATTAAGTTCATTATACTTTATCTGCTCTAACCTTTCCTAAACTTTCTTAAACATGCTAAGTTCACTCCCACGTCAGATCCTTTCATGGTTGGCTCCTACTATCTTTAGGTCTCAACTTCAATATAACCTTTATAAAGAGGCTTTTCATAAAAATCTCACCTAAAATAGTTGCTTTCCACTATGTTACATTTACTCCCCTTCTGTTTCCTTCACAGTGTTTGTCATAATTCACATTTTTGAACTATTTGTGTTGTTCAAAACACAAATAGGGCACTGGATCTGGAAGAGGCAGGTATACTTCTGGACCAAGAGAATTCTTAGGAAGTATAGTAATTAAACATCATCGCAGGTTGGGCTGTCCAAGGAGCTGATTTAGTGGAAATGAACAAGCCTGAGGTTTATTAGGGAGTGCTTTGGGCATCAGAAGCTAAGGAAAGAAGAAGGAGGAAGCAGGATCGGGCAGAGAGAGAGGGTGAACCGTGATGCATTCTCAACGAAAGCCTCAGCCAACCCATGAGGAGCTCCAAAGCTGGATGATCCTTCAGAGCCATCCCAACTTGGGTAAAGAAGCTGGGCCTTCATAACCATCACCTCACTGTTCCTTGGATGTGGGCTGCCCTGGTAAGTGTGAGCTTGAGTATGGAGGCTCTCTTCAGCAGGGGCAATCCTTGTAGGGGGCTGACCGTGGAGAGCTGTCTGCCTGCAGTGCTCCCAGTGGTGGTAGATTGGGTCCCTCATTTCTAAAGAGGAATCTAGGTGGTGCAGGTACATGTGCACTTGTGTACTTAGGAAATCCTGGGACAGATAGATAACTGGTCTACTGCTCTAAGATTTACTGTATGTGGCCTGAAGCCTCTTGGGACACACTTGACCCAAAACCTGTCTCCAGGAAAATTCATGCAAGTGGGCTACATGTCTGCTTTTATTGCATGTTGGTTGGGGCTGGATTTGAGTGTAGGTTTATTTTTATAGTGCCTTCTATCTGCTGGTCAAAAAGAAAATAGAGTTGTTTAAGTCCTGTGAGCTCTATTAGGGGCCTGTGTTTTTGTAACATAAGATTATGAATTCTAATCCTAGTATCATATGATTTAAATTTAGCTGGGAGTTAGGCTGGCTATGTGTCTTGAGCACATATCTATTAAAAGAAAGCCCTGGGCTACAAGAGAAAGGCTTAGCACAGCTTCCCCCAATGTTTTGGAAACCTTGAGAGAAGGAAGAATATTTGGGAAGTGAGAAACTTAGTAGAAATTTGAGTAGACATGGATGACTAAACTCAGGAAAGTTTTAATAAAGTTAAAAATGTCAGCTAATTGATTTGATCAAATGTAAGACTTGTAACACTGTATTTTTATTTTTTAAAACATGCATTTTTTCTTACAGGCCTTGTGGTTGTTTTTTTCTCCTGATAAAATATCTAGAGTTTGTACCTCTTTCTATAAAATGGAAGTGATAGATGAATTAACCATTACATTTTAAAATTATGTGTCATAAAACATTTTATAAATTAGTGCTCATGCAGAGTGCTTGGATGAATGGCACACGCTTTGAGTAACCCATCAAATTCAGCAGGATTTAATCTAATCTCCAGACTAATTTTTATTTATTTACTTAAAAAAATATTTTTATTGATTTCAGAGAGAGGAAGGAAGAGGGAGAGAGAGAAACATCAATGATGAGAGTCATTGATGGGCTGCCTCCTGCATGCCTCCCACTGGAGGTCAAACCTGCAACTGCGATCTCCTGGATCATAGGTCGATGCTCAGCCACTGAGCCATGCCAGCCAAGCCTCCAGACTTTTTAAATTCTCTAGCTAAATGTCTGAGAGACCAGCACAGGTATGAAAATGGACCAGTATGTTGCCAAAAACCCAAAAAGGGAGTCTGTTCAATGTGATTGAGTGGCACATTTAGCATTAGGGATTTCACAGTCTTCTCAGGGATCTGCTCAGGAGAAATGAAGCCTCTTCACTTTAATTTAGATAGTACCTGACAGTGACTCTAATAGAACTTCAATCTTATCATGGCTTCGAACCCAGCTACTGAAATGTGGGAAGGAGCCCTCAACCACGAGAATAGAGCTTCAGAAGGGACCTGGAAAATGCTGGGTTTGTGAACTTGCATCAAAATGATACAGTTGTAATTAACCTAGTTATTAATAACAGGAAAGGAGCAAAGGGAAGGCCAAAGAGTATAGGCATATCATTTGGGCAGCTTCCTCAGGAGGCTAAAGCTTCACACTCCCCAGCGAGCCACGGGTCTGTTCCCTGAAGATTGCGGTGGGAAGGGACTGGACAGGGAGGAGCACAGACACATGCCCAGTAAAGCTGGGGTGATGTCGGGAAGGCCCTTGCTTGTCGGTCACACCTCGGAACAGGTCATTGGCCAGAATGGGTGTGGCCACTGCAAGGGAGAAAAATTTGGGATATTTAATCCCCTAAACAAAGACGTTAACTCTCTTAGTTTCTTTCGGTTCCCCTTATGCTCTTGGGACTCCTATTGCTCGGGGCACGCTCTCCTGTATCCACCCCACACAATGGACTAGAGGACTGCAGCTAGCCTGAGGCTGAGCTGGGCCCAGCTGCAACATGAAACAGAAACTCTGGACACGGGCTTTGCTTCTCACTTTATTAAAACCCCAGCTACACTTCTTCTATGACTGGACCAAGGGAAACGGGACTTTAGAAACACAGAGATTTAATTTCATGCAAATAAAAATCACCCATTCCCCTGTGTAGGTCTCAGAAAATTATTTTTCTCTAGATATCATAAGGACTCCTCCCTCAGCACCCAATGGGGAAGAGGACACCCCAATTTCTCCAGGAACAAAAACACTAAATAAATGGTTATTTCTTTCTTAGTTGCTTTTTTTTTTCTTCTCTCTCAACTGGAAAATGCCGTGGAGAAAAGATGGTTTTGTCCTTTTGCGTATCCATACTGGAGAACCAAATAAAATACTGAAGACCTAATAAGATTTAGCTTTCCAGCAATATAAATAATTTAATCAGATTAATGACATTGTCCTACCTGAGGGGTTCCATAATTAGTGGATTATTGAAGCCGTGTGAAAGTTATCTGCCATTAGCACCTGGAGGAATTCCTGTTGTCTTAGGCTGTGGAATCCAGCGATATGAATATTCCTGTCATGCAGACTGTAAAGATAATAAGCCCCTGGCATTTTGTAAGCTATATAAATCCACAGATTTCACATTAAATATTTAAGGCACAGGAGGTGTTGTTAGGATATAGATAAAGGGAGTTCAACTGCTGCAGCCCTTCTTTTCCTTTTCAGGGAGCCCCTTTTTTTTGCTGAAGGTGCTTCCATGCCTTTATCATTGTGTCCACACCCTCCCTGCCCCTTTTGTTTGTATATTGTTCTGGTTACTCTGTAAGTGTTCTTTGGATTTTGTATGAGAAACATTCAAAATATTTTTACAGAAGGTTTGCCCTTTTCATATAAAAAGGACATTCTTGCCAGGGGTGCAAACAGCAATGAATCAAGTGGTATCTTGATATATGGCAAATGCTAGAATATCTGTGAAAAGACCATCTCATTACTCTGTCCCTAAAATATTTGAAAACCAAGTTTTTCAGCATTATGTGTTCATTTCTCTCATTTATGTGTTATTTAGCTGTGGGAAAAGGACTGGCCTTTGAACGTGGACCTACTATTTTGCTTTTTACCTCTTCGTAAGACCTTTCATATAAGCAAAACTTACAGATCAGGAATTAAAAATACTGTGTGGGATCCCGTGTCTAAATGATTGGCATAGAAAACACTGCCCCGTGGTTGCCAGGGCGGGGGGTGGGCAAAACGGCTGAAGAGGTCAAAAGGTGCAAACTTCCAGTTATAGTGTAAACAAGTCATGGGGATGTAACACACAGCATGGCAACTATAGTTCAGAGCATTGTATTGTATATTTGAAAGCTGCTAAGAAAGATCTTAAAAGTTTTCATTACAAGAAAAAAAATTGTAACAATCAATGTATGGAGACAGATGTTAATTAGACTTATTGTGGTAATCATTTTGCAATGTATACAAATATTGAATTATTATATTATACACCTGAAACTAATACAATAGGTCAATTATAATTCAAAAAGAAAAGAAAAGAATACACTGTCACCGTAGTTTATAGAGGGTTGACACAGCTAGCTTGGTTATAGCAGGAGGTGCTGCTGACATGAAGTGTTTCCCGATTAGAGCCCTTCTCACTGAGTAAAGGTGTTGCTTTCTGAATTGGGTTCCATTCACTTAAAATAATGTATCAGTCAGGTTGCATCATATCAATAGGCAAGCTGAGGAGAGATCGATGAAGGAACTATTTGTAGACACATGGGCAGGGGTAAGGGAGCCAGCAGGCAATGGAGAGCCCTTACCCCTCCTCGGGGGGAAGGGGAAGGGGAAGGGGAAGGGGAAGGGGAAGGGGAAGGGGAAGGGGAAGGGGAAGGGGAGGGAGTGGCTACCAGTCTCCTGCGCCCGTAGAAGAGCGGTGCCCAACAAGAATTAAGGTGCATTATCACCGCAGCACTGGGCCCACGCTGCTGCCAACCCAGGGCCTGGCAGGGAAGTGGCTGGTGGAATAAATACCCCACGCCTCTTTCCTCTTACCCTCCATGCTTTACCTCCCATCCACTGAGCCTAATCGGGAGCCAGCGGACAAGGGAGCCTGCCCTTGCTATTTACAGAGGCCAGGCTCCCAGGTCACAAAGCAGGATGGGAATGTGTGCAGAATGGACCAGAGTGGCAGATGGGAATATCCGACATGGTCATACTTAAAAAAATTTTGTAGCCCTGGCCGGTTTGGCTCAGTGGTTAGAGCATCGGCCCGCGGACTGAAGGGTCCCGGGTTCGATTCCTGTCAAGGGCAAGCACCTCAGTTGCAGTTGCAGACTCTATCCCCGCTCCAGTGAGACGAGTGCAGGAGACAACCAATCCAGATGTCTCTCTTCCATTGATGTTTCTCTCTCTCCCCTACCCGATCTCTGAAAAGCAATGGAAAAAATTATCCTGGGGTGAGGTTTAAAAAAAAAATTGCAGAGTTCAGATGAGGCTCTATGCAGACAAAAATAGTATTATGAGGAGAATAGTAGAATTTAAATAATGACATGTGCTGTATGAATTTACAGCATTGTTGGCTAAAGTGTGAATATATATACTATATTGCAAAATACACATACTATATATCTGTACCTATATCTAATATTTGGATATACCACAAAATGTCACTCCTATTTCCCTAAATAATTTATAAAATTCTTATAAAATAATTTATAAAATTACTTATCCATAATGTTGTCCCATCTTTTACTTTTCCCTTTGTTGATTTCATGCCCTCTTTCACATGAGCTATGCATTGATAGACTTTTTTTTCAAAGAAGAGAAAGGAAAGGTTCTTATTTGTACAGTAATGAAGGATTGCAGTTAATTTACACTATTATCCTTAAATTTCCTTGTACGGGGAACTATGAATGTATAAAGCTGAGGATTATCATTTGGACAGTAGTTTCTTTATACAATTAAATGTATACCTTTGATATCATTTGCAAATTGTTCCATGGAGTTAGCAAAACGGGCAACGTGGAGAAATAAAAGGCCTGTGAAAGATTAGCACACTTTATGGAGTTCACAGGAATAGCAGGAGACCTTTTGAAATCCCTAAACTAGCTGAGAGGTTTTAACTGAAGAACTTTAAGGTTGTCACATCCTGTTAAAACTTCAGTGGCGATAACCAATGACCTTGACATACTTAAGATGAGTTGTGGTTTGTATGCTTAAGAGGACAGTGCAATTAAAAATATTTATGTAATTGCTCTTTCAGAGAGCCCTGGACATTAGCATGAGGCTATAAATTACCAGAAGCTTCACAAAAGCAGAGAGAGAAAGAACGTCTCAGTGGGGTGGTCCTGGAATTTATCTACAGAATTGTTGCATTTTTGACAAGTATGAAGTCATCATGAGGACATTCCAGGCAACTGGGAAGTTACTGGTGGACTGATAAAGCAATTGAGCTATAATGTGGATCTAATTCTTCCCTCAGCAGCATTTGTAAGACACATCAGCAATGTATCACCTGCTTTTTCTAGAGACCTCTAAATAAATAGTCAGTGCTCTCTTTAATCTTTCTGGTATCATTGGTGGTCTAAATAAATCATTTCTAAACAAATATGTTTAAAACCTTTTACTCTATTTAAAATGATAGAGTTCACTAAGTAAGTCTTTATCAAATTAGAGTGGTGCCTCTTACCCTGTCACTGTCTCCATTAGAAATCCTTATTTTTAGAGATTTGTAACTCAGATTTCCTTGAGGGAAGAACCTTGGCACTCAACTTAGTGAGAGCAAGTGACAGTTATTCATTGTTATATCTTGTTCCTGTTTTTTGGTTTTTTTTAAGTGCTTTATTTCCAAACTGAATTATGGGAAAACAAACAAAAGCCTGAATAAGTTTAGGGCAGCTGTTTGTGTGTGTGTTTTGTATATGTGTGTGTGTGTTTAACCAGTAGCAAAAGCTTTAATTATATAACTGAAGGTATATACTACTGAGAAAATATACTCAGCCTGTGCTGGACAGGGGAATTTTTTTGACCCCTTCTCCTTGTCATCAACCAAATTTTTTCCTTTCCTTTTTCCTCCCCTCCCCTCCCCTCCCCTCCCCTCCCCTCCCCTCCCCTCCCCTCCCCTCCCCTCCCCTCCCCTCCCCTCCCCTCCCCTCCCCTCCCCTCCCCTCCCTCCCCCTGCTTTTTCTCCCTCCCTCTCTCCCCCTGCTTTCTCTCCCTCCCTCCTTCCTTCCCTGAAGTCCTTATCATTCTGTTTGGCTTAAATCTTCACCCCAACTCCCTCTGTGATTTTAAAGATACTTTTTTTACTCTTTAATATAATATGGATAAAAATGTTTCTATTTAAAACATCTTAGATAATTTGCAGGAAATAGTAATAGTTAATTATTTATTTAAAAAATATTTTTATTGATTTCAGAGAGGAAGGGAGAGAGAGATAGAGACATCAGTGATGAGAGAGAGCCATTGATCAGCTGCCTCCTGCACGCCCTCTGCTGGAGATCAAGCTTAAAACATGGGCATGTGCCTTGACTGGGAATGGGACCTCAGTCTCCTGGGTCACAGGTTGATGTTCAACCACTGAGCCATACCAGCTGGGCAGGAAATAGTAGTTTTGAGTTAAACATCAAATTGTACGAACACTAAGTAATTTGGAAATTGTGCAAAAATGTTCACCTTCTATCCCTTGGGCAGCCTTGTATGGAGCTCATGAACTTGGTAAACCCATCTAATGGAAACAGGTAGAATTTTACCTGTGAGAAGATTCTTATCCAAGATTATAGAGTTGGGCCAGAGGGAAAATGCCAGAGGTTTTGTACTGAGAAAGGTGCTGATGTGAAGGTGGGTCCAAGGGGAGTTGTAAGTAAAGGAGACTGGTTGAGAAACTGGAGCCAAGAAACAGACACAAATGGGTGAAGCTGAGGGCAGAGACAGCAAGAATAGAAGAAACACTGTGAGGACAGGCAAAGGTTGATCAGCTGAATGAATTCTGGAGCTCCGGCCCAAAGCCTCTGGCTTCCTTTCCCCTGTTCCTATTTGCATGCAGGTGGACAAGATTCAGCTAGAGTCATGATGTGGGCTGGGTACTCTTTGTTTTATCTAAAAATTAAAAATTCTGGTTTCATTGGTGCCACTTTAGTTGGTGAGTTGTTATGGTATAGAGTGGCCTGTCAGTGTGTGTGTGTGTTTTGTATGGGTTTTTAGAAAAAGAATCTGTAATATATCATCAGTTTTGACTGAGTCTGTCTCAAGCTTGTGGCAGGATCAATGACATAAAAGGAGTGATTTAGAAAGGACTCACAAATTCAAGGGTTAGGACAAAGCTGAATTATTGAATTCTTCCAGTTAGGACAACTGAAAAAATTGGACAGGATATTAAAACAAACAAACATCTGCTTGTAGGCAAAGGAAAAACAAGAATGATGAATAATTGGAATCTGGGGCAGTTGGAAAGCCCAGGGAAGAGTTTTTAACTGCTCCACCTCTGGGGCCATTTGCTCATTCTGGAGGGCATGGCTGAACGACCTAAAAGTGTCAAATGACAGGGGAAAAACTGGAGTCCAGTGCCACCAGGGGTGAAGTGGGGGACTAGTGAGGTTTCAACACTTTTGGTTAGGAATCCAAAAAACTGAACCCTAAGAAAAAGGGAACTGAGAGAAGTCATGCCTTCTTGGGACTGCAGTTCAGCTGTAGATCATTTCAGTTTCTGAAATTAGAATGAAGTGAACCCATATCGCTAGTTCCCCTAGCTATACGCCAACATTGAATTCAGATTCTCTCTGGTAAAAGATAACATTATTCTATACTTCAAGTTATTTCTACAAACAATTTTGCAAATACAGTGCTTGGCAAACAATAAAAAGTAACCAGAAACCTAAAGAGAAAAGAAAATATTAGTAAAAACAGCAGAAAAAAAACCCCTAGACAATATAAACAAATCCACCGAGGCTCCAGATAAGGGAATTGCTAGATAGAAACTATTGTTATTTTTAAGAAGATAAAAAAACAAAATTGAGAATTTTTCAGGAAACTATATAAAAAAGTAAATTCTAGAACTTAAAATTATAAAGTCAAATTTATGCATTTGGTGGGTGGAGTACTAAACATTAGACCCAGATGAAGACAGAATTCATGAATTGGAAAGTAGAAGAAAAAAAATCCAGAAGGAAGTACTGAGTTACAAAAAGATGAAAATTACAGAAAACAGTTTAAAAATCATCATAGAAGATAGATCTTATATACTTATAATTGGAGTTTTAAAGGCAAGTAGATAGCAAACTGGAAAAGCCATATTTAAGGAGATAATGGTTGATAAATTTCCAAATCTGATTAAAGACATCGAGCCACATATTCAAGATGTGCTATTTTAGCACAATAAAGAAAAAGAAATCCATCTCTAGGCGCAAAGAGAAAAATCTTATAAACCAGCAGAGAAAAAGATAATCGAGTCAAAGGAGCAATAATTAAACTGACAGTTGACTTCTCAGCAAAACCAGAAATGAAATTAGAAAACAAATAAAGAATCAAATCAGGAAACAAGATTAGATTTAATATCCTGGGAGCTGGAACTAGTGGGGTAGCTAAAGTAAGGACAGAAGATACATTGCAGAAAATGGTAATGGAAACCTTAAAGTGAAATAGCTTGATAATGCAAGTGTGGAGTTGTGTATGTGCAACTGACTGCATTTATGGACTCTTCCCAACATTTTCAATAATTAAGCTTTTATATGTTGGTCACAGATTTTTAGAAATTGGCTTTTTATCCTTGGTCTTCAGTACTTTTTGTTATTCAAAGAAAAGAGAGAAGTTACATAGCATTGTTTCTGACCTTTTCACAGGTCACAGGGGCTGACATTGGTCTTTTAACAGTTAATGATGGAGAAATGAGCATAAAACTAGACCCTGCCTTGCCTGATGCAAAAGAACATGGCCAGTCACTATCTGATATAAAACTAGTCTAAAGCAGTCACTATCATGCTGTTTAGAACTTCAAGATAGTAACATGACTATTCAACAATACTTTCTATTTAAAAAGCAGAAAGGAAACTCATTCCAAAGCCCTTGGTCAAAAATATTTAGTATGAACAAATATTTTAGAAATATTGTGATTTATACCTTACCAACATGAACCATATCCTTGAGTTTAACAATCTTTGAAGTAAAAAATTGGTCCTGTGTTAATATTTGCCTATAACAATAGAAATGTTCCCTCCCTCTTAACAAAACCAATGATTTGCAACCATATTGTAAAGAAAGTCTCCCCAGCTGTCAAAGTGCTAAAAGCGATCTCTCAATGTTTGCAATAAGTCATTGTAAGAACCAGGATGTTATATTTTAAAAATGTATTCCAAATAATATCATGCCTGCTTCAAATCTCTTAGCAACTTCTATCTGCATCTGTTTTCATCATATTGCTTATGCTGTCTCCATGATTTGGCCTTGCCTACTTGATATCAGGATAAAGAAAGGAAGCTAAAGAAAAGATTTTGGCAGATGCAGGGCCATAATTAATGGAGGTGTTTATGTTGAGACCTCGACAACATGACTGCCAAAAGTTGCATCTGAAATTTGAGATGCCCTGAAATAAAGATAGACTCTGTGAACATTTTCCAAATAGATCCAGTTCAGATAAGGACAAGTGAGTAATGCCTGAACCAGTTGCAGAAAAAATATCAAGAATTAGTATGACTATGTGACACTGACCCAGTCATGAAGAAGCATATGATTGAGGTAATGAACAGATTTGGGACCCACTGCCTTTCTTTCAGCCTTGCTTCCCAAAACCAATGCTAACTGAGAGAAAGACTTTCCTACTCTTTGAAGAGCATGCACCTTGGCATGGAAACACTTGGCCAGAAATAAAGATGGCCACATATGCGTGTCTTAATTCTATTATATAGTTAATTAAGAAAAAAAACGAGGAATGATTGAAGCAGATGACCATTTAATATAGCATCGTGTGACCGATGTTTTCCTTCCATAAATCCTTAATGCTAAAGGGAACAACATCAGAAACTCTTCTATGTTGATCATTAAACTAAGCGATAATCTTTATAATCCCTTGGAATATAAATTCTGTGAGAGGCAGGGTGATGGGAAGCAGAGAGGAAAAGAAACTCAAGTACTCTTTGCAGGCCTTGGCTTTTTACCATCTGCTTGTTGATTCATTTGTCCCATTTCTTTCTCATCTGTTTATTTGGATAGCGGCACCAGCTGCCCCCTCGAATTTGAATTGCCTGACTTAATCAGACAGGCCCCTGATTGAGAACTGAGTTACAAATTGGCAGATGAATACCAAATTGTTTTTAATAAGACACAGAGTTCTGGGTGCTTTGTGCCCATGCTATAACTGTTTGCTGGCAGTTACAATAACCAGCAGTGTTCCTTTCATCTTGAAGAGAAAGGCAAAAGGCATTCAAAAGAAGCCTTTGAATTTTGTACTCAGAATTTCCACTCATCTGCCTAATGTTCTTTTTTTTAATTAGAAGGATACACATATGACTTAATTAATCAAGCCTGTCTTCGGGAATTATGCGTTTATTAATGGTTTCTGCACTCAAGCACGTTATTAAGGGATTTGTACTAAGCACCTGACATAAAGCAGACTAATTTTGCTTGCTTTGCTTAATGTATTGAGAAACGGCATGTTGATCAGATTTCAAAACATTCAAGCCATGAACTAATGTCCTATTTAGAGGGTTTAAAAATTCAGTGCGTTGGCGATCTAGCTTTATAATGCTTTCTTTACAAGCATTTCTTCCTTTATAATGCTTTCCTTCCACTCCATAAGGGCAAAGAAAGAATAACGTGGCGTGAGGAAAAAGCACTAGAAGGTGAAAGAGAAGGAAAGAATAGAGGGGAAAGCCCCTGAGGGCAGGGCAAGCCCTTTTAAAACTGAATTTGTGGTTTCTTGCTTTGGTCTTTCCATGGTGTTTGGTGACTACATTTGAAGGGATCTTGCAAAGCCCCCCTCTCGGTATATGAATGGCTGAAACGACTGGATTGTATCTATTATATCATAAAGACCTTGTTAGAGGATTGAGTATGTTAATCCATATTCAAATGGCTCATCTAATTGTATTCTGAGCTCCTTAAATTACTGACCATTTCGATCATTTTTATTCATAACAGTGATTAAAAATATATTACCTGTATGGTCAATACCATTATTAAAAATACATTATATGTTAAACCAGGGATTCCTCCACAAAGACCGTCAAAATTTAACACATCAAACTCTCATTTTCATGGTTTTAATAACTGAATAATAACATGCGAACTGCATCATAGACTTCTCTCTGTATTTCTGCAGTAAAAAGAAATCTGGTTTGACCACACAGAGAACAAGCTTTATGAATTTAGGGCATTTTTCAAGCGTCTCGTTTGCAGCAAACAGTGGCTAAATGATGTCATGTAAGGATAGCTCTCCATGATCTGGAAATACTAAAGTCCTGGCCTTCAGCATTGTTCTAGGAAAGCAGAGAACACCAAGCACCTGAGTTCAGTGTCCCGTGGTGGTGAAGGGAAAGGCCTCTTGAGCCAAATGGCTGGCCCAGATTGGAATCTTGGCTCTACCACTCAGCAGTTTAGCAACCATGCACAGCTCATGTAGCCTCTCTAAGTCTCACCTCTAAACTGTGGATAATAATAACATCTACTGTTGTTGTAATGATTGACTGAGATAAGACAAGTAAACTTTCAAAGTGTGTTCGCATTATTGTTATTAATCACTCACCAGGCATGTGCTATAGAATTTATTGGCTTAAACTGCCCCCTTTCTAAAACAAAAGTTGAAAGCACTATCACCACACTGCCTTTCAAGGTATCACACCTTATCATGAAAAGGCTACTTGAAAGAATAATTTACTTTTACCGTCTCTTCTCAATTTTCAGTGATTCTGTAACCAATGTAGCTTCTGTGGACGTCCCTGCAGCATTTAAGCTGCTCTCAGGATTGATACCCGGTCTGGTGGTCCAGGGGACACTTTTTAGAACTTATTTTACTTGATTTCCATATCTGGATCTCTGAACAGACAAACCTGGTGTATGCCAGACTGGTGTATCGGAGAGCCTAATGCATTCGTGATCATGAGAGAGGCACTGTGGAGAAACGGGTAGACAGCCTGGTGTGGAATCTGGGCTGCCCCATCTTATTTAAGATGAATTCAGAAATGGTAGAGAGCATTCTCCTTCCTGCTGAAAATCTTCTCTCGGCTGCCTCAGTGCTTTAAGTTCCCATTGTGTCAATGTGGGTTCAGGCAAAGAAATAAGCACTCTGAAGGAAATCGATTTATAGCACAATCAGCTATTATTAGCTCTTAAAAGAGCTAAGCGATGGTTCCAATAGAATGGCACATAAAAAAGATAGATTTTGAATAATTAAGGAATTGCTGTATTGGAATGACTGGAGCATATTTCCTGTAGTGGGATGTCAAATATGAAGTAAAGATACTGGGGAGCAATGGTGACAGAAGTAAATTATTTCATATATTTTACCGTTCCATTTAACAACAAGAAAAATGGAAACCACCACATTATCACCACTGCTTGTTGAAATCTTACTATATGTCAGGTACCTTACTAAATGTGCTATACACACAACCAAATTTAATCCTCACAGCTACCCTGTAAATTAAATACAATTAACACCCTTAAAAAAACACACCTAAAGATATAAGAGATTAAGCAATTGGCTGAAGTTCATGAAACAAATACTTTTTGAGTAATATTATATGACAGGCACGGTTCTACATTTGGGATATAACAGTGCGCAAAACCTGCTCCCGAGGGGCTTATATTCTAGTGGGTGAGATTAAAAAAAAAAAAAAGTTTTCACAGCACTTGGAAAAACCAGTTGTTCATAGCATTGATCAGTTTTAAGTGAGTTCAGCTGATTAAAAACAACTTTCATTGGTAAACATACTTTGACAAGCCAACCTGATACAGCTTCTCATTTCTGAAAACCAGGCCGTTATAAACAGACTCACTATTAAACACACCCTGAGTCCTAACTAAACACAGTCTCACCTGAGTACCTTGTTTTTATAGATGATGTCAGCTCCTTTACACATCTGAAAATCTGTCGATTCTTGAACTGCACACTTCAAAAAATTTCCACCTAAAATCGGCAGTGTGATTTGCAGAGGGAGATGAGGCCTCATCAGTATAGCTGTCTTGTTTTCAGGATTGGAATAATCACAGTGCTGAACAGGAAGGTAGATACATAGAAGTTGACCTGAAATCCTGGATTAGAGCTGCAATAAGAACCATAATGAAATATTTTTTTAATGGAGATCAAGACTTCAGACAAGTATTTATTGCAGAATTTAGAATTTGTTTAGATAATTCTAAATATCAGATTTTCAATAACAGATTTGTTTCAACTAGTCAATTTATTATTAGCCTCTTATCAAGGGGAAATGGTTAAAAGAAGCATCAGGAGAAAGGCTAAGAGAAGATTTAAATAACCAGGCTGTGCATAATTAAGAATCTACCTTTGAGAAGAAAAATAGAAAATGCATTAAATAAGTCCATTTTAGAAGCCTTTTCCTTAAGCAATGATTAGTTAAAAATGTAGAATTATAAATAAAATAAAGACAATCAAATAGGTGATTTTTAAATGAGCTCTGCCTGAAATAGTAAGAAAAAGTAAATTGGAATTAGAAGTTGCCAATTTAGAAGATCCCTAAAGTGTGGTAAACAGTTTCAAAAAATAGCAATGAAGAAAACAATCTAGAAATAAAAATAAAGCCTGGCCTCTTTAGATAAAGCCTGAAATGAAAATAAGAACAAAAGGCCTAACAATCACCTATAAGTAAAAACACCTATAAGATATTGCAAGGATCAGCCAATGGAAAAGCCAATGCCCCATATTATTTAAGAAACAAAAGGTCAACTCTCCAAAATATGTCCAATGATGCTACTTCAAGGGAAACATTAGTGCCCAACAATTCCCTGTCCTTCTGAACTCACAAGGTATATGATCTAGAAATATACACGAACAATACTATCATTTCTTGTTGATTTGGCACCACTCTAGTTATCATTACTTCCACTACCATAGACTATCAATCCCCTTAGAGTATTGAAACCACTCAAGTAGTGGAAATTTACAACAATACTAAGCTTTTCCCATGTCTGAACTTTTAAATATTGCTTTGGGATCATTATCAGAACACTCTTTTCTTCTTTGTGACCCACCCCTCACATGTAGTAGAGATTTATTTTGCAAATGGAACTGCTAGAGTGTATCACAGAAGGATTTTTGTATAAGAACCAGACAATTTCTCCTCACATAATCAAATTATAGCTGATCTGAATTTACAGATAATACATCATATGATGGATGATTTAAGAAATAGCTGAGAATTAGCTATGGTTCTAGAATAGCTATGGGAAAAAGAGTCTATGAACATAGGAAAAATAATTGGAGCTCAACTCATATGAGTTCAGATTGATTCTTGTAACTCTTTACCTAAAAATTCTTTAATATTCCCCTAAAATTGAAGCCAAGGAAGAATGTAGGCCATTTGTAAGCAGCTCCATAGACAAAGGACTAATATTACTTGCATCAGTCTTATCACCCTCAAAACTATGGAAAGGTGGAAAGGACAAATGGAATATTAAAACTGAAATTATCTAAACTATTGGATACCCTTGAACTCCGATGGCCTAAAGTAATATCCTTAACTCTTAGTCCTGTGCTCTGCTCTCTCAGGAACTCATAAATTATCTTTTTCTGAACTAGTCACTGGCAGGCTCATATAACTGGAAACATCTCCTTTCATTTTTTTTTTTTTTTTTAATTGTGGTAAAATTTACATGACATGATGTTTACATTCGACCATTTTTAAGGGTACAATTCAACAGGGTGCCAGGAATTATCAGGGAATGCCATGAGTAATTTTATGCTAAAAAATTAGATAACCTAGATGAAATTGACAGATTCATAGAAACATAAACAACTGAAACTGACTCTGGAAGAAACAGAGAATCTGAATAAAGCTAGACTGAGTAAAGAGATTAAGACCTAGGGAAAGAGCATTGCATTCAGAGGGAACAGCAAAGCCCTAAGTGAAGAGAGGACTTGGTTTGCTCAGAGAATGTAAAGGAGGCTGAAATAGTCACACACACAGTGAATGAATGAAATTATGGTAGGAGACACAGTCAGGGTAGATAACGAAGGGAAGTATAAGCTAGGTTAAGTTTTCTATAACATTTTTAACTTCAAATCCCAGTGGATGAATAAAACTGCTATTTCCATTTTGGGTTGACAGGGACTCAGCTCCAAGTAGTTTCTTAAGTGCTTAAAATTATGGACCTCTGCCACCTTGTAGTGGTTCTACTTGGAACACATGGACTCCTCGGCAGATGGTTGTATTACAGCTCTTCTATACTTTGGTCCCAGCTGACTCCAGGAGGCCTGAGGAATGTGGTAGAGCAGTAGACTTTTTGGTGAGTCCCGTTATCATCACCATAGAAGGGTAGGGAGTGGGATCTTTTGAAGGTCATTGTAAAGAGTAAGTGTGATCAGCAGCCATTGGATGCTTTTAATTTATACATCTTAACAGGATCACTCTGGCTGCTGTGTTGTATGGAAAAAAACAGAAGGAACTTAAGGGTGGAAGCAGAGAGAGAGAGATCAGTTCAGAGCCTATAGCAATAACCCGGGCATAAGATGATGAGCCCTGGGACCAGCATGGTAACGGTGGAGGTAATCAGAATTGGTCAGAGTCTGTGTGTATTTGAGTGTAAGGCCAATATAGTGTATTAATTAGCTGAATGTCATAAGAAAAAGAGAAGAGTTAAGGATAATTTTGTTTGTTTGAGTTTTTATCTTGAGCCAGCCTAAGGCTGGTGCTGTCTACTGAGATGAGGGAAACTATGGGAGGAGCAGGTTTTAGGGGAAAAATACCAAGAGTTTCATTTTTGACATGTAAATCTGAGGTGCCTATTAGATATTCAAGTTCAGATATGAAATAGATGGTTGGATATGAATTGGGAATTTGGAGGAGCTTGTAGTGGAGACAAATTATTGGCATCATTAAGCATTAGAATTTGAATCTAGAACCCTTTTAGTTCAAAAGCCCAGGCTCTTAACCACCTTTATGATTGCTTGGAAAACTAAGGAAGAAAAAGTTTTCTAAATAAAAAAGTGCACTTAGTAAAAATATCATTCATGTTATTCAATAACTAGCCTGAATGCACACTTACTTAACTGAAATAATATTACATATCAGCTAACCAACAGTAAGCTCTGCTTTGTGGTCAGTTTTGGCTTAGGAGTGATGCCTCACATATGACAGCCTGCATATTTTATTTTTTAATCTTTTACGATTAGGGAATTGAGCAAAGAATGTTTTTCTTGTCATTCTTGATGGCAAAAATAATTTCTGGTTGTTAAATATGAATCATTGGCTAGTTACTTATAAAAGAAGAAACTCCACTATCAGATTTTACAACCACATCTGTTTTTTAAATAATCTTTCTATTTTAAAAAATAATTTCCTCTTAATAGTTAAGGTTCAGAATCCTCTTAGATATGAAATGAAGTCCTGTATAGTGTGGCAAGAATTATTTAAATAGTTATTTTTTAAAAATCAATAACACATACTTTTAACAAGGGGAAACAAACAAAAGTCCATTGACAACAAGCAAATACCGGACCTTGTTTCACCTGTTATAGGAAAGTATATTCACCTGGAAGTGAATTCAACGGATGCTTGTCAGTGGCTGTCAAACATTTTATGGACAGCAGTCATGAAACTTAAATTTGCATAGCAGCAGAATTATTATGTCAAGACGAGCCAAAAATAGGGCTATAATTCCTCTAGTTTGTATCATTAGAAATCTTTTCAAGACATATGATTGTGAGATTATTAGAATTCTGAACCATGACACAAAATTGATGATTCATCAATTATACAAGGTCTACATTGTTACAAATTGTGTTAGACGTTCTGTGTGCTTCATGCATTCTCAGTGTCCATAACCTACATTTCATTTTTAAAAGAAGACAAAGTTTCAAAAAGAAGCCATGCATACCCAATCTTCTAGAGAGTTCACAGGCAGCCATTTATGTCTGCAATTAAGGAGGTGATAACAAATGGAAACAACTAGTAAAAGAAAGTTGCAGGTTTTTTTCTGTCTCTTTCAGGTCCCAAGTATTTACCCAGGTAAGAGCTTGCAATAGCAGCAAGAATTGAATTCAATGGGCCTGAGAACTGTGAAATTTAGGATTGGAAATGAATTTAGAAAGACATCTGCTTTCAAGAGAAGAACATCCCTTTACCGTCCTGAACAGGTAGTTTTTTCTGGCTGGCATGTTCACCCAGTTTCCCCTGAGGACATACTTACCGTTCCCTCATGCTGAAAAAGGAGAATGACTCGCCAATTCTTAATCTACTTAACATTCCTGTTCACGTTGAGAAGCTGCTGAAATCTGTGATCACTTTTCCTGAAAAAGTGTACATAATTAAAGATATAATTGTTTATGAGCAATATTGGGGTTCGTATTTACGGATCTCAAGTTTCAGCCTCGGGTAAATTACATTTGTTTTTGGACTATGACAGGTGCTGCATCATTATTGCATTACTTAGGAGGTACAAATGGATGTAAAATGAATTATATGAAGAAAAAGCACAAAAACCAACCTTTATGGTATATATGAATCTAATTTCATTATATATGAATTTTCACTCCACACATATATATATGTACTCTTATTTCATGTATGTAACTCCATTGCACTGGAGGTTTCAGTAAGGTCAAAGAATTGTAGCTGGAGGGCGGCTGGGCAGCTGAGGTGGAAGCGCGGGTTATGGGGGACACCTTGCGGGTATTTGACACAGATGCTTCGAAGGTGTTGATGAAAAGGTCTAGGGTTCACTCATGGAATGGCTGGCTGAAGAGGAGTGGAGGATAATAATGTTTTTGGTGAGAAATTAAAGAAGCCGAGGTCAGGGTATCATCTGCTTTATCCACATGAATGTTGAAGCAACTGAGAGTGACAACGGGTGCAGTGGCCGAGAGCCGGAGGAATGACAAGATGACAACTTCCAGGGGGGGTAGTGGGCAGTTCAGCCAGGTAGGACAGGCTTCGGAGGGCTGTTTTGTTTGTTTGTTTGTTTGTGTGTGTGTTGTTTTGATGGAGGGGAAAGAAAAGAAATAGTTTGAGAGTAACAGTGGGGAGCAAAAAATACACAACTACTAAGTTTATTATGGCCAAGGGGTATTGGCTATGAAAGTAAAACATTTCTACTTTAAGAGTGGTGTTTTTAGGGAATGGTCAGATTTCAGTTAACAAAGCAACAACTAACATTTATCTAGTAGTTCAGATGTGTCCAGCTTTGTTCTAAATGTTTTATAAGACGATTAAAGGCACGCTCAGTGAGGGTTTAGAATGGAGGGAATTTTCAGATCTCATGTTAGGACTCTCAGATGGCCCAGTGAACGGGTTTGAGAGGGAGGGAAGGGTGATCAGATCATAGTGGGGGTTGTATGCCTATATATGGGGATAAAAGCTCTTATGACCAGTACTTGGTAGTCAAAGTGAGATTCATGGAACTATGGAGTCAACAGCACCTACGTGATTATTAGAAATGCAGAATTTCATGGCTCATTCCAGACTGAATCAGAAGCTGCATTCGTAAAATGTAAACCCAAATGATGGATATGCATATTAAAGTTTGAGAGGAGCTGCTTTAGAGGACTATTGGGGCCTTTCAATTAAGATGCATAACCTAATAAGATAGGAACAGAGCCCAGCTGGTGTAGCTCAGTGATAGAACGTCCACCCATGAACCAGAGGTCACGGTTCGATTCCCGGTCAGGGCACATGCCCGGGTTGCGGGCTCGATCCCCAGTGGGGGGCGTGCAGGACGTAGCTGATCAATGATTCTCTCTCATCATTGATATTTCTCTCTCTCTCTCCCTTCTCTCAATAAAAAAAACATTTAATAGCAATAAAAAAGAATAGGAACCTAGCAGATGAAACTTTAGGGGGAATGTGACGATACATGTTCAGTTTTAAGAAACGTGTAAGTAAAGCTCTGTGTACATGATGTTAATAAGTGCTGGGAATGTAAGAGAGGCAAACCTGACACTGCGGTGAGTTGAACTGAGTGTAGGCTGCTACTCTAATGAAACCGCCGATTCACGGGCCACTGGCATTGCATGGACGCCTTTCCAAGCACAGCAACATGGCTTGTTTTGTGATTTGAGTGAATGAATGTGTTTGGCTTGAGTAGAAATTTCCAAGGTAAGATAATCACCAAGAAGCTGTGACAATAATTAAAGGCTTGAAAAGATCATGTTGTCTCTCTTCTCTACTTACCATTTAGACTCATTTTACAAAGGGCCTCTCTGAGTGCAGAGAAAAGAATAAGGATTTGCCTTAGATTAACTTTTGTTTTTAGGGTACCTAGTATTTGGATTTTGGGGGTATTTGATGAATATTTGCTTAGAAAAATAAATAAATAAAATGTTGGAAAGTTTTTCCTGTCTATGTCAAAAGCATACCTCAAAAGTTTTATATATAACCTGATAGCACAGCGGATAAAAATGAAATAATTCCAGTTTCACTGCAAAGAATTAACTAATGAGATACTATGGTGAAGTTTTAAAGATGAAGATGGCAGACAGGCCCACTACTATATTAGAAAATACTTTTAGATCTTAGGATAATACCAAATTGACTTTTAATTACTTGGATAATTACTGAAAGTCATATAATCTTTGATTATTTTAAATTATCAATGATTCTCTCAGGTTTTCTAAGGGCAAGACAATTTAAGATTTGGGAAGTGGCCTATTTAATCAGAGGCTAATCCATTTTATGTAGGACTGAGTGAGAGTGTAGAAAAATGGAAATCTTTCAGTGACTAACTGGCACTAGAATCTAAATTATTTAAAAATATGTACGTGTGACTCAATGGCTTAAGTATACCATCTTTTAAGAAACATTTATCAAAATAAACACTGTAGTGATTATGAGACAAAAATAGTTTAGTTCAAAACCAGGAAGCGCTAAAGTTCCTGAAAGAGTTTGACAGATTTGCTACAGCAGTAGCCCTGGTTAATGGCTTCCCTGGATCACGCTGTTCATCAGGCATCTCTTCGGTTCCTCCTACTCTGAATCTGCGCTTTGCTAAACGCACTGCTTTGGTCAGTGGAATGCTACACACACAACATGCAGAAAGTTGCATAACTGGGCTTACTCTCTTTTGCTCTTCTGCCTTCACTATCAGAAAGTACCTGGGATAGCCTGATGGATCATGAGACACATGAAACAGAGTTGAGTCAGCCCAGTTGTCCCAGGTGAAACCCTAGACAGGTGAGAAAGCCCAGCCAAGTTCAGCAAAGCTGCCAAGTCAACTCAAAGCTGGCCACTGACCGTAGCTGCACTCTGCCAAGCACAGCTCAGGTGAGCAGAATACTCGGCCAATTAAAAGAGTCATGAGCAAAAATAAATATTTGCTTTTGTGTACTCCTGAGTTTTTCTGGTTGTTTGTTATACAGTATTATTGTGGCAATAGAGAACTGATATACAAAGAAAGGATACACATTCTACAGTTTCTTTGCAAGATATTACACTTTTCCTTTTTTTTTTTTTAGTTTCTGTTCATAAATGATACATATACATAAATGCAAGCACATGGATTCAGGCTGAGTAAAATTCCATTAGAGCATTTCCAAATGTGTGAAAAATAAAGAATAATAACATGATAAAAGTAGGAGAGTGGCTTCAATGTGTCCATAAAAGAGATGCCTATTTTCTTTAATACTTTAGGCTTCAACATCTGCTTACATTTGTGTTGATATACACTTTCCTGTATGGGGGACTCTCACAATAGTGTTATTTCTACTATACAAGAATGAGTCCAGTTTATGATGAGTCCAATACATGCAGTTTGTAATAAAACCATTTGGTAATTGATGCTATAAAATTTTGCCTTAACATTGATACAATGAAAATAATAATAGTTAATACATACTAGCATTTATTATATGCTAGGCACTATTTTAAGGTGTTGTTGTTGTTGTTGTTGTTGTTGTTGTTTTTACATACATTAACTCATATTATCCTCCTAGGAATCCAGTGTAGTAGCTACAATGATTTTTGCCATTGATAGATGAAGAAACCAAGGCACAGAGAGGTTGAGTGTCTTGCTCAAGTTCACACAGTTATAATAATTGGTAGAGTTGGGATTTGGATCCTACTAGTTGGCTGTAGATCCCATATTCTGAATATGCTGTATATTCAAATATGCTATATATACAAATTTGTATTAGCAAGGATATCTTTTAATTTGCTAAAAGGCACACCCAAGTGAGGTGCATGCTTAAGTGGAGAAAGAATAGTATCTACCATATATGCTCAACATCAGACAGGTATTTTTTTTCTTTTAAGTAATTTAACATAGAAAATGAGAGCATTTTTCATGCATTTTACATGTAAAAGACGTCACTGATCAGATTTCTTCAGGGTAATACTTCTTCTGTTTGTCTTCTTACAGTAGTCAGGTGTGCTAATTTATATGGTAAGATTATAATGTGTGACATAGCAGTTGGGTAGGAATAATAGACAGGAACACAAAAGGAACAGTCAAAAGGCATAAAGTAGTCAGGATTGAAACCTTAAACCTATGATGAGACTATGTTAAGAACCTCATTCTTTAACCCAGCAGTTAAAGTCATATTTAGTATACGTATGACTCATCCTGCAGAAATCTGGATTTCACCTTCAGAGAGAGAGTCTAGTTCAACATGTTCAGATAGGTAAAGAAATGTCTATATGCATGAAGAAATCTGCGTTTCTTGGTATAATTACTTGGTGTAATGTTTACGTCTGCAGTGTCTGGAGCAGCACTGTCCAACAGAAGTCTGGGGTGATAGAAATGTTCTATATTTGTGCCGTTCACATTTGCCACGTGTTCAGTTGAGGAACTGAAGATTTAATTTTACTTAATTTTAGTTTTAGGTAATTTGAATTTCAATTTAAACAGCCAATGTGGCTAGCGGCTTTTTAAGATTGAAGTATAATCAACATACAATACGCAATTAGTTTCAGGTGTATGTAATAGTGATTTGATATTTACACACTACAAAATGATTACCACAATAAGTCTACTTAGCATTTGCCACTGTACAGAGTTATTACAATATTATTGCCTATATTTTCTATGCTGTACTTTACATCCCCATGGCTTTTTTATTTTATAGCTGGAAGTTTGTGCCTCTTAACCCTTTTCACCTATTTTGCTCGCCCTCTACTCCCCCTCTGGTAACCACCAGTTTGTTTCATGCATTTATGAATCTATTTCTGTTTTGTTTGTCCATTGTTTTGTCTTCTAGATTCCACATACAAGTGAAATCATACAGTATTAGTCTTTCTTTGTCTGACTTATTTCACTTAGCATAATACTTTCAAGACCATTCATGTTGTTGAAAATGGCAAGAATTCATTCTTTTTTATGACTGAGTAATATTCCATTATATATCTATGTCTGTCTGTGTCTATGTCTATGTCTATGTCTATGTCTATGTCTATGTCTATGTCTATGTCTATGTCTATGTCTATGTCTATGTCTATATATTTCTATACCTATGCCTATCTATATCTATGTCTCTATCATCTATATCTATCTATATATCTATATCTTTCTCACATCTTCTTTACCCATGTCTATGTCTATGTCTATGTCTATGTCTATGTCTATGTCTATGTCTATGTCTATGTCTATGTCTATATATTTCTATACCTATGCCTATCTATATCTATGTCTCTATCATCTATATCTATCTATATATCTATATCTTTCTCACATCTTCTTTACCCATGTATCTGTCGATGGACACTTAGGTTGCTTCTATATCTTGTCTATTATAAATAGTGCTTCAACAAACATAGGGGTGCATACATCTCTTTGAATTAATGTTTTTGTTTTCTTTGGATAAATACCCAAAAGTGGAATTGCTAGATAATATGGTAGTTCTATTTTTAATTTTTTGAGGAACCTCCATATTGTTTTCTATAGTGGCTACACTAATTTACAGTCCCAACAACAGTGCACAAAAGTTCCCTTTTCTCCCCATCCTCACCAGCACTTGTTATTTTTGTTTTTTTTTCGTCTTTTTGATAACAGCCATTCTGACAGGTGTGAGGTGGTATCTCATTGTGGTTCTGATTTGCATTGTCCTGCTGATTACTGATGTGAAGCATCTTTTCATGTGCCTGTTGTCCACCTATATTTCTTCTTTGGAATAATGCTATTCAAGTCCTCTGCCCATTTTTAATCATTTTAAAAAATATTAAGTTGTAGAAGTTCTTTATAAATTTTGGATATTAATCCCTTATCAGATGTATGATTTGCAAATATTTTCTTTCATTTAGTGGGTTGCCTTTTGTTTTATTGATTGTTTCCTTCATTGTGCTGAAGCTTTTTAGTTTGATGTAATCACATTTGTTTCATTTTGCGTTTGTTGCCCTTGTCTGAGGAGACTGGCCCAAGAAAATATTGCTAAGACAGATGTCAAAAAGCTTACTGCTTATGTTACTGTAACACCGTCAAAAATACCAGTGCCATTTTTCAAAGAAGTAAAAGAAAAAATCCTAAAATTTGTATGGAACTGCAAAAGAAACCAAAGAGACAAAGTAACCTTGATCAAGAACAAAGCTGGAGGCATCACACTCCCTGATTTCAAACTATGCTATAAAGCTACAGTAATCAAAACATTATGGTACTGGCACAAAAACAGACACATAGATCAATGGAATAGAATAGAGAGCATAGAAATAAACCTACGCATATATGATCAATTAATCTATGACAAAAGAGGCAAGATTATACAATGGGGAAAAGACAGTTCTGATATATAACTTGGGGTCAGTTCTATCCTTTTGAGTCTTTTAAGCTTTATAATGACAGTTCCTGTATAGCCTGCCTTTAAGGGCTAATTTAGCCCCACTAATAAGGTAAGACCCTTCTGAGGACTCTACCTTAGGCCTCACATATTATGAAGTCTCTCCACTCTGGCTGGTGAGATGCCAACTATTCTCCACCTTGCTTTAGCCCTGGGAATTGCTTGGCCTACTAATTTCTAATGTTATTTTCCTGAGGCCTCATGAAGATTTACTCAAGACAAATTTGGATCAGCGAAGAGTAGAGGGGACCTCTCTTCAGGTCTCCAGAGCTCTTTGTGCAGTTTCTTCCTCTCTAGTACACTGTCCTGCAAATTCTAGCTGCTTCAACTTTCCCGAACTGTGTGATCTTTGATTTCTTAACTCAGGATGACTTGCTGGGCTCTGAGTTTCACATCGCTGCCCCGCAACCTGGAGAATGCCTCTAGGCAGTAAGCTGGGGGCAATCATGGAGCTTGTTTAATTTGTTTCCCTTCACTCAAAAATCAATTTCCTGTGCTGCCTGTTGTTAATGTCTGAAAACAGTTATTTCAGATATTTCACGTGTGCTTCCAAATGTTTGCAGTGGGACAGCAATTCCTGTAAGTTAATTCTTCACTGGCAGAAATAAAAGTAATTAATATTTAAATAACTTAAAATGTCTTTAACAAAAAAATAAAATTATTTTAAAACAGGAACATGTATTTTTAAGTGTTTAATTATGTTAGTTAGAATGCTAACATGAATTTAAAAATTTATGTCAATAAGAAATTTTACATGTACAATTTGTTCCTCACTTTGCTTTTCACGGTTATTTGTGGTCTGGAGGAGGAATACATTCTCTATCAATTCAAACTGTTTCCCAGCTTGAATGAATTTGTCAAAGGCAAAATAATTCTATGGTTGTAGAAGGAAATATTCTTGTAAAGCTAGCTGGTTCTATGGCTGTATTAGAATAGTTCCCAAGTCCCCGATGAATGTAGATGCCTTAGTGACTTTCTTCTTTTTATGAGGGAATCTCCTTAAAATCTCATCAGCAAATCTGTATTTCCTGAGTGACTCACCTTTAATCCTCAAATCAGTCCTAGTTATCATAATGGCTGAATTATTAGTGGAGTTTTATGTCTTAGCTAGTCTGCCTTAGTAGTTAAAGTTTGACCCTAGAAGCAAGTGTGAGAACTTTGGCAAGACAATGAGATGTAGAATGTACTTTTCTTGCCAACTTGTCAAAAATTTTCAGAATATCTTCTTATATGCCATGTTATATTATTAACAGTTACAGGCATAATTCTATAATAATATTTTGATTTTTAACATATCTTCAAAACCTTTTAATATAAGGTTCAATGTTTTAATGAAGTGTTTTTAGCATAATTAATATATTCTCTAGAAGAAAAATGTTTAATCATCTTGCTTCAACTACTCTGATATACTCTTTCTTCTCAGCGTTTTGAAGGAGAAAAAAATGATGAGATAAATAATAAAAACAAATTCCTATTTTGTTGATTGATGGAGGCTTGCCAGTTTAAGGCCTGCCTCTAAATCAACTAAAAAAGATGGAACCTCTTGTGAAAGGGATACTACAGCTGAAATGGATCAATGAATTGGAGACTAATGGTTCAATCAACATGCTGAAGTCTGAGATTGGACAGCAGTGTGAGGTTATAAATCCTATAGCTGCTATATAATTGCAGCAGGGCAGGGGGATTGAGAGAAGGGGGAAAATACGTATAGCACAGGCAGAGAACAGATCACAGAGTGGTCATGAAGAGTTTGTTAAGGGCCAAGAAGAATGACAGAAACCCAGTTCATTCTGATTTAATTCACTTTAAAGGCTCAGCTGACCTGTAGAGACTACTGAGCTACTTGAGACAATGTATTTTCAGGGGATGAACATTTTAGGGGGTGGACATCTGTAGAGTGCTCTGTTGGGTGTCACTTGTAAAACTAATGTTTGTAATATAATAGTAGTATACTATAACTTTTTATAATTTTAGATCTATCTATATCTATCTATCTATCTATCTATCTATCTATCTATCTATCTATCTATCTATCTATCTATCATCTATCTATCTATCATCTATCTATCATCATCTATCTATCTATCTATCTATCTATCTATCTATCTATCTATCTATCTATCTATCATTTATCTATCATCTATCTATCTATCTGGAAGGAATTTGGGGAAAATTTTTATTCACCAGACATCTTCTTATACCCATATGCTTTGTTTTTCCCCAAAAGTTCTGTGGAAACGTTATATAAACATATTCTAATGTGTGAAACCTCTAAAGGAATAATTATTTTTGTAACAAAGCATACACATATATAAGTATATTTGGTTGCATGTATGAAATACAAATGTTTTCAATTGTATTTGCTGGTAGTCAACCAGTTTTGACCTACAGAAATGGCAATTTCATATAATTCAACCTGGTATAAGTTCACATCTGAAAATGTTTAAAAACAAGGGTGCTTGCTAAAATGTTAAATCCATCTGAGCTTCAGATGGTGCTATTGCTAAATAAAGGGCTAATAACTTAGTTCTTGGATCTTACTCTACACTTTGGACTAAAATGAAGGGGCTTAAAACCCCTCAAACAAATAATCTCTCCTTCAAATGTGTGGGCCTTCCTTACTTGCTTTCTAAAGAACTGCTCATGTGTCCTTCTGAGAAGAGTCAGATAAAAAATAGTCAAAGATTCCCACTCCTCCCCCATCACTTTTTGGTTTCATTATCTTTTTGGGTAAATTGGCCTGCAAAGGAAATATATATTGTAAAATTTGCAGTTATAATTTTTTATTTTTAAATTTCTTTTCTTTTTCTGTCAATGTTTACTTTTATATATTTTGAAATTATGTTATTAGGTGCACACATATTAAGAATTTCTATATTTTACTCTTGTATTAAACCTTTCGTTTCTTTTTAATTTCTGATAATATTCTTACCATAAAGTCTATTTTGTCTACAGTGGATAAAAGAAGATAAAAGCCTAATCTGCCAGAAGTAGCCACACCTTTCTCGGTCTCAGAGACCCATGTAAATCCACTTGCTGCCTTTAGGCCTGGCTCCTGATTTGTAAGTCTTGGTGGGACTTTTAAATATATTTGCTTAGTGAAAACATTAGCAAATAATTGAGTAAGCCTGGAGCCATAAAAATGCTTTTTAATTGTATTTGGAGATTTTATTTTAAATTAATTCCTCAATTTCTTAGAGCTATCTGCCTTTGTATATTTTTCTTGTATTAAGGCTAATAGCATAATTTCTAATTTTTATTTAAAAAGATGCCTCGGGAGTTTTGACCTATGGAATACACTTGGATTACTTTGGAACATGGGCTAAATTTTGCGCCAAGAGGCTGCTGTTTGGTTTATATTCATATGTTTTCAAAGGAATTGGTAAGTCCGGGAGAGAAATGAGCCCACCTTCACTTATAGGAATGTTACAGACTTTGTCTTCAGAACAGCAATGGTGTTGATTCAGTGAAATAAGAATCATATGTGTTCCTCAAACAAGTTTGAGTGGATGTAGCCTTTTTGTCTGTCTACGTAGACAAAGTATCTGCTCCTTCAGAGAAAGAAAGAAAATAGTGGCTTGCCCAGCTGGGCGTGGCTCAGCGGTTGAGCACCGACCTAGGATCCAGGAGACCTAGGATCCAGGAGATCGAGGTTTGATTCCCGGTCAGGGCACATGCCCGGGTTGCGGGCTAGATCCCCAGTGAGGGGCGTGCAGGAGGCAGCTGATCAATGACTCTCTCATCATTGATGTTTCTATCTCTCTCCCTTCCTCTCTCTGAAATCAATAAAGATATATATTTTTTTAAAAAAGAAAAAAAAAATAGTGGCTCAAGTTGCAGGAATAAATTGTACTAGTCAGGAATCCTTGGTTGCAAGGAACAGACTTTTTCTGTCTTCATTTTCTCAAGTGAAGCAGGGGCTTATTTGGAAGGATATAAGAAACTCGCTCACATTAACCAAAGAGCAGATGCCATAACTAAACCAGGCTGGGACTCACTCGACCGGGGCTTTATTTTTGGATGCTGTGGTGCTCAGCTGATGCCAGTCATAGGGCTTCATGCTGCTGATTGGCCATTAATATCCCTTTGCCTCCCCTCTCTATATGTGTACTTTTTGTTTCTCTCAGGCCCTGTGTAGTCACATATGGGTTTGGAGGTAAGCAAGGGAAAAAGTTGACCAGGGACTGGGGGAGGTCTGAATGCAGACCAGTCAGGGAAAGAGTCTATGACTGGTTCTAACTAAGGTACATTGCTTTTGAATAGTAATGCTAGCATCTACTATGAACGAGGCGTAATGCTGAAAATTCTACCCATTTTTGTCTTGTTTAATTTAATCCCGAAACAATGAATTAAAGTTGAAAAGACTAAACCTGTTTTAAAGATGAGGAAACTGGTTCTCAGAGAGAAAACAGATGACTGATCCATCGTTAATAGATTAAAAAATTTAACAAAAAAAAAATGTCCTCCTGCATTTTTAAGTTGTTTTCAGGAAGAGGACTTTATGTGATAAATTGTGTCCCATTAAATCCCTATGTTGAAGTCCTAATCCCCAGTGCCTTAGGATGTGACTGTATTTGGCGATCAGAGCCTTTACAGAGGTAATTAATGAGGTCCGATGGATGGGCCCTAATCCAATACGAGTGGCATCTTTAAAGGGAGAGGAAATTAGGACACAGACACACACACAGAAGATCATGTGAAAGATACAAGAAGAAGATGACCATCTATAAACCAACAGAGAGCCTCAGAAGAAGCTAATCCTGACGACACCTTGATTTTGGATTTTTAGCCTTCAGAACTGTGAGGAGGTTTAAACAGATTTCTGTTCTTTAAGCCACGCTTTGCTATGGCAGACCTAGCAAGCTAGTGCAGTGATCATTCAGCGTATCCAAAATGGTGATCTTCTCGCATTTTCTTGAAGAGTCAATACAGTGAAAGCTAACAATCATAGCACATCCTTGGAACCAAAAGAGATGGATAAAGAATCCAGAAAATTCTATTCTTTGTAACATGTTAATCATTTAAGTTAAATTATAGGGCCATCAGTATTATATTTATCTTCTGCTTTCTTTTCAAGACTTGAATACCCCCTGTCTGTGTAGCCTCATCAGATTGTGGCAGCTACTTATAGAGCAGTAATTTCAGAAATTCTTCTTGCTCCTGTTCACTGATGCTCAGATGCTTATTAAAGAGCCAAACCTGTTTGTATTTATTTCTCTGTCTTTTGCAAAAATGTGGATGAAGTGGTAACATGAATTGGAGAGGAGTATGATGATTCCCAGCACACTTTCTGCCCAGGAGAGCTTTTAGTAGTTCCCACTTGGGCTTAAACAGGAGACTAAGTAAATATCCATGAAGATTTCATCTATGTAAATTGAAATTTTAAACCCGGTGGGGCCAGTACCTAACCCCACAGCATCATAAAAGTCATACAAAAAAATCTTTAGGCAAGCCCCCCCCCCCCATTGCCCTATTGTATGCTAAGTTAGATGGAGACAGCCTGCCCGCTTTATCTGTGTCTTGTAATGTGCATCATCTTCTATAGCGCATTTTACTGTGGAAAGAGCACATTCTCCGTCCTGACCTTTGTGTGCATGTGTGTCCGTGTGAGGTTCCTGAATCTTTTGACACTCCTGATCTCTCTCAGTGCTGGGGAATTTTGCCTGGGGTATGCTTTTAAACTGGGAGGCATCTGCTGGAAATCATTTTCTCACTTAATTACTGAAATGATCCTTCAAATGTAACTCGATATTAAATTCCTGTACTATATTGTAGGTTTCAGTTTTTAAGAAGACCAACACAATGGACAAATGTTTTCCATCAACTATGTTTGATGACTGATATTTTAGTTTACCAGTGTAATGAAATGAGATTAGTGATGCCAGATTTGCTTTTCTTTTTTCCCCCCTCTTCATTTTTGTTTAAAGAAACGACTGTTTAAATTACTAGGGTTGGAGAAATGCAGCTGCTTTCTTTATGTGCTGCATAATTTTGCTCTCTTGATTTCCTGGTTTACTTGGCAAGGTTTCTAAATCAATGTTTAAATAGGAAAATGTCCTGACCAACTGAAAAACCCTTGTGGTTCCTAAATACATTTATGAAGCAACACTTGATAATTTCCCAAATAAGAGAGTATTGCAGTTGCTTGATATGTGTAACTTACGCTTCTCTGGAGAGCAGGGTATTAAAAAAATTTTTTTAATTGTTCTCTTGGTGGGGGTTAATTGCTAGTGCTACCTTTCAAAATTTAAGGTCTAAATAATATCAGCTTAAGAAAGAAATGGCAATTTCCAAAATAAGCAGTTTTCAAGAAGGCTTCATAGCAATTGATTAGCAAGAGAAAGTTTCTTGGAGGAATTAAAGCTGATGACCTTTGACGGGGTACGCTAGGCTAACATTTGTGAACTTTGTTCATTTCTGCCTCCTCTGAATTCACAATAATAAACTTTCAACCAACATACTGGCCAAGACATTTCCATTTTGACAGCCAAATCAATTGGTTGTGCTGATACAGTTTCTTTTTTAGATGGAAGTTAGCCAGATTTTTATTTCTTAACTGTTGGACCAGACAATCCTAAATAGCTTTAAAAAAAAAAAGGAAGTTGTAACTACAGACCACTTGTTTTTCTCTGCCGACTCTAGAGGGGCTGACTCCACCACTGACTCTCCTCACTCTTTATGCCCCTTACCAGGCCCCTTTGGCAATTAGATATTTTAGTCATTCCCTCTCTTGGCTCCGTCTGCTGTCACTGTCCTGATTAACTTGTGTCAAGAAGGAAATACGATCAGGTAATCTTGGCTGTAGCTATGTGACTCATCTGCTGGTTGGACAGAATCAGAAATCAGTGTAATGTCTGTTACTCTACTAAAGGTCTTTGCCAGGCTGCCTTAAGAGTGCTAGAAGGCTGTAAATAACCCTTGGCTCCTACTTGAGCCCTCTTTCTTTTAGGTCAGACTCTTGGTGGATGCAAGCCTTGCTGTCAACATAGACTCATGAGCCTACCTCTAAACCCCTTGATATGAGAGGAGCTCTGCCTGATGGTCTCGATTTCAGTGAAGGTGACATGACTGCCTGCTTAGGCCACAGGATGTTCTGCGCTGATGAGAGTCTAGGCTTGTTATGTGTGTCAGCTGTGGGCTTAGATGGAGCTTAGCAATTACATTCCAGGAGAGGATTCACTGTGGAAACTATGTTGAGCATGAATACACTTGAAAGTCCCTTAAGTCGGGCTTTTATTATATGACACCATGTCCGTGCGAAAGAGTCCATGTTCGAGAAGGAAGGGAGGGGAGAGGTGTACAGCGAAAGGTGGAAAGTATGTGTTTTTAAAATTTAAAAAAAGTTGTGGTGAAGTTCTGGGTTCCCACTGTGCTTGGAGGCTTTTAGGCTCTGTGGATGAGGGTAGATATCAGCCCACAGGCATTGCCTCCTGCTTTTCGCAGAACAATTGAATAAGCACTGGATAATTGGGTGGCCTGTGGTAAGCTATAATTATAGACTATGGTTCTATTTGTAAGAGAAAAATATCTGGGCCAGATTGGATGCCTAAAGCATCCAATAAGTCACTAAAATATAAAAGTGACTTCAAAAGATGACTATTAAAACTTTAACCCAGGTCGCAACAGAGACTAAAAATTGACGGCCAACTTAAAAATTTTTTTGCTTGTTCTCACATCCTCAGTATTTACCTGCCTGATTAAAGACTAGGATTTTGAATATGAGAATTAAGTGCTGAATAAAGGCAGGCCTATACTATTGCTACATGATGATATTTAAATTTCGTGTTCTCAATAGGTGCTATATATAGTTCTTGATTTAGAAAGCTTGTCATGTCGTGGTCCTTCCGTGCTCGGCTAGCCCCCTCTCTCCCCTTCCTGCTCCCCCTCATCTCACTCTGCTGCCCTGGGCTTTCGTCCCAATTCTAACCTCTCTCCTCTCAGCCCCCTCCCCCATTATCTGTGTGGGGATCCCTGCTTCTGGTCGCTGGAATTCCTATCAATAGGCTGGAATTATTAGGAAAATTCCTGGTCAGGGCCACAATACTGCGCAGCTCTAGGAGGCAGCACTCACGTAGAATACAATGTGACCGGTTTTCCCCGGAGTCGTGCCAAATGTCTGGCCCTGCTCTCAGCTTCTGGTTTCCCTGGTTTTAGGGAGGCGTGGCATGGGCCTGCCAGTGACCGCTGCTGCTGCTACAGCGGGCAGAGGTGGCCCCGCTGTCCTAGAGGAACTCAGGTTTCCCGTTGGACAGGGTCTACAGAGCCCGGTGCACTATCGTGGTCAGGGGACGTTATGGGGGCAAACGAATTGCGTGGGAATCTGTGTCTGGGCAGATGGACCCAGAAGCAAGAAGCTTAGGATGGGTCTTTCGGAACAGCCCTCCTGGGTAAGGTGGTCAGAGCCTCTGTCAAATGCACCTGGCTCCCTCTTGCTGGCTTCTTTTCCTTTAATTGAATTTTTATTAGTACTCACATACATATAATAATTTACGGAAATGCATGAATGTGACATTGTCATAGGTATTGGAATCTTTTTGTAGCCTTGTCTTTTTCTTTCTTTCTTTTATTTTTTTGCCTAGGCTTCCCTCTTCCTCTGTTCTCCTCCTACCCCAGCTTTACCCAGATCACTCCCTGCATTCTCTGAGAGCCCAAGCTGACAACCATGAATGTGTCCTGTGTGTTTCTCTGTCATCAGATGATGGTAGAGAAACACATGATACATACGTACTCATACATATGCTCATATAACCATATGTAAATATAGCACATACACAGTTTTTGGTCAGTATTTCTCTTTCTTTCAAAAGGATCGCATTCTATGTACTTTTCTGCGTTTTGCTTTGTAAGTCACCAGGTATTCCTTTTTAATGACTGTATAATAACTTTGCGGTCTGGATGCGCCTGAGCTATCTGATCACCCCCCCTGGAAGGGCGCTCATTTTGTTTCCCATGCTTTGATAGTACAGTGTTGTAGCAAACACTCCTGCTCCTATTCCCTGTGGCTAATGGTACTTAGATAATAGTACTTTTCATATACATGGGATGGATTCCTAAGAGTGTCTAGGCTCTGTTAAAATACATGAAGATTCTTAATTTAAATATAGACATTGCCAGGTTGTTTTCCCCAAAGGCTTTAATATTTCATTGCTATTCCCACCAGCCATGCCATGAAGTACTGCCCCCGCCACCCAACATCCCTGGCAGCGATATACATTATCAGACTTTTTCATTTTTGCCTGTCTAATATCTCCTTGTTATTTTAATTTGAATTTTCCGGACTGCTAGTTTATTTTAATCTATCTCTTGGTTTTGCTTTTCTCTGAATTGCCTGTGCTTCCCGCCTTGCCCATATTTTGATTGGGTTGTTTTTCCATATGTAAATTTGGAAGACAATAACTACATTAAAGATACAAATGCTGCTTCCTCCACTGCATGTGCTTTTTTCACATTGATTGTTTAATAGATATTTTGCTCTCCTTTCCTAAACATTTGGAAAAAGTGGAGACAAATAATTTTTTTTTGTTTTTATACTTTCTTAATGTCCAATTTTGTTTAAAAGTGCTTTATCCACCTAGACTGCATAGCCTGTATACAGCTATTGTTTTTGAAGAATTGTAATTGTTTTTATTTATTTTTTGCCTGTAAGTTTTTAATAAAACTGGTATTTAAAAAACAATCTCTTTTTTATTGAATTAAAATAGTACATTTGTGCCATTAAATTCTCAAATATGTTGGCCTCAGTTTTGGATCCTCTGTTATGTACCAATGATCCTTCCTGGTCTATTCCTAGGTCAGCACCACGTTGACTTCTTCATAGTTGGCTTTAATAGAATTATCTGATATGAGGTAGGAAAAAACCTCCCCTTGCCCTTCTTCTATTTTCAAAACAATAATTTTTTGGGATTTATTTCTTGCATGGAAAGTTTTATGATCATTTTATCCAATTACAAACACCTCCTTAAATTACATATTTATATATGTATGTATGTCTATATATGTATATATGTTTGTGTGTGCACACATGCATGTGTATATATCACCTATGATATTATGTATGTGTATGTATTATGTATCTATCAGCTATGATAACATTTTCTGTTGATTTTGGGTAATATTTTATTTGGAAAATTTACATTTATATTCAGAAGAAAGTTGTTTTTTGTTTTGTTTTGTTTTTTGTGTGTGTGCTATCTTTACCAGGTTTTGAAGTAAATGTTATACAGGATTCATAAAATGAATTAGAAGAGCTCTCTATATTTTCTCTGGGCCAGGTTAATTAATATTATTTTATGTTTTAAAACTTAGCATGCAGTGAACTTTAGTTTTGTTGTACAGTTCAATGAATTTTAAGATATGTAATTCATGTAACTACAACTACAATCAAGATACAAAACAGTTACATCACTCCAAAAACTCCTTTGCAAATCCTTGCCCCAACTGCTAGCCCCTGCCAAACACTGATTTGTTCTCCATCACTCTCAATGGAGTCTTTTCAAGAATGTCAGGAATCAGAATATACAACCTTTGAGACTGGCTTCTCTGAGACCAGCTTCTTTTCTTAGCATAAAACCTTTGAAATGCATCTATGTTGTTGTGTGAATCAATAGTTTGCTTGTGCATTCATTCAGCTGTCGAAGGACTTTTGGGTTGTTTCCAATTGTTGCTGATTATGAATAGAGCTGCTATAAACATTCGTGTACAGGTTTTTATGTAAACTTAAGTTTTAATTTCTCTCTGGTAAATACCTAAGTGTGGGATGGCAGGGTTGTAAGGTAGGTGTCTGTTTAACTATAAACACTGTGAAACTGTTTTCCAGAGGGACTGTGTCATTTCCATTAGCAATGTATAAGAGCTCTAGCTGTTCAGCATCATTGCCAGGACTCAGTAGTCTCAGTATTTTTAATTTTTGCCATTCTAATAGGCGTGCAGTAGCATCTCATCTTAATTTTAATTTGCATTACCCTAATAGCTAATGATATTAAGCTAATCTGACATATCCTCTTTGGTGAAGCATCTGTTCAAGTCTTTTGCCCATTAAAAAAATTTTTTTTCAATTACAGTTTACATTTATATCACATTTATATCATACAGTTATTATATCATTATATCACTTATATCATTTATATCATTAGATATATCACATTTATACTTATTTATGTATTTGTTGTTAGACACTTAGGTTGTTTCCATGTCTTGGGTATTGTGAAACATGGGAAAATAGATTTCTTTTTGAGGTAGTGATTTTATTTCCACTAGATATATACTTAGGAAGTGGGATTGCTGGATCATATGGTAGTTCTATTTTTAATTCCTGGAGGTGCCTCCATACTGTTTCCCATCGTGACTATACCAATTTATATTTCTACCAATAGTGTATAAGCGTTCCCTTTTCTCCATACCCCACCAGCGTTTTTTATCTTTTTCGTTTTGGTAATAGACATCTTAACAAGTGTGGGGTGATACAGCTTTTTGTGGTTTTGCTTTGCATTTCCGGACAATTAGTGATATTGAGCCCCTTTCACATACCTGTGGCATTTGTTTGTCTTCTTTAGAAGAATGTCTACTCTTCCCATTTTAATTGGGTTATTATTATTTTGCTATTGA
Organism: Miniopterus schreibersii; assembly: GCF_964146895.1. Lineage (NCBI taxonomy): Eukaryota > Metazoa > Chordata > Mammalia > Chiroptera > Miniopteridae > Miniopterus > Miniopterus schreibersii. The sequence continues at coordinate 32,687,620 of NC_138111.1, forward strand.
GTTGTGTGAGTTCTTTGTATATTTTGGATGTTAATCCCTTATTGCATATGTGGTTTGCAAATATTTCCTTCCATTCAATAGGTTGCCATTGCATTTTGTTGATGGTTTCCTTTGCTTGCAGAATTTTTTTAGTTTGATGTAGTCCCACTTATTTCTTTTTGGTTTTGTTGCCATTGCTTTTGGTGTCACGTCCAAAAAAATCACTGCCAAGACTGATGTCAAGGAGATTACACCCTATGTTTTCTTCTAGGAGTTTTACAGTTGAAGGTTTTATGTTCAAGCCTGTAAGCTATTTTGAGTTGATTTTAGTTAACTCTTACATTCAGCTTTTCTTTATCCCAGTATAGTGCGCAATTTTTTTGCTACTAGAATATAGCTTGTCTAAAGTCAATTCGATAGTCTCTCTCTTCCTGGAGGAATTTAGTTCATGTAGTAACCAATATACTTGCTTCTTTTCATCACTTTTTACCTTATGATTATTATTTAGTCTTGTATTGGCTTTTTCTTTTTCTTTTCTTGTCTTGATCAAGTTAACATTCACTTCATTTCCTGAGTTAATCTGTTAATTTACTATATTTTTGTGATCCATTATCATTTATAGTCCATCTCTCTAAACTGTGATAAATACGTATTTCTTTATGTATATAAAACAAGATACTATTATCCCCACTGACAGGTACAGTTTTTCTCACTAAGATACTTATTTTCTCCCCAATAAAATGAGATATTTAGAACATTTTAATCTCCTTTCTTGTTTTCTTCCCTCCATTATTCCAGGTTTAGAATTTCCCTTGAGTATATTCTTACTGTTCTAAGGGTTTCAGACACTTAAGTTTCATATTTTCAGAGAATCAGTTATTAATTAATATTTAAAGACATCTATATCATTGCACTATAGATAATGCAAATATATTTTATATGCATTTTTATGTGCAAATACATATAATATAAATTATAAAGTATATGTATGTATGTGTTTGTGTGTATATGTATAAGTTAAAAGGCTTATAGCTCAATATACTTCTGTTGTTTCCAAATTGTGAGATCAAGTTCAGGTTTATTTATTATATATTTGTAGTTATTTATTATTTGTCTCAGATGATATACCTGGGTGATAACCTTTAGAATTCTTGCATATTTATTTTACCTTGATAAGTACATATTTTGGTTGTGTTTATAATTATTGGGAATAAAATGATGTATTTTAGAAGTAGTTATTATTTCTTTATCTTCTAATTATAAGTGTAAGAGAATGATGTATTTTCTTAGGTAGGCAACTTATTCCTTTGTATGGGTGCTTGTAATATTTCCTCTGTGTCCTCAGAAGTCCAGTACTGTAGCAGACTGGCCCAGGTATATGCTTTTTCACAACAACCTGGCCTGGAATTCAGTGAACTCCAGAGTGACCTTTTTTCACCTTAAGGAAATGGTCTGTTATCTGTTAATTAGTTCTTTGTTTTTATTTTGTGTCTTCACTTTCTGAGTTCCTACTATTTGTACCTTACCTTATCTTTTTCCTTATAATCATGATTTCCTCATAATTTACACCCTTTTATATTTTGGGATATTTATTTCATTTGATCTCTCATGCCAAGAGTTTATTTGCTCATTGTAGCTTGTAGGTCTGAGCAGGACAGGGAGGTAGACTGAAGTTGGTATCGGAAACTTAAGAGAATTATAATCAAGACACATCTTCCCAGAATCGCCTGCGAGGTTCGCTCTGTGATACGTGTGCAAACATTTGCTGGGCTTGGAGGGTTTCGCTGTGTCCTGAAACACAGGTTTGATTTTTCTTCATGTTGCCTAGGAATTTTCACTTAAAGGGTTTTAAATATCAGGATTGACATTTTACCTATTGAAACATAAAAAGTCTAAACAAAGATAGTAACTTTTATCTGAAACCAAACTTAGAAGATTTAAGTAGAGAAAATTATTGTACATTAAACTGTCAAGTATAGACTCATTTTGGCTTTCCTCATGATTTAGTTTATTTCTTTTAAGAAAGTACTCAAATTTTTAATGTTTCTAAAACAGAATGTTCACGTATTCTGAGTACATAATACATGAGTTAATATTAGTATAGCATTAGTTGTAAAAAATTTCATTCTAGTTAAAGAAATCAGGTGTGGAAAAGGGTCTTATTAGAACTGTTTTCTCCCTCAGAAAGTAAACAGCTTTGTTTTGTATAGAAGTAATCTGAGGCTAAAAGGAGGAGAGCTTTGCTTTTTTAAAATTCTATGTGACCTTTTAATGACCTTTGGATGCCAACTGTAGCTAAAGAATATTCTGAAGGTTAAAGAGAGAAATTCCCTGGGGGGATTTTTCAGGTCTGTTTTTGCTAAGTGTTTAACATCATCAGATTCTCAGATCTTACATATTTCCATGACACAGTACACATACTCTAAATGCAGGTGTACTCCTTAACTGCAAGTATTTATTTAACAAATTTCCTCTCCAGTCTTTTGGTGTCAGATGCAGCATGACAGTCGTTAAGGATCTGTCACCCGTCCCATTAAAAACCTTATTGTTTAGACTTTGCTTCCTTGACTGTTTCAAATTACATCGAGCTGAAACTTGCCAAAGAAGTTGTCAGCTTAGATACGACTTTAATTTTGAAAAACTATTGAAAATAGGAAAGCCACTTTTATAGTGACAGAAAAAAAAAAAAAAGAGAATTTGACTGGCATCAAATGTCTTTTCTTGCTGAAATATACTCGCTCATGAAGTTTTCCAAACAATTGCAGTATGGATTAGTACATTTTGACACTTTTAAAATAAGCATGCTTTAAAACCGGAGAGATAATTAACTGGAAAAATATATGTCTGCATGTTTATTAGAAATGTTTCCTGGCTTCTTTTTACCATGAGAGTCCAATATGTCACTGTGATAAGTGGCAAGATTCTATTAATGCAGAATATGAATCAGGAACATCCCCAGAAACATCTATCACAAAGAACATTTGCATAAGAATATGAATTTTCATCTCTTTGGTATAATCAGGGAATTAGGTTAAAATTATAGTGTGGTGTGTTTTTTTTTGTTGTTGTTGTTGTTTTATAATGCTGAGATTCAGAATAAAGTAAAACTCAATAAATTGGTTAATCAGTAGTTAGATCTTCCCCCAAAATATTCTTTTTTCTGAATTGTAAAAATCTAACAGAACCAACTAAAATGCAGTTCAGAGAGAAAAGAAGATAGAAAAAAATGGGAGAGAAATTTAGAGGGATGGAGGAAAAAATTAAAAGCACCCACAAGAGAATAGAGAGAATGGAGCTAGGTTTGTATTCTAAGAGATTATGGCTGAAAATTTTTCTTTTAGAATTGAAAAAAGACATGGCCCCTCAAATATAACAGGCAACATTAGGATTTGATAAACAAATCTATACCTAGAGAGTAAAACAATGACCAGACAAAGAGAAGCCAGGTTGTTACTGTTTTCTAGGTAATTTTACTGATGACAGAATTCTCACAACAAAAAGTACACGTCAGATAGCAACTAAATAAATTTTCTAGGTTACAGGAAAACAAGCTGGGATTCATTCCCCGGTAAAATTGTGATCAAGACAGAGTGCAAAATATAGACAAAAATATAGATATATAATGACTGAGAGTTTATTATTCAGTTTATTATTTATAGAATTTATTATTTATTTATTATTCTTTCTGCTGAAAGACCTGTTGATATATGTCCCTCAGTAAGAAGCAAACCAAATGAAAAGGGGTAAAGCGGGAGGCAGATAAAGAGGAAAGCATGTTGGTAAATGCAAACTGGTATCGACTGTGTGCTCCCCAGCTTCTTCCAATAACCCAACGGAGGGAAGCAACTGAGTTCAAGCCATGCCAAGGTCCTTTTCTGTTTTGGAAGAAATCAAGAGTTTGATTAAAAATAGTATTTGCTAGAAAACACATGTGAAAAATTTAAGGGCAACCATAGAAAGAATAGAAATTAAATTAGGAAGCGGAGACAAACCAGCCTCTGAACTATGTGAAAATCTCTAGTTTAAGGATACCCTTTTTAGTCTTAACCTCCAGGTCCAGGTCAATTTGGAAGCTGGTGTGACTCCAGTTCCCTTATTAAACAGAAGTTCACCTGATTGGTTCTTTATTTTTTGACCCACCTTGTTTCCATGCAAAAGAAACTAGTACAGTACATAACGCTTGATAATAATAATAAATGACTATTACTAGTTTATGTATTTACTATACTATACTTTTTAATTGTTGTTTTAGAGTGTAGTCGTCCTACTTATAAAACGTTTGTTGTGAAGCAGTGTGCCCTGCTAGGCCAGCAGCAGCCTCATACATCTCATGTTTACCATGCCCCTGGACTGATCATTTTCTCTTGTGCTTGATTTAATCTCATGTTGTTTTGTTCATTGTGGCCCCCAAGTGCACAAAATCCACTGCTAATGTTGATGGTCAGAGGCCACGTGGAGTGAGTGACCTGGAAACGAAATTAAAAGTGATTAAGAAGTATGACGGTGGAAAATCAGTCGGGCATGTCCCATTCCACCACAGCGACAACCTTGAGTAATAACAAAGTGACGGAAGCTGTTAAAGGATCTGCTTCATTGAAGACAACAAGACTAACAAAAATTCGAGAAGAGCCTATGTCAGACGCGGAGAAACTTCTAATGCCCCGGACTGAAGACCAGACACAAAAGCCTGTCTTTCTCAGCCCCATGGTGATCACCGCCAAAGCAAAAAGGTTGTTTGTGATGTTGAAAGAAAAGACTAGACCTGAAGATAATGTTGAATGTACTGTTTTGGGTAGTTTAAATGATTCAAGAATCATTATGCTTTACATAAGGCAAAAGTGAGCGATGAGTCTGTGAGTGCTGTGAAGGCAGCTAAGGAATTTGTTGAAACTCTAGATAAGCTGACTGTGGAGGAAAAATGACTTGCCAGAAAAAATATTCAGTATGGATTAAACTTTGCTATTCTGGAAACAGATGCCTGAAAGGTCTTTCATCCATAAGGAGGCCAAGTCAATGCCCGGTTCCAAGGCTTTTAAGGACAGAATAACAGTCTTGCTTGCAATGCAATGTTGCAAACTACAAAATGAAGCCCTTTCTGATCTGGCACAGTGAGAACCCGGGGCCTTCAAGAGTATTACAGAAGCAGTAAGAAGTCATGGAGGACCCAGCATCTTTCCTAACATGCCCTCCTGAATTGCTGTGCCAGAGAAATGGAGAAGTACTGTTTGGAGAACAGCATACTTATCAAGATTTTGTTTATTGTTGACAATGCTCCTGGACATCCTCCTTTAATTGGTGATCTTCAATACAATATCAAAGTGCTTTTTCTCCCTCCAAACACCACCTCTTTGCTCCAACCATGCACCAAAGAGTTAAAGCAGCTTTTAACTGCCTGAGGAGGAAACTTGTCCAGGCTCTTGCTGCAACTGAGGAAGACTCTGAGAAGACACATGCAATTCTGGAAGGATTACATCTATGACTGCATCAAGATGTTGCTTAGGCTTGGGGTGATGTAACCAAGGAGTGTATGAATGGCATTTGGAAGAAGATACGTAAGAAGTATACATAATTGCAAAGAATTTGCCAAAAATGAGGAGTTTGCAAAAATCAATAATGCTGTGGTTAAGATGGCAGCTTTAACCTGGGTGTCAGTGAGTATCACATTGAGGAGCTCCTAGAGGTGGTTCCTGAGGAACTGACTAATGAGGATTGTTGGAGCTATAGCAGGAATGCATAGTTAAAGAAGAAGCAAGAGAAAAGGAAACTTTCAGAGAATAAAAAGAAGGACCCCCAAAAAATTCACACTGAAAGGTTTAGCAGAAACTTTTGCAGACCTCAACAAGCTCATTAAAAATTTTGAAAACATGGACCCAAACACTAAATTGTTTTCCTTAATAGAGAGTAATGTTCATAGTGCCTTATCTACTTACAAATAATTTATGAAAAAAAGAAACAAACAAGGCAAACCACCATAGACATATTTCTGAAAAGAGTGACAGCTCCTCAAGAAGAGCCTCAGGCAAGTCCTTCAGGAGGTGTTCCAGAAGAAGACATTACTATCATGGGAGATGACAGATCCATGCATGTTATTGACCTTGAAGATCTTCTAGTGGGACAAGATGTGGAGGGGGAAGACAGTGATATTGGTGATCCTGACCTTGTGTGGTCCTAAGCTATTGTGTGTGTATACATATATATACATGCAGAGCTTGAGTTTTTAAAAAAATTATCTTTATTGTTGGAAGTATGACAGATGTCCCGCTTTCCCCCCCATTGATCCCTTCTACCCTGCACCCACCTCCCTCAAACCTTCCCCACACTATTGTCTGTGTCCATGGATTATGCATATATGCATATAAGTTGTGCTTTAGTTTTTAACAAAAAAGTTTAAAAAGTAAAAAAATTGTTTTCAAATAGAAAAAGCGTATAGAATAATGATATAGAGAAAGAAAATATTCTTTTTTTTTAAATCCTCACCTGAAGATATTTTTCCATTGCTTTTCAGAGAGAGTGGAAGGGCGGGGAGAAAGAGAGAGAGAGAAAGAGAGAGAGGGAGAGAAACATCGACATCGATTGGTTGCCTCCACATGCAACCAAGGTACATGTTCTTGTGCCTTTGGCCGGAATTGAACCTGGGACCCTTCAATCCACAAGCCAAACTGGCTAGGGAGACAAAAAAATTTTCTTGTACAGTTGTGCAATGTTTGTGCTTTAAGCTAAGTATTATTACAAAGTCAAAAGTTAAAGAAATTCAAATTTTATAAAGTAAAAAAGTTACAGGAAGCAAAGATTAACTTATTATTGAAAAAAGAAAAAAGTTTTTTGTTTACAAATTCAGCCTAAGTGTACAGTGCTTATAAAGTCTAAGTAATGTCCTAGGCCTTCACATTCACCACTCATTGACACCCAGAGTAATTTCCAGTCCTACAAGCTCCACTCATGGTAAGTGCCCTATACAGGTGTCCCATTTTTTATCTTTACACCATAATTTTACTGTATCTTTTCTATGGTATATTCCAGTGACTCCTTCAGCCCTGAATGGGGATCTGATTATACTCTGGCACTCAGCCTGGCACCCTGATGGCACTGTCTACTTTTTACCTCATAACCAAGAAAGTGAAGCACTTTTTAACACAGGAGTGTAAACAAGAGCAGGTGTAGTGGGGGACATGGGAGGGTGACTGCATAGAGCTAAATCCCTACTTTCAGAGCACTTCATTTACCTTTATTGAGGCCAAAAGCTAACCTATGAACATATTCAATAAGGTTGAACCTGTGAACATATTCAATTTATTTACTTCTGCCAGAAAGCCTATTGGTAGATGAACCTAGAAGTTTGCATGGGAATGGGTCAGCCAATTAGCCTAAGTAGCACATGAGTCCAAAAAATCCAGAACTAGGTTCAAAGTTATGGTTTGCCAGATAGTTGTAAACTGAGGTGACCCTGACCAAGGCCCATTAGATACTGAGAGGAAGACATTCAGAGTTTATAAAGAGGTGAGCATGATGGGATGGTCCACATTCCAAGTTAGGTCAACAAGAGAAAATGATGACTTTGTGTCTGTGAGGCAGTAGGCCCAGTTCTCATCTGAGCAAGCCGCTCAGGTGGAAGGTTGGGATTTGGAAACTAGCTGTTTGAGGAAGTCTGGGTTATGTCCCTAGGGGCTGAGCCAGGTTTAGTCTGGGGCACCATTGGCTGAGGTGGCACAAGTGGAGTATTGTCATCCTTTCATTTTGTAGACCCACTGACAACCATACTTCTTCAGATGCCAAGCTCTTTGTTGTGTGTGAAGTCTCTTGTGTTTCCTAGAGTGAGCTGCCACCCAGGTGCTGAGGCTGGCAATGTGGAAGTCATTCAGAAGCAACAGTTACTGATGGGTGGTGGAAGGCAGTGCCTGAGGGCTGGAGTTAGTGGGGAGGTGGGGGATAAGACTGACTCCGTGAACAGCAGTCAACCCAGAGAACTTTCGGGGAAAGGGCATTCTCGAATCTAGGCACATGGGATTGTGCTGGGACACTCTGATAGATTACTCAGATCAGAAATGGAGAGGTAGGTGCATACTTTGAATCAGAAGTGTGCCTCATCCGGTTCCTCCACTGCTTTCCGTGGTCTTTCTAAAATATAACTGATCATGTCACTCCAAAGCTTCACTGGTTCCCAATTCCTGTTCCCCAGGATGAAATCATCATACCTTTGACTGGCACTCAGGCCCCCACATTATCTGTCCCTTGCCCACCTTTCATCCAGCCCCACTTCTTCTCATTATTGGCTCCTTCTACACTCCTACAAAGAAGCACCTCTGTGCCGTTACCCACGCTGTCTTCTGGCAGCAAAATCTGTCCCAAACTCCTCACCACATGCCTACGCATCCCACGTGACCTAAGTCAAGGGTCTTATGGAGACATGTTGGAACCACTCATTCCCACCTTTGTTTGATTTTATTATTTCATACTTCAATTATAATATTTACCTAATTTTGTCATTGTCATTTTGCATCTCTCTGTCTCTATCTCTATCTCTGTCTCTGTCTCTCTCTCTCTTTTTTTTTTTTTTTTTTTTTTACTAAAGCTGGCTTCCATAGGCTTCAGGATCCACAAAATCTGGATCCACCTAGGACATGAAAGTAAGGCCTGGGATTTAACCACAAGGGCGACAGAGCTACAAAGGAGGCTGAATGTGCTTCCTTGATATGTCTTCTAAGCTAATGTCAGGGTCCTGATTGGGAAGTAGTGAGTACCATGTAGATTCTAATTATTTCTTTATGTGTCTCCTTCATCTTCTAAAATGTTCCTTTCATCAAGCACAGATCATGGCACTTTGCAAACACTTACAAATGATCTGCAGACTAAATGAACATTGCGCTAGATGTATAAAGCATGACACAGAGCTATTAGACACTTAGAGCAGTGTTGTCCAATAGAAATAATTGAGCAGCCTATGTAAGTAAATTTTCTAGAAGCCTTAAAAAAGCTTGGAAGATGCAGGTAAAGTTAATTTTCATAATTTATTTTATTTAACTCAAGATATCCAAACTATTATTTCAACAGGTAATATATGTAAAAATGATTAATGAGATATTTTACATTCTTCATTTTAATCTTTGCAATCCATTGTGTATTTCACATTTACGGCACATCTCAGTTTGGACCAGCTTCTTTCAGGGGCTCGCTAATCACGTGTGACTAGTGGCTACCACGATGGACAGTGCAGATATAGAGTATGATTTTCAAAACAGTGACAGGAAGAAGAAAATACTTTTGATCCAGCAATTTAATGATGGTTATATTGGTGACTTCTAAATTCTAATACTATTTCCTGCCTCCTAAAATTACATTAATTTTATGTCAAAATGCCCTCCTCATGCAGACCTTATAGTAGCTTGAGAGTGAAAAATGCACAGGTATCAAGATTTAAATGTAAATGTGGAGGTCAAAGTATTTTTTAAATTGTAGTAGAATAAATGCAGCCTCTTGGGGTCAGGTGTTTTAAACATGCAAATAGCATTGTAAAGTCCTGAAAGAGATAGAGTTCTCATTTATGAAGCATTTTAATAACTTCAAGACCCTTCATTTCACAGCAGAATTTCCCGAGCTCATTATGTGAAAAGGAGCGTATTGTCTA